>NC_030385.2:10117134-11317134 GCF_001625215.2 Daucus carota subsp. sativus | reverse complement strand
ATAGGGAGAGTGTCTATAGAGAAAGAGATAGTATTTACATACACATTATATATATATATATATATAATATAATCGAAGTTTGATAATTTATATCTCACTTAGTTTGACCAAATTTATATGATTTAAAAGTCTATTTTATGTTTTTTTACAAGGATTTCAAATATACAATTTATTTTACAATCTGAAATCAAGTCCTAATAAATCTTACTGAACATGAGCGTATTAATTGTGGAAAAATATAATTAGAGGGTTACCAAAGATAGAAATTAAAATTGTGATCATACCATGGAGAAAAAATAATTTCACGAGTGTAGCATAGAAAATATCCCTTGAACAAATGTTCAACTTTTTCGACATTTCATCATATATAAAAAAATTTCAATAAACAAAAAAAATATACATACCCCAGATTTTGATTTAATTTTTTTACTAAATAAACAAAGATTTAATTTTTTTAAAATACTTAGATCTTATCGCCTCATGGGTATTTGGCTATATCCTTTTCAGTTTCTTTAATAAAAGAAAAATCTAAAAACGTGAATCCGCATATTTAACTTAATTTTATTAAACCGCATCTTAATTTTTTTTTATTGTTGACATTAATTTCTAATGTTAAACATACTTCATCATAAATTCATTAAATAATGGACCTCATAAACCTACATGAGCTTCCAAAAACACATAAAATAAGTTTATGCTTACACCAATAACATAACACCCCACCCCCATATTTCCTCTTTGTCTCCTGATATGGTAGTCCCAAATGTAAAGTGGTGTGTGTCCATGTATAATGGAGTAATTAAATTGAACTCATAATTAGCAAGTACTCATATGATTACTTACAATTGATTCCAATTTTAGTTTTCAAATTTATATTGAATTTCCGTTTTTGATTTCTAATTGCTATGAATCTAGTTGAAATTTGCTTTTGATCACTTAGGGTGTGAGGGATCAAAAGGTAAGAAAAGAATCTCATCTGATGGCTCTATCGCCATCTATTCACCATCCAAGCTATGTAAACATAATTGTCCTAGTTATAATGGTAATAACTCTATGTATTTATCTTGTATTAATTGTGATTTTATTATCTGTATTACTCATGTTATGATTTGTAATATTTTACTTGAAATATAAGAGCTAATCATTGTAATATCTTGAGGTTGATTTGTATATTGTAGAGTTAACTAACTAAATTTAAAAACTCAAACTGTTAAAACTAGGATTTACTAATGCGTGAATATATTCCATGAATCGGGATTCTTCATTATTATTAAAGGATGTTAGTTTGTGGGATATTTTAACATTATAATATGCGAATTATGTTTCTTCTAGTATCTATATTAGTTTGTAATTTTTAAACATACCGTGTTACAAATATATCTTAAATGTCTTAATAGTTATTTATACCTATTATATCATGTACTAGATCGAATTTTAAATTGTCCCTCAATTGATGATTATTCCAATGTATAAAGTTAAAGTTTAGGACTATCTTAATTATTCTAAGCTCTAAATATATTAGAAACCGAGAAAATAACATATGAGTGGAATAATGTAGTGGGACCTCCAAACATCGCCCAAAGAGACAATCTATGTAAATCCCGCATCGGTTAGATAAAAGAGTATTTGGGCCTTTATAAGTACAAGCAAATAACCAATGTATACCAATTTGCTAGCACTTTTGGGCCTACATGTTTTGCATATTGAAAAGTTCAAATATCCAACAAATTAACATCCACTAATAATAATGAAGAATCCCGAATTATGAAATATTTTCACGCATTATATAGTAAATCTTATTTTTAATACAGGTGAGTTTTTAAATTTAGTTAACAAACTCTAAAATATATACACATCAACCTCAAGATATCACAATGATTTACGGCTCTTATATTTCAAGTAAACTTTTATAAATCATACCATAAGTAATACAAATAATTAAATCAAAATTAATACGAGATAAATACATAGAGTTATTACCATTATAATGAGGATCATTATGTTTACAATATAGCTTGGATGGTGCAGGGGTGGCGATAGAGTCATGTGATGAGATTTTTTTCTTACTGTTCTCATCCCTTACACCCTTAACTGTAATAGATCAAAAGTAAATTGCAGCTAGATTCGTTGCTATTAGAAATCAAGAACGGAAATTCAATATAAATTCGAAAACTAAAATGGGAATCAATGGCAAGAAATCATATGAGTACTTGGTAATTCTCAGTTCAATTTAATTACTCCATTATACATGGACACACACCACTTTACTTATGGGACTACGAGATCACGAGACAAAGAGGATATATTAGGCGGGGAGGGTGTTATGAAATTGGTGTATAAGCATAAACTTCTTTTATGTATTTTGAAAGCTCATTTAGGTTATTGTCGATTATTTAATGAATTTATTATGAAGTATGTTCAACACAAGTAATTAATTTCAACAATAAAAAAGTTTTCAGATGCAATTTTATTAAGTTATATATGTGGATTCAGGTTTTTAGATTTCTCTATTATTAAAGAAACTGAAATGGATATAGCCATATCCTCATGAGGACATAAGATCTAAGTATGTTAAAAAAATCAAATTTTTGTTTATTTAGTACAAAAATTAAATCAAAATATGGTGTAAGTAATTTGTTTTGTTTATAAAAACTTTTTATACATGCGATAAAATGTTGAAAAAGTTCAACCTTTGTTTAAGGGATATTTTCCATGGTACACTTGTGAAATTATTTTTCTCGATTGTACGATCACAATTTTGACATCCACGTCTAGTAACCCTCTATTTATAATTTTTCACATACAATACCGTCATCTTAAGTAATATAATAGTAATGATTTCACATTGTAAAATCAATTGTAGATCTGAAATTTTTATAAAATAATACATGAAATAGACTTATAAAGCATATAAAATGGAGTCAAACTAAGTGAGATATAAATGATCAAAGTTCGATTATGAAGTTTAAATATATATCACTCGATGTAACTTAGTTTTCATGATTCAAATGTATGTTTCATGTATTTTTCAATAATTACTTCCTCGGAATAGTATCTTGAAGAATTTATCGAGAGATCAAATGATTGGATACTAGATTTCATGGTTGTACCCCACCGAAAAAAGATTGAATGATGAAAAAGGTGGCTACAAAGCAACGAAGAATATCATGTAACATGACAGTCCCACATCAAAGAGTTTGGAGAATTTAGTTCAGTTTATAAGCATAAGTACTACTACCAATTGCACCAACAAATCATGATTTTGTGGGGGCTTATGGTGTAATTGGGTTTGTGGGGGCTTATGGTATATTTTGTTGGGGGGGGGGGGGGGGGGGGCGGGATTCAGTAGGGGTAAATTGTCTCTTTGGGCCGTGTTTGGAGGCCCCTCTACATTATTCTAGTCATATGTGATTTTTTTGGTTTTTAATATATATTTGTGAGCTTAAAACAATTAAGGGAGTCCCAAAATTTAACTTTATACATTGGAATAATCATTATTTTAGAGAGAATTAAAACTCTAGTACATGATATAATAGGTATAATTAACTATTAAGAGATTTAATATATGTTTAATTGTAACTCTGGAAATTTAAAAATTACAATCTAAAAAGAGTACCATTATGTTTACATATAGCTTGGTTCGTGCCGGGAACCTCATAGGGCCTGCAATGAGATTTTTTTCTTACCCTTCCGATTCGTCACACATATTGTACGTCTTTATTTTTATTGCTCGTAAGTGTAGATAAATTTTAGGTAGATTCGTTGCAATTAGAACAAAAAAGAAAATTCAATATAAATTTGAAAGCTAAATTAAGATCAATTGCAAGAAATCATATGAGTACTTGGTAGTTATCAGTTCAATATAATTACTCCTTTATAGCTAGACACACGCCACTTTACCTATGGGTATTTATGACCGAAAGAGACTATTAGATCACCACAGAAAGGGGAAATATTTGGGGGAGGAGGGTTATGATGTTGGTGTATAAGCATAAAATTCTTTTCTGCATTTTCCGAAGCTGAGTTAGGATGATGTCGATTATTTATTAAATTTATCATAAATTATGTTTAACACTAGAAATTAATGTCAAAACTCAAATGTTTTGATATGAAATTTTATAAAATTAATTAAATATGTAACTATTTAGGATATTATTAAGGTATATATTTATTAAGCTAAGCTATGATTGAAGCTCAATCTTTCTGAATTTTGAGGTATGATTTGATCTATCTTTCTCATTGTTAACATATGACCATCACAGCTTTTTCATCACTCAAATCTCTCTAGTAATTAAGGCCTAAGGCCGTTTGAGCGTAATTCGATCTACTAGAATCTTGTTGAGTCTCATCACTCCATAGACTCTCAAGATCATTAAATACCGACATACGAGGGATTGTTATTGATAGTGATATCACCCACGAATGACTGAGTGTGTCCTCTATGTAAAGATATAGCCGACACTAGTAATACTACATCAAGCTATTGTAACAATTTTCTTCATTATTGTTATATGTATTACTTTACGCATGAATTTTCATGCTTCCAATTCGGTAATATGAGGTATTTTAGTTCGAGTGATTGACACTTTGCACCCCTTATGTTTAGGCGTTTTTTAGATTTGGTCTCAAACAAATTTTTTTGGCAGTATGCACCCTAAAGTTTGAAAAGCGCTTCGCTTTGCACCCCTTTGACCACTCTCCGGTAATTGACCGTTAAAGTTAACAGATTTTAGGTTTTCACTTTGCACCCCACAATTTTAATTTTTTTTCATGAGGATTATGAAATATTTTATTTTTTTAAAAAAATATTTTCCCCAAGACTCTTATATTCTACAAGAGTCTTAAAATACGTGTCAATAAACCTTCTATGTCCGGTACGTCACAGAGGGAGTATATTATAGGTGTCATTATATGTTTACTCAACGAATGGAAGTGTGCTATGTGTAATGTTAGTTCATTTGGAACATATCAATAAGCATGAATAACTGTTAGTATGAAAAATTCAAACCCCATAAACAAGTGTGAATTGAAGAAGAACTAACCACATGCGGCCACGTTAAAACGTTTTCCCCACTAATTGTCTCCACCAATGGTTCTCGAAATGCACACTGTTTTGCCAAGGGTACCAACGGAGACACTGAAATAGACAGAAGCACTCAAGGAATGGCACCTAATGATTTGATAAATTCCAAATTAACAGAGGGTACATAATGAAAACAGGACCTTAAATTTTATATTAATTAATTAATTAGAGCATCAACGTAAAAGTGCGAGTATTAATTCATATATAATACGAGAAGGTTAAGAGGCATTAGACCGAGTGTAGTACGAGTCAACTAAATGATATAATATCACTAACAAAATTAAGAACCGAAACCAATAACCCGAGGTCTACTGCAGAGATTGAAATTTATCGAAAACATCAACCAAACCCCCTAATTTTGCATTGTCTCAGAGCTACCTTGCTCGCTCACAATAAACTTGGTTGTGTTTGCTTTTGCTAATCCTAATAATTGTTTTGTATTATAAGTATTACTTGTGGATTTTCTATATTTTTTGCTAATTAACAATAGTATTTATAGATTGATAATTGCTCAAAAAACATAAAATTAGTTTGAACAGGCTAACATTTGTGGTGAGTGTATGAGGGACTACATTTAAGACTTCGCAACATAAAAGAACTTGTGCAATTAGTCTTACAGTCAAAGTAGATCTACTCTTATAGACATCAAACTGCAGATCGTCAAATTTCTCATGTTCCTTGGCATGCCATGCACTTCTATGTAGAAGCCAGGGATGAGGAATCCTGACTGTTCACTTGTATGTGACACTTAAGGACATTCGATAGTCCCCTGTATTACCTCAATTCCTTTAATATCTATTCTTTTATACCAGATTACACTGATCATCATAAAAAACTATACACATGCACATGTCATAATTGAGGCTCTTTTTATTCGATTCAGCAAAGAAACTGAAGTACTGGATCTTAATCACTCGTCCAGCAACATAAAAGTACTTGTCACACAATTAACATACACCAGAGAGTTATAGAAATCACACACTCACACACACATATAGTGTATAGACGTGATTAATTTGCAATGAGATAGGTCTCAAAAATATTTTTTTTTGAAAAAAAATATTTCTAAATACTTATGAAAAAAAATTAAAATTGTGGGGTGCAAAGTGAAAACTTGAAATCTGTTAACTTTAACGGTCAATTAACTGAGAGTGGTCAAAGGGGTGCAAAGCGAAGCGCTGTTCAAACTTTAGGGTGCATATTGCCAAAAAAATTGTTTGAGACCAAATCGAAAAAGCGCCTAAACATAAAGGGTGCAAAGTGTAAATCACTCTTTTAGTTCCTTTTACATTGATCTAAGTTGTATCCACTATACATATACTTAGATCGCGTATTACAATTAACTGAAGGTTAAAATAGAAAAACTGTTCCAAACCGTTTAGTGATGGTAAAAAGATAAAATTGTGACCAAAGTGATATGTATAATGGATAGAGGTCATAATAATTCTAATTATCATTATCAGGTTACTAAAACCTTAGAATATAAAGCCTAGTTGATAAGGGCATGAAACATGAATTATTAATTGATTTTGTAAGCAATGAATATGGGCTAAAACGAGGCCCACTGGACACCCATACATGAGCTACATGGATGGTCAAAACTCATGAATTGAGCCCCCAACCCCTCTCAAGGCCCGAATCTGTAATCCTAGTAAAAAGAGGAAGAATGATAAGAAATATCTGAAACTCGGAGTTTTATATGTATTTTAACTCCTCAAGGATGACTATCTAGAGTCCTATAAAATCATCAACAACTGAGGATAATGATCGAAAATCATTCTATCCTACTTAAAACACTAACACCTATTTCTGGCCAATCTCTAACTCTTAAGATTTATTTATAAAGGGCTCTACACCTCCAAACTAGAACAATGTTATTGACTTGATTCTTCTTATAATTGAAGATACAGAGGCATCTCGATTACCGAGAACAGTCATAAAGTACGAAACTCACCTTTCGTTTTCTAATCCATAACATTTGGCTCCGTGTGTGGGAAGAAGACAACAACCATGGTGAGACCACATGGAACTGTTATTTAGAAATACATGCCTCATCAACCGGAGAGGACACCGGAACCCAGAATCCACCCGTTACTCACCACCCAAGGGGCTGGACCTTCAAACTCCACTACCAGTGCACAACAAGTCACGCTACCCTCACCAGAAGTGGCCATAATACAGCCCCTCAAACCACAATCCCATTGATTTTCGGCTGTATGCCCCCTATGACCAATGTATTGGCAACAACCACCGCTACTAGAACTCACTACTCAACCGTCATGACAATTCGACCCCTAATCACTCAAGCACGAAGTACCTCGAATGAATACGATGCTTGGTTAAAAAGCAGTGAATGTTCTGATGCAGCGATATGGCGAACTACAATCTACATATAATTTGCTTTAATTGTAAGAGTTTTTTGAAACATAGATCTAAAACATGACATGTATTCCTAACTATATTGTTAAATGCACTCACAAAAAAGACTCGGATTCTAGCAAAATGACCATGTACGAGTGTGCTAAAAATTAATTCAACTTTTCTACTTTATTGAAAATAAAATTCAAGAAAATAAAAGCAATATTCACATATTTTCTAAAAGAGTACCCATAGTTTATATAGTAGTTGAGAACATAGAAATTCATTATTATAAATAATTAGGCCTCAATGAACAAGGTGTCGTCATCAACCTACACATAGTTTCTTTCGCTCAAAAATTTCATTGAAACATAAATCTGAACCCCAAAATGTGTTCTTAACTATATTGACAATGGACTCTAAACATATTTTTATGTATGTGTCAAAAATTAAGTTAAATCTTTCTATAATATTCAAAAATAAATTAAATGTCATAAAAGCAATAATCATGTTTTGTCTAAAAGAACTCCGCATAATTTATGGTGTCATGCATGACATAACAATCCATTACTATATACAATCTCTCTATTATATACAATGACCGGAAAATAATTTTGTAATATGATTAATGCCCTAAACAAGCCCGAATAATAATTTTTATAGCAATTAACCACACCTTCAAAATCTAAATGTTGTATTTAATACCATGGACCAAACACAAGGATAAGAGATATAAGATGCGAGACAATATGCTTGACTTCTTTTAAAAAAATCAATGATAGATATTGTTGAGATAGAGATTACACACAAACACACACATATAACTTAATTGCATATAAATATTGCAAACATGAATAATTATGATAACATTACATTATTCAAAACACAGTTACAGACTAAAAAAGTCTCGTAGTATAGCCAACAATTCTACAACTAACACTTTTAGGTTTTGAAAAAAATTCCAACTTGTACAAACTATATCTTATAGAATCTTAATTAACTTGTAAGTATAGTTTTGATTTCAAATTACTACTTATTTTTATTATAAAATAAATAACTCATATTAAAATAATTTTAAATCATACAACAAAAATAAGTATTAAACATTAGTAAAGATGTCTTCCACTTACGGAGAAGTTATAGGGTTTGGAGCATCTTTTTAATTCATTTCTTGAAATATAGTCCATAAACAACTCATGGGTACCAAGATCAATATTTGTGGTACCAAAATGTGAAAGCAAAATCTTAATTATTAGCATCATGATAAGAATTGTTAGAAAGGTATTCAATTCCCCAAGAAACTTAAGAAAACAAATTGCATATATATTAATTTATAAATAGTACAAGTGTTATTCAGACAATTCAAATAATAAGTTAAATTGTAGAAGGGGGGTTGACTACAATCTACAAAAGTTTCAACCAATTTTTGCTGAACAGATTATATTCATAGCTACAAGAGAATATTATAACTAAAACAGAAATTTAAAGAACAAGGATTTTAAAAATTTCAGGTGGATTGTTTGATCCACCTGAGAGATTTTTATATTAAGAACCTTCCAAGTAAGAAATACTTCGCTGCATACAAAAGAATGAAGAAAGAATGAAGAGCAGAAGCTTACAATATCTTGCTTGCTATCTCAATTGCTTTGCTCTTCAATTCTCAGTATTTGGATACTTTAAAATGAAAATTACAAAGTGAAGATATACTACGACAAACAAAACTAGTCTGCAAAAATATTTTCCTACTCAGTTTCTAGCTATTACAAATGTAGAATTTCTTGGACTTGATAGAACTTTTGGCAGCTTGAAATTCTTGTTGCTTTGCCAGAAATGGTAGGCTTCGAGGTTCTCAATATTTGACTAAACTGCTTTTGGTTTAGCTTTTAAAACTGGTGCAGCATCTGTCAAATAAACCCATGTGCTTTCTATACTTTACTTGTCTTGTAGCTTTAAACTGCTAACTATCAATTGATAAATATATCGATTGATAGCATTCTTGAACTAGCGATTGATAGCCTTCCTTGATTAGCCATTGATGAGTTGATGTAGCGATTAATAAACTTACTATTTAGCCATTGATACTTCATGACTAGAGATCGATCTTCACTTCACTTGGTTAGATTATATGACTTCAAATATTTACAATTATGTCACCTATTTACTTATCCATTGATAGATCAACTGCTAATCTAAAAGTATAGATTATTAACATATCAACTGCTAAGAAGCTCCAGCTTTGTTACAGTACCACATCATCCGTTGATGGGTGAATCTGATCAATTGCTACTGCTTTAGCATGGGGTTAATAGGCAAAAAGATCACTGAACTCATGACCAGCTAGCAGTTGGGTCACTCAACTCAAAAAACTTGCAAACGGATCACAGAACTAGATTTAAGTTGCAGTCAACTTACTGACCTTATAAAAACTTGCATTTAGGTCACTACGTCGTTAAGTTTTAAGATTTTCTTCAAAATTTTTAGATTTTTTTGATTTTTTTCATATTTTTTCAAAATTTTCAACTTTTTTAAGTTTTCAGAATTTTTATTAAAAAAATCAGATTTTTATATTTTTCTCAAGGTTTTTTATATATTTTTTTAACGGATTCTGTTAAAGTCAACTAATACTTAACGGCACAGTGAACTAAATGCAAGATTTTATCAGTTCAGTGAGTTGACTGCAAGTTAAATCTAGTTCTGTGATCCGTTTGCAAGCTTTTTGAGTTCAGTGACCCAACTGCAAGTTGGTCATAAGTTCAGTGAATTTTTTGCCTATTAACCCCTTTAGCATGCTAGCCATTGATTGACTACATTTAATTTCATTCTATGTAAGAATAAAATAACTTTGTATCATCAAGCCTCACATATTCCTAACAACAAGGATGAAATTGAATTATGTTAACATGATTATAGAGGATCTCTATTAATATATATGAGAGATCTATACCATGTTCATGGAATCATCTAATCAAAAAGTGAAATACTCACACCGATAAAAAATCATATCACTAGAGAACATCTTATTACAAAATGTGTTACTACTGTTGTAATTTGTAATCAAAAAAGCAATGAAAAAAAATAAACCAATGATATTATACACTCCAAGGAATAGGATGAGAGAACTAGACTTATTAAATACAAGGGGCGGGTGTGTGGCCAACCCTCTAAAAACTAGGGATTATTTATAAGAGATTAGAATTATGGTCCACAAGGCTTAATGGGTAGCCCAGAATTATATATAAGAGATTAGAGTTGTTGTCCAAATAAGGTTTTACTGGGTTGCCCAATTTCTTAAATCATCCGCCTAACTCTTTACTATATATTTCATATATCATACTCACGGCTTAATTACTCAACCAGTTTGAGATTTTTTAAGGGATATATTAACAATATAATTTTTTTTCCATATAAATTTAGAAATTTATATTATTTAATTATAAGAAAAACTATTTTAAAATATAATTAGTAAGATATTAGTTTGATGATGATATTATATATTTCACAAAAATTGATTTAAATAAAAAAAAAACACTCTAAATCTTCATTATGTAATGTTATGGTTAAATAAAAACATCTATATATCTAATATTATATATTAAATAAGATAATTGACTCAGTCAAAAAGTTCTTCAAATTTCTCACTTGAGCGTAAAAATATAGCTCAACCTTCAAACTCAGAGTAAGTAAACAAAAGGAGAGAAGTATCTTGAAGTTATTAAAAGAGGATGATGGAGATAATGAGATAAATGTGATTGAATATGTCACATAAAAATCTCATATATAAATATTATTCGAGAATATAAATATAAATAAATGAAATAAAATAATAACATGTTTTATTAGATTAACCAAGAGTGTTAGTTAGATAATGCAGAACACAATTTATACACATAAAATAAAATATCTATTGGGAAATAACACACTAGTTCATACACAAACCTATAGTAATGAACTAACTTATTTTATATAATAGTTCATTGGCTACATACTATGTTAATTGCCCACAACTACATCCAAAAATACACCTTCATTATATATATATAAAAAATTGTGTGTTCAACACTTTTTATAGAGAAAGTCATTAGTGATAGAGGTAGTATTTAAATAAAAATTGTATAATTGCCTTCATTACTTTATACCCACCTCCTTCATCATTCAATCATCTTTACATGTGATGGCATTCATGAAATCTATTATCCAATCATGATCGGTGGATAAACTCTTCATCAAACTCATAGTTTACCCAAGATAATTAATAATTATTCTTCCGATACAAATGATGGGAAATATAGATGTATTTCAAATTTGTTGCTTGTAAAATCTAGTAGAGCCACCTAAGGTTCCACCCCAAAGGCACTACTATCGAAACCGTGTTTTACAGTGATGTTTTGTGCAGCCAATTCATCATGATTTGACTGATTTTGCTCACCCGGTTCTTTAGTAATATGAGAATTGTTTGACCATTGAGATGATCTCTTAAAGACAATCTCAACCGTCAAAAACTTTCAACCTAGTGAAGAAGAGGTAGTTCATAATAGGTCAGATCAAAATGAATTGATTTCATAAGTAATGCTTCTCAAGTGGAACTTTATATGCCTAAACTAGATTTGATAAGCAATCGAACACCAACATAGCCATATTTCTCTACAGAGAAATTACTACATCCGGTAAATTATCTATCAAATTTAAATGATCGGATACTAAATTTTGTGACTCCCACCCCAACTAAAAATGATTGAATGATGAAAAAGGTGGCTACAAAGCAAGGGAGGTGATTATATAATGTGTATATGACTCCTATATGTGTCAGTAGACACTCTTTGTTCCTTCCATTATATTATATGGGAAAATCAATTGATACGTCACTGAACTATTCCGTTTTTATTGTTCAGGTCCCTAAACTAAAGATTCCGCATAAGAGGTCATTAAACTTTTGAATTTTTCCTGATCCAGTCCCTCCGTTACGGAGATTCTGACGCCCGTCAGAATCTAGCTGATGTGGCAGACGTTTTTTACATGTAAGCAGCTGATTTGTACACTAATTAAGAGAATAAGCTAAATTTAATTCAAAAATAGTCTAAAAATATATCACATGTCCCTCACGTGATATATTTTTATGAAAACATCTACTTTATTAAGTAGATATATACATTAACGTATTGTAACGTTATATTAGAAAGGGGTTTAGGGTTCATTCAAGTGTCTAGGGTTCTTAAGAGGCTTCATTAAATTAAAGGAATCTCTGATTATACACGCACATATAAGGTATGTTATTCGATTTTCTTCGGCTTTTAAACACAATTAACACCATACATCTTGCATCGCTGTTAAAATCAATATGTTTTTGTGCTTTCACAGATGCAATCGGGCATTAATGTGGTGATTCATCACGGGGGAGAGTTCACTGAGAAGAATCGTCTCAAATATTATAAAGGAGGTAAACTCGAGTTTGCTTTTAATCAAAGTCCTGATGTCTTGTCTATTCCTATGCTTGAGAATTACATTCGAAATGAGCTTGGGCATAAAGAGTTTAAGATTTATTGGCACAAATCTGGTACATTGATTAATGATAGTAATTGTAAGTTATTGTGGAACGATGATTGTGTTAAAGAGATGATTAGCTATGGACAGCGGTGTCGTAAAATAGATTTGTACATTGACCATGCTTGTGATGACAGAGCTAATGAGGTAGAAAACAATTGGGAAAATGAGGGTAATGAAAAAGTCACTGGTGATCAGAGTGATAAGAGGGATGAAGAATTAAGGGGTGATCAGAATGAGAAGGGGGATGAAGAAGTTAGGGGTGATCACAGTGAGCATGAGGGTGAAGAAGCTGAGGGTGATCACAGTGAGCATGAGGGTGAAGAAGTCAGGGGTAGTGAGAGTGATAATAGTGAAGATTTAGATTTTAGTGAGGAAGGTAGTGGAGATGATAGTGAGGATGAAGATTATAACTATAATCTTAGTGACCTTGATGATGATTGGGATGAAGTGATGACTAAAAAGAAGAAAGTGGTTGAAAACAAAATCAACCCTACTCAAAGTACTGCTGTAGAACATGATCTGAACATGCCTTTAAGTAGTTTGAAATCTCAAAAAATAAAAAAGGATAAGAAGAAGGTTGTCGTCGAAGATGATGAAAAAGGATGGGATAGTGAGTACGACTCTGATTCTTACAAGATTATGGGGGAAGAAAGTACTGATTCTAGTGATGGGGAGCAGGGTAATTCAGTAGGAACAAAAAAGAAGGTGAGAAAGAGTAAAAAGAAGGTGCATCCATCTTTTAACAGCAGAACTCCGATGAAAAACATTGAATTCGAACCTGGATTAATGTTCACAGATGTGAAGACTTTAAGAAATGCAGTAATAGATTATAGTGTTGAACAAAAGAGGGAGATATGGTTTAAAAAGAATGATTCACAGAGGTTACAAGCCAAATGCAGAGAAAACTATCCATGGTATTTGTTTGCTAGCAAAGTGGATGAAACAGGTGCTTTTCAAGTGAAGACTTATGTCAAAGATCATAACTGCATACTTGTGCACAAGCACAAACTTGTGAGATCAGATTGGTTGGTAAGAAAAGTAGGTAATAAGGTGAGGGCCAATCCAAAATGGAGACTTAGGGAAATACAACAGCATGTGTATGAGGTGCATGGTCTGGTGACATCAAAGAACCAGTGCTGGTTAGCTAAGAAAAAAGCTCTTTCAGAGATAGAAGGTGAGATTGCTAAGCAGTACAAAAGGCTATATGACTATGGTGCTGAAGTTATTAGTTCAAATCCAGATAGCACAGTTAAAATTGGAGTAGACAGGGCTGATGATGTTTCTACATTCAAGAGAATATACATATGCTTTGGTGCTTTGAAGATTGGTTTTAAACAGGGCTGTAGGAAGATCATAGGCCTTGATGGCTGTTTTTTAAAAAGTTTTGTCAAAGGAGAAATACTAGCAGCAGTTGGTAGGGATGGAAACAATGGGATGTTTCCAATTGCTTGGGCAGTTGTGGATGTTGAATGCACTGAATCATGGGAGTGGTTCATTAAACTGTTAAGGGATGATCTTGAGCTTGGCAGTGGTGCAGGGTACACCTTGATTATGACTGATCAACAAAAGGTCTGTCTCTTTTAATTTTGTTTCAATTATGCTTTAATAACATGCTTCAATAACTTGCTATACTTATGACTCACCATTTGATATGCTTGTTTTTTACAGGGTCTGAAGAATGCCATAGATAACATCCTACCTAGTGCTGAACATAGGTGCTGTGCAAGACACATTTGGGCAAATTGGAGGAAAAATCATCCAGGAGCAGCTCTAAAGAATCTTTTTTGGATGGCTGCCAAGTCAACAACTGTTGAAGAATTCAATATGCACATGGATGAAATTAAAGGTATTTCCCCACTTGCACACTCAGATTTGTTGAAGACTGAACCTAGGTATTGGAGTAGAGCATTTTTTGATACAATTACAAAATGTGATATGGTAGACAATAACTTATCAGAATGCTTTAATAGTTGGATTGTGGAGGCAAGATATAAGCCCATACTTGAGTTGTTGGATGATATTAGGTTACAAGTAATGGAGAGATTATATAAGAAAAGGGACTGGATGAGTGGAGTTGAAAGCACATTGTGTCCTAGAATAGTTAGAAAGTTGAATTATAGCATTGAGGGAACTAAATTTTGCAAATCAACATGGGCTGGTGGGGATGAGTGTGAAGTAAGGGATATAGAAGGTGGTCAGTGGGTGGTAGATATGGTTCAAAAGACATGCAGTTGTAGGAGGTGGGAACTATCTGGCATTCCTTGCACTCATGCATGCCAAGCACTGCAGAGCATGAATGTGAGGCCAGAGGACAGGGTTGATATTCAGTATTATAAAAGTCTTTACATTGAGGCTTATTCTAACCTCTTGAGACCTATGAGAGGTGCAATTTATTGGCCAAAAACAGGGTACCCTGACATAGTTCCTCCTAAGGCAAGAAGGATGCCTGGAAGGCCAAAGAAACATAGAAGGAGAGAACAAGGTGAGAGGGGGGAGGCTCCAGACTTGGTAAAAAAGGGGTGATGATGCACTGTAGCAAATGCTTGAAAGCAGGTCATAACAAATCAACTTGCACTGCAACTCAGGAGGAGGTATTTGAAATACAAAAGGCTGCATCTGAAGCTAAAAAAGCTCAGAGTGAGGCAGCAAGAGCACAATCAGCCCTTAATGTAAGTCTGACTGTCTTTAATTTTTTGTAGACATAATGCACTTGTAATTTGTACTTACACATTTATTTTGTCAGAGGAGTAAGAAGGCAACAAGTCAAAAAAAGAAGGCATCAAATCCAGATACACAGCCAACTCAAGGTGAACCACAGCCAAAAAGAAAGAGGGGAAGGCCTCCAAAAGCCAAAAATACACAAGTGTTGCCTCCACCACCTCCCATACCACCATCTGGAGTTGGTGTGTACAAGTGTGACACAGATGGACATGTGTATTTCTCATCTGTTGGAGGTTCAGTTACAAGAGTGTCAGGTTCACAGCCACCACCTACAAGGCCAGAAAAACCAAAAGGGAGAAAGAGTGCAAGCCAGCCATAGCTTTTACTTTAAGACTTCTGAATTTGAACTAATGTAATCTAAGTTTTTGAAGCAGTTGCACTAGTATTTAGAATGCTTTGGATTCTAATTTAGGATGCTTTGGATTACAATTTATTTTGAACAATTAATGAATTTGGGATGCTTTGGACATGGTCTTTAGACATACAACTATTATGTAAGTAAACATAGTGCATTAGTATGTACCTCTCTATATACAATACACTCCTTTTATGTTATTACATAAGTGTGAACAAACAATTTGTTTATGCAAATTAGGATGGATGTTTTATTGCAAGCAGATCTAATTGATACTCTTGCTCAAGACAATAAAAATTGTAATTAAAAGTAATTTCAATGACTTATATTCATATTGTTAAATAATATTCAAATATGAGGGTTTTTTATTATTCTATATGAAGGAACAACAATTATCATGCCTTTTGGATACATTGGTACTAAATATTTTAGAGAATGATATTACAAAATTATACGAGATCATGTGTCGAAACCTTCACTTGCTCCTAGCAAAGGTTTTCATGGTATGAATGAGAGAAAAAAGCACTAGTGGAAATCTAAAGACATGACAATGATGAAATTTGTACAAATAACTTATATAACTTAACAAATATGATGGTAGCTTAGAGCAACTCCAATAGCTATTTAGCATTCTCCTCATAAATAACATTATTATATTAGCTCTTAGTTTTTCAAGCTACAAGATCAGCTTCACACTCCAAAAACCCTCCTCAAATCCAGAATCTATGTTATATATATATATATATATATATATATATATATATATATATATATATATATATATATATATATATGTATGTATTCACATTAATTATTCCGTACCAGCTCGGATCAAACAAGCGATCCACAATATACTCCTTTCATAGAACTTTGTACAACCATTCCCTCAAAATTTGAATTTGTACTAGCAATCTGTATGGAGTTTAGGTCCACCACCAATGTATAAAGAAACATGATAGAAATTATTTCTTGACTTGGCAAAACACTAAAGTTAAAGTATTTGAAGTATCCTATATAGGATCCGGACATGGAGGAGGAAAATGGGTGGCTCAAATCCTTCTTCCTAGAAAGATAAGCGCATATGGTTGGAATCTTTTGATACAAGTGAAGAGGCTTCACCGAAATATGATTTTTCTTCATTTTATATATATGGCCAGCACCCTCCACATAATTTATTTATTGAAAGAAGTACTGAGGTTGCTAGTGAGCTAATTGGTGGTGAGAAATTTCCTAGTATTCTATAAAATATATAAAAATATATATACTTCTATGGGGACTCTTAAAGATCCAGCTACTATAAGAGCATCGAAACTATCAAAAACTTTTCATCGTGTTGAAAAACTTGTAGTGCAATATGGGTCATTTCATGGTAAATTGATTGCACAAAAGGTTACTCTTTAACTCGTTGCCTCAAGTAATGCTTCTGAGGTGAACCCTTATATGCCTAAACCAGATATTACAAGACATAGATTGGCAACAGAACCAAAATTCCCATCATTTAGACGAGATGAGAAATTACTTTTTGAGAAAACTATTTATTTGATGAAGAATTTATCAAGGGATCAAATGATTGGATACTAGATTTCATGGCTGCACCGAGGTAAAAATGATTGAATGATGAAGAAGGTGGCTACAATGCAATGGAGGATATTATATAATGTACGTGTATTTGAATACTATCTTTGTCCCTATACACTCTTCATATAAAGTGTGGTAACACACAAATTTCTTTGAGTATTTTATAGTGGAGGTGTTTTTTGATATAGTTGTGGGTGATAAGAAAGTTTTCTCCATAAAAGTGTTATGTAAAGTTCATTGTTGTTGATCTGTGTGTATGCATTAGTGACCTTCCATTTAGTTATATAAATGTTTAAACTACCTTAATATCAATAATTTAATATCAATAATTTAATAAGCATGAACAAGAATGCAATGGAGAGCTTTGATACCACTACTACAAAACTCAATATCAAAAGCTTTTATTAAAAACAAATATACTCCATCCCATATTTATATTGAGAGTGATACACAATAATTAGGACCCATCAACTCAAGAGTCATTACATTAAAACAATTATTACAAAATCTGTGTTACCAGTTTAATTAACACGCCGAGTTGGAAGGTTTTTAGTTTAGTCATTAACAATAAATATGAAAACACAATTTATTTTGAATAATATAATGGGTGTTTTATATTATTATGGATGGTCTAGTAGTAATCTAATTCATACGATTTTTAACCAAATAATACATATTTATAAAATTTTAATTAAATTCCATATGTTCATATTGATGAAAAATATTCAAATACAAGATTTTTTATTATGATTTTATAACAAGGAATAACTATCATCATGATTTTTGGATACATTCGTTCTAGACACCAACTCATGAAGAATGCTCCTAAAAAATTCATTTTCTAGGAAATAATAGTACAAAATTATATGAGATGAGTATGTTGTGAAAACTTTCCTCCCACCTGGGCTTGGTCTTTATGGTATGAATGAGAGAAAAAGGAATGGTGAAAAGTTAAAGAGAAGAAAATTCTAAATCTCCCCTCCATGAGTAATATAATTAGCAGGGAAAACAATATCATAGCTTCTTTTACCAACAAATTCTAGTATATATTTTAATTTTCCCCTCTCCGCTTCAGTAAAGAATTCTATATATGTAGATCCCTGCAACATGAGGATTTGGAATTTCATATAAACATGTACGGTGTTCATATAAACATGTATGGTGGAACATGTTTTTCTCAAAATATCGTTATTGTTAATGTAAAACCCCCACAAACCTAATTTTAACTTTTAACCATGACTGAACGGTTTAGAACAGTTTTTCTATTCTGACATTCAGTTAGTTGTAATACGCAATCAAATAATATGTACAGTGGATACCACTTATATCAAAGTAAAAGAACTAAAGTATTTCGTATTATCGAATTGCCAACATGAAAATACATGTGCAAAGTCATGTAGTGTAACCGGTGCCCGCTTCAACATCTCTTTACATAGAGGACACACTCAACATTATTAATGATCAGTGAGACTTAAGAAGATTCTAGTAGAAAGACACCCTAATGGCCTTAGGCCTTAATTAGTAGAAAGAGTTGAGTGATGAAAAATCTCTAACTGTCATATGCTCACAATGAGAAAGATAGTTCAAATCATATCCTAATATCCACAAAGATTGAGCTTCAATCATAGCTAGATGTATTAGCTTAACAAATATATACCTTAATAATACCCTAAATAGTTACATATTTAACTTAATATATTAAAATCGCATATCAAAACATTTTAATTTTAACATTAATTTCTAATGTTGAACATACATTATAATAAATTCATTAAATAATCAACATCAACCTACAATAGCTTTCAAAAATGCATAAAATAAGTTTATGTTTATACACCAATATCATAACCCCCCACCCCAAATGTTTCCTCTTTCTCTTCTGATCAAGTAGTCTTTCTCTCTGTGGTAAATAACCAAAGGTAAAGTGATGTGTGTCAATGTATAACGGGGTAAATTGAATTGGAAATTAGCAAGTAGTGATATGATTTCTTGCAATTAATTCTACTTTTAGTTTTGAATTTATAATGAATTTAAATTTTTTATTTCTAATTGCAACGAATCCCGATAAAATATACTCTTTTTCTTTTACGATTATGAGCAGCAAAAAGTAAAGATGCACAAGGTGTGAGGGATGGCAAGGGTAAGAAAAGAAGTTTATGGCTGCCCGTGCACCATCAAAGCTATTTAAACATAATGGTCCTCATTATAATATTAACAACTCTATGTATTTAGCTACTATTAATTATGAATTTATTATTTGTAATATTGCTCATGTTATGATTTTATATTTTTTTACTTGAAATATAAGAGCTATAAATCACTATAATATCTTGGGGTTGAGGTTGATGTGTATATTATAGAGTTTACTAACTAATTTAATAAAACTAAATTATTAATACTAGGATTTATTAATGCTTGAATATAGATTCTTCATTATTATTGATGGATA
This sequence comes from Daucus carota subsp. sativus, assembly GCF_001625215.2. Taxonomy (NCBI): domain Eukaryota; kingdom Viridiplantae; phylum Streptophyta; class Magnoliopsida; order Apiales; family Apiaceae; genus Daucus; species Daucus carota. Next base: position 11,297,049 of record NC_030385.2, on the reverse strand, counting down.
TTAATTTGTGTGATATTTGAACTTTTTACTATGCAAAACATGATTCTTCTAGTATTTAGATTGTTATTTTTAAATACAGATATAACTTAAATGTCTTAATAGTTAATTATTCTTATTATATCATGTACTATAATTTTAAATTCTCTCTAAATTGATGATTGATGATTATTCCAATGTATAAATTAGAAAACCAAATAAATCACATATGAATGGAATAATGTAGAGGGGCCTCAATGTATAAATTAGAAAACCAAATAAATCACATATGAATGAAATAATGTAGAGGGGCCTCTAAACACTGCTTAAAGAGACAATTTACAGCTACATCCTCTAACCTTTAATTCCAACCCAAAAATGCCCATATATAACATACAACTATTTACTACTCCCTCCATCCCATTTTAAGTGTCCTGTTTTGACTTTCAACGGTCAAACTGACCAAATTTTGACCAAGCATAAATAACAAAATCGTTATTATTTTAAAAAACTAAAAATTACATTTTATAGTATATTATGTGTACTTTATAATGACATAATTTTTTTTATTTTTCAAAATTATATTATATGTGTAAATATCAGTCAAAATTTGGTCAATTTGACTATTCAAAAGTCAAACAAGACACTTAAAATGGGATGGAGGGAGTATATGATATCACTCTTACAATCTTATACTTCTTGCATTTCTAAAACACTAAACTTCAAATACTTCATCTCTGCCGGACATGTATATCCTTTTATGTGTATATGTGTTCTACTCCTTTTATAGTCACAAAGATTTGATTTCGACTATCTGGCCTCCTATTATTCTGAGTACTAATCTAAAATCTTGTTTACCTGAAGTTCTTGTTTGTTTCTTTGGAGAAGTTTATGCTTTGTTAATTATGCAACCCGGTGAACTTAAAAATGTAAAAGTCTGTGACATTTAATCTCTTACTTAGCTCTTTAAATGTTTTTATGAGTAAATTGATACACTTATGAGTGTATCTCTGTTGGTGCATCAAGCTTTTTGTGTATGTTCTTCCTCTCATTTTGTGAAGTAATGTGGTATGAGATAGAAGTTAAATTATAATATGATGTTGCTAATGTGATAATATTCTGGTTTTATTTTTTAAACTTGTAATGCCCAAGATTATCGCCATAATGCCTGAATAGAATAGCATGTTGTGTGAGTTGTGACACTTCCGGTAATAAGATGATACATAATCAAGGACTTGGAAGTTACTTTAAATTCTCATTGACAAATTATTTTCATGGATCAAATCACAAAGTTAAAAATAAACGAGGCTAATGAAAGATAGAGTACACAGTTATTTGATCCATGAAACTAATTTTCCAACCAAAATTTAAAATAAATTCCAAGTCCTTAGATTATGTGTCATCTTATTCCCGAAAGTGTAACAACCCATACAACATGTTATTCTATTCAGTCATTATAGAAAAAACCTTGGGCACTACAAGTTTAAAAACAAGACGAGAACAATGTCACATTACTAACATGAGATTATAATTTAGCTATCACATACCACATGACTTCACAATATGAGGGCAAGAACATACACAAGTAAGCAACAACATATACTTGATGCACCAACTTAACAATGATACACTCATAAGCATATCAATTTACTCATAAAAACACTTAAAGAGCTAAGTAGAAGATTAAACTTCACAGACAGTACAATTTTTAAGCTAACCAGGTTGCATGCTGAACAAAGCATAAACTTCTCCCAAAAAACAATCAAGAACTTGAGGCAAATAAGTTTTAGATGAGTAGACTCAAAATAAAAGCATGTGAAATAACCAAAATCAAATTCTTTGGACTATAAAAGGACTAGAACACATATACAAATAAGAAGAGCATATATACATGTTAAGAAGAGATGAAGTGAAGATTAGTCTTTTAGCAATATTGCAAGAAGTGTATATTTTAAGAGTGATAGCATATGTTTAGTTGTGTGTTATGGGGCTTTTTGAGTTGGAATAGGGGGAGAGAATCATGATATAGCTGTAAATTGTCTCTTTGGCTGTGTTTGGAAGCCCCTCTAAATTATTCCAGTATATGTGATTTTCTTGGTTTCTTAGAACAATTAAGGGAGTCTCAAACTTTAACTAATTTATATATTAGAATAATCATCAATTTAGAGAAAATTCAAAATTTTAGTACATAGGGTTAAAAATGGGGTGGGGAAAATGGGGAACCCGCCCCAACCCGCTCCGAATGGGGCAAATCTACCCGCTAATATGGGGAATGGGGTAGTGACGGGGAATGATTTTCTGCCCCGTCAAAATATGGGGCAAGTATGGTATTTGTTGAATCCTGGCAGGGATTCCCCGCCCCGCCCCGCATATATTTAATATAAATAAATAATATATTTAATATAATATATTTATGATATTTACTATAATATATTTATTATATTTACTATAATATATTTATTATATTTACTATAATATATTTATTATACACAAAACTATAATTTTACAATGTATAACATGTCTCTTTGATTTCTATTATATTTAGTTTTTTGGTTTTAATATACATGTCTCGTATATTTTTATTAAATTCTGAAGAAAAAATTATTAAATTTTATAGTAATTATTTAAAGTGTAATCTTATAGGGGCGGGGCGGGGCGAAATTATATTAAATCGAGGGCGGGGATGGGGATTGAAAATAAATCCGCACGGGGAATGGGGCGGGGACGAGGCAGGAAAAATATATATGGGGCGGGGCTGGCAAATGAAGTCTCCGCCCCATATTTAATTGTACATGATATAATAGGTATAATTAACTACTAAGACATTTAAGTTATATTTGTAACTTTGTATATTTAAAATTTTAATCTAAATACTAGAAGAATCATGTTTTGCATATTAAAAACTTCAACTATATCACACAAATTAACATCCACTAATAATAATGAAGAATCCTATTCATGGAACATTTTCGCCCATTAGTAAATCCTAGTTTTAATAATTTAGTTAGTAAACTCTACAATATACACATCAACCTTTAGATATTACAATGATTTATAACTCTCATATTTTAAGTAAAAACTTATAAAGTCATGACATGAGCATTATAAATAATAAATTAATCATAACAAATATGGGATAAATGCATAGAGTTATTACCGTTATAATGAGGAATATTATGTTTACATAGCTTGGTTGGTGCAGGGAGGCCAAAGAGTCATGCAATGAGATTCTTTGCTTACCCTTCGGATCCCCACACATTGTATCCACACATTGTACGTCTCTACTTTTACTGTTCACAAGTGTAATAGATCAAAAGTTAATTTTTGCTAGATTTGTTGCAATTAGAAATCAAGAATGGGAAATTAATATAAATTTGAAAGCTAAAATTAGAATCAATTGCCACAAATCATATGAGTACTTTCTAATTATTAGTTCAATGAAAGATGAAATATTCGGGGGGAGGGGGGGTATGATATTGGTGTATAAGCTTTTGCTATTGCAATGATTTTCCTTATTGCTATATGTATGACTAGGGTAAGTTTTTGTAATGATTTTCCTTATTACTATATGTATGACTTTAAACATGTATTTTCATGTTTGCGATTTGATAATATGAGGTATTTTAGTTCCTCTTAATTTGATTAAGTTGTATCCACTATACATATACTTAGATTGTGTATTACAATTAACCGAATGCCAAAATAGAAAAACTGTTTTCAACTGTTTAGTGATGGCTAAAACATAAAATTATGATCAAAGTGATATGCATAAGTGATACAGGTCAGCATATGCTAATTATTATTATTATTAGATTATTAAAATCCCAAAAATATGAAACCCAATTAACAAGGGCCCTGAAACATGAATTATTAACTTATTTCGTAATTATTCAATATGGGCTAAAATGAGGCCAACTAGACAACCCATACATGAGCTACGTGGACTACCAAAACTCATGGATTGAATCCCCAGCCCTGTCAAGTCCCGAATCTGTGATCCAAGTCCAATTAGGAAGAACGATAAGAAGGATCCAGAACTTAAGAGTTCTATATGGCTTCTAACTCTTCAAGGATGACTATCTAGAGTTCTAGGTAACCATCAACGACTAAAAATATTGATCAAAGATCAATTCTATCCTACTTCAAACACTAACAACTACTTCTAGTCAATCTCTAAGTTTTGAGATGTCTATATAAAGGGCTCTACCCCTCCAAACTAGAACGACATTTTTTACTTGATTCTTCATAAAACTAATGATATGTAGGAATCTCCCTTTTCAAGAACAGTCATAAAGCACGAAGCCCGCCCTTCATTTTCCAATCCATAACATTTAGTGCGGTTAGTGGGAAGAAGACAACAAGAATGGCGAGACCATGTAGAATCGTTCATTCAGATATTCATGCTCCATCAACCGGAGTAAACACCAGAACCCAGAATCCACCTGTTATCCAGTCACCGCTGCATCTACTACAAAACTGATTCCATTCACACCCAGGGGGCTAGAGCTCGAACCACGCTATCACTATGCCACAACTCTCCATGAACCTCACTCGGAAGTGGCCATACTACAGCCCCTCAAACCAGAATCCCGTTGATTTTCGGCACCATGCCCCCTCTGACCAACGTCTTGGCTACAACCACCGCTGTTGGAACTCATTACTCAACTGTCATGACAATACGACCCCTAATCACTCAAGGACGAAGTACATCGAATGAATACGATGCTTGGGAAATAGACAACGACTCTTCTGATGATTTCGAAAGGGAGGTCGATATTCTCTCATGATGGAGGAGAGACGGAAACTAGGGCCATGGCACCCAAAATATTCCAGGAAAAACAACCCCGAGCCCCGTGGGGCTGCAACGAATCGAGAGTACAAATATAGAATTCGAGCTTTTGAAGAGCAAATTGCTCAGTTAAGGAGAGATATTCTTGCGAACCAAGGAAGGCAGAAACAGCCCAAACTCTAAGGACGAGACACACAGTTCGTTTTTTTGAGACACCGTCAAGGACTGAGAATCCTTAAAACTTAGGTGTGAATAGAATCCATTTATTACTTGCCGGTAATCCTGATAACCCGATTCCAACATTTACGAAGGAGATCATGGATGCAAGCATCTCAAGTAAGTTTAAGTAACCAACTATTAAGGCTTACGATGGAACGGGTGATCCCTTCAATCACATGTGGACGTTCATGAAGTCATTGTTGTTGCAACTAGTTGTAGAAGCTATCAAGTTTCGATCTTTTCCCCAAACCTTGAGTGTGATGTCACAACACTCGTATACCAAGTTACCTATGAATTCTATATCCTTGTTTGTAGCCTAAAGTAGGGCTTTCATAAGCCAGTTCATTGGAAGCAAGACGCATGCCAAGAGTACTAATTCGTTGATGAACCTCCACCAAAGAAGGAATGACTCCCTCCGAGACTACATGAACAGATTCATGAAGGATGCACTCAAGGTCACAGATCTAGACCCAAAGGTAGCAATGATTTCCTTTCAACAAGGAACGACGGACGATAAATTCCACCGCTAACTAGCCAAGAGGGCCACAGATAATATGAATGAAATCTAGGAAAGATCAGGAAAGTATATCAAGGCAGAAGAAAGCTTGAGGAAATCCCAGAACAACCAGGACAGACCATGAATTTTAAGAAACGTGACAACGTTATTGAGTATAATGCCGATAATAAGTATTCAAAGAGAGACGACTGTGAAAAATCACCCACCAACAAGAAAGTAGGATCAAGATTCACTAAGTAGGCAACGTTGAATGCGCCTAGGAGTCAGATACTGATGGAAATTGTGAAAGTGGAAGGAGCTCGATGGTAGAAGCCTAATAGGACTGATCCCGAAAAGAGGAACAAGGACCTATACTGCAGGTTTCATAAAGAGACGGGACATAAGATCAATTATTATCGGTAGCTGAAGGACAAATTTGATTTTTTGATTCGGAAAGGCAAGATGTCCAAGTGTGCCACAGATGGTGATAGGAATTTCTGTGACAAAGATAATCGTGACAGGGATAATGACAACCGCTGCTGGTAACTCGAGGAAAGCTTATGCTATAGAGGTAATGAGTATCGTTGGGGAACCTCGGAAGAGGGCTAAGATTGAGGTAGCTCTGACCTTTGATGATTCTAATTAAAAAGGGGCAAAGTTCCCCCTTGATGATTCAGTAGCTTCTTTCCAAGATGATCAAAAATATTCAAGCTAGAACTAGAGAATGTTCCTTCTCACTTTCCCTAGGATCAACCTCCTTTTGGGGTTGGAATCCTCCTTCTTGCCGTCTTCTTCAAATCCAGCCGAGTAGGCGTGATTTCCCGCGTCTTTTTTTATCTTTCAAGCTTGATTTTCAGTGAGGTAATCTTTTTGCTCATTCTCTGTATTTTGGCATGCATTTGCTCGCGTGTCAATTCTCCACCGGAATCATCATCATCACTTTTCGCATTTTCCTCCGGTGTCTTATGATTTCCAGAATATTTTGACATCTTTCTTCTCTAAGATATACTAAAATTGCCTATCCTTCTAGCGCTAAAAAGTGTTGTGAGAGAATTTAATACACCATCCCCAGAGTTATATATCTTAATTATGGGGTTGTCCGTGATTTTTGTATGAATGACACGCTGCGCACAGGGGCTGCAACTCCCGGAAAATATGGAGATTTGGTGATGTTTTAGCGATGAGTTTGCAACACAGCCAGCCAAGGAAGCCAGAATAATGTTACTCTGTATCACTAATGCTTGGAAAATAACCACAAAAGTTACACGTGCCTTTCTAGAGTGTAGAAATTGTGCGTCTGAACCCTTTGAAAAGTACGTGCATACCCTATTTATAGGATAAGCCCAATGTAGTTATTGAGATAAGTATAACCAATGGATAAGGCCCTTATCCCACCTGATTAGGTGATTATCCTGATGTAGATCAGCATTCATTGGAGTACTCCAAGTATGTTACTTGAAGTCTTCTTATCCCATGTAGAAACTAAATATATCCATGTAATTTCTATATATATGTAGTAATTATCTCTATATACATGACTTAATTAAATAGATACACTCTCAATCTTTATCCAATTCGCCCACCTAAACAGTAGGAAGAAGAGTCCTAGCAGGAGTGTTGCTAGCCTGCCTGCCCAGGAGGCTGCAACCCTGTGACTGAAGCCCTGCCAGATGTAGCCCTGCAACTGCAACCCGAGGTGCACACAGTGGTAACCCCTGAAACGTTACCAAATGAAGCCCCAACCATATGGAAGCCTCCCTAATGTCTCCAATATAAGCCTTCAAGCCTCCTTATACAGCCTTATTGGGTTCAACCCTCCAGGTTTGAAGCCCACTATCCTTTACCAAACAGCCTAAACAAGCACAAGTAATGTAATTGGCTATAAAACTAGGGAGATTTTATGGCGTATGGATGTTTTCTTCTGTGTGCATGGATTTAATTCAGTAGCGATTTAATTGAAACTTTTGGTCAAGGCAACTAATAAAACATGTAATTATCATTTTATTTTAATTCCTTATATTCATATTGGTGAATAGTATTTCATATATGAGATGTTTTTTACGCTTATATATATAGGCCAACATTCCAGAGAGGGACTCCTTATATGGAGTTACATAGTGCGCCACTATAAATCATCAATTTTATTATAAATTCTATTATAAAATTCATATAAAACGTGATTCTAATTTCGAATACTATAAAATATATCTATTTTAAGTAATTTAACACTTAAAATTTGATGGAAAAAAGTATATTTTCGAAACTGATTCTACAACAGAATAATTCTGGATGATTATTATTCTGTTATAGAATCATGTTGAGATATTGCATAATTTTAGATGATCTTTGGAATAAAAAAATTGTATAACTTCGTTTTCGGTTTAATAATCAAAATTTGCAATTATATCTCATAAAAAATATAATAAAATATATATTATGTGTATATTTATAATGGTGTGCTACGTAACTCCATATAAGAGGGTATGCTATGGAGTGCTACCCTATATATATATATATATATATATATATATATATATATATATATATATATATATATATATATATATATATATATATATATATATATATATATATATATGTCAAAGAAGAATTTCCATCATGCTTCTTCGATACATTGGTGCTAGACCCCAACTCCATGAAGAATGGTTCTATAATATACTTTTTGACGGAAATGTTGGTACAAAATTAGATGAGATGAGTGTGTTGTGGAATTCTACCATCATGTTTCTTGGGTACATTGGTGCTAAACCCCAACTCCATGAATAATCGTTGTATAATATTCTTTTTTGACGGATGATGGTACAAAATTATATGAGATGAGTATGTTGTGGAAATCTTCCTTGATCCTAACCAAGGTCTTCATTCAATGGATGAGAGAAAAAGTAATGATGGAAATTTGATGACAAGAAAATGCTCAAATATGCACAAAATAACTTCTGGAACTTAACAAATGTGATGGCAACTTACTTTCGTATTGGGCAACTTACTTTCATATTAATACCTAAGTTAGACATTACCTTCAATAATTATACACAATCTCTTTTTAGAAGTATACACCATACAAAATTGTAAGTCATGGTCAGATGACATTACAATTAGCATTGCCATAGGTGACTGCAATTGCACGTAGATGGAAGCAAATGAAGTCGTTCATGAGCATATTAAGTCTCATCTCGAATAGGAATAAATTTATTTATTATTATCATACACAAACGCTTTTGAGAAGTATATAACATGCAAAATCATAAGTCATAGACAATGTCCATTTCGATCAATTGGAAGTAAATTAAGATATTTAATCTGCTTATGTACAAATAAGCTACAAAATTATTTGGGATATTTTTAAAAAATAATTAATATTTACCATGAGGGGAACCGAACACCGGCACTTGCAGGGATATGGCCAACTACAATCTACACATAGTTTCTTTCATTATAAAAGTGTTTTGAAACATAGATCTAAAACATAACATGTATTACTGACTATGTTGTTAAATGCACTCTCAAAATAGACTCGGATTCTAGCAAAATGACCAAGAATGTGTGTGCTAAAAATAAAATTCAGATTTTCTACTTTAATGAAAAGAAAATTCAAACACATAAAAGCAATATTCACATAGTGTATTTTCTAAAAAAAGTCCCAAGAGTTTATTCAGAACATAGCAATTCATTATTATAAATAATTAGGCCTCAATGAACAAGCTGTTGAAAATATTGACTATTATAGCAACACAGAGGCAATTATATATTATATTAAACAAGCCAAGGCCAAGTAAATCATAACAAAGCGCGAAGGTAAAAAGCATGCATATTAGCAACTGCAAGAAAAGAGGAAGAACAGAAATTGTACCCGCAACCATAGCTTGAGCAGAATGATAAGAACAGGTACAACAATAAAAAACGGACAGCTGAGTCGCCAGGCCTTGTACAAAGCCTTGACTGCTCTTGAAGAGATAATCGCCCCCACCTGCTGCACTGGGGATGCTTGCAACACCTCCTCCAGGATAAAACAGCTCCGAGCTTTGAATTACAGCACCTCCAAAGCTCAACTACGACTGACTCCTCACTCGCCGGAAAAACCACTAACTGACTTGTGTTTGGGAGAGGGAGAGAGAGCAGAAAGGAAAAGTGAAGAAGAGAATGTAAGGTGTAGTGTGTTTGCAATCAGCTGCTTAGGCCTCTATTTATAGGAGAGGCTAAGTGTAACTGATACACCTCCATTTAATATAGAATAAAAACCGTCCGATTTAAATAAATAAATCAAAACGTATGATTTGTATTTAAATAAAATAATAACGGTTTTTATACATTAAAACCCACATTAAACCAGCCGTTTTGATATATATATATAATTAATTTATCATCAGTTACATGTCCAGGTCACTGAATCTGACTTGGCTTTGACTCGGCCCAGTCCAAGAGAGCCCAACGGGAGACAATAACCCAGCCCAACTGATTAAATATAATATATTTAAAACACAATCAGGGACTTAAAAAATCTCGTATTCATTTATTGTAGTATAGCAAAGAAAACCGACAATTCTGTATCTAACAATTTTAGATTTTGAAAAATAATTTAACTTGTACAAATTATATCTAATAGAATCTTAAATAACTTACAAATATAATTTTAATTTCAAATTACAGTTTGTATTGTATTTTAAAATAAATAACTCATACTAAAATAATTTGAAATCATACAACAAAAATAAGTGTTAAACAATATCAAACATGTCTTTCACTTACCGAGAAGTTATAGTGTTTGGAGCATCTTCTTCATTAGTTGAGATATAAATCCATAAACAACTCATGGGCATCAAGATCAATATTTGTCCTACCGAAATCTGAAAGCAAATTCTAAATTATTAGCATCACCATAAGAATTGTTAGAAAGGTATTTAATTCCCCAAAAAACCCTAAAAAAACACAAGTTGCATATATATATATATTAATTTATATCTCAATTAGTATATAATGATGAAATTGAATTGTGTAAACATGATTATATAGGATATAATAACATATTTCAGAGATAAATAACATGTACATGGAATTCAACAAGTGAAATACTCACACTGATAAAAAAATCATATCATTGGAGAACATCTTATTACAAAATCTGTGACTACTATTGTAATTAGTAATCAAAGAAGCTGTGAAAAAAATAAACCAATAATACTATACACTTCAAGCAATGTAGGAGGAGAGAAATAGACTTATCGGGGTAGGTGTGTACTGGCAAACCCTCTAACAACTAGGGATCATATATAAGTGATTAGGATTATGGTCCAAAAAGTTTACTGGGTAGCCCATAATTCTATATAAAAAATAAGATTATGGTCCAAAAAGGTCTTACTGGGTGGCCCAATCTCTTAAAATTGTGTATGGGCCTAACTCTATAACATTTCATGTATAACACTCAGTACTCAACAGGTTTGAGATTTTCTTAGGGATATATTTACAATATATTATTTTGATTCAAGATTTGGTAATTTATATTATTTGGCTTTAAGATATTCTAAAATATAATTATTGTATTAGCTTGATGATATTATATATTTCACAAAAATTGATTTAAATTAAAAATAACACTCTAAATCTTTCATTATGTAATTTTATGGTTAAATACAAACACCTATCTATTTAATATTATATATTAAATCAGATAATTGATTCGACCCAAAATTTTTTTTAAATTTTTTACTTAAGCATAGCCCAACCATCAAACTCACACTAAGTAAGCAAAGGAGAGAATTGTCTTGAAGTTATTCACAGCGGATGATTGAGATAATGAGATAAATGTGATTGAATAACATAAAAATCTCATTAATAAATATTATTCAAGAATATGAAAATAAATAAATGAAATAAAATAATAACATGTTTTATTGAATTAACCAAGAGTGTTAATTAGATAATGCATAACTCAATCTATACACACAAAATAAAACATCTATTATGATATACTAAAGTAAATTCTGTTTCATAATTACAAAGAACCACACTAGTTCATACGTAATGAACCAACTTATTTTATATAATTGTTCATTGGCTACCGACCTTGTTAATTACGCACAACTACATGGAAAAACACCTTCATCAAATAAGTCACTCAACTCATGGTCAACTTGCAGTTGGGTGAGTTTTTTTGAAGTTTTCGGAGTTTTTTTAGATTCTTTAAAAAAATTCAAATTTTTATATTTTTTTCATATTTTTTTCGATTCTTATCATATTTTTAACGTATTCCGTTAAAGTCAACCTATATTTAACGGCATGACAGCTACCTAATATAAGTTCTTATTGATTCAGTGAGTTGACTACAAGTTAATTCTAGTTCCGTGATTCCTCTTCAAGTTTTTTGAGTTTAGTGAATCAACTGCAAGTTTCTATGATGAGTTCAATGATTAAATACACGGTTTTATAATTACCTTCATTGCTTTATAGCCACCTTCTTCATCATTCAATCATTTTTAGGTGGGATGGCAGTCATTAAATTTAGTATCCAATCATTTTGATCCTCTCGATAAAATCTTCATCGAACTCATAGTTTACCCGATATAGTAATTGTTCTTGGGGTACAAATGATGAAAAATATGGATGTATTTCAAATTCAATGCTTGTAATATCTAGAAGAGCCACCTAAGGTTTGTGCAGCCAATTCATCAGGATTTGGCCGATTTTGCTCAACCGGTCCTTTATTAAACTGATAACTTTTTGACTATCTCAATCGTCAAAAACTTTGATCCTAGTGAACAAGAGGTAGTCCATGATACGTCATATTATAATGAATTTATTTCACAAGTAATGCTTCTCACGTGGAACCTTATATGCCTAAACTAGATTTGATAAGTAATGGATTGGCAACATAGTCATATTTAGGGCTGAGCAGAACCGAACCGGAACCTAAAAACCGAACCGAATTGTGAAAATTCGGTCCGGTTCGGTTCCATTTTTTTCAGAAATTCGGTTTTTTCGGTTTTTCGGTCCGGACCGAATTAAATTTCGGTTCGGTCCGGTTCTTTTGAAAAAAATTCGGTTCCGGACCGAATAGACCGAACTATTTAAATTAATTAATAATATATTAAATATAATATATGATATAACTTGAGTATGCTGACTTTAGTTGTAAGCCACAGCCCACAGCCACATACTCCCAGTTCCTTGCTCCTTCCCTGCAGCCGCCTAAACCCTAACCAATCAGCACCGATTTATACCCACTGGCAAGTATAATCAAGCTATCCAAGAATCATAATCAAGCATGGGAGATTCAAATTTCCAACTAAATAAGATTCAAACTTCAGAATCGCAGATCCAAATTTCAGAATCGGATGGCAGTAAGATTTGATGGCGGTAACCTGTACTCTGTAGTTTATTCATATATTAACTCTATGCTTGTGTTTGAAAAATATTATGCTTGAATCCGGATGTGCAAGAAGTGATTAACAGAAACAGACCATGTGAGTTTCATATTTTTGATAAAAAAAAGTTCGGTTCTTAAGGAAAGAACCGAACCGAACCGAATTATTTCGGTTCGGTTCCGGTTCGGTCCATACGTTAATTTCGGTCCGGTTCGGTCCGGAAAAAATTACAAATTCGGTTTTCGGTTCTTTCGGTTCGGTTCGGTTCTGGACCGAACCGACCGAATGCTCAGCCCTAGTCATATTTCTCTACATAGCAAATACGACATCTAGTAAATTATCTATTTGATGAATAGTTTATAGAAACCAAATGATTGGATACTAGATTTCATGGATCCCGCCGTCAACTAAAAATGATTGAATGATGAATAAGGTGACTACAAAACTAGGGAGGTCACTATATAATATGTATATGACTGCTATGTGTGTCACTAGACAATCTTTATTTCTTCATTATTTTATATTGGCCGTGTTTATTGATATAGTTATGGGTGGTTAACATGGTCTTTGGACATACAAATATTATGTAAGATAAAGTACTTCATTACAATGTACCTCTTTACGTACAGTACGGTCCACGGTCCTTTTATGTAATTACATAAGTGTGAAGAAACAAATTGTTTATGCAAATTATGACGGATGTTTAATTCAATGACTTATATTCGTATTATTGAATGATATTCATATGTGAGTTTGTTTTATTATTCTCTATGAAGGAACAACAATCATCCTTTTTTTTGATGCATTGGCGCGAGATATTTTAGAGAATGATAATAGGTACAAAATTATATGAGATTATGTTGTGGAAACCTTCACTTGATTCTAGCAAAGGTTTTCATCCTACGGATGAAAAAAAAGAAGTGGTGGAAATCTAAAGACAAGACAATGATGTAATATAAACAAATACCTTCTTTAACTTAACAAATATGATGGTACCTTATGGTCATGTTGACACTTAAGTCAACCACTTTGTACTTCTAGTTAATGTAGATTTGGAAGCAGATGAAGCTCTTCAAAAGCATATCTACTCATATCCAGATTAGGGATAAATTTACTTTTAATAATCATACATAATCTCTTTTAACAAAATCGTAATTAATGGTTTGATGACATTACAAATAACATTGTCTGTATTAAACTATACACAGTGTCCTCCCTTGTAGGTATTAGTATTGAGGTTTCTAGTGAGATAATTAGTGGTGAGAAAGCTACTAGTATATATTCTACAAAATATAGAAAAATATACATCTATGGGAACTCTTAAAATCCTGCTACTATCAAAAAACTTTTCATCCCGTTGAAAAACTTGTAGTGAAATATCAGTCACATCACGTGAATTGATTGCACAAAAGGTTACTCTTTAACTCTTTGGCTCAAATAATGTTTTTGAGGTGAAACCTTATATGCCTAAACTAGATTTTACAAGAAATGGATTGGCAACATAACCATATTTCCCATCATTTAGTCGTCAAGAGAAATTACTTTTTGGGAAATCTATCTATTTGATGAAGAATTTATCAAGGGATTAAATGATTGAATACTAGATTTCATGGATGCACCCCCACATAAAAATGATTGAATGATCAATAAGGTGGCTACAAAGCAATGCAGAATATTATATAATATAATGTGTATATGAATACTATGTATGTCCCTAGACACTCTCCCTATAACGTGTGGTAAGACACAAATTTCTTTGAGTATTTTACAGTGGAGGTATTTTTCATATATTTGTGGGTTATTAAGATAGTTTTCTCTATAAAACTATTATGTAATATAATGTAGTTCATCATTGTGGACGTTTGTGTATGCCTGCATTACTGTCCTTCCCTGTAATTATATAAATGTTTGAACTATCTCAATATCCATAATCTAATAAGCAAGAACAAAATACAATGGAGACTTACAAAACTTAATATGAAAAATATTCATATACAAGATTTTATTATTATTTCATAACAAGGAATAACTATAATCATGGTTTTTGGATATATTGGTGCTAGACTCCAAACCCGTAAAGAATGCTTGTAAAAAAATCCTTTTTTCTAGGGAATAATAGTACAAACTTATATGAGCTGAGTATGTTGTCAAAACCTTCCTTCCACCTGCACTAGGTCTTAATGGTATGAATGGGAGGAAAAGGAATGGTGAAAAGTTAAGGAAAAGAAATTCTAAAATATGCACAAATAACTTCTTAATCTCACAACTATGATGGCAAGGTGTCTAGACTAATTTAAGTTATGTCCATTTGCGTGTACATTTGGAAGTAAATGAAGCCTTTCATCTATATATGTAGATTAGACATAAATTTATTTTCTATGATCATATTTAATCTCTTTTAAGAAGTAAACAACATGCAAAATTGTAAGTCATGGTATGATCACATTACAATTAGCTTGTCATTGTTCAGCACTTTGTCCTCAGGTCTATTGGGATAATTTGGAAGGAAATGAGATGTTTAATTACCTTATGTACTTAAAAGCCAAATAATTATTTGGGATTTAAACTATCAATTTTCAATGTCAATAAAATAATATACATGACCAAAAAAAATCCATCTTATATAAAGATAAACACACATAAACATAAATCTTTTTTTTTGAAATCATAAACAGAAATCTTTTAAAATTAAGTTAATTATTTACTAGAGGGGAGATTGTATTATAATTTCCTCTTTTAATATACCTAGTGGTGCGCCCATTACAACCTACAGATCATTGATTTCACTGTATATTGAAATATACCTCCAAAACATAATTTTTATTACTAACAAAATTGGTGAATTCACTTTCAAAATAAAACCATATTGTAGAAAAAGGACCATTTATGCATGTGCTAAAAATAAATTAAATGCAACTTTACTTCTTTATTTAAAAGACAATTCAACGACATAAAAGTAATAGCCACATATTGTCTAAAACAAATCCCCATAATTTATAGAGTAATTGATGACTTAGCATCCATTATTATAAATAATTTTACAATATGATCATAGATGGCATAATCAGTTCCTGTAAATTTTTTTAGAGCAACTAAATTCATCTTGAGGATTTTAATGTTCTATTTAATATGTGGGGTTATTAATGCATATTTTGACCACCAAAGACAAGGATGACAAGATCTAAAATGCCACAAAGGCACAATATGCTTAATTTGTTAAAAAAAATCAAATGATATATATTGTTGTGACAATGATAATATATTGAATGTGTCGGAGAGTGAAAAAAAAAAAGCAAAAAAAAAATGTAGCCTCTTGCTATTCCATGTACCAAACAAATGATTGTATCTTTATTCTAGTGAAATAGAAAGCTTGTTGTTTTAGTAAAAACCCAACACCTTTTGAAAAGGAAGTTATAATGCTCCTCAGTCAAATCATCATTTGCTTTTATAACTTGGTGTAAATTAAAATCCTTCACTTCAAAAACTACATATATGTCTTTGAATTTTCTTCTAAAAGGAGGATTCGATGTGTTCGATGTGTTCGATGTGTTTGATTTTCACTATGTCTCGATGACGTAGGATTCGAAGTAGCTTGATTTCACGAAGAATGCAGTGGCATCGAAAACATGCCGGTAAACATCATCTATATTTTTTTCATGGCAACTTTCTCCTTGCTATGGGTATCATAAGGAGAGCCGACACCATAGCTTCCTTTACCAAGAAATTCTAGTAATTTCATGTTCTCCCTCTCTAGATTCAGTAAAGAATTCTATATTTGCACATGTGTGTAAAACATAGATTTAGAATCTCATATAAACATGTGCAGTGGAACATGTTTTTCTTAAAAAATCCATAATGTTTATGTAAAACCCGACCCCACAAAAATTATACATATCACTTTGATCACATTTTTATCTTTTAACCATAACTAAACGGTTCATAATAGTTTTTCTATTCTGGCATTTGGTATAAATTTTTGTGTATAGTGGATACAACTTAGATCAATGTAAAAAAAACTAAAGTACCTCATATTATCAAATTGCAAACATGAAAATACATGGGTACGTAGAGTCATACATAGAACAATAAGGAAAGTCATTACAAGAACTGACGGCTATAGTCATCTCTTT
Organism: Daucus carota subsp. sativus; assembly: GCF_001625215.2. Taxonomy (NCBI): domain Eukaryota; kingdom Viridiplantae; phylum Streptophyta; class Magnoliopsida; order Apiales; family Apiaceae; genus Daucus; species Daucus carota. Next base: position 11,280,060 of record NC_030385.2, on the reverse strand, counting down.
ACACAGAGGATACACTCATTTGTGGGTGATATCACTATCATTAACAATCCCTTGTATATGGGCATTATTAATGATCTTGAGAGTCTAAGGAGTGATATGGCTCAAGAAGATTCTAGTAGAAAGACACTCAAATGGCCTTAGGCCTTAATTAGTAGAGAGAGTTGAGTGATGAAAAAACTCTAAGAGCATGTCCAAGAATGTCCTGGTAAGTGTCTTATAAATACAATAAAAGATAGTGTCCTCATAATTTAGGACATCTTTTTGATACATGAACTCCAACAACATGTCTTATAATTGTGCCTTATTATTAAACTAATAATTTATTTGAATTGGTGTTGGAGGGAAGTGAAAAAGTAAGAGGAAAGAGATGCATAAAAATGGTGAGAACTTAATATTGAGAAAATTAGTTTAGGACATGCTTAGTAGCGCCTCAAAAATGAGGCACTTGTTGGACCTGTATAAGTGATGGTAACGTCAAGGGCACATGCTCATTTGCAAGTATCCTTAACAAATCACCACACACCCTTTTGCTTTGAACCCAGCACTTCAATTTGTTATCTGGCTGTGCTATATCTATCTAGATTCTTGATTAAATGGTTAACAATAATCATTAAAAACCGAGCAAAATATATATTCTTGGCCCTTCCCTCATGAGGACCAAGTTTAGCAACAATTTCAAACATGACTAACTCCCCAATATTAAATAATCATCAGTAAGCATCATATGAGCAATAACTTGAATAGACATGGTGAATGCATCATAATTGGACACTTTACTAGAGAAAACTTTAATAATGAAATCACATAAGAAACTCCACTCTTTACGCATATGACGCCTAAGAATCTTGCCTAAGATAGACAAATCACCATTATAATGCATGTCTCTAAGCATCCTAATAATTTCACTATCATTAGGCAACCTACTTGTGGAATTAGCAGGCAACTTAAGTGCATTTCTAACAACCTCACCAGTAACAGCATACTCATTACCATTAATAACAACAGTAAGAGTTTTAGTTTCAGTGTTGTACCTGACAAAAGTCCACATTTGCTCCACAATCTCACAGTAGATAGTAGGAGCATGAAGCATGGCGAAGCAACACTTACACTCAGAGATAAAATCCATCATTGGGTGAAACGCCTTCCCAGGTTTAGTTGTGGCACTTTTGTCCACAAAGGCCACATGGTTGTTTTGCTCATAGGTAAAGCCAGTTGCACTTACGATCTTGTTTACTGGTGCCATTGTTGAAAGTGAAAGCTTACACTGAAAGGATTAGAGCGCAAGAGGGTTTTGGAAGGGGAGAGAGAGAGAGAGAGAGAGAGAGAGAGAGAGAGAGAGAGAGAGAGAGAGAGAGAGAGAGAGAGAGAGAGAGAGAGAGAGAGAGAGAGAGAGAGAGAGAGAGAGAGAGAGAGAGAGAGAGAGAGAGAGAGAGAGAGAGAGAGAGAGTAAAGTTTGCAAATGTAGGTAAGAAATGAAAGAAAAGTAAAGGCAAACTATTTATACTCTCAGTAAAATTAAATGAAATAACCGTTGAAAAGTAGCCAAGAGTCATCAATCCATATATACATATATGTATGTATACATCGATCGATAGATTTACAGGAGACTAACGGTTAATATTTTAATATATCAATAGCTGAGATTAAAAGCAAAATAGTCATCGATATAGTTAAAATCCATCCATCGATAAGTAATGGACTATCAATTGCTAAAAAATAGCGATTGATAGTAACAATTATGATTTAGACAAAGTCTTAGTCAAAAATTACATATCAACGGCTGCAGACAAATACAAAAGTTAACTAGAGAAATTTAACATACCAAGTTCACTTACTAATCTTGTGAATGTTGATTCATCAAGTGGCTTGGTAAAAATATCAGCTAGTTGTCTTTCGCTAGGAACAAAGTGAAGCTCAATTGTACCATTCATCACATGTTCCCTAATGAAGTGATATCTGATGTCCATGTGCTTTGTTCTTGAGTGCTGCACTGGATTCTTTGTAATTGCAATTGCACTTGTGTTGTCACATAAGATGGGAATTTTGGAGATTTCTAAACCATAATCAACTAAATGATTCTTCATCCATAAAATCTGTGCACAACAACTTGCAGCAGCAATATATTCAGCTTCAACATTTGATGTGGAAACTGAATTTTGCTTTTTACTGAACCAAGAAACCAGCTTGTTTCCAAGAAATTGACAGGTGCATGTAATACTCTTTTTATCAATTCTACACACTTCATAATCAGCATCTGAAAAGCCAATTAAATTAAAACCAGAATCTCTAGGATAGCAAATGTCAAGATTTGGAGTACCCTTGAGATATCTGAAGATCCTTTTAATAGCAATCAAATGAGATTCCCTAGGATCGGCTTGGAATCTAGTACATAATCATGTAGCAAACATTATATAGGGTGTTATTTTACACCAACTATGAGAAAGATTGTAGAAGGGGGGGTTGAATACAATCTTTTGCAAATTTAAAAGATTCAAGAATGATATACTAAAAACACAGTAAACAGAGAAACACCAAGTATTAAAAATACGGGTGGATTGAATGATCCTCCCGTGAGATTTTATATAGAAGAATCTGTGGATTGTTTACAATTCACACAGCTGCTGGTTCATCACTCAAACAAGTTCTAACTATCAGATTTTTCTCTCAAGTAATTTGAACAAGTTCAACTGATGCTACTAACTTGGTTATATACTCCAAGTTTTACAAAGCTTTTAGCTAGATTACAAAATGCACTCTAATCTAAAAACAATGCTGCACAACTTTGTCTTATGCATGCTTTCTGAGATGTCTTCATCTTTGACCATCACCTTGATTTGATCCAGATTGCACTGCATGAGATAAGTATGTTTCTGCTTCTTCTTTATTTTCCTAATTAGGCTTCCATGTCTATTTTAGTGTAATTCGATCCATGTGATTTGTCAGACTTAAGCTCTAGTCACTTTCAACTGCTCTTTGCTTCATCAGTTGAAAGTTCTGGTTGCTTTCAACTGCTCTTGACTTTATCAGTTGAATGCCTGGCTCATCAGTTGAATGAATTACAAACTCCATCAGTTGAATGCTGTTCCAGTCTCATCAGTTGAATTCCTCAGCATTATCAGTTGAACACTTTGTCTTCAGTTGAATGCTTGATTTTCATCAGTTGAAACATCATCCAGCCTTCATCAGTTGAACAGTTACATCTCATCAGTTGAATATCCTTCACTTAGATAAAATTACATGGCATTGGATATTTACAATTAGCCATCCTATTCTACCCATCCGTTGATAATTCCCAAAGACAAGAAACGTAACAATTACAACTGAAATTTGATAAAGATTCTAAGTAAGACATGTTACAAAATGTTTATGTTATCATCAAAAATTATTGATCCCTAACAATCTCCCCCAATTTATGACTGGAGAAGATGCAGACATAAATTCTACACTTGATGATAACAAAACATTAATAAAATAAAATGCAGAATTTAAATACAAGAGTTAGAAAAGATTACAGATGATTATGCTCCTCTAGACTGAGCAGTTACTTGTTCCTAGAAGATCTTCTTCTTCTGGACTTAAGTTTTTCTTCAAGAATATTAATCTGCTTCTGAAAGATCCTGTAGAACCATTCTTCATCACTATCTTGTCTGTTGAGCTTGGATTGGAGAGTCTTCAGAGTATTCAAGCTAGCAACCTTGAGTTGATCTTTAGGTCTGAAAAATCTCCTAACACCTTGATTGTCCCTAAATTCCATGACTGGAGTAGGTTCATGATGAATTTTCTTTCCAGTGTAGGGAATTTTCAGCCTTCTTTGTAGACTAGCATCTGAGTTCCATTCCTTCCTGATCTCAAGGATTCTCTTTAGTACCATTTGCTTTGCAGGTGGTGTAAATCCTCCAGTCATCTTCATAGATCCATATATTTTTGTTAGAGAACTGAATCCCTCAGAATTCAGAACTCTGTGAAGAGGCCAGATGACATCACCCTTATTTTTGTAAGAGAATACCAATCTTTCAGGTAACTTTGAAGTTGCTTCTATTCCTCTTACTTCTTGAAGATCATCCAGCTCCAGCTCCAACTCAGAAATTTCTTCAATGTTAGCAATGATCAGATAGTCATCAGGATTTTCAGGTTCTTTTGGAGGTTTAGGAGGGTTAGCCATCCTCTTAGCCACAGACTTGACCTTCTTCTTTGGCTTGGAAGATTCTTGGACAAGAAAAGCTGGAATTGGAATGTCTTCCAAGTCAATTGGCTCCTCCTTTGGCATTATTGGCTCATCATGGAAGTTGACATCTGGATGTACTACTGTGGTATCCTTGATTGGAGAAGAAGGCTTTGAGATAGGCTTTTCTGGCACTTCTTCTCTTCTCTTGGCTGCCTCAGGCATCTTAGTTTTAGATTTGACTCTCTTTTTCTTTAAAGAAGATTCAAGAGGCAATCCTTTCTCATTTAAAAGCTCAGCTGCCAACTCCTCTTCCAGCTCAATAGCAAACCTTTCATCCACCTCTATTTGGTTTAAAGAGAGTTGGGATTCTCAGATGAAGGATTTCATGATAATCTCAGATTTGAAAATGAAGGTGAAGGTGATCTGTATGACAGTGATGATGATGATGACATTATTCAAAATGTTGGAATTAATCCTGGAATTAATATTCCAACTGATGACTCTCTAGTGCAAGAAACAACTGCAATTGGAAATTCAACTGAAGCATCAGTTGAAACTACATTGGAGGGATCAGTTGAAACACCTCAAGGATCATCAGTTGAAAGAATGTCTCAAAGTTTCAATCAGTCTAGAAATAATGAGATGTCAAATTTAGGGGGAGCTTTCCAACATGGAAACCTGAACTTCAATAATGAAGCCACATCATCAAGACAATCACTTCCACCACAAAGAAAGTGGACAAGGGATCACCCTTTTGAGCTAATTATTGGAGATGCAAATGCATCTGTACAAACAAGAAGAGCAACTCAAGATGAGTGTTTGTACAGTGCATTCCTTTCACAGGATGAACCTAAAGTCATAGAAGATGCTCTCAAAGATGCTGATTGGGTTCTTGCTATGCAAGAAGAATTAAATCAATTTGAGAGAAACAATGTATGGAAGCTGGTACCCAAACCTAAAAACAGAACAATTGTAGGAACAAGGTGGGTATTCAAAAATAAGGTGGATGAGAATGGAGTTGTCACCAGAAACAAGGCAAGGCTTGTTGCTAAAGGATATTCTCAATCTGAAGGAATTGATTTTGATGAGACCTTTGCACCAGTTGCAAGACTAGAAGCAATAAGAATCTTCCTGGCCTATGCTGCTCATGCAAACTTTAAAGTTTATCAAATGGATGTCAAGAGTGCTTTTCTAAATGGTGAACTGGAAGAGGAGGTATATGTCAGTCAGCCTCCTGGTTTTGAAGATCCAGAATTTCCAGAGTATGTTTACTTTTTATTAAAAGCACTCTATGGACTAAAGCAAGCACCAAGGGCATGGTATGACACTCTGTCTCAATTCTTGTTAGATAATCATTTTTCCAGAGGAACTGTGGATAAAACACTATTTTACAGAAATGTAAATGGTGCCTTTATTCTGGTTCAAATTTATGTAGATGATATAATTTTTGGTTCTACAGATGAGAAACTTTGCAAGAAGTTTGCTAATCTAATGAAAAGTCAGTATGAAATGAGCATGATGGGAGAGCTCACCTACTTTCTTGGTTTACAAGTTAAACAAGTTAAGGAAGGTATATTCATAAATCAAACTAAGTACATCTATGATCTACTTAAAAAGTTTGATTTATTGGATTGCAAAGAAGCTAAGACTCCCATGCCAACAGCCACCAAATTAGAGTTAAGTCCTAATGAAAAATCTGTGGACATCTCTAATTATAGAGGCATGGTTGGTTCTCTTTTATATTTGACAGCTAGTAGACCAGATATTATGTTTTCTACATGCCTCTGTGCTAGATTTCAATCTGATCCTAAAGAATCACATCTTATTGCTATAAAAAGAATATTCAGATATCTTAAGGGAACACCAAATCTTGGTATTTGGTACCCTAAAGACTCTGGATTTGATCTAATTGGATATTCAGATGCTGATTTTGCAGGATGCAAAATTGATAGAAAAAGTACAACAGGCACCTGTCAATTTCTTGGTGACAGACTGATTTCTTGGTTTAGCAAAAAGCAAAATTCTGTATCAACCTCTACAGCTGAGGCTGAGTACATTGCAGCTGGAAGCTGTTGTGCACAATTATTGTGGATGAGAAATCAATTACTTGATTATGGATTAAATCTCTCAAAAATCCCAATATTTTGTGACAACACCAGTGCTATTGCTATAACTGAAAATCCAGTACAACACTCAAGAACCAAGCACATTGACATCAAATACCACTTTATAAGGGAACATGTGATGGCTGGTACTGTTGAAATGCATTTTGTTTCAAGTGAAGAACAGATTGCAGATATTTTTACAAAGCCTCTTGATGAATCCACATTCACAAGGTTGGTAAGTAAATTAGGTATGTTAAATTTCTCCTAATTTAGAGTGAATTTTTCTGTAATTTGGCAGCCAGAATTTGATTAATTTTGATTTATCAAAATTGAATTAATTATAATTCTGGATAAAGTCTATAATATTTCAACTGATGAACTAGTGAAATTGTTTCAACTGATGTTTGAAACAATATCCTCTTGCGTTGTTTTTCATTCAACTGATGACACCAGTTGAAGACGCCTTCAACTGATCTTCATCAGTTGAATAGGAAGTTTAAAGAGGCGCTTATTTCATCCGTTGAAAGTATTATCAGATCTGAGCCGTTGAAATTTCTTTTGTCTCTCACCTACTTTATACACACGATCGTGTGTGTAATTTTTGTAGAGTTCAATAAGAGTAATTTCTTCTCAACGGTAATTTCTCAGCCAATCACAGCAATTTTCTGAGAAAGTATTTAAGTGTTTTAATTCATTTTCACTTCTTTTCATCTCACTCTTTCGAATTCTTCAAGTTCTCTTCTCTCTCTCTGTGCAAAAGCAAACTCTAATTTTTCCTCAAGCTTTCTCTGCAACTACAATGGCACCCATGAAGAAGTATACTGCACCAAGTGGGTTTATCTATGAGAAGAACAACTTTGCGTCATTTGTGGATACTAAAGCTGTGGAGGAGAAGGAGTATCACAGGATGATGGAGTTCATCAAGTCAAGCCAGCTCTCTTATGCTATGACTGAAGCTCCTATCATCTACCATGAAATAGTGGAGGAAATGTGGACCTCTGCAGAGTTTAATAGTGAGCATGAAACTCTAACTTTCTCTATTAAAAATGAAACTCATTCTGTCAATGCTGATGTTATGAAAGCATGCTTTAAGATTCCTGAAGATACTGTTTTATCTTTGCCTAGTGATAATCAGTTGGTTAATTTACTTTATGCCATGTATTATGTTTTGCCAACTGATGCCTTAGGTAAAATAGAAAGAAGGGGTCTTAGGAGAGAATGGAGTTATTTATGTGATGCTTTTATTAAGGCATTTTCTGGTAAGATTAGTAATTTCAATGCTCTCACTTCCCAGATTTTACAAATGCTTTACATGTACCTGACTAATGAATATTTCAATTTTGGTGGTTTGATGATCCAAGAAATTGGGGAGAAACTAGGTGATAAAACTGGTAGACCTAGGAATATTTATTATGTCAGATTTCTTATGATGCTAGCTAATCATCTCAACAAAAAGCTGGTTATTACTAACAAGGAAGCCAAGCTTCCCAGTTTTGTGCAGGAAAAGAGAGTCTTTAAAGACCTCTTCAGGATGAATTTGTACCCCTCCTTGGAGGTGGTGTACCTGCCAATAATGGAGGCTGGAAAGCAAAAAGAGGTACATGGCTTTCCTACTACTCTTTCTCAACCCTCACTTTCTTTGCTTTCTGCCATCAGGGCTGTTGAAGAGGCCCATCAACAGTCCACACAAGTGGCAAAACCTTCTAAAAACAAGTCTTCTAAACCAACCTCAGATGCCTCCCAAAAGGCACCTGTTGTAAAAACCAAGAAAAACAAACCTGAGGGGAGTGTGATTGGAGGTTGTGAGGGGGAGGGAAAGGGTGAACATCAAAGAAGCCCTAAGCATAAGGATGGAGAGGTGTGTGTTAACCAGCCTGGCCACTCTGCAGTCTCCCAAAAGACTGTAGATGTTAATATGGAATCAAACTCATCCCTAGCAGCATCCTCCCAAAAGGATGTTGCTATTGAAAATAGTCCCCAACCAAGGACACAGTTAAAAAGGGGGAGGGACACCACTTCTTCACCAATAAAAGCCTATGGGAGAAAGAAGCTAAGAAGTGACAAACTGAAGCACTCTGCACACACACAGGCATCCATTCTGGATTTTATGCCTTTAACTTCTCAAAGTCAGATTGATGTGACTCCAATAAATGTGGAGTCACAGCCCCCTTCTTCATCTCAACCAATCACCCATATTTGTGATCTTACCATCTCTACTACTCAAACACAATCCCCAACCTCTTCTGTGGATGTGGAATTAATTCACACCACACTTGTAAATTCTCCATCTTTGGATTTCATGGAGAAGCCCCCTTCTGAGATTGATCATCATCATTTTGATGATTTGTTGGATCTTTCTCTTCCATTTCCTTCTTCTGTGACAGTGTGTTCTGTGGATTTTCCTTTAAAATCAATCACCACAGACTCAACTATCACAGCTTCTAAACCTATTTCTTCATTTTCTTCAACTGATCTCCCTCATCAGTTGAACAGTGTTTGTCCTTCAACTGATCTGCTTAACAGCTCTCATCAGTTGAATGCATCCTCTACTCATGTTTCAACTGATGTCTCTCATCAGTTGACAACTGCTGCTACTTCAATTACTTTACCTTCTTCTACAGCAGTTGATCACATGGTAGCACAAACACTTTTAGGATTGAGTGGAGTGAGCTATGGAGTGGAGAGGCAGCCTAGTGAGCTGGCAAAAGGAGAGGGTGTGGAGAGTCTGGCATTTTCTTCTGGCCAGGAAAAAGGAGAGGATAAGAGTGACCCTTTAGTAAGGGTAAGTGAGGGAGAGGTGAGTTGTGTGGTGAGCCAAGGGGAGCCCTTGATGCAAGAAAAGAGAGAAATTGAGAGAAATGCAGGTGTCAATGAAGGGTTTAGTGAACAAGAGTTTCAAGCTGAATACAGATCCATATTGGATGGTGTTTCACTAGACCCTGAGACTTTTACTCATGGGATGTCTTCCATTCAAGATTTTGCCAGATTGGATAATCAAGCAGCTGAGAGGCACCTCAATCTGATTCACACTACATCTTCTATGCTTAGAGCAAAGGAGGCATTTACAGCTCTGCCTGCCAATGCTGGAGATGATTTTCATTATGATGATAGTGATGAAGACCTCAATGATGCTCTTGAGGAATCCCTTGGTGAACAACCTACAACTTCTCTACCTTCATGGCTCTCCATGCAGTCTGCCAATGCAATTGTTGTTAGCATGGAGCTGGAAAGGCAAGCCTCCACTATTCTTCAATCACAACCTGGAAGCTCATCCTCCTCTCAAGCCATCTCTGCCACCATTGCCAGTCAAGCTCTGGAAAACCTCAAGCTTCACAAATATCAATCTCTCCACTTTCAGCAAGAGATAGAGCATCTCAATTCTCTCATTGGCTCTGTTAAGACTGATCTGACCAAACAAATTGATGAAAAGCTTCCAGCTCAGGTCAAATCAGCTCTTTCTGCATCTGAGCAAAAACAACTACAATTGGAGAAGCAAGTGGAAGCTCTGGAAGGAAATGTCTATATCTTAAACTCTAGAATGGATGAGATGTTGCAGCATCAAAGAATTCAGACTGGACTTCTTCAACATCTTCTTCTTGCCTCTGGTGTTTCACTTCCCAGTCCATCCCCTACACTTGCTGCTAACAAAAAGGGGGAGAAAGAATTACCAACTCCTGCAGAATTGATCAGCCAAATTCCTCCTCCTTTCCACACTGAAAGGGAAAAGCAAAAGATTGAAAGGATGAAAGAATTGGACTCCATTGCAAAGAGAGTGGCTCAACTGGGCAAGAAATCTTCCACATCTTCTACAGCCACCACAGCTCAAATCTCTTTTCCAACCACAACCACAATTCTCAGGGTGATTACACCTGAGATTGTTATTCCCTCCAAGACAGAAAAGGGTGAGCCATCATTTCTGAATGAGTTCAAGCCAATTCTGTTTCCAAACAATTGTGGTTACTCCAGGCCTGGAAAAGACTCAAGCTCAATCTACTTTCCACTAGCCAGGCCTGACAAAAATGAATACAAGCTTTTGGGCCAAGAAATCAAAAGTTATAAAGATTGTGCAGATGTGGCCTTAAAGGCTCATTTTGCCATCATCTACAGAGAAGGCCAGAAGCTGTTTATTGGAACTGGCCATCCTCATTACTCATATGCAAAAGCTGAAGAGGTGGCCAGAGAATGTGAAAAAGAGGAGTTTGAATCCCAACTCTCTTTAAACCAAATAGAGGTGGATGAAAGGTTTGCTATTGAGCTGGAAGAGGAGTTGGCAGCTGAGCTTTTAAATGAGAAAGGATTGCCTCTTGAATCTTCTTATCATCAAAAACCACATGGATTGATTCCATAACAATGTTGGTTCTCAGATTATATACTCTAAATGATTTTCCATCAGAGTATCCAACAAAAATAGCTTCATCTGCCTTGGCCTCAAATTTTCCAAGATTTTCACCTTGATTTCTTAGAACATAACACTTGCATCCAAATACATGAAGAAAGCTAATTGTTGGCTTCTTTCCTTTGAAGAGTTGAAAGGGAGTTAGATTATGAGGTTTGGTAATTAGTGAAATGTTTTGAGTGAAGCAAGCAGTGTTCACAGCTTCAGCCCAAAAATAGGTTGGAAGTTGAGCTTCATTAATCATGGTTCTTGCAGCCTCAATAAGAGTTCTATTCTTCCTTTCAACAACACCATTTTGTTGTGGAGTTCTTGGTGCAGAGAACTCATGAATAATTCCCTCTTCTTCACAAAATTCTTTCATCACAGAGTTCTTGAATTCTGTCCCATTGTCACTTCTTATCCTTCCAACTTTGACATCTGGATTGTTGTTTAATGCCTTGATATGATTGATGATGATTTTCCCAGCTTCATCCTTAGAATGCAGGAAGAAAGTCCAAGTGAATTTTGAAAAATCATCAACAATCACTAGGCAATATTTCTTCTTTGAAATAGACATGATGTTAACTGGTCCAAACAAATCCATATGCAAGAGCTGAAGGGGCTTCACAATTGATGAAAGAGTTTTGCTTTTGAAAGAGCTTCTCTTTTGCTTTCCTAGCTGACAAGCTCCACAAAGTCCATCTTTGGAGAATTCCAGCTTAGGTAGACCTCTTACCAAGTCCTTCTTTACTAACTCATTCAGGGTTTTGAAATTTAGATGAGACAGTCTCTTATGCCATAGCCAACTGTCATCTGTGCTTGCTTTGCTGAAAAGGCAAGTGATAGATTCAGACTTTACAGAATTGAAGTCAGCTACATACACATTTCCTTTCCTTTGTCCAATTAGAACCACATTGTTGTCATCTTCTTTGGTGACAACACAGGCTGCAGGAGTGAAATTAACTTTGTAACCTTTGTCACAGAGCTGACTGATGCTAAGCAAGTTGTGCTTAAGACCAGACACCAATGCAACTTCATCAATGATGACATTCTCTTTTGCAATCAAGCCATATCCCATAGTATATCCTTTGCTGTCATCTCCAAAGGTGATGCTAGGGCCAGCTTTCTCCACAAACTTTGTGAGCAGGGAGGAATCACCAGTCATGTGCCTGGAGCATCCACTATCCAAGTACCACAAATTCTTCTTGTGGTTTCCCTGCACACATTTCACAAACAGATCAAGTTGATTTTGGTACCCAAATTGCTTTGGGTCCAGATTTGTTAGTCTTAGCAGCCTTTTCCACCTTCTCAACCTTTTCCTTGGATTGAATAGGTTCAATCTTTGGTTTTGGTTGAGAAACTGGAATATCAACTCTGTTTTCAAACACAGGCTTTTGAGGCATGCATACATTGTTCACTCCATGCAAATTTGAATGAAATTGAGGCATGTTAAAGGCATTAAAATAAGGATTGAACATATATGGCATGTTAGACTGAGAATAAGGATTGTGAGGCAATAAACCAGGCATCATATTCATAGCAGATAAATTCATGTGAGGAACAGATGTCATAGGAATAGGCAAAGACAAATTAGGAGCAATCACAGTGTTACAATTGGCAGATAAATGATTTACACTACCACACTTGCTGCAGGTTTTCCTAAGAGCACTAGCATTGGGAGTGTAATTGGTGTGCTTGTTAACTCCTATTTTGCCATTTCTATTTCCTTTCTTCTTTTTAGTCTCCTCAGATTTATGCTCACTAGTATCCAACTTCTTCTTGTTCTTGTTACTGGAATTAAGAGTGTTATTAACACTATCACTGGTCTCAGAAGAACTATTCTCACCTTTAACAAAATTCTTTTTGACAGGACCATATTTCTTGTTAAGCTTCTTGAGAACACTCTTGTCAACTGATGAGTTTTTGTTCAACTGATGACTCTCATCAGTTGAGACTTTGCTCTTCAACTGATGATCATCATCAGTATTCTCATCACCTGAACTGTTCTCAGATATCTCAAGCACTTTCTTATTCCTCTTCCACTCATTCTCTACAAAGGTCTCTCTACCTTGCATGTTGATGATATTGGTGGAAACATCCCTACCAGATTTCCATTTGGCAATAATCTCTTGTTCCTTATCAAGCTGCTTTCTTATGATCTCTTCTCTTTTCAGAACAACCAAGAGATCATCCTTGGCTGTCTGACACTCAATTTTCAGCTTCTCAAACTCAATAAATTGAGCTTCTAAGACACTGTTTCTATCACTAAGAAAGGTGTTAGCTTCCTTAATCCTACTATTTTCCTTAGTGAGAGATTTTAAAGAAACATGCAAATGATACAATTCTGTAGACATTTCATTAATAGTAGCATTGCATTCATCTTTAGTTAACTCAACTAGGTTTGTAGTGAATACCTGACTACTGCTTCCAGTGTTTTCTTCTTGATCTGTGGAGTTGGCCATTAGAGCTAGATTGACAAACTCCTCCTCTTCATCAGAATCATCTCCAGCTGCCCAATCATCCTTTGTGATGAATGCTCTTTCCTTTTGTTTGAGAAGTTCATAATATTTCTTTTTGTAGTCAATGTTTTCACTTGACTTCTTCTCAACTTTAGGCTTTCTGCACTCATTTGCAAAGTGACCTGCATTCCCACAGTTGAAGCACTTGAATTTTGATCTGTCTACCATGCTTCTATCAGACTTGGGATTGCCTTTAAAAGATTTTGCAGAATTAAAATTCTTTTTGAATTTCAGTTTGGAGAATCTTCTTGACAGGAAGGCTAGATGCTCATCAATTCCATCACTTTCTTCACCAGAATCAGCTACTTCTTTCTCCTTTCTTCTTCCTTTGCTTGACTCTGAGCTCTCCTCTTTGACCAACTTCTCAGTTTCTTCAACTTGAGACTTTCCCTTGTCCTTGACAGTATCCTCCAGAGATGCAACTAGAGCCACAGATGAATGCCCTTTCTTTTGGCTTTTCTCAATCTCTTCATCTTGCTCCATTTCAAGCTCATAAGTCTTTAAGGTTCCATACAGTCTCTCTAGAGTATAGTCTTTAAACTCTTGTGTATTTCTGAGAGAGACTGTCATGGGTTTCCACTCTTTGGGAAGAGCTCTTAAGAATTTCAAGTTTGAATCCTTAACTTGATATATTCTTCCAAAGAGCTTTAGACCATTTAACAGTTTTTGAAATCTGTTAAATGTATCACTCAAACTTTCACCAGCCTTGAAATGGAATGACTCATATTGTTGAATCAGAAGCTGCATTTTGTTCTCTCTCACTTGCTCATTCCCTTCACAGATGGTCCTGATGGTGTCCCAAACTTCTTTGGCACTTGTGCAGCTAATAACACTATCAATCATTTCTTGATCCAAACCATTGAACAGAAGGTTCATGGTTTTCTTGTCCTTGTGCACTTCTTCAGTATCTTCTTGAGAATATTCATGGATAGGTTTTGGAATCATCTTACCTACCATGTCTTCACCATCAGCTCCCATACTTGTGCAGACCTTCATGGGGACATGAGGTCCTTTTTCAATGCAGTTCACATAGCTTTCATCAATGGACAACAGATGCAGATGCATTCTCACTTTCCAGTGAAAATAGTTGTCTTTGTCAAGAACAGGAATCTTCACTCCAGCATCCTTCTTTCCCATCTTTCTCTAGCAGTGTTGATCTTTTTCCCTGTTTGTTGGCAACCTCGCTCTGATACCAATTGTTATTTTACACCAACTATGAGAAAGATTGTAGAAGGGGGGGTTGAATACAATCTTTTGCAAATTTAAAAGATTCAAGAATGATATACTAAAAACACAGTAAACAGAGAAACACCAAGTATTAAAAATACGGGTGGATTGAATGATCCTCCCGTGAGATTTTATATAGAAGAATCTGTGGATTGTTTACAATTCACACAGCTGCTGGTTCATCACTCAAACAAGTTCTAACTATCAGATTTTTCTCTCAAGTAATTTGAACAAGTTCAACTGATGCTACTAACTTGGTTATATACTCCAAGTTTTACAAAGCTTTTAGCTAGATTACAAAATGCACTCTAATCTAAAAACAATGCTGCACAACTTTGTCTTATGCATGCTTTCTGAGATGTCTTCATCTTTGACCATCACCTTGATTTGATCCAGATTGCACTGCATGAGATAAGTATGTTTCTGCTTCTTCTTTATTTTCCTAATTAGGCTTCCATGTCTATTTTAGTGTAATTCGATCCATGTGATTTGTCAGACTTAAGCTCTAGTCACTTTCAACTGCTCTTTGCTTCATCAGTTGAAAGTTCTGGTTGCTTTCAACTGCTCTTGACTTTATCAGTTGAATGCCTGGCTCATCAGTTGAATGAATTACAAACTCCATCAGTTGAATGCTGTTCCAGTCTCATCAGTTGAATTCCTCAGCATTATCAGTTGAACACTTTGTCTTCAGTTGAATGCTTGATTTTCATCAGTTGAAACATCATCCAGCCTTCATCAGTTGAACAGTTACATCTCATCAGTTGAATATCCTTCACTTAGATAAAATTACATGGCATTGGATATTTACAATTAGCCATCCTATTCTACCCATCCGTTGATAATTCCCAAAG
This sequence comes from Daucus carota subsp. sativus, assembly GCF_001625215.2. Lineage (NCBI taxonomy): Eukaryota > Viridiplantae > Streptophyta > Magnoliopsida > Apiales > Apiaceae > Daucus > Daucus carota. The sequence goes on along the minus strand of NC_030385.2, from coordinate 11,264,818 downwards.
ACAAGAAATGTAACAATTACAACTGAAATTTGATAAAGATTCTAAGTAAGACATGTTACAAAATGTTTATGTTATCATCAAAAATTATTGATCCCTAACATATGGCCTACTTGCAGTTAAATATAAAAGTGAACCAACCATGCCTTTATAACTTGAGATATCCACTTTCTTTTTCTTAGTATTCAACTCAAGTTTAGTTGCAGTGGTCATGGGAGTTTTAGCAGTTTAGCAATTTACTAAATCAAACTTCTTTAATAAGTCATAGACATATTTAGTTTGACTAATAAATATGTCATCACTAACTTGTTTGACTTGCAAACCAAGAAAGTAGGTCAGTTCTCCCATCATGCTCATTTCATATTTACTTTGCATAAGCTTGGCAAACTTTTTACAAAGTTTCTCATCTATAGAACCAAATATTATGTCATCCACATAAATTTGAACAAGTATACTAGAGCCATTAACATTTCTATAAAATAAAGTTTTATCTACAGTACCTCTTGTGATGTGATTCTCAAGAAGAAACTGTGATAAAGTGTCATACCAGGCTCTAGGTGCTTGCTTCAGTCCATAGAGAGCTTTCAAGAGAAGATACACAAATTCTGAAAAATTTGGATCTTCAAAACCAGGTGGCTAACAAACATAGATTTCTTCTTCAAGCTCACCATTCAGAAAGGCACTCTTGACATCCATTTGATAGACTTTGAAATTAGCATGTGCAGCATAAGCAAGAAAGATTCTAATTGCTTCCAGTCTTGCTACAGGAGCAAAAGTTTCATCATAATCTATGCCTTCTTGAGAATAGCCTTTAGCAACCAATCTTGCCTTGTTCCTTGTCACAACACCATTTTCATCCATCTTGTTTCTGAACACCCATTTTGTCATAACAATAGTTCTGTCTTTTGGTTTGGGTACCAGCTTCCATACTTTATTTCTTTCAAATTGGTTTATCTCTTATTGCATATCAAAAATCCAATCAGGATCAAGAAGAGCTTCCTCAACCTTTTTAGGTTCTTCCTGTGATATAAAACCACTATACAGGCATTCATCCATGGTTGCTCTTCTTGTTTTGACACCAGCAGCTGCATCTCCAATAATGACCTCAAAGGGATGATCTCTTGTCCATTTTCTTTGAGGGGGAAGATTTGATCTAGATGAACTAGCTCCATTGGTAAAATCTTGCTCATTTTGAGAAGCTTCCCCTAAGTGCATGGGCCTTGAACTACTAGCAGTTGATGAACTAGTAGTTGATGGAACATTAGCAATTGATGAAGTTTGATTTACATCAACTGCTGGTCTAGCAATTGATGTGTTATTAGAATTGATGGAATACTTCTACCAATATTGGAGTTTCCAACAAGGTCATCATCATCACTATCAAGTTCCATATCACCTTCAATCTCAATTTTCAAATTGAAGAGCTTCATGAAAACCTTCATCTTCAAGCCTTGAATTTTCTTGTCATCAAACATCACATGAGCATATTCCATAACAATGTTTAACCTTAAATTATAGAATCTGTAGGCTTTTCCAGCTGCATATCCAACAGAAATTCCATCATCTGCCTTTGCTTCAAATTTACCAAGAATTTCACCTTGATTTCTTAGCACAAAACATTTACATCCAAAGACATGTAGAAAATTCAGAGTTGGCTTCTTTCATTTGAACAATTGATAAGGTGTCATACCTTGTGCTTGATTAATCAAAGATATGTTCTGAGTATAACATGCTGTGTTAACAGCTTTAGCCCAAAAATAGGTTGGTAACTTTGATTCCCCAAGAATTGTTCTAGCAGCTTCAATTAGAGTTTTGTTCTTTCTTTCAACTACACCATTTTGTTGAGGAGTCATTGCAGCTGATAACTCGTGATGTATCCCTTTTTATTCACAGAAATCTTTCATAGTTGAATTCTTGAACTCAGTCACATTGTTTTCTGATCCTTGAGACCCTTTTTTAGGATCAATATTGTCAACTATCTTAATGTGATTGATGATGATTTCACTTGCTTCATCCTTGGAATGAAGAAAATAAGTCCAAGTATATCTTGTAAAATCATCCACAATCACAAGACAATATTTCTTCTCTGAGATAGACATGATGTTGACTGGTCCAAATAAATCCATGTGCAGAAGCTGTAGAGGTCTATCAATTGAGGATTTCAGTTTGCTTTTGAAAGAGGACTTTCTTTGCGTTCCTAGCTAACAAACATCACAGAGAGGCCATCCTTGGAAAATTCCAACTTTGGCAGTCCTCTAACAAGATCTTTTCTTACAAGATCATTCATTGATTTAAAATTCAAGTGGGACAATTTCTTGTGCCATAGCCAGCTGTCAACCAGACTTGCTTTGCTGAACAAGCAAGTAATTGAGTCTACATTTGTAGAGTTGAAATCAGCTATGTAGACATTTCCCTTCCTATTTTCAGTGAGCACCACTTTGTTGTCCTTTTTGTCAGAGACAACACGGGCTTCATTTGAGAACCAAACTTGATGTCCTCTATCACATAGTTGACTGATGCTAAGCAAATTATGCTCAAGACCTTTGACTAATGCAACATTATCAATGATGGCATTTCCTTTTGAAATCAAGCTATATCCCATAGTAAATCCTTTGCTGTCATCTCCAAAGGTAATACTAGGGCTAGCTTTCCTCAAACTTGCTGAGCAGGGTGAAATCTCCAGTCATGTGCCTTGAACAACCACTATCAAGGTACCAAAAATTCTTTCTTCCTCCCTGCACAGATCATAAACACTTTAAGTTGACTTTGGTTATATACCCAAGCAATCTTGGATCCATTTTTGTTAGAAACCACCTTAGGCTTAGAAACATTAGTCTCTTTGGATTTAGAAGGTTTTGAAACAACTTCATCCTCAGAGTTATGCTTCTTAGTTTCAGGCAGCCCAACAGAATTAGAAGATCCAATATTAGCAGAGTTCATAGAAAATTGATTGGCATAAGCATGATTCATACCAGTATTATGAAATGGCATAGCAGGCATGTTAAATGCACTAAAATATGGATTAGGCATTAATGGCATGTTATCATATTGAACAGGAGCATTGGAAAACATAGGCATGTAAGGCATGTGAGGATTTATCATAGGATTAGGCATGCAATGATCAGATAAGACAGTTTTTGCAATTATTGGCAAGATGATTAACACTACCACATTTAGAGCAAGTTTTTCTAACAGCATTTTTATCAGGTGTGTAGTCATTCCTTTTATTGATCCCAATTTTGCCATTCCTAGAGCTCTTCTTCTTTCCTTTTCCAGCCTCCACAGGTGCAGAACTGTGACCAATACCTTCTTTCTCAGTTTTCTTAGAACTACCAGATTCTTTCAAAAAGTTTTTATTGATGGGCCCAAATTTCTTGTTAAGCTTCTTAAGCTTCTCTTCATCAACTGCTGTCTGACTCTTCAACGGATAATTCTCATCCGTTGATGGAATATATGTCAACGGATGATCATTATCCAAAGAATTGTCAGTTCCATCAAAAATCTTTTTGTTCTTCTTCCAGGAATTCTTGCAATATTTTTCAAGAATTTGAGTGGAGCACATATTCTCAAGAACATTCCTGGACTCCTTCCACTTAGCAATAAGCTCTTGTTCCCTTTCCAATTGCTTTTTGAGAATCTCTTCTCTTTTCAGAACAACCAACAACTCATCTTTAGCAAGCTCTGCAGACTTTTTGAACTTATCCATCTGGATCAATGCTGTCTCAAGCTTTCCATTTCTCTCAGCAAGCAAATCATTAGTCCCCTTAATTCTAACATTTTCTTTTGTTAAGGATTTTAAAAAGACTCTAATATTATAGATTTCATTTGACATTTCATCAATCATTTGTTTGCATTCAGTCTTAGTAAGATCAGATGTGTTGGTGGTTTTTACCTGTCCATTACTGGTTGAGATAGAATCGGCTTCATCTCCAATTGCCATCAAGGCCAGATTGACATGTTCTTCATTGTCAGAGTCTTCTCCATTAGCTGCCCAGTCACCATCCTTAGTTATGAATGCCCTTTCTTTATTCTGCTTGAGTAGATCAAAATATTTCTTTCTATAATTCAAATGAAGATCCCTTCTTCTCAGCAGGTGGCCTTCTGCATTCATTGGAGAAATGCCCAGCTAGACCACAGTTGAAATAGTTGAATTTTGATCTTTCAACCATTCCGGATGGTTCGGATTGATTTCCTTTATTAAAAGGTCTAGAGGTGACAGTATTTCTTTTGAACTTGAGTTTGGAGAATTTTCTGGCAAGAAAAGCTAGATGCTCATCAAGATCATCAAGCTCATCTTGAGTTGAGAATTCCTCATTATCTTCAATGATTTTGCCTTTGTTCTTTCCAGCTTCATTCTTTCCTTCACAAGCATTGCTACTTGAAGCTTTACCAGCAACCATAGATTTTAATGCCTTCCCCTCTTCTTCTTCCTTTTCAGCTACAAGGGCCACACTCTTCTCCTTTCTGGAGTTCTTTTCTAGTTCCTCATCTTGCTGAATCTCAAGCTCATAAGTTTTAAGAATGCCATAGAGTTTGTCTAGAGAGTATTCATTAAAGTTTTGAGCTTATCTCAAGGCAACAGTCATAGGCTTCCAATCTCTGGGCAAGGCTCTTGAAAAACTTGAGATTTGAATCTAAAACCAGATAGATTCTTCCATAGAGTTTTAATCCATTTAAAAGCTTTTGAAATCTATTAGATAAATCATTTAGAGATTCACCAGACTTGGACTAAAAGCTTTCATATTGTTGTACAAACAACTGCATCTTGTTTTCTCTAACTTGGTCAGTGCCTTCACAGAGTGTTTGAATAGTGTCCCATACTTCTTTAGCAGTAGGACAGTTGATAACACTATCAAACATGTCATCATCAATGTCATTGAATAGAATGCTCATGGCTTTGTTGTCCTTGTGCACCTTTCTCATCTTCTTCTATGAATTCAAAGATAGATTTGGGTACTTCAATATCTTCAGCTTCACTTCCATCAAGTCTCACAGCAATATTGATTTTGACTGGAACATGTAGTCCTTTCTCAATGCAGTTGATGTAGCTTGGATCAAGAGAGAGAAGATGCATCCTCATTTTCACTTTCCAGTGAAAGTAGTCTTCCTTAACCAGCATTGGAATTTTGACTCCTTCATCTCTTCTTCCCATTGTTAATTGTCTTTGAGATCTTTGACTTCTTGTATGTTAGAAGACCGGCTCTGATACCAATTGTTATTCAGACAATGCAAACAATAAGTTAGATTGTAGAAGGGGGTTGAATACAATCTACAAAAATTTCAGCCAATTTTGTTTAACAGACCATATTCAAAACACAGGAGAAATTTAAAACTAAAAGTGAAATTAAAAGAACAAGGATCTTAAAAATTTCAGGTGGATTGTTTGATCCAACTGAGAGATTTTTATATTAAGAACCTTCCAAGTAAGAATTATTTGGCTGCTTACAAAAGAATGAAGAGCAGAAGCTTGCAATTTGTTGCTCACTGTCTCTAATGCTTTGCTCTTCAGTTCTCAGTATTTGGATACATTGAAATGAAAATTACAATGCGAATATATACTACTACAAATAAGAATAGTCTGCAAAAGTATTTTCCTACTCTTTTTCTAGCTATTACAAATGTAGAATTTCTTGGACTTGATAGTGCACTTGGCAGCTTGAAATTCTTGTTGCTTTGCCAGCAATGGTAGGTTTCGAGGTTCTCAATATTTGACTAAACTACCTTTAGTTTAGCTTCCAAAACTGGTGCAGCGCGCATCAACCCATGTGTTTTCTACCCTTTACTTGACTTGTAGCTTTCAACTACTATTCATCAACTGCTAAAATAATTAGTGATTGATAGCTTCTTGAATTAGCGATTGATAGCCTTCCAGGTTTAGCCATTGATGGAATTGATGTAGCGATTGATAGTATGTTTATTTAGTCATCGATGCTTCTTGACTAGTGATCGATCTTCACTTCACTTGGATAGATTACATGACTTCAAATATTTACAATTATGTCACCGTATCTACTCATCCATTGATAGATCAACTGCAAATCTAAAAGATCATATTATTAGCCTATCGATTGCTAAGGTACTCCAGCTTTGTTACAGTACCATATCATCTGTTGATGGGTGAATCTGATCAATTGCTATTGCTTAAGCATGCTAGCCATTGATCAGCTACATTTAATTTTATTCTAAGCTCACATATTCCTAATAGTCATATATGTGTATATAAATATGTATATTCGCGAGATATGCTATATATAAATTAGTGATATGTTATGTACAAAATAGTGATTTCTATAGTTAAAAATAGTGATAAAAAACTGACCGGAAACTGATTTTTAGTTTTTAGGTTAATTTGGTTTGTATTGGAGTATGACTCTATATATATATACACCTATATAAAGGAGGGTTCCGGTACAAACTTACAAACCTTTTTTTATTTTTCGTATGTGTTAATCATTAGTTATGTAAGGTACCCAGGTTGAAAATTATTGAAAATACATCGTTATTTCATTAGAAAACATATAAATAAACTATGGGTTCAACACATATATAACTTGAGTTCAACATTTTTTAACATATTTTGTTGAACATCGATGAAAATTGTGTTGGAGAAGTACATAAACTAATTTTTCAATGTAAGAACTAAGTTAAAAGTATTATATAACCAATATTTATCTTTCTAGACACTACCAATACCCTAGAAGTATAGTTTAAGCATATCTATAAATATGTGTTGAACCCCTATTACAAATGTGTTGAATGCAAGATTTATTTATGCATTATTTTTAAAGATTATACTATTTTTTTAATAATTTTCAACATTGATACTTTCTATAACTAAGGATTAACATGTTGGGAAAATTAAAAAAAATCAAAAAAAAAAAATTTTTAAGTTTGTGACTTAAAAAAGTTTTTATTCAATCCTATCCTTATATATTTGATTTCAAATTACGATTTTTATGTTATCTTAAAAGAAATAACTCATATTAAAAAATTTAAAATCATACAACAAAAATAAGTCTTAAATATTATTAAAGATGTCCTTCACTTACATGGAATTATTTAATCAAAAAGTGAAATACTAACATCGATAAGAAATCTTATCAGAACATCTTATTATAAAATCTATGACTACTATTGCAAAATCAAAGAAGCGATGAAAAAATAAACGGATGATACTATACACTTCAAAAGAGAAATAGACTTATCAAATACAAGGGGTGGGTGTGTGACCAACCCCTTGACAATTGGGATTATATATAAGAAATTAGGATTATGGACCAAAAGGCTTACAAGATAGCCCAAAATTATATATAAGAGATTGAAAACCAATATCTACTTTTTATTAATTTCTAATATTGTTCTATCATGAGGTAAATATATATAACTAATTTGCCTCACCAGAACTAAGATGCTCAGTCTCATCTTACTTGATCATCCATTGCTAAATAGGAAATTCTTATTCATGAATTTCTAAATCTTGAATTCCCCCTTACACTGTACTCTGCTACAAGCTTGGAGAATGAAGATGATTTGTCCTCCAGCAACTTTGTAGGAACATCATATTCTTGGATCAGCCCTATATACACAAGTAAAATAATATATGCAATTTAGTCTTTTGGAATGAAATTTAAGCAATAAACAAAAAAACGATACAAAACAAACCATTCTCCAAGAGAAGCACCATATCACTGTCAAGCACAGATGTTATTCTATGCGCTATTGTCAAGACTGTGGAATCCTGAAAGTGTTGCCTCAGGGTTTTCTGAATCATATTATCAGTGGCTGTATCAACTGATGCAGTAGCCTCATCGAGAATTAATAACTTGCTTTTCTTGAGTAACACGCGACCGAGACATACTAATTGCCTCTGTCCAACACTCCAGTTCTCCCCATTCTCTGAAACTGCAACACGAGGGGACACATCAGCAATCACACTGCAGCATTATACAACTTAGAAGATGTAATGCTGTAGGGCTGGATATAGATGAAACTAACCTGCTGAATCGAGCTTACCCTCCTTGCTTTTAACTTCATCGCCTAATTGACACATGTCAAGAACCTGGCAATCATGATAAGCAAGATCAACTGAGGGTATACGTAGATCAATGTGCATGATAATATTTATTTGATCTTAGTAAATGAACTATGACTTTCACCAACTCACTTCCCAAATTTGTTCATCTGTATACTCTTCAAGAGGGTCCAAGTTGCTTCGAACTGTCCCCTCAAACATCGTTGGATCTTGTGGAATTATGCTTAATCTAGATCGTAAATCATGCAATCCAATCAAGGAGATATTGATACCATCTACTAATATAACCCCGGCTGTTGGTTCCACAATACGGAATATGGTTTGTATAAGAGTTGATTTTCCACTTCCGGTTCTGCCTACAATTCCAGTCTTTTTTCCTCCTTTAAACGTGCAAGTAAGACCTCGCAACACCAGGGGCATATGAGGAGCATACTGAACCTAATAACAAAACAACAAATTCCTTTTAGAAAAGAGAATGTTTCTGTACAATGCGGCTACAAAGTGCAAATAAAACATGATAAGAGTACCTGTAGATTACACATTTCAACTTCACCACATGATGGCCAATGATCATCTGGCCTATTTACTTCTATAACTAGAGGAGGCTCATTGGGGATACTTGTGTACTGAAGTATCCTTTCGACTGATATTATTTTATTGTCGAGATTGCAGAGGTTCCATATCACTCGAAATTGTGACATGTTTAGACCAAGTCCATATGTAACTGCTAACCCTGCTATGCCTACAAATCAAAATGGTGTTATATATGAATTAAAAAAGGACTAGAAAAGAAAGAATGATACAGTAACTTTTTTAAAATGGGCTGAACTTAGAATACGATAATAAAAATATATATGATTTACTAACTTGGGTCAATTGTTCCTGAAGGGACAGAGATTAGGAAAACCAAGGTAAAGGCAAAGGTGAGATTAGAGAACATATCCAAACGGAAGCATAGCCATTCCATGACACCCGCACTGTGAAACTTTGGCCGAGAGTTTCCGTCAATCAATTTCATACTTGTTTCCTGAAATCTGTGTTCCTGATCAAAGCTCCTGATTGTTGTTGATCCTGAAATTGTTTCCGCAAAATGTTGGATAACTGGAGCTTTAGACACTCCAATTAGGCGTGCCAGTTCGCGTGCTGAAGGTATGTAATATTGCTGAAATATATTAAAGTACATTTCATTTGAGGTAACATTCAACAGAAACTTAATAGGATTATAATTTTGTCTCTAACTTCAAGTGTTGCTCCTCATTCTGTATTCATTTTTATGTGATCAAGATGTACTTAATAACTAGTTCATTTCCTGTTTTGAAAAATTAACTTGAAATCACATTCATGATTCTCCCTTCTATTATTAGCTCAAAATCTGTAAGATTTGAATTCTGAAAGTGAATGCAATCACCACCAAAATAGCATCGGTGGGATCCAGAATGATCCTGACAAACAAAACAAGATAATAGACATTGAAACTTCAGTTATCTATATATTTTTTGTCTTAATTCTAGAATGAAAATATGATAAAACCCAAGTTTATCATCGCTTAACATATAAAAATTGCCTTTATTGAGTAACGCAAAATAAAGAAGTTAATAGAAAAGGATACGAAAAGAAATGTTGCACTGCAGAAAATTAAAGCCTTCGAAACTATATATTACACTCATAAGTTAGCTGTTAAGTTTAAATGTTAGCAGTTGAAAGGGTTAAGCAACAAGCTCTGACTCTGTTATGAATTTGGACAAGTGATAAAAAGAGGCAATGGAACTACAGATTCTGTAATAGTAATCAGGTATCTAAGTTCCAAAGTTAAATGAGAAGGGACTGCATAAAATACCTGTAACCAGATGCAAATTGCAATGACAGGAACAAAAACTACGAAAACTTGCCATGCCACTAGCGCCATCACAGCAATATTTCCAAGGAGTTGTATAATCGAAAAGGCAAAAAGGCCAACTTGATTAGGCATGTTCATATCTATAGTGCTTTGGTCCATAGATGCCTGCAGATATCCAGATGTAAATTATAAATCATAATACATTCCTACTATTGCTGATAACCAATGTTTTACTATAAATATTAATAATAACGTAAATAGAACAGAAGATTCAAGTTAGTGCACAGACTCTATTTAAGATGCGGCCACTTGGTGTGGAATCAAAGAAAGACATTGGTGCACGAAAAATACACAAATGCATTCTTTGAAAGAGTATAGTTGCTGTCTTGTACCCAGCAGCTGCAAGAGACATAGCTCGACAAAAAATGCAGAAGGAACTTCCTATTGCCAACGCTACATACACTATAATGAGAGTAAAATTTTGAACAGGAGGTGCTTCATCCCCTGACACAGGAGTTGCCCATGCCATCCAATAATTGCTTCCAATTTGAAGTACCTGAAAGAGAACTTGTGCCAATAATATAACGGGAATAAGTGCACCCCCATACGCTGTTGTAATATACTTCCAATAGACTGAGAATTCAACTCTGCCTTTCTCTCGTTCTTCTTCTTGAACAAGCTGTCCTTTTGTGCCCTGGACATCTTCTGGTGGTTGACTGTATTGAACATCTGTGGTTTCTTCAGAACTTTTATCGCTCTTTGTCTTGCTGTCCACACTGATATTCATATCTTTCAAGGCTAATCCGGCTTCTAGGAGATTTATTGCAGATAAAGCTTTCTCATGTGCAACCACAAGTTCAATAAATTCGTTCCCTAAGTTGAGTATATCACCATATTTTCCAGCTTGTGTAATATAGCCATCTTTCATCACCTAATTAAAAGGGTATTATATGAAAATTGTACATTTATGTGTACAGTAAAAGTTAATGAATAGATCTTATCTCACAAGTATGAGGTCTGCTGAAGGTAGAAACTCCACTTGGTGAGTAACATATATGACTGTTTTTGACTCTAGAATCCCCTGTATGCACTCCTGCAATACATATCTTGTCAAATGATGTAATCAACAAATGTATAACGGAGAACTAGCAACCATACATAAATCAGAGTCGCTTACAATGTTCCTTCTACAAAAAGATTAGTAACTGATCAGATGGATAATACCTATTAAAACAAAGATTACACATACTATTAGGATGTTGTCATGTGGTACAGTTTCAGTTATAATTTAGTGCATCAAGAAAATTTAGATGCAAAAACAGTTACCTTAAAAATATGAGATCCCGTGTGAGCATCCAAAGCACTAAATGGATCATCAAATAGATATATGTCTGCATCTTGGTAGAGAGCACGAGCAATTTGTACTCTCTGCTTCTGACCCCCGCTTAAATTAATTCCCCTCTCGCCTATTATTGTCTTATCTCCATAGGAAAGAATTTCCAGATCCTTTTTAAGGCAGCATGCTTCAAGAATCTTCTCATATTTTTCTTTGTCCATCCCCTCACCAAAGACTATATTCTCTTCTATAGTTCCACTCTGTATCCAAGGTGTCTGGGAAACATAGGCCTTTGTACCACTCATCTCGATGACACCTGAAAGTTTTGGCACTTCCCCAAGGATACTTGACAGTAGACTTGATTTTCCTGAGCCAACCATACCACACACTGCCACCCTCATGCCATGAGAGACTCTGAAATTGATATCTTTTAGTGTTGGATTAGGTGAGGAAACATCCCAAGAAAAATTTCCATGTACTATCTCAATTGCAGTGTCTAAACTTCCTCTTGGAAGCCTCCTTACAACATTTGTCTGAATGTCATCGAGACAAAGGAATGAGGCAATCCTGTCAAGTGAAACTTTAGTCTGAATTGTTATTGATATTGTATCCGGAAGATTATAGATAGGCTCTTGAAGTATTCTGAACGTCGCAAGAGCAGATAGTATCTTTCCAGAGTCAAGTGGGATCCCTATAAGCATACATGTTCCAAATGTTACCACAGCCACGAATGTAGGAGTGCCCCAAAATACAAAACTGACCATTGCATTGGTGTACACATACTTTCGCAACCATCCTGTCTCATTATTTCTGAGCTCCTCAATTTTAGATAGAAATTTCATATCCCAACCTTGGAGCTTGAGAATCCTCATGTTTCTCAAGATTTCTGATGTTGATTTCATCCTTTGATCTTTAGATTCCATCAGGTTTGTTTGAAAATTCTCCTGTAATCTTCCCAATGGAAGATTTGCCATCATCACAGCCACGGTTGCAAACAGTGTTGCAATGGAAGCAACCCCCAGAGTTCTATATAAGATTACCAATGCCAGACCAACCTGTAGGAAGACAACCCATGGATCATGCATGCACCAACTAAAGTCACCTATCCTCTCAGCATCTACAGTCATAAAATTAATGATCTCTCCAGTTGTGTGACCCTGCTTCGATTGACATGACAAAGTCAATCCTTTATGGTAAATCAAGGCAATCAAAGCTGCTTTGATCCTGATTCCTACCTGTTGCAACGTAAAGAACCAGTGCCTCAGCGTCAAACACTCAATAAGCTTCGCAATTATAAAAGCTGAAACTAAGATGTAGCCTTCATTCTCACGCTCCCGATGTCCGTTCAAGTATTGAACAAACACATCAACAAGGTAGGGACCAACAAATGTAGCCACTGTGTTTACAATGGCTAAAAATGCAGTTAACAAGAGTTCCTTCCAGGTAGTGAAAACCAGTGCTTTTATCAGCCCAAATGTAGTCACACTATTATGATCACCCTGATCAAACACTAACTTACCTCGTAAAACTGGAAAGGCCCCATGTACATTGTCAATTCCTGCAAGCTGAGGAACATCCTCAAGGTCTAATGGCTTTTTATAACCCAGTGCAACCAAAGAACCAAGCCAAGAAAATGTCAAGACACTGAATAAACTAGCCGTAGCAAAAGGTGTCACACTTTCACCACCGCACTTCTTACACTCCTCACCATGACTCAATCTACTCGTACAATTCCCACTTATAAGGGGTTCTTGTAAAAGATCATCCTCATCTGATCCAACTCCACCCGAAAAACCCACACAACAGAAATACAACCCGGTGAGCGAATACAAGATATCAGAGACTAGAACTCGAGGCTTTCTGTCAAAAACACAGTGCACAACAAGACAATAACAAGACAACAAAAAGAAAACACACCACCAAATTCTCAATACTAAAGGATACCTAACTTCACTTGACAGTTGAGTGTATAAATAAGCAGAAATAGCTAACCAAGCAATAACTTTAAGTACTAAATCCAAAAGCACCAAAGCATCCATTGCAAACCAACCATTTTTATACCAACACAAGATGTTGAACAAACAAACAACAAGACTTAAAAGTGACAGACACAAAGTAGAAAACAAAGTGATCCTATTCCTATAATAAGATAACCTTAAATTACAGTTCTTGGATCCTTCTGTTGCACTAATTCTTAAAAATCTATTGTTTAGCCATGGAACAAATAATATGAGCAAGATTATTAGATGTAATAAGCAAGATAACCCATGTAAGATTATGGTTTTAAACAAGAAATCATCACCTTTAAGTGAAATAAATGACAGATTAGAAGACATGGCTCTTGTAAATACCATAATTTAACAAGATAATAAGCTGCAAATAAATAACAGTTATGAGTCTTTGGTGGGCTATAAATTTAGTTGCAAAACATGGTCCATAAGTGATAAGTTCTGGTGGTTGTGTTTCAGCAAATTGTCTATATATAGAAGTTTCAAGTTGCGAAGTCAGGGCAAAAGTGATAGAGTCGAGGAAGTTGAAGATTAGCGTTGAGCATTCAGAGGGGCCCACAAGGTCCCCACGGCAACTGAACAAGATATTACGCAACTTGACTAGCTCCCATGAAGTCAGATCAAATTGAATTTTGTTTTCTTGTTCGTTTGTCTTTCTCATCTAGGACCATTTAATTACATGTATGAACAATGAACTTGTGTATGAAGGGTTCGGGGTGTATTTTTAAAGTTTTTAAAATCCATCGAAATTTTATAATATTCAAATGTTGATGGATTTTTGTGGATTTTACATTTGTATGAAGGGTTTGGTGTGTATTTTTAAAATTTTTAAAATCCATCGAATCTTATGGTATTCAAATGTTAGATGGATTTTTGTGAATTTTAATGATGGATTTTGTGAGATTGCTCAGTGTATTATAATTTTTTTTTTAAATCCAGATTTTGAAGCATTGTGCCCAAATCCATGCGTGGTATTTTATCAAAGATCCGCACAAAATCAAAATCACGTACAATCCATTAAAATCAACCGAAAACAATTACAGGTTTGAAAGCAAAACAACCAATCACTCCGTATTACTTGCGCGAAAAAAAAAGAGTAAAAAACTAAGTATTCTTTTTCTTATTTACAAGTTATCAGCTCCTGAAATATGATTCTTCTTACTTCAAAGGAAAAATGATAGTTGTTTAATCTAGTGATCCTCTAATATATTTCTAGTAGAATTGGGCCTCATCTATATAAACCATTCATCATACAATACAATGAAGAAGATGTCGATACCATGTATTAAAATGTTCACTGCTGCTGTTTTTCCTCTAGGATGTTCTTTAGTGTACTAAAGTACATGAACTTATTCTGTCAAGTGCTCCTGAGGAATTAACATTATACTCCAGACATCTTACACTGCTAGTAAATATGGAATTTTAGTGCTTACGCCTTCTGAGGAGTATACGCGACAGGAATAACATACAGATCATGTTTTCTGCCAGCTGTGATGCCATAGGCCTCACTCATGTCTAGCTCTTCATTCTTTAGTCCCTCAGGGAGTTTCCAATCAAAACGATACAACATTTGCGCGAGTGGCAACTCAATCATAGGTAATGCAAACAACATTCCTGGACAAATTCTTCTACCCGCGCCAAATGGTATGTACTCAAAGTTTGTTCCCTTAAATTCAACTGAGCTATCTTCAAATCTTTGTGGATCAAAGGTGTCAGGATCAGCCCAAAATCTTGGATCTCTTCCAATCGCCCATGCGTTGACAACAATCTTGGTCTTGACAGGTACGTCGTAGCCATGAAGTTGACACTGTTCTCTGCATTCTCTTGCAACTAACAGGGGTGCAGCAGGGTGTAGTCTTAGTGTTTCCTTGATCACCTGTTTTAAGTAGCTTAGTTCATGAAGCATTGTTTCGTCGATATTTTCTTTTCCCTCACACACCTTTCGTATCTCTGCCTGTGCTCTTTCCATCACTTTTGGATTCTTCAGCATCTCGGACATTGCCCAATCTATAGTTATGGATGAAGTTTCACTACCACCAGAAATAACATCCTAAAATAGGAAGTGTACAAAGTTAAACACATAAAAAACCAATTATATCTTTTTTCTTTTTAAAAGCCAAGCAGGTTTTGACAGAAGCCCTTTACTTAATTCTTTCTTGCAGATGCCTACACTTTAGTTTCTATCATGTTCTTGCATTTGGGAGATCCCCAAAAATTGATTGCAGGAATTTACTATTAAATATGCAGTTAACTTCAGACAATATCGTTAAAATGAATACTAGAATGATAAATTAGCAACTTACTAAGATGACCGCTTTGATGTTGTTGTCAGTCAGAGGAGGGGTAATGAATTCATCCTTTTGAGTTTTTAGAAGAACGTCAACTAAGTCTTGAGGATCCGCTTCTCTGTTTCTGTCTCTATGTTCAGTCATAACGCGTGCAAGTACTTTATCCATATCTTTATGCACCTTCTCTAGTCTCTTCCGAAGTCCACTGATCACATGAAGAACTTTTAGTGAAGGGTACATGTCAGCAACACTAAAACCTGCTGACAACTCTAACATTTCCTTTAAGGTCATAGCAAATACTTGACTGTCGTTAATTCTTTTACCAAAAGCAGCTCTTGCTGTGATTCCACTTGTAAGTGAGAAAAGCTCTTTGCTAAGATTGATTGGTAATCCCTTGTTCTGAGAAACTGAATTAATGAAATTCAAGACCTCCTCTTCCCTGATGGATCGGAACTTGTGCACACTTTTTGAACTGAAAATCTCCAGAGTACAGATTCTTCGCATCTGTCTCCAGTAATCACCATAGGGAGAAGAGGCAATGTTGGAAGAGTGGTAAGAAAGAATATCTGTAGAAAGTGAATATGGTCTTTGAACGAAGTTGAGATCGTGTGTTTTCATCATGTCATGGGCAATTTCTGGAGAAGAAACAACAAAAACAGAAACTTCACCAAGCTTTAGGGACATCAGGGGACCATACTTGTTGGCTAAGTCCTTGAGGATGTGATGCGGCAGTGAACTAACCAGCTGGTGGATGTTTCCGATAAAAGGCAGTTGCCTAGGCCCTGGAGGAAGTTTTGATTTATCATTTCTGAAAACTTTTGCAACTTTGAGTAGAATGAATACCAAGAGGATCAAGGCAAAGGGAGTAACTAAACTTGATATCTGCTTCTCCATCAGGATTTTACATGCGTTGCTCAATTAAGTTACACTATCAGATTTTCTTTTATAGCCGTCTGGCCTTGTGGCAAAAGATGTTAATAATGAAATAATTGTGAATAATTGCTAGCAAAAATGATCATTCTTATCCTTATCGATTCTTCTTCTAAGTTGTTTAAGAAGATGACTTAACTCAGTTGTCTAGTTCCTCTGTATATGCATCGAGCATGATGAGATCCTAACAACTTGTCTGCAGGAGAAAGCCGTGCTTATGGTCACAACTGAGGTCAAACTCCTATCAAATGATTCTATATTTGGATCAAGTTATCACATAGAGTGATAGAGGTAACTTATCCTCCTATCTTATCTCATTTGCTAAATATATATGGATTTTGTTTGATGAAGCTCAGATTCAGACCCCTCCGCGAGCTTGCATTATATTACTGACTAGCGCGGCTAACAGAAAAGAATGGCATGGTCACATACTACACATGATTGCAAGATTGGACTAATAATTGATGCCACTGTCTGCACTATGTGAAATGAGTTTGTGTAGCTCAGTAATTTCATCATGATGCTATGTGAGTGTATGAGGATTACGACGAACATATAATGATGCAGGTCCAGATGCTTTTGTAAGTTACACAAGTAAAATAAATGAAGACTAACAAGGAGAAATGGATACATGATTTATGTGGCTCAATTTACATTCAGATTTAAATTTTTAGAGAAGATCAACTAGATTTATTCTTTTGTGGCCTCCTAAATTGATGTCATCTTTGTATGTTCACAGTGTTTAGATGAATTTGATGGATGAATATTTATGTAAGGTGGACTGAAGCTGCTGCTTCTGCTGCTACTTGACTATCAGCATTACTGCTATTTGGTTTTAGAACTGGGAAGTAATCTGTGGAATGCATTAAACTGTATTCACATGACAATAAAATTTAAAACTGATATATATTTACAAATATATTTACTCGGCATGATAATATAATAGTCGCTAATATCATATATTATCATCCTGTGAAACCATCCAAATATCAGGCCAAAAATTCAAAGACAAACCTCACAATAATACCAAAGCTAATGACAGAGGGCAAGAACACTTTCCGGTCATGTCTCGTTAACCGATCATAACGACGTCATGATAATGATAATTCTTGACACAAATTGAGAAGATATATTTACAAGTTACAAGAGAGAAAAAACAGCGGGACTGTTTGGATGGTAGATGGGAATTGGAGGCAGGATTGAGAATGAGTATCCAAAGAGGTGTTGAAGAAATGATCACCCACCGAGTGGGGACCCATTCTATACAATGACTGAGTGGGGACTCACTCCATACAACGAAATTGCTAATCCAAACACCAACACATGGGTTTGAGGTTCCGATTTCCATTAACAAGCTCATTAACCATGAACCAAATGTCCCTGCTGATTCCAGTTAGCTTAATAAAGAAAGACACTAGTTCCACTAGATGAATCAAAAACTGAAAACTCAAAAGAATCATTCCATGTAAAGAAAAAGACGCAGAGGGGACTTGGAACTAATCTCTTTAACCCCAACCCAGCTACAGTTACCTAAACCCAAAACAACAATTTGGTTCAATATCTTCTTTGATGTGAACAAATAACTGCCAACATTCCAGCTTATTCTTCTGGTGACAGTTGTTCACATCTTTGTAGCCATACAATAGCTTTAAACATCTCTATGGCAGATATCGATATAAACGGACAATATCTGTTTGTTGGGATTTGAGTAATTTCTACTTGCATCCTACCTTTCGTCGACACTACCACTGCATCTTGCATACTATTTTTGCTTGGATTACTTTAGTTTAGACATTATGAAAGAAAATTGTCTTAGAAGAAGAGAAAAAGTGAGATCCTCATTATGAATTGTGGTTATAATCCTCATGAAAGTGCATCCTTGTAACAGATCTGCCAAGGCTCAATTTCATACAAGTGACAACTTAAAAAAGGGAGACAAAAAATATATATTTCTACCAGAGAAATACAATGCTGCACAGACCAACACCAAAGCTTGTTCTAGATCACTTAACCACAGTTTCACAGAAGCAAAAGAACAAATTAATATATAAAAAGAAATATTCAGAGACCAAAGAGTTTATTCATATAGATGAATTTTGAGTAATACATTACAAGCTGTTCTAGCATTCTAGAACAAGTATACTTCACCAGAATATCTAACAGGAGAACCTCAATTCTCACTTGTACACATGAAAACAGAAACCTTAATCAAGTAGAGTCTAAATAACATAATCAGACCAACCAGAAATATGTGAAGTATGGTCCATAGTAAGACTTGGAATCTTATCCAGCCTAAATGGATTCTCCTTCCCTCCAATCAATCTAGCAGGGTTACCAACTGCGGTAGTTCTAGCAGGTATACTTTTTAACACTACAGAACCAGCACCAATTTTTGCCCCATCACCAATCTTAATATTCCCTAAAACACAAGTTCCCGCTCCTATCAACACCCCATCACCAATCTTCGGATGCCTATCTCCGCAGGCCTTACCAGTACCGCCCAATGTCACATTATGTAAAATGGACACATTATCTCCGATAACTGCTGTTTCTCCAATAACAATTCCAGTAGCATGATCAAACAATACCCCTCGTCCGATCTTTGCCCCCGGATGGATATCCACAGCAAAAACCTCAGACACCCTACTTTGAATCAAAAGGGCCAATATTTTCCTATTTTGTGACCATAACTTATGTGCCACCCTATGAGCTTGACAAGCTAAAAATCCCTTAAAGTTCAAGAAACAGTGTACATAACTTATACAAGCAGGGTCTCTTTCCCTCACAGCCATTATATCAAACACAACACATTTCAAGATTTCTTGATCATCTGTGAACACCCCAAGAAAAAGATCATAAAGGGTCCCACTTGGTATACTTGCATTACTGAGTTTCATTGATAAATGATTGGCTAAAGCTCTTCCTAAAGACTCATGAGCCAAGATTGAGGTGTAATAGTAAGTTGACAAAATGGGCTCTTGATCAACATCTGACCTTGCTTCCTCTTTCATTTTCTGCCATACAAAATCTTGATTTTTATCAATACAACAAACGTGAGATTTCTTTTGGTGATACGATGAAATGGGCAAGCAAGAATCATAATCTTGAAAATTGGGTCTGCATGATTTTATGTAATTATAGACACGAACATGGTCATCGATTTGGGACCTGTTTGTATTGCGAGAAATGGGCTTTGTTTGGATACAAGTTGCCATTGAAGCAGAGAGTTTGTGATTTTGACAAGAAAGATGGAGAATTGAGATATATATATAGATATACATATACAGATGTATATGTATATAAGGTTCGGGAGGGAAGGATTATACCAGAAGAACTTTCATGGAAAACGATTAGTTTGTGCAACTGAAGAAAAGAGATTATAATAAGAGCAGACAAGATCATTCAAAGTGTAATATTGTTTTTTATCTCTTTTCAACCCAAGGTAAGCAATGACACAAGCAACATATTTTGTTTTATTTTTCGTTAATATCTGCCTTTAAATTTCTCTTTACCATCGTTTACTCCAAAGTGTTGGAGTAAATTGCACAATGATCCTTCAAACTTACTCCAATTTGAGTATATATCCGGGAAATCTCAGCCTGTAGTTTGACCTTAGTAGTGTATTTGGGTTTGCTTAAAAAAAGTAATTTTTTACTTAAATTATATAAGTGAAGTAGAAGTGAGAAGTAAATAAATTAATAAAGTGTTTGGAAAAAATTCAGAAGCTCTGGGAGAAAAGTTAGCATTCTCAGATCTTTAAAAGTGCTTCTACCTATTTACACAAACGGATCAACAAAAGCAGAAGCCGGAAACGTTTGCGGAAAACAAACCCCCTGTGTATTGTGTACAATATAGATATATTGAAAATCGTTCATTGTTGCATATGTTTAATTATCCCACCAATCTATCTTTCAGATAATCAACGGTCAAATTAAAATAAAATTTGCATATTTCCGATATATAATGTAGCGTATTCGTTATAGATAAGTACAGAATTTGTGCATAGCATCTACTTAATTTTTTTGCCTAAAACTAAAAAATTTTGAACTTACACTAAATTATATAGATAAAATACTGAATTTGTACTTAATTTTTTTACTTTAAACTAAAAAATTCTGAACTTACTCTGCATTATATAGAATAAGTACAGAATATGTACTTAATTAGTACTTAGTTATTTTGCCCTAGAACTAAAAAAATCTGAACTTATTTTGTATTATTGGGAGTAAGTACATAATTTATGCTTAGTTTGTGCTTATTTTTTTACCTAAAATTTTTTTTAAAAAAAAAACTCTAAACTTACTCTGTTTTATATAGACTAAGTACAAATTTGTGCTTAGAGTTTTCTTTGTTTAAAACTAAAAACTTTTGAACTTACTCTATATTAGAGTAGGCACAGAATTCATGTTAAGTTTGTACTTAGTTTTTTTTTGTCTAAAATTAAAAAATTCTAAATCTTACTCTCTCTATTACATAGTTTAAGTTCAGAATTTGTGCTTGGTTTTCGGATTTTAGATTTGGATCAGGTTGGTATTAGATTTCGGATTTCGAACTGATATATCCAGTATCCAAATTCAAATCCAAAAAATTTTTATTTTAAAATCCTAAATACAAAATATCATGTTTGGTAAATCCAAAATTTCGTATATCGGATCAAATACCGTCAAATCGAATTATTTTATCATCACCGATATAGTTAAATCGTTAAACATTTAAAAATATTCAAATTTTAAAAATATTAATTTAAATAGTTTAATTATGAATATTAGAAATGTGTGTAAGAGACGATATTTTTATATACTCTCTTTATGCATCTTCAATTCTTTATCTCGAGGACAAAAGGTTCGGCATGTATTTCAAACCTTTTATAAAATATAGTTTCATAAATTATTTTAAATATTTGTTAATAAAATATTAGTTTTTAACTAAAAAAGATAAAAATAAATTATAAAAATTACCGAGAAATCGGAGGTACGAACGTCATATAATTTTTTTCGACGTCACCATTCCTGGGATACGCGCAGCTAATATAAGTAGGGCTGTGCATTCGGTAAAAACCGAACCGAACCGAACCGAATTTCGGTTAACCGAAACCGAAATAGTGGAAAAACTGCTGCCGAAAACCGAACCGAAATATGTTCGGTTTTCAAACCGAACCGAAGTTTTAATTTCGGTTAATACCGAAACCGAAAATTAAAACCGAAATTCAGAAAATTCAGAATAAAATTCAGAAAAACAAGTCACAATTCACAGATATTACTAGTTTACTTTCCATCAGAATAAGTTTCAATACAAGAACCCAGATAAGCATAAGCAGGCTCTACAGTCCAGGTTGCATCAGATTGACAGTACACCATTGATCTTTCTCCCCCACAAAAATCAACATATAACCCATGTTTCAACCCAACTACAAGATCCAAGCAACAAACACCACAATTAGAATGAGAATCGACATACCTCCGCGGCTCTGTGCGTCGTTATTGAGAGAATAGAGGGGTTTGCTGTGATTTGGACTCCAAATCTTTAATTAGATTGCCTTCATTTGGGTTTATGCAACTCGGCTGTCGCGAGAATCTCTGCTGGGTGCATCGTGACTCGTGTGTTGTTCAGGGAAGTGAGGAATAGAAGTGAAGTTATATTAATTATTAATAGATATTTCGGTTTTATATTCGGTTTTTCGGTTAACCGCGGTTAAAAACCGAATTACCGAAAAACCGAATTTCAGAAAAACTACTACCGAAAACCGAACCGAATTATGAAATTCGGTTAACCGAACCGAATTTTTTTCGGTTATTCGGTTCGGTTTTCGGTTAACCGAACCGTTTGCACACCCCTAAATATAAGGGTCAAATTGACTGGATTTGGCAGGCTCCAATTTGAAATTGGCTTCCTTACAACTTTATCAATAATTAGTGGTATCATTATTGGAAGTCGAAGCTGCCTGGCGGCCGAGTTGAATAAAAATCATACTATAATATCAGGAAGGAAGCATTATTCAGTTAACACAGTTAAAAGCAAGTCCAATGCTAGATGCTATATATCTATTGCTCTTGTTATAATATAGTACCAAAAAGTGTTTTTTCTGTTAAAATAAAACTTGCACTCCAATGCTAAGTTCTATAACTAGTTTCAAATTTAACCAACTCATTAATTTTTACCTAACTTCTATAATAGAACCAAGGATGCATTTATGCATGGATGCATCCAAATATAACACATCTTTGGAGTTGAGTTTCTTTACTTTTGATGTTATAATATAGCAATAGAATCAAGTATAACATTGCATTGGAGTTGCTCTAATAGAACGAGAATATAAACTACAAATGCAAGAGAGTGAAGCTTACGTTTGAGATGACTCTCGGGGCTTTTGACAAGTCTTGACTCTAAATATTGTACTTCACATGTCACTTTCGTTTATTTACGAACTCAGTCTTATAAAAATTATATTAATAATTCAATATTTAATATTTATAGAATGTAATAATTTTGTGGCTGTTTATAAAAAGTATATTAATGATTAAAAATTAATATTTATAAGATAAAATAAATTTTATATTATAAAAATCTTGATGTAATACCAACACTAATATATAAAATTGCAAAATTGGATTATAATTCATGTTGAAAAAATGAAAATAACTTTCTACACGTAATTAAGAATTTAAAGCACGACGAATCTTAATTATATTTGTGTTTTTTTTTTTTGAAAAATAATCATGTTCTTACATTAACACCTTCCTCCAATTTTTTTGGATTGATTGTGCACAAAAATATCTAACTTAAATCCGTGAGATAACGGTCTATAATTACCCTTATTTGTAACAACCTTTATTTTTTAATGCTATATGAACAGTCTTCACTTAAAAGTTGCTTGAACGGAGCAAATAGATAATGCATGAATAATTTTTTCATGTGTACAAAGTAAATCATATAAAAATTAACAACAACAAACATGTCCGATGAACAAAACAAATACTCTAAAAGAAGAACCAACAAACATACATCACTAATAGTTAATTTATTGATATCTTCCATCAATATCATGTCAAGACTATATTCTTCTCCCATGTGGATTTGTCGACTCCCACATAGCGATCTATAACTACCTTTGTTTACAACAACCTTTATTTTTTTTAATACCGTATAAACAGCCTTCACTTATCGTTGCAGAAGAACGGCACAACCGAGTTAGAAATGGAGCAATAGAACTATCACCACGGAGAGGTAGGGTTGTGGTATTGAGAGAGAGTAGGTTGACCCTACAACCTATAGGGGTATTTACATGTGCAGAAAGCTTGTGTGCTACTCTCACCCATAATTAAATAATTTGAAACAAAATCAGATTAAAACTTTCAAGTTTCTATATTCCATAAATAATCTGAAACAAAATCAGATTCTGAAACTTGCTTCTAATATATCCGAAACTAAAAAAGGTAGTTCTAATTTTTGATATTTTTCATTCGAAAATTCCAAAAAATTAGAAAAATAGAACAGAATGATGTGAGAGGCGCCACCTACACGCCCCTCACTTTTCCTTTATATAGAAACAAAATCAGATTAAAACTTTCAAGCTACTATATCCCATAAATAATATGAAACAAAATCAGATTCTGAAACTTACTTCTAATATATCCGAAAGTGGACCGAAACTAAAAAAGGTAGTTCTAATATTTAATATTTTTCATCCAAAAATTTCAGAAAATTAGAAAAACAGAACGGAGCGATGTGAGAGGCGCCACCTACACGCCCCTCGCTTATCCTTTATATAAGTATATTGATATTTTTTTTCATATTATTTGACACGTATTATTTATCACGTGATCTAGTATCATATTAAAATAATACATTCCATTTATAACAATTTAAAACAATAATAACATACTACATTTAAAATATAGCCAATCAATTAATATATTTAGTATCTCGAAACAAAATGTGTTACATGTTGAGCAAATTTTACATAATATCTTATGAGTCCAATTGAGATTATTTAAAATACGTTAAAATCTTGAGTTATTTAATTAGAAATTTACATTTGGGTATAAAATCCGGTGGTATTTAATTATGATTTTAAAATATGCTTAAAAATCCAATGATATTCAATTGAGATTTTTTAAAATCTGATGGTATTCAAATGCTCGATTTTTTTTGAATTTGATAAAATGATGAATTTATGGATCGCTCAGTGTATTTTAAATTTTATGAAATCCCATCAAATCAATGAGATTTTGAAGCATTCTGCTTAGATTTTAAGAATTTATATCAACTCTCCGACATTTTATTAAGAATTCGTACAAAATCAAAATCACATATATATAATTCATTAAAATTCATAGATTAAAACAACCCATTAAAATCTCTATCAAATACACTCCAGAAGTTCTAATTATGAGCTTACTATTATTTTATATGTTTCATAAAATTCCTTGACAAAA
Source organism: Daucus carota subsp. sativus (assembly GCF_001625215.2). Classification (NCBI taxonomy): domain Eukaryota; kingdom Viridiplantae; phylum Streptophyta; class Magnoliopsida; order Apiales; family Apiaceae; genus Daucus; species Daucus carota. Next base: position 11,239,954 of record NC_030385.2, on the reverse strand, counting down.
TTATATAACATGTCTCAACTCTCAAATAGTATTTGCTTGTTCTCCATCTCTCATAACAAGGGTTAATATCAAAATAAATTGCACTTAAATGTGACTCACATTTCTGAAGGGAAACTCATTTAAACTACTTAATTTACCACATATTTTATTTTGTTGAATTTCTCAAAAATAATTATGATAAAAATGACAAAATTAATATAATTATTCGTTCTTTTCATACTTTATCAGTAAAATAGGTATCCTGCAAGTGTTACATCAACACCAAATCTCCATTATATCATATCCTATTTTAATTTTTGTAAGAAATTTAATAAAATAATATATAAAATAATTTAAACGAGTCCCCCATTCACAATGATGAATCGAGTAAAATATTTAAATACAATTTATTGTAACTCTGATATAAATCCCTCACAACAATGATACACAATATTGCTTAACCCGTATAAAAGTATTGCACATAAGTGTATTATGCCATCTACAACCATAATTCGTCCTAAGCTCGTATTACAGTGTTGGGCACTAATCATATTCCCTCCGTCCCTTTCATTTCTTTACACTTTCCATTCGTCCTAAGCTCGTATTACAGTGTTGGGCACTAATCATACTCCCTCCGTCCCTTCCATTTCTTTACACTTTACTTTTTGGGGTGTTCATCCAATTCTTTACATTTCAAAACTTACCAAATGTGGTCAATGGGTCCCACCACTTCTCCACTTTTCTTTCCTTTTCACACTACTTTTACTCCACTATCTCCCTTTTATACGTTAAAAATCAGTAGGTCCCACCACTTCACCCACTTTTCTTTCTCTTTTCAACTATTTTATTCATATTTCTTAACCTCCGTGCCCAACCCATTCGATAAGAAATGGGAGGGACGGAGGGAGTAATATTTAATGCATTTAAAAAATGCTACTGTAAAAGGTAAATATTGCGAGTATTTTCTCAGTAGGTACTCGTACTTAGGGACGGATTTACACAACGAGGTTTGACGGCAGTTGCTCCCACCGGTTTCATTAATATATTAGGATAGTATCGCTTTGAAAACTCGGGCTTCGGATCCGGTTTCAGAAAGGAAAGCGTGCTAATTGTGCCTTAATTGAGGGCGGTAATTGTGCCTCGTTAATTATGCCTCTTTATTGAGGGCGTAAATTGTGCCTCAATTATTGAGGGCGTAAATTGTGCTTCTTTATTGGGGGCGTTAATTGGGCCTTATTTTAAGCATTAATTGTGTCTTAATTAAGGATATTAATATTTTATTATGATGCCTTAATTAAGAGCTTAATTGTCTCAATCATGAGTTATCATGATTGTGGGAATATTTTGATGTAATCTGTTAAATATATCGACTTATATTTTTTTTGTTTCTCTTGTTTTATTTTCAGGATTCTTGGAAGAAGGCCGGTTTTCTTTTCGGACATTAAAGTTTTATTGTCTAAATTTCCCCGGTCATCTTGCATGTCCGACGGTTAGATGATAAGCTTTCTTGAATGAAAGAATTATCACGGTGAATTGCCGATTCTCGTTGAGATTTATTCTCATTTTCAAAAAAAAAAAAAAAAAAAAAAAAAAAAAAAAAAAAAAAAAAAAAAAACTCGGGCTACCAGTGAATGAGGGTTCTGAATGGCTTTCTTCTTATTTTTAATGATCCCATGATTAATGCAAGTAGTTCATTATCAGCTGCTTTTGGATTTAAATTCTAATAATTTTGCTTTAATATATTATATATTTCTTATCAAAAAAATTATATCTATCTAATTAATTAACTCTTATCCCGCTTAACTAGATTCCTAGATCCATCACAACACGTACTTATATTTTTTACAAAATTTTCAATTAGTTAAACTTGAGTTATCATTATTCAGGTGTTCGCTCTCATTATCACTATATCCATCATTAATATCTTGAATATCATCATCTGAAAAAATGATCGCAAATACCATTTATTAATGCTACATCGCAGTGGCAGACCGAGGAATATATTTTATCGAGGGCACAACAATTAACAAAAAAAGTTAAAGACAATATACTATGATGAAAAGTGATTTATTAGAGAGAGTACATTACTTCATCTTATTATAAACTAATCCAATTATAATTTTGATGGGCTGGGATTTACTAATAAAATACTTACATAATGCATTCGCCATTCAGTGTTAATATTAGAGGGACACTTGTGTTAGATCAGCATTTTTCCTCAAATGCCCTGAATTATCACTATCTCTTGGACTTGTTCTAAATAGTAGAGGTGATTCACTTACTCTTCTAAGGTGCTATTATTGATATGATTCCTGACTCTAAGGTTGCATGTATTTCCACCAAAATCAAACAGACAGAACAGTTGTCACTTGGGTGCTACTGCAAACGGTTGGCATCTATAGATCACCTTCTGTTACTGTTTATTTGAGGGACAGGATATATTTTGCAGAATTCAGTATAGGCAGTTATAGGAAGTGATGGGATGCAAGCACTTGCATTGAGGATGAGTGCCAGCTCCAAATCCTCAAGTTACAAAGAAGCAAGGCCCTTTCTGGGGATGGGATTTATATATGCAGCAAAGTGGCTGAGACTCAGTTATGTCCAAGCCATTCTTTTGCATTTAGCATGCCAAAGTTTATACAGAGGAATTATCCACAACTAGAAGACCAGAACAATATAGTGCCACAACATTACATGTGATTCAACTCTCTCCTAAGGATGCAACCAAGTAAAGCTTGTCATGAAAGGAAGAAAGAATCAAGTACATACACACGGTATAAGTTCAGACTTGGTTTAAAGAAACCATCACAATATAACATTTATGCTGTAGAGCAACTTTAGCTTTATATCTAAAAAAACCTTCATGTCGGTGATGAACAAACCAATACAGACACATCCACAAGGTAAATACAATTTAGAGAAACTCCAGCTTACAGGTGAGCTTCTACTTGAGAATTTCCATTACAATGGTCTACTTGAGAAACTTCTATCACAATGGTCCTACATAATTAGTAAAATAAAGTCCTATCAGACGGCTAATCTCAGTCTGGTATACACCCAACTCCCCGCAGTCGACAAAAATGCCGAACAGAAGTCATGTTACATCTATCTTTATATGTACGTCTATCTCCAACTACATTCCGATAACAATAGGAGACACCCTTTGGAAGTGATCCACTTCCATTAATGCCGGCTCGGGTTTCCTCTCAGAGTTTTCAGATTCTTCTGGTGCTATGCTATTGTCATTGCTATCCTTGATTAGTAAAACGTTATTATCATCACAAACATTCTGAACAGTAATATCACCACTATGATCATGAGTACGGTCTGCATCGTCCATCCCATCACACTTATCGGTAATGCTTTCATTACTTTTCTTCCCCACGTCTTTCAACTGTAGTTCCAACTCATCAGCACAGTTCATTTTTTCCAATATTACATCCTGTAGCGAGGAACAAGCTATATTAACTTTAAGCTCTGGACAACTATCCTGTGGAGCCAAACAATCTAACTCAAGCTTCTCCTCGTTGGTAATTTTGACGGAATTGATCAAGTCTGTACGACCTAAAGCTGGAAAATCATCTGACTTGGCCTCGTCAAAAGCATATCTCGTAGAAATCTTGTCATCTGATATGTTTGCAACAGAAATGGCTGAGACAATGTTGCCATTTGCTTCAACATCAAGCCAACAATCGCCCACCCAATCTCTTGAAGCTCTCAAGTTCTTTCCATGTACATTGAGAAACAAGTTTTCGCCTGATGGAGATAAGAGAACAAAAATTACCAAACATACTTGGAAGTTGGAACATACTTAAAAGGATATAAAAATTATTAGCATACTCGGAACAAAAATTTGCAGTATTCCATCTTCAGAGTTCCCAATTCCAATTAATACTCCTTCCCACCAACCATCACTCCACCATGCATCTACCGCAGCTCCAGCCACCAGATCCAGGTGTGATTCGATGCAAGAAAGAGCTGGCCTGATTGTTGGGCGCCCTTTATGCCTCATACCAAGTTTATCGGGCAATGCGGGCCTGAATGCTGGTATCCATTCCTGTAGGGCGTTCCAGAAATCACCAGGTTTACAAGCATGCACAATAATATATTATTATCAGTAAAAGAAATAAGTTACATGTATTTTACAGACATTAATATTTAATTTCATGTTTTTAGATAGCAATATTCCATGTGGTCAAACACTAATCTCAGAGGAGACTATTTAGGAAATATAGTAACTGAAATGCACTCTGGATGGGTTATCAATATTACCCCAAATGAAAAGCATAGAAAACTTGAAACAAAGGACTAGTTCATTGATTGTTTTTAAATGTCATGGCATACCTCAAGATTGCTACATCCATCAGCATCGTTTAGGTCATCATACTGGACCCGTATCATATGTCGGGAGACCTTCAAAATCGTACACCTAAACCAGCAACCTCGAATTCCACTATCTTGGCAAAGTAGCTCTATCTTGTCATTAACCTTGAACAGTGTAGTTGCCAGAGGTGGGCATTCAGCACGTTTTGAATGGATTAACTTCCTCTGCACACCATACCTCCAGTTCCGGCCTGATGATTTATATGACAATGGTTGACGATCTCTACAACTCCTGGTTCGCTTACTTCCTAGTTTGACATTGTCTCGAGGCTTAGATTCATCATCATCCATTTCATGACCCAAATATGAAAAAATTGGTTGATTAAAATAGCCACACAATTTATTCAACTTGAAAGGCTTCACACGGTTACTTTTGAACTGTCTGAAGCACAGATGTACTTTATCTAGCACATCTTGCGGAAGTACAGCCACAAATTTATCATAGTGTTCACGAGTTACAACTATGGCAGGACCGTCAACACATTCCACACTGATGACTTGAACATAAGGTGTCATGAAAACTTCTTTAGGGTGAGAATTTTGTATAGAATCAACATTTTTGACTTCTTGATTAAGGTGGAACCACCTCACTTTGACTTTCTTCTGGCCTTTTCTGTCTTCATACAAATCTTCAAGGTATGCAAGGTGATGGTTCTCTTCTTCAGCCATTACAAAGACAAATGATTGTATCTGACCCATGAAAAGAGATGGAAAATCAAAAGAAAGTTAGCATTAGAAATGAAAACAAAGGACATAAGAAATTGGTTTGCCTAATTTAGTACGAGTAATTAGCAGTAGGCCTAATGGTCAAGTTTTTACTTCTCTCCTTCCCTTTTGCTACTATGACTCTTTCAAAGGATTTTCAGCATTTAAAGAACACCTCAGTCCACCCATTAGATTTAAAGATGCTCATAAATGTTTACCGCAATAGTAATCCCATTCTTGCGAAATGCTGGATAGTGTTTTAGTTGTTTTCCGCAGGCCCATGATTCACCTGACCACTCAATGCCTGAATTATGAACTTTCAGATTCCTTGAATGACAGCCCTAACAAAAAAATTACAGGTAAGAATCTACTTGTACAACTAAAAACAGCAAGAACTAAAACAAACACAATATTACCTTAAAAACTGGCATACGGAACTGTTGAATAGCAGAGATCGGATCACCTTGTGAAGATTCTGCAAGAATGATAAAATTGTTAAACTCGCAATATTCATTTCCAGCTACGCATTGTCGTGTAATGAAAATTTTAAATTACTTTTAGGCATGATAAAAATGTTAAAGTTTAAACTTGATGAGCAAATATAGAGGGTACTTGAGGTCCTCCGATACCCAAAACAAACAAACCAGTGAAGGAGCTAGGGATGATGTGTCATGTGCCTGAGGTCACCCTCCGGGTACTAGGTTATAACATCCTCCCATGTATAACGGAAGGCTAGTTTTATAATAAAACAACTGAAATATGAATTTACAAATGTACCCTTATGCTTTTACGTATAAAATCTTTTAATATCAAGCTTGTTACCTGAAGGTGTCCTCAGGCCCATTATTTTCTATAAATAGATATTTTTAACAGCAAGCAATATTGCACTATCTATTTTTTGAGGGGGGAAGTTATTACATACAATTACTAATATATTATTAAAGAGTGGGCGTACGACACCCAGTACCATACTTGGCAGGATTTCCACTGAAAACACTTGCATTGGACATGAAGACCGTGTTGACTCAATTTTTTCTTATTAGTTTAGACTTTAGTTTAACAACTACATTTTTACACTACTAGGATGGAGCACATACAAAGTAAACCTCATCAGTTCTAATGACAGTGAGTTTTTTGGCTTCCTTTATCAGTGTTGTGAAGTAAATAGTAGTACCGTCAAAATCGGAATCAATCTTACTCGCTGAGAAACTGCATGAATCATGATGTCACATTAATCAAAAAGAGTACTAAGAGAAGTTCTTGAATGTATTACAACCAGTGTTCTAAAAGGCGCTGATAGGTCTAAGGGAAAAAACCTTTTAGAGCAAGTCCAAGAGTATGTCCTAGTAATTTAGGACATACTTTAGTAATTTGAACTCCAACAATGTGCCTTATTCTCACAATATGTCTAATATTTTATTTTCATCATTAAAGCATAATATAAAAGTAGAGAGAGAAAGAGAGTGTTGATGAGAATTTATAATAAAATATAGAATTGGGCAAGGAGAGATGTGCCCCAAAAATAGGGCTTGAGGAGGTTGTCCTAGTGATATAGGGCATCACTAAGACATTGTTGGATCAAGTTTTTTCATCAATTGCCCTAAATTATAACTTAGGACATGAGATAGGGCATCTCTTGGACTTGCTCTTAGCACTTGAGCAGTTAAGCGGACACTTGAGAGGATTTTTAAGTGGATCATCAATGTATATATAAACACGGTTCCCCTTAATTCAAACCTATAATTAAACAATGACTAAGTAATAACAATCTAAATTCGGATAGGGCATATTCTAATAAAACAAAGAATTTTCAGTGTGCAATATAACTTATTTATAAGAATCAAATATCGGCAGCAAAACCTCTTTGGACACTTAATCCACTTAATTGGCCTCTTAATCATTAAAAAAAAAAAAAAAAAAAAAACTTTTCCACTCGGTGTAAAGATCACGATTGATTAACTTCTCAGAACACAGATTAAAATATAAATAGATATTTAATGAGTAATGATTCATACTTATAAATTGTTAAATATTACTCAATACTATTTAATACTCCCACCTTCCCGTTTTTATTATTCCCACTTAAAATTTTCATTGCCCAAAATATGTCCAAATCAAATAACTATGGTAAATTGATAAACTTATTTCCTCTTACACCCTAACAGTTTTAATTATTCATAATTTAGTAGTTTGTTAAAGGGTAATCTTGGGAAAAAAATTATAATTTAGGAAGTTAACGATTCATTTAATTTCATTAAATAAAAAGGTGGATTTTGAAAGAGGACCAATAGGAATGGGACAGAGGGAGAATCTAATATTCTAAAAGTATAATTATTTTCTAATTTTATAAAGTAAATCATTAATACAGGTATAAGTCATATTGACACTACATATTTAATATTTATATACCAGTGTCATTGAACATGCAACCCGCGCCGAAGTGCAAAGGCGACTTCCTAGAGTAAAAGCGCAATGCGCAGATTCATCTAGGACAAGTAAAAAGACATACATGGTATACAGTGTAAAACATTATAAATTATAGATAATAAGACATTTATAAGCAAAGCTAAATTATCATAAATGATGAGACAACTAAATTCAGCATACAATTCAAAGTATATTACAGTTTGAAGTCAAAGTAACAACGAAATGCATAGCTAATTCACCATTCTTTGTCTATCTTCATACAACACCTCAAATATGAATATATAATCACACATTCACACTGACAAATAGTATAATAAATGATATGTAACTATATATAGCTCAGTATAGACATATATAGTTTAGTATATACTAACTAGTTACAAATAGACATAGAAAAGATAAATATAAGCATAAATAGTGTATATAATCAGTAAATATAGTATAACCTATGACAAAGTATCACTTGTTAGCCAAAAATTTGGGTTAACCAGTATGGGTTAAAAGGATGTGCATCTTCAAATTTGCTATTTGCTTCTTTACTGCAGATCACCACCGGAGTTTTGGGTGGCCGGCTGACATTACTGCATCAGTGCGTGTCTGATCTGTATATCAATGTCTACATATAAAGTTTAACAGTGTGTGTGTGTGCGCGCGCGCGTGGGTGCGTGTAGTAGAGAATATCTATGTTTTAGTCACAGTTGATATAGATGGGAGGAGAAGTTGAGTGTATACGAGTGTCTGCTGAGAAGTAGGGTTTATATGACCCAGTCAAAGATAAAGTCAACATCTGAAAATAAGTGCACTTCAGCCGTTCACGCACCACACATAAGCCTGCGCTTCACTGAAGGCATGTTTCTTCAGCAGAGCAATGCGCTTCGCGTTGCACATATATGCAGCATCTCACATAAGCGAGCACTTATGCATTTAGCACCCGGTTTTCAAGTACTCCCAATTTCAAAACGCTGGCAAATAGTGAAAAACTTGAAATGAAAATATAAATATTATATAACATTGTATATTTTATAATGATTAAAAATTAATGTTCTTTCCATACAGATTTCCATAAAAAGACACCACTCGTGTCGCCAATTTTCAGAAATCCAAGAGTCCAACACTTGGATTTGTGTCATTACTACCCAAGTCCAAGCAACATAGCCTCCATTAGAAGAAATTAAAGAAATGAACAAAAAAAAAAGTAATGCTCAAACAAAAACTATAGAATGTAAATACATCTAATGTAACTCACTATTCCCACATTGTACATAATATAATAAAGCTTAATTTTTGGCAGAAAACATGAGAGGCACAAGTTGCTACAGATATAACAAAGCCACAACAGAAGGAATAACATACTAGAATTGTTACCAAGTTGATGCTGCTTCGATAACATAGATGTGAGCCAATTCACGACCTCTCTCCTTGCTCTCCATTTGTACCCGGCATAGACTGAATTCTCCGCTCCATAAGCACTCAAGAACTGATCAGAAACAACATAAAACATGTGCCTAACACTCCTCTCGGTTCCCACAACCGCTAGAACAGATTCCCCTTCAATGTCCTTCAAGTAATAATGCACAACACGGTTTCCCCACTCTTTCGAAACAATCTCCTCTCTCCACTCGATAAAATATGGGGTACCGTTATTAGCCATAATCCAACAATTTTAAACAACCCCTTTGACTAACTAACAAAAATAATCACAATCCTAGAATAAACCACTTACATGGAAGAAAGAAATCATAACCCACCCACAACCCACCTAAATCAATTGCCTAAAAGCTAAAACCTAACTAAAATTGAGTAAGAAAACACAAGCTTTACAAGTACTTAAGGCCAGAGTATATCAATCATCTAAAACCTTCTAAACTATGTTGGCCCACGAAATCCAAGGAACGAATAAAGCTGCATACTCATGGGGTTTTGGAGATCTGCAACATATACCAAAAACCCAGAAAAATTAAGGCAGTTGAGCAAAAGAGATTAAGAACAAAAGAAATGAAATGGGGATATTCCTATAGAAACAAATGAATTTCAAACACACATACCTCAGAAACATGATTGAAATCGCAGAAAGCTGAGGTTTTAGACTTGCAAGAGACTGAGCATTGAAAACGCTAACAGCGGAGGCAGCACACATGAGGTGATGCAGGTGAAGAGTAAGCAGGGTGAATTGGGGACGAAAATAAGTGGTGTGTATACACGTATGTATTTATTGCTAGTACAAGCTACGCTAGTCGCTAGTATAAAAATTAAAAAGACCTATACTTAGTGGCATTTCCGACTTTTAAACCTTGTTTATTGATATATATCCGGTTTATAGTTGTAAATTCAAAAGCACGGGACCTTTTCAATTGTTTTATAAAATTTTATTTTTTATATATTAAAAATGATGAAAAAATTATTAATCAATAATAAATCATAATTTTAAATTAAATAAAAATAACATATGAAATTCTATTATTTTTTAAGGCAGAGCCACTTGTGCATTACTAACCTCTGGTCTGCTCCTTTTAGTTAGGTCATAATTTTGATCTTTATCTTCATGTTTGTTCAGTAGCATTGTTATAATGTTCGCAATATTATTTATTATGATCATCTCTTTATTCTTTTATGTATCTTTTGAAAAAAAATTCATGAAATTTTATGCTAAACTTTTTTTTTCCTCTGAGATATTCATATTTTGATATTAACAAAAATTTACAAAATGATTTTTACAAAGATGAGAGGAGAAATTAATGAGCGAGTGATTTATATTCAAAATCTTGGCCAGTTTTATATTTGAAAGATTTTGTGTTGCTCCGGGTGTCGAGGATTCTACTATGTATAATATTTTTGATTAATTTGTATTTATACGGGAGAATTTCATATGTACCATCAACTTCAATTACAATAATTTCACGTCTTTCTCTTAATATTCTTGTTGATATATGTAGTAGGGTTCTATATATGTGATGTCAACTTTTATTAGATAATATTTATAAATGTATTTTATATAAAAAATATGATACCTAATGTGATTTTATTTTTCTAAGAATTTATATGGTTTTAGAATTAAAATTGATAAACATAATTTGTTTTGAATTAAGAAAAGAATCATAAACATGCAAGTAAAAGATAAAATTTGTTTTGGTTTAAGAAAATGTTTTTGTGTTCGTTTCCAACATAAATTCGACTTATTAATTTTAATATTATGTATAATATTATTTTTATTTAGTATGTTGTTTAAGAAAATCTATTAGATAAAAATAAATTTGTGACAGTGTGATTTATATGCTTCCACAATTAAAACTGGTAGGAAATATATTTTTGGGATTAGAAAAAATCACAAACACGTGACAGGTAGAATTTGTTTTGGATTGAGAAAGTGAATCATAAATATACAAGTGGATATTAGTTGCCTTATAGAGCTGAGCATAATTTTATTCTAATCTACCTGTGCTTTTTTGTTTTGTATACGATCGAAGGGATGATAAGTTTATGGTAGTAAGACCACCGTGAGACAATGCAACCAAATTATCTCCCTTACGCTTATTATATATATATAAGTATATAATATGTTTCAAAAACATATATTTTTCATTTAAAAGAAAACTTTACTCTTAAAAATAAAAATCAGTTTAAATTATGAGATATATCTCATATAAATACATGTCAGTGCAAAATTATAATACACATTGAGCATATAAACTATAAAATAAAATTTATTCTTAAAATAAATTAACATTCAGATCCAACCTATCCTTATACATACATATCACAAGAACCCGAAATTTATTCGAACTATGAATCAATATTTAGATAACAAGAAATATACTATTTAAACGTTCATCCTTAAAAATCAACTACAATAAATAAAAAGAGAAACAAGATGAATTATGATATACATATTTCTAAATTTTATTTTGAAATTTAAATGTGATATAAGTTAATATAAAATATTTATAAATTGTATATGTAAAATAACATAATAATAAAATAACTCATTAATTAATCTTGGATATATATGCAAAATTTCCCGAGGGTGTTCACAACTTGAATCTCAGCAGCCAAGACATGGGTTTTTAATAATAAGGCATGAGGGGGAGGTATGGTCATTTTTCATATACTAAATTTTGTCTCATCAATTAAATATATATTTAATATATATGATATTAATGATACAATAATATTTTAATTTTATAAATATTTAGAATGTTTTGAATTAATTAAATTAATGACTAGTTTTTTTAAAAATATAAATATATTTATTACAACAATTAACAAAACACATTATATTATATATAATATCGCAAAACCGTATATGTTGTCTTCATTCCTCCTTCTAAACCTAAATTGTAACAAACATAGGTTTTTATGTTTCGTTAGGTAATATGTAGAAAGCAACATAATTTTTTCTTAAAAAGCATATAAAAACTGTTTGATAAATCTAAAAATAACTTTTCTAGATCAAATAGTTTTTTGATTCGGCTTCCAGAGAAAGCAAGTCTTCCCAAACTTTTTGAAAAAAGGTTGTTATTCAATTTTGCGGAAAGCTGTTATATATTTCACTATCAAATCTCATCAAAAATATTACTTTATATATTATATATAATTCAAAATATGCAAATATCAAAAAAAAATACCAAATTATTATATGATTTCCACAACATAATATTTTTTGACCAGCATTTTTTCTATGCTAGGCCTAAATCCACTACAGAGGGGTTGAAAACTTTCTTGAATTTTGATAGTACAAAAGAACAATAGATATTATCTAAGACAGAAATTAAGAATCAGAGGCTTTCAAATTTTCAGGTGGATTGAGTTGTCCACCTAAGGATTTTTAGATTGAAGAACCTCCCCAAGTAAAAATATATTTGGCTGCTTACAAATATTGAAGAGCTAATTTTACAAAAATGTCTTGCTAATCTATTCTGAGTTGTTCTTCATTTCTTATTTAATTAATACATTGAAATTTAAGAAATACAATGTGTATATATATTAAAGCAGACTAGCTATTTCTATTCTAGTATTCAGTAGCATACTCCCACTCAATCCTTTGCATCCATAATTTGATAAATACTTGTCATTTGTGACTGAAAACATGGTTGCTTATTTCCCTATTGTTTTGCTTAAAATGGAAGGCTTCGAGGTCTTCAATATTTGACTAAACATTTTTATAGCGTAGCTTCCAAAACTGTTACAACATTTTTCTAGATCAACCCATGTGATTGTTGTCCTTTTCTTTGATTTGTTACTGTCAACTGATAACTATCGAATTAGAAGTTGATAAGCTAATTCAATAGTTGTTGATGGTTTCTTGAGTTATTAGTTGATAGTTCATTTTGAGCTCAAACGTTGATGAGTTAAGATAACAGATGATAGCACTTTTATTTTTCATCCGTTGATACTTTTATTAGTCGTTGATCTTCACTTATGTAGTTTATATAACTTAAAATATTTATAATTGATCATTCTAACTACACATCCATCGATAGAAATGGAGATTAACAATTAGAATAATTGAAATGAAAGTGCAAAACGAAATCTTACATAAAATGAATGGTCAGCTGATTCACTTGTAATTTAACAATTCAAACGATGAGTTTAGATTGTAGAAGGGAGGTTGAATATAATCTAACATATTCCTAACAATCCCTCCCTATTTATATCTGAAAGAATTTATGACATAAAAATTGAGTAAATGATGATAACAAAACACTTAGCAAAAAAGTCCATAGTTGAGCAGCATAACAAAACACTTAGCAAAAAAGTCCATAGTTGAGCAGCATATTTCACTTGTGTTGAATATGAAAATATACAAGGAGTGCAAAGTAGAAATATAATTGAATTGCTAGGGTTGATAAAAATACAGTCAAGCTGAAGATGCTCTTTTAGATTAAGTAGATTAATGTCTTCTTCTTTTCCTGTCAATTTCTTCACTTCCTCCATTGAATTTCTTCTTCTATTGATTTTCCCTTTAGGAAGGCATCCTCGTCTTCAACTTTTGGATCCAGCATAGATTGCATAAGACTTAGGGTAACAGTAGCAGCTATTTTGGCATGATTTTCCATTGTGAAGAACCTCCTACCGCCTTGCTCATATCTGAATTCCATCAGCCAAAAAGGTTGAAAATTAATTGTTATGCCTGTGACAGGATGACTTAGCCTTAGTGGCAGACCGACAGGTTGATTCCATTCTCTTTAAATTTCTGCAAATTTGTTATAGATTTCTGATCTAGCTACTCTTGAGAATCTACCTGTGTTCTCTAATTTAGTATAAACATATATCAAAATATGGTAATCCTGATCTGAAATATTTTGTAGATACCATGTCCTTCTGGATCCTGTGAAACTTCTGTCTCTATGACATTTTACCGTTAGCTGCCAGCCCTTACTTTGTCCAATTCATATGGATGAAGCTCTACGTTTGGTTGTTCATAAAGATGAATGGCATAGGTATAATTGGACTTTGGCATTCTTGCAATTTCAGGTATACTGGCAATTGCAATTATCTTGGAGGGTGTCTTGATCTGCATTGGACCTACTATATACATCAAACCTACACAAATTATTTTGCTTATTTTAAATCTGTCGAGGCCTCTATTTCACATGTTTTACAGTCTGCTCCTTGACACCTTGACCTGCAGCTTCCTTTCTAGATTCTTCTTTAGTCACATAGATTTTGGAAAATTTTAGATTTAAGACATCAAATTCCCCCGGGCTCTTTCTTGGGTACATTTAGGAGAATGTCCCCTAGGGTAATGTTTGAACAACTTGAAAGTAAGGGTTCCTTCTCTTCAGGTATCTTGGCCTTGACTCTTGTTCTTTCCTTCTTCTTGTATTCTTTCTTTTTCAAGTTCTTGTTGGCTTATTCTATAATTTGTCTTTGCATAGCCACAGTTGCTTTTCTTTCCCCTGCTCTCCTCTTAATTCATTGTCAAGCTCAGCCTCCAACCCAGCTGTTAGTCTAGTTGCCAAATCTTCATTGGATCCTCTAAGCCTGATTTTTTCTTCTTTGGCTTTAAAAAATAATAAAAAAAGAGTCATAATGACAGCTGAATTTAAAATAATGAATTGCTAAGATGTTGATTTACAATACTACAATTAAAATATGATATATAATAAATTTTATTCTTAAATATTATATAAAAATATTTTTATGTCATCTTGACTGTTAATCAAATAAAAAGATCCAATAAATTATAAGTATTTGATAATATTACACCAAACGACCAATTTATTTTTCTTATAATTATTATATATGTGAATATAATTCAACTTTGGTTATGGACTTGATTTTTATATCATTATTGCACAAGTAGCACTTGTTCATGGATTCAACCACGATTTGTTATGTATTATTATTTAACTATATGATAAGGGGAACAAATTTTGGTTGATCGAAGATTAGTAATATGATTTTGATTGAAATTCATTATATATGAAATATAGATATGCAGTGGAGGAACCAGGAGACTAACTCACTCGGGGCTCAAATAATTAACAACATTTGATTGGGAAAAATATCAGTTAATACAAAGATTTTTAAAATTTATCCGGGGCTCAAAAAATTTCTTTATATCATTTTTAGAGAATATATGGGGTTGGAAAAAAAACTTTTTTTCAGGCCGGGACTCCAGCCCCCCTTCGCCCCCTGGTTCCGCCCCTACAGATATGTATTTGGTTGAAATATATCATCGGTTGTATATTAATAATTATATATAATAATATTATGTTTTTATATGTATATTGCATTTATTATATTTAGAAAATTGATTTATAGTCAGAATTCCGAAAAGGATATATAATCGGGATACCAAATTTATTATTAAAAGTTTTAGACAAATCGAATTTGTGATAACTTTAAAGCGAATATTTTAGTCATTGCCATGCAAATAAACACAAATAAGATCCGACAATTGCCATACTTATGAAAATGAAAAATAAAAGAAAATCTGAACCGTCCACGTGTACAAAATTAGGGCCATGAGAAGTACAAGTACTGATCCGACATGGCATTATAGTTGTTTTAAAATCCGCTTTTCAAGTCCGGTCCATAAAATTACACACAATTCTGTCTCTAAAATTTTCAGTACTTTGTCGCAACTCTTTTAAACTCGTACACACTAGTTCATATCGGTGCGAAGAAACGAGCCCTAAATTTACTGTAAGTTTTTGATTTCAACTAATTTGTATCTCTTGTTATCTAATTCTTGTGTATTTGTTTGTTCTTGTATCATTGTATGCAAAGATTGAATTTTTATAATTGTGAGTTAGGTTTTTTGTTGTTTCTGCTTACATGCTTTTGTAGATCTTGCCTGCTTTTGCTTTTACATGCTTATCTTCACTCTTTTCAGCTTCAAATTTTGATTTTTTGTACAAGTGTACATTGAAATTATGGGCCTTTTCTGTGTTTGATTTTGTTTCCCAATTAATCTCTCTCCCTCTCTCTCTCCCTCCCTCTCTCTGGTTATGCGTGCATTTAGTTTTTGTGGTTGCTATTTAGTTGAATTTTTTATTTTCTTTTGAGATTCTTTTGTGTTTTATTTACATTCGAGTAAAATTTTATCCAGATATTTTTGTTAGTAATATTTTAAATATTTGTTACTGTTCTGGGCAGATATAGTCGGTGAGTTTAAGCAGTGTTTGGGTGGGTAGGTGTTAATTGTGAGTTTTAATTTGTTATGGGCAAGGAAGGAGAGGAGGTGAGTGAGGTTAAGGAGGTTGTGGAGAATGGAGTTGCTTCCATTCAGGAACAAGGTGATTCTGTGGTTGACAAGACGGACGATGCCAAAGATGGAGTAAAAGATATGGAAGAGGATCCCAACGGTGAGGAGAAATTTGAGACTGAAATGGATGTAGACAACGAAGAAACTCGGGAACCGGAGAAAGAAGATGTGAAAGAAGATTCTGAATCAAAGGAAAAGAAAGACGATGAAGAGCCTAAGAGCGCAGCTGTAGAAGAAGAGAATGGGGCAAAATCGGAAGAGGAGAGCAAGGATAAAGTCGAGAGTGCTCCTGGATTGTCGGTGGGTGATGAAAGTGCCGATAAGGACGCAGAGAAAAGTATCTCAAAGAGAAAACGTGGGAAAGGAAACCCGAAAGCAGATGAGGAAAAATCCAAAAATAAGAAGACTGTGGAAAAGAAGAAAGAGGAGCCCAAGACCCCTGTAGCTCCTGCAAGCGATCGCCCAGTACGTGAGAGGAAGTCCGTAGAAAGGCTTGTCGCAACTATTGAGAAAGATTCGGGTAAAGAATTCCATATTGAGAAGGTATTACTGTTTAAGAAATTTGTTTTAACTTTTGATTTCTAAGTTAAGGTTTAAAAGTCTTTTGTTAAGGAGTTCTTTTTGTTAAATGTGGAAATTGCAGGGCCGTGGTACTGCACTAAAAGACATACCCAATGGTAAATTACTTTTGCTTCTTCTCTGTTTCTTGCTTACTTCATATATCATTTGTTTTTTATATTTGTTGCCCATATAAGTATAGCTTATACTAGATTGGGCATTAAATTCTAAAAAGAAGTTAATATTATTTTGGTGACCCCGGTACAGGCCTTTACCCACAACATGTTTTTCCTGTAAAAACTTCATCTTATTGGCTATATAGGTCAATAATTTTTTTAACGGAGAAATCTTTAATAATTTGAGTATCTGGTCACTGGTGCAGCTTATTCTGTTCGAGGAACATTTAATATCTGATAGGACACTTTTATGTGATAAAATTGGCTGTTAGATATGATAACTACTATGTTCACTTTCCTTCATTCTAAAATCTTTGCTCGTTGTCACTTGCAGTAATTGACAAATCTTGGTTTATTATTGGTTGTATAATTAATCAAAGCTTATATTTCAGGACTACTATCCTGTATGTTCAGAATGTGTTTCGTGTAAGAAAACTGTCAAGCTTAATCAGTTGTTTTAGTTTCTCAAGGAAACAAGCTTCATTTGGATTTCCTTTAATATAGTTTTCAGCCTACTTGAGTAATAAATACTGAAATGTAGTGGGTTAAGGTTACATTTGGCATAACTCATCTCCTATCAGTGCAAGACAATTTTTAAAACTTCTAGATTAGTTTTTGCTAATTTTTGTAACATACTTTGGTCCAAAGTTGTTTTCAATTTCACTAAACAAAATGAAAAATTATCGATTACTTATATAACATGTGTAAAATTATCAGTTCGTTAGTTTTCTTGTGTGCTACACTGCTACTATATATTTTTGTATGTATATCTTGGATGACTATTGTATGTTTGAGTATAAGTGTTTTGGATGTGTGTTTGGATAGCGGCTTGGGAATGGAATTTTGAAAATCTCGTCCGAGAAATTTCAAAAATGAAAACCTTTAGTTTTAGACGGGTTTATAAACGTAGGTACCGTTTCTAATTGTAAGTGATTTCTTGGAAATCTCATTTTTCACTGTCGAGGAGGCCTATATATAATGATGTGATTATACATTATAAACATGTATGTACAATTTTACAAGTGCATAGTAATATAGTATATACAAGGCTATAGGTGTCTATATACTATATGTAATATGTATGAGTTTCATTCTCAACCTAGTATTATTATACTCATATACAAGCACACATGTAGAGCTTGCGCCTTGCACTGCATATTAAAAAAATTCTTTTTTTATTTAAAAATGATATTGTTAATAATTTTGAGGTGCAGCAGTTCTGTTATATTAATAAAGACAATGCAGACATATATATTAATTGGACATGTATACTTGCTATATATGAACATTTTATGCGTACAAATATGCTCAGTTGGGTTTCTCTGGCGTCTTGCTATCAAAATTGCTACTGTTGATGGACTTTGGCAACTTAAGCAATACAGATGTATTAAGTCTTTGGCTAAAGATTTTCATCTATTTATTATTCTGTACTCTTCCTTTTAGTCATGATATAATGGTATGCAAGTCTAATCCCCACATACGACATTTAAGTTATTTCAAGAGACTGCAACTTTTCGAAACATCATGTACTATGTGGTGACAGTGATCAATGACGTGTTCTGTTGATTTCATTAACTTGAGTTTTAATTAATATATTTTGAAGAAAGTTACAATACTACAAAGGTATTGCTAACAAAGCTCACTTGCATAGTAAAAATTCTAATCTTTTTTTTTTTAAAAATTTATTTAATCTTTAATATATCTCCTTGAGGTCTGAAGTGACTGGACTGAAGGAAGCTCCCACATGAGCAACTAAGCTCTGAATAGATAGTGCATCAAAGCCTTAAACTGAAATTTTATGGAGACAGTTTATGTGATTAAATGCTTTGGCTCAAATTTTATGGCAACTATAGTATGATTGCAGCAGAAGTTTGTCATGATTGGTCATGCAATGAGGAAAGCAAGTGAATTGTTATCTTAATTCTTAAATAAATTTAATCTACTTGTGATAAATGAAGTACTGAAATATACAACTTGGAGCCCTAGTATACTTCTATATCTTTTTCTAGTTTGTGTCAGTAGTAAAGTTATTTACTTGTTTTGAATGCAAAGCTCTGTAATTATTGTGGTAAACCTGTTTGAAGATGCTTTAGTATCCAGTTAATAGCACTACCTTCTATATATTATTTTATGCTGTTGTGGTGATTTCAAACTGTTCTATCATTGCACTGTGTTTTTTGAATTTTCTAGAGCAACTCATCATTTTGTTGATCTTATAAGCTTATATAACATTTTAAAATTGCTTCTGTAGTACTCTATTTACCAACAACCTGGGCAACTAAAATTTGTTGGAAACTCACTCTGTCTTAATTGCTGTTACAGTGGCATACAAATTATCAAGGAAGAAGAGTGAGGAGACTTACAAATTGCTTCATACAATTCTGTTTGGAAGAAGAGGAAAGGTGGTACTCTTGAAAATTATATTTGTTTGTGCAAAGATCGCTGATGAGGGGCCATAATTACCTCATTGATATCTTGTGTTGTATTATGATCTTCCCATCTCTAATTTCTGCATAATGGTAGGGTTTGTTCAACCAATTACAATTTATTATAAATTCTGGTGCTATGATCTTGACCATTTTCCGAGTAGATGACCAGTCTTGTATTTTGAAGTCAATTTGGCTTCTATAAATATGTGTTTTCATTCAAGATTGGTTGACATAGATGTTGCAAGTATGTTGTATAATTATCTACAACTTCATTCATTAGAATCGGTTATAGATATTCACTTGCTTGTTTGTAAATGAGTCAGTTGGCTATTAAAAATCAACTTGGGACCATCTGTATTTGTAGCGGGTGGAGGGAATTATTGTAAATATGTAATACATAAAGAATATTAACTCCTTATCTTAACTTTTGGCTTCCATTTCCAGAAACAATAGTAAATCTGATGTGAGTGTAATATGTGGCTTTTGCAGGCATCTCAGGTTAAGAGTAACATCTCCCAGTTTTCTGGCTTTGTATGGCATGATAATGAGGTAAGAGTGGTACTTTACCGACTATTTACTTAATGTTGTTTTGCTTACCTTGGCTAAGTTGGTGAATTGTTTGAAGAACCAACCCATGGTATTTGACATTCCGTACTGCAGGACAAACAAAAGAACAAAGTTAAAGAAAAGCTCGACAAGTGTGTGAAAGAAAAATTATTGGAATTCTGTGATGTCCTCGATTTGCCAATAGCCAAGGCTACTGCTAAAAAGGTTTGTCAAATAACTACAATTCATTAGAATCAACGAAAATGGAGTTTGTCATTTAACAACTTGCCATTCTGACAATTCAAATGTACTAGTTGTACTCCCAAAGCTTCATTTGATTTCAGTAATATCCTTTCAGTATTGAAGCATTTGATATATCACTGTGTATCATGATGGTAACTTGTATTTATGAGAACTTTTGTGTGGATACAGGAAGATATTGTAACAAAGTTGTTTGAATTTTTGGAAGCTCCTCAGGCTACTACCAGCGAGTTACTTGCTGATAAAGAACTGGTTAGTAACATAAAAAATAGTTATATTATTGTGCAAAGTATTTTTGTACATGCTCTTTACTTATGTTAGTGCATATTATGTATGTCTATCACAATCAGTCAAGCAAAGGTGACAAGCGCAAGAGATCAAGCAAAAAGAGTACCTCAACATCTGAGAGTGCACCTTCAAAAAGCTCAGCTAAGGTATAAGCTCGTTTAGAACCTTCCATTTCGTTACCAGCCAAATGATAAACACAATAGTACTGTGAATTCTACTCTATTTAAAAGCATTGGTGTTTACATATATTCACATGAAATCTGTTTAGACATTCTTTCTGAGTATGTACATGTTTTCATTCTTTCTTATTATCTCTAAGTGAAGCATTTACGTAATTGCCACCATGCTGATTAAGTTCTTGCTCTTTGATGTAATTCAATTGTGTCACTACTAAGAGCCTGTTTGCCTGGGCTTAAAGCCCGGGCTTTAAGTCATCTCTGGCTTTAAGCTGAAAAATGTTTGTTTGTGTTATAAGCTAGAAGCCGGCTTAAAGTCAGAAATAAGCCAGAAACTGACTTAAAGCCAGAAGTTAGTTTGAGGTACTTTTTTCAGTGATTAATTTTTTTTGAACTTTTTTTTTGATAAAAATAACTCTTAAGTCATAAATTACCCATAAATCACTTTTATTTTCATTATTATTTTTTTAATAACTCATAAGTCATTAATAAGTCAAAATTATCCAAACAGGCATTTTAAGCTAACAGCTTATCACATAAGTCACGTTAAGTCATAAGCCATAAGCTCAGCCGAACGGGCTCTAAATTGGAAAACTCTTCATATGATTTGTAATATACCAGTTGCAGATTTGTAGTCTAGTTTTTAAGGTGAATGTCTTGTCTCACGGTGAAGTAAAAATGCTAGGAGGATTTTGCCACTGGTACCCTGGGAAGCCTCTTTTTTACTTTATCTTTCTCGTCTCATGTTGGAATTTTATGTGTTGAATATCTGTAGAGTCGGAAGAGGAGTGCCAGTGCATCCAGAGGGGAGGAGAAAGACGATGCACCTGAAACGGACAATGATCGTGAACAAGAAGATGATGCACATGGAGGACAGGAAAATGTGGATCCTAGTTCCGATGGATCTGAAGATGAAAAGCTTGAGCTTGCCAAAAGTGAGAATAAAGAAATGGATACTGGTGCCGAGTCTGAAGAAGAGACTAGAAAGCGCAAAAGGGTTTCCTCAAAGAAATCATCTGTAAAGAAGAATACACCAGAGAATGCTAAACCCAAAAAAGCAACGACAGTTAAAAACTCGAGCCCCACACCAAAGAAAACACCGTCAAGACCATCCTCTAGTCATCTTAAGGTTTATGACAGTGATAAGACTCCAAAGGGATCCGCGGGGAAGAAGAAGACTGAAGCAGTCAAGGAGAAGTCACCAACAGCAAAGAAATCTGCTTCCAAAGACATTACTGGTGAGAGTATGGCGTCTCTTTCTACACACATTTAGCTATGTTCCTGCCCAAACAAATAAATTTTCAAAAGAATTCAATACCTCGGCACCTCGCTAAGATAAATGTTCCGAGTTCAGTAGTTCCTTTTAAGCAAAGCTAATAATTTCAGCAATTAAGCTACGTTGTGCTCTGATATCCTTCTTTATTCTTTAGGCAAAAAAGTTGTGAAAGGAAAGGAGAAAAAACCTAAAGCGGAGAAGTTAAAGCCCAGCGATGCTGAGCTTAAAATTGCAATATGCGAAATCCTGAAGGAGGTGGACTTCAACACGGTGAGAGTATATTCTTTATCCTGAGTTTGATAATTGACACAATGTAGCATATCTACACACTATGCAATGATATTTTATTTGTTACATTTCAACAATAGTTGAATAATGATCTTGACCTTTGGATGCCCTGCAGGCTACCTTTACGGACATTCTAAAGTTACTTGGTAAGCTCAACAGCTCTGTAGTTTGTTTCCATGTCTTACTTGGCATGCTTTATTCCCTACATGCTAATATATACATCACAGATATCGAGACCCGTGTAAGAGTGTGTTTTCAGAAGTAGAAATAGTAAAATCTGAGTTATTGTTGAAGTAGCCTTGTGGATTCTTTTGGAATTGCCTTTTTTTTTTGGGATCATTTAAGTGATGATAATGATGTTGTGCATGTCAATTCAGTGACGAAAAGCTTTATGTATCTGCAGGTGAGCGGTTCAGTACAGATCTCGTACCCAGAAAGACCACTATTAAGCACATGATACAGGATGAGCTAACCAAACTAGCCGAAGAGGAGGAGGATGAGGAAGACGAAGAAATTGAAGCTGTAAAAGATGACAAGCAGGCAGGCAAGGGGGTGGAAGTCTGATTCTCAGATGAAAGTTCTTCATTAAGAGTAGTATGTAGTACAGGCAATTAAGTTATCATTGCAATCATAACCCCTTATATGTTGTTTGAAGTTATGTTTATGTTGTCCGTTCAGTTATGACTGAGTACAGCGGGCTGTAATATATTAGTGGGATTGTTTATATGCTGGCATAGTCTGAAGTCGGTAGAAATTAATAGGAGCAGAAGATAAGTTATATATCCATGAACGTGGGGATTTAGGTAATTTTTCTTTCTAGTCCTTAATGTGACATTGTAACCATTTAGCGGATTGAATTTTATAGTGGCTGGAAATTGGATTAAATTTCTCTTATCATCTTCAAATTCTGTTGCTAGTTTGCTATCAAGTTTATGCCTTTTTCTTGTCAGAAGTCGGTAATAATTTGATAGTCCATTATTGTCAGGGTCGTATTGTTTTAGAGCAAGTCTAGTGACATGCCAAACTTGGTGGTTGCTAGTCCCAAAGTGACTACTTAGCCGGTTATCAAGATATTACCACATTGCGCCTCTAATTTGGAGTACAGTTGGCGCAAAGTCTTTTGGATATGGCTAAAAAACAATCTGCATATACTTTGTGCCAAGACTTAACAGAGGACAGTGGTGAGGCGCAACGTTATGTTATTTAGAGAAAAACATAACCTTTCTCAGCACCTCGAAGAGTGGGTGTCTCACTATCGCGTTCTGCAGGTGTATCTCTCATTTCGTTCAAGTCACCGCTTTAGAGGTGAGGTTGTATTTAACGAGTTTAATTGTTACTGTTTCCCTCACATTCAAAAAGCCTTCATAAGAAGATGTACCTTAAAAAAATCATCCTAGCCCCTCCAAGAGAGGTCACAGATGGTGTAATGGGGTTTCGTAAATCCCTATCTTTATTAGACTTTTTAAATGAATCTGATTCATAATCCTCAAGTTGCCGACTACCAGTCCTTAAGCAGATGCAGAAGTGTTGGTTGGTTTCCCTCAGAAGCCTGTGAAGGCGTGTGATTCTGTAAAAAATCCTCCAATGACTTATCACTTTGTAAAGTGAAGTTTTCACCACTAGACAAAGACGTTCCTTCCGGGAGGGCAGAAGTATTGGTTGGTTTCCCTCAGAAGCCTGTGAAGGCGTGTGATTCTGTAAAAAATCCTCCAATGACTTATCACTTTGTTAAGTGAAGTTTTCACCACTAGACAAAGACGTTCCTTCCGGGAGGGTAGACAAAGACGTTGAAGTTAGTGATTCGTCCAGGTTTCTCTCGGAAGCCCTGTAAAGGCACTTGACCTTGTAAAGGATCTATAACACTCTTGTATATCCGTGACATGGACGAAAAGGTGTTAGTAACCTTGAATTCCTCCAAAGTGCGTGCTATCCCACTATGCAACGAAAGTAATTGTGGGGGATCTAATGTAATAAAAGAAGATGATTAGATGCGTCAAAATGACGATAACTTGGGTTTGTAATCTCGTTAAATTCCCCGTTCTGTATAATTCATTTTGGCTAGAACAAAATTTGAAGCAATTTTTAATAAATTAAAAATGACTCGTTACAAAAATTTTTAAAGCCTTTTACGAATTTTTGAGAAAATTAACGAATAAAAACAATCAAAATTAACCCTAATTCAAAAAATCTTGATTTTTTTTATAATACAATATGTTGTTTCTATTGAGATTCTAAGAACAATAATGTCCATTTTACAATTTTTTGACAAAAGATTTCTTACAAAAATTAGCCAAGAAAGTGAAAATTTTCAAAAACATCCTCTCGGAAAAGTTTAATTCACAAAAAAAATAATCTAAAATTGCCAATTTAGCAGCTATACAGGTAATGGACTTAAAATTGCATGTCAGGTTAAAAATCAATCAGTATTCAAAAGTCTTGCACAAAATGCACTACGAAAGAATTAACCTCGGCCATTTGTGAGCCTGTAGTCAACTCTTGGGAGTCTGTAATCTAATATACATCAGTGCCACGAGAGGAGCTAGTCTTTTCTCAGATGTTTTACATATATCCCTGCCCTTCTAGCAAGTAGCAGTTTTGGACATCAGCTCAGCTTGATATGGAGTCGGCAGCGCCTCACTGCTGTTAGAATCCTTTCCGTATACTTCCAGCTGTTAAATTACTAACAATTCTCTAAAGATTCATACTATGAACTAGGAAGTGTACAGAAAATGGAACTGTAGTTGTGAGTTGTGACTGTTAGAGACATCCAGATGTTCAATGAATAGTTCGGGCATGCAAATGGGTATGATGATTAGGTCAGCCCCGGAGACCAAGAAATTCTAACCCATTAGCTCTGGGTATCAGGCCATGCTGAGATAGATATTGAGCACTGTGAAACTTACTCAGATGTCTCATCCCACTATCACACAAAATTGTAACGATAATGTGGCCTGGACCAAGGGATTGTGCAACTCTTACTGCTCCAACGCAATTCATAGCTGAAGAGCTCCCAACAAAAAGCCCATCATTTTTCAACAGAAACCTAAATGTCAGGAGGAGCAGCATTAGTCTGGAAGATTGAAAAATAAAAACAAAAAAATAACTGGTTTTACCTGAAAAATCACCAAAACTTTTATAATTTCATTATTATAATCATTCCTCTGTATCAATGTGATAGCACTTGGCAAAGACCTCGTCATAAGATTTAGGTAATTATTGAGAGTAGTATAAATCTTGTCCACCAAGTTGTTCTTAGCCAACAACAGTAGTCCAGGTTACTAACTTGTGGTTTCTATATACTAGTAACGTATGGAAATTTGTGCACACTATACCCCAAAAAAAAATTATTTTATTGTGCACACTATTAATTTCAATGTCAGGATTAGAGCCGGCCAAACGGGCGGTTTGGCTCGGCCCGAACCGGCCCGAACCGACATTTAGCCCGTATTTTCACGTGCCGGTTCGAACCGGCACGAACCGGCCCGAACCGAGGTTTAACGACGAGCCGGTTACGGTTCACATATCTTCGATTCGCAAACCGTCACAAACCGGCCCGCCAAAACCGGTAAAACCCGCTCGAACCGTCTGGAACCGCGATCCGCGAAAGCCCGCGGTTAACCGCGACCCGCGAACCACGGTAGCCCGCCAACCCGCGTGAACCGCGGTTCCGTGAACCGTGTGAACCGTGTTACTTGTTTGAGCATGTTTGCATGTAAACTATGTTTGGTCAATCTCAATCATGATGTTAAGTTCACGCAAATTATTACTAGAATATATGAACTAGTAGTAAATATTGAGTATATTTTTTTATATAGATTACAAGTTCTATTGAGTTAAAATTTGACAAATTGTTAGTTTAAAAATTCTACTCCTTTTTGTGGCTAGTTTTTATTCTTAAAATTTGATTTAACAAAGTATAAAAGATCATTTTAAAAGATAGTTTTTAATATTTTATTATATTATTAATGATTTTATACTCGATAAGTTGTGAATATAAAAAATATTCAAATATATAAATTAAATATTATTTTTCACTTATAAATAACTTAGAACTTCTACAATAAACACTTATTTGTAATTAAGTCAAAGCGACCAATTTGGGTGAATTTAAAATAATTGCTTTTTGTTTAAAATAAATAAGTGGAGTAGAAGTTAGAAACAAGATAAGATTTTGAAATATTAACATGGTGGAGAAGTCATGAGATACAATTTCCAGTTTTAGCTAAAATTGCAAGGGACGTATTAGTAGTCCCTGCCTCTACAATTGCATCGGAGTCGGCTTTTAGTGCAGGTAGAAGAGTTTTGGATGAGAAAAGATCAAGTCTCGCGCCAGATGCGGTAAAGATTTGTGTTTGTAAAAAAGATTGGGACCAAGCTGCGAAAAGACAAAGACAACAAGGACTTCAAGAAGATGACTCGGATGAGGAAGAAGATCCTTGGATGTTGATGGATACTTCGTCGTCCGAAGGCGGCAATTCGGCAAATGAACAAGAATAAATAAAAAATTTCTTTCGTTATGTATTTTTTTATTTAGTTTGTACAAGCGGTTTGTTCCGTTAAAATTTTTAGAGAGGAGTCCTCTCACATTATTTGTAAAATCTTTTTCTAATTTATAAAATTTACAAGAGGTACTGCCCTCTTTTTACCATTTATTTATTAGTTTATAATAATTTATTTATTAATTAAATGAAACAATTAAATTCCAAAATCAAATTACATTGCAAAGTCACAGTTGCACAGTGCACTAAAAACAAACACTTGCACTTGCATTAAAAAACAAAAAACAAACAATGATCACTTAATTGACTACTGTGGCAGTGTCTCTGCTTCTGTCTGCTAAACCGCGGCAATTGAACCGTGGAACCGTGACCGGTTGAACCGCCAATCCGCTTAACCCTTCAAACCCGTAGAATCCGTATAAGCCGGTTCCGGTTTTCACTTTCCTCAGCCCGGCCCGGCACGGACCGGACCGTCAACCAATACGTGCCGGTTACGGTTCTTCCTGTGGCGGTTCGGGAACCGTCTGAACCGGCCCGAACCGCCCCGGCCCGCCCGTTTGGCCGGCTCTAGTCAGGATAACATATCAAATAAGCACCATGACAACATGGTGACATTACAACTGTAGCCTCCAAGTATGTTGA
Source organism: Daucus carota subsp. sativus (assembly GCF_001625215.2). Taxonomy (NCBI): domain Eukaryota; kingdom Viridiplantae; phylum Streptophyta; class Magnoliopsida; order Apiales; family Apiaceae; genus Daucus; species Daucus carota. The sequence continues at coordinate 11,212,611 of NC_030385.2, read as the reverse complement.
CATCATCATTACTGCTAAAGGAGTGGCCACCAAGTTTTCTATTTAGTGAGGCTCCTGCCTCCTTTGCAATATGCAGTGAAAGTATCAATAGTATACATTTCCAGTTTCTCTGCCCACTCTTCCTATTTCATTCTAACTATCCCATTTTATAGATTCATGTTTCTCATAAACTTTGAGAATTAACACCATAACAAGTGTGAGCAAACTAGAGAGTTGTGTATTGAGGGAAAATATACACAGGAGAAAGTTGTGCGCGCCCGAGGGTCATGAATATAAAGCTTTTGTATTTAAAAGTGGGGAAGTGTCAAGTGAGAGAACAACTCTATTTGTCATCCTACAATCAATAGAAGATCCAGGATTGGCGTATATTGCACCCTAGAGGTTTTCCATGCACATGCGTGCTGTTTCCTATAGGGTTAAACAACACAGTTTGTTTGTGGAAGCCACCATAAAATTATCCCAATAAAAAACAGACAATAAGTCAGTATAATATCATTACTAGGTTGCCAAGGATTGACCTATACTTGACACTTAACGGTTCGGAAGAGATGATAAACAAGTGGTCACTACCAATACAGTTGGAGATATCTATAATTTTCTACAAAGAGAAAATGCGTAGAGACCAAGCACTAACCTGGACATTTCAACTGCTTCCAAATCAGTACCACGGAAAGCCCCATCAAGTTCTGCCATTTTAAAGTTTTCTGTTAATCTATTGATCCCAATTCCTTCCGTTATGGTGTCAAATGGGTTCTTTAGTCTCCGCCCTTCAGCCTCCTCTTTTGTGTACATCACTCCCCGTGTTACCTTGTTAAACAGTCCGGAACCAGGAGGATCAATAAGGAAGCACTTGATATTTGGGTCTTTTTCCTGTTGAAGATGCTAAAGCTTATATCACAGAACTAGCAGCACTATACAAAAGCGAATTACGGGGAACTATAGAAGCAACAAACCTTCAGAAATCGTGAAACACCTGCAACAGTGCCACCTGTGCCTGCAGCTGCAACAAAAGAATGCAAGTTGCCACCAGTCTGTTTCCAGATTTCTGGCCCAGTACCCTCATAGTGAGCCCTGAAGTTTGCAAGATTCTCAAATTGATCTGCGAAAAACCCACCTTTGCAGTCTCGCGAGAAAAAAGTATCCTGTTTTTCTCCGTCAATTATATCACCATTACTTTGTTCTACATCTTTGCCATTTGTTTGTTTCGCTATGTCTTGCTTCAAGGCTACTTCATTTGCTTCCACTGCCCTTCTTTTTGCAATATTGACGTAGTGGTCTTTGTGTGTAATCGATACTGGCCTTACCCTTTCGACAGTAGCTCCAAGGGCCTCCAGTATTTGAGACTGAGCTAAGTGACAAATACAATAGTCGAAATCTAAGTATAATGATGATGATGTGGACCACAGATTATTTGAATAGAAAAATGGTCCGGAGCATCTATACATACTTTCTCTATAGCAGCATCATCTGGGATAACAACATGACATTGACATCCATAAGCAGGAGCAACTGTTGCAAGACTAATAGCAGTGCTCCCAGCACTTCCTTCTGTAACTATCCCACCTTTAGCTAGAAGACCAAGTTCTAGAGCCTATACAGCGAAAAAGGTATGAAAATCAAAGGCTGGTGCAAAATAACTGCTGTATAATTTCCCAAAAGTTCATCATATCATATACATATATAAGATAAGATGTTAGCAATTTGCAGCTCAACATTTACTTATATCACTACCAGTCTACCACGTATACACCCGGCATATACTTCAAGTGAAATTGATAAATATTTACTTAAATCACTACCATGTATACATTAAGTGAAACTGATTAAACATCACGATTCATGAGCGTACTAAAAATGAACCTACTTAATTACTCATGATAAACAAAAACATAATACAAAAGGTCATGTTAATCTGATACCCTTTAGTCATGAAATCTGATAATGGCAACTTTATGTTTGATCACTAGCATAATCTATGAATGCAAACAAAATTGACTAGAGAAGGCATGATAAACAAGAAAAAGGTAAGGCTGATTGAAATGCATATCACTGTGATAATAATTAATGTAAATGTGGAATTGAATGTTGACATCTAGCATAATATTACACTCGTGCAAGGAAAATTACATAAACTCATAAGTCATAGACAATCTTGCATGAACAAGAAAGGGAAGATTGCTAAATGATGCTCCAAAAGTCAGTAGAATGTGCAGTATTCCTCCAAGGCTCCAACTTTAGAGAAAAATATATGGTTCTCCGGTCTGCCTACCCAACTTGTTGAATACAGGATGAATCCATTGTATGGCATCCAGCTCACTAACTACTTCAATTCTAACGCAGAAAAGAATCTCATCTACGAAAATTTCAAACTTTGAAAATGCGTTTTTCTTCCACGCAGGTACAGGGGTTTGTCTATTAAAGCAGCGAAGGCAATGAGGATTGTTAATGTCAAAATTGAAATCACTGAACCCAAACTAAAGAATTTGACAAAAGAGACATTTTCCGGGAGTAGAGGGGTGGAGAATAGGAACAAAAGTGAGAAGTTTAATCTCTTCTTATTTTTTCTGCTGATATTAGTAAAGGCCAAAGAATCATCACCATAAGTTATACAAAAGAAAAAGGAAAAGAAGTAAGAGTAGGGTTTTTTTGAACAATTACTGATACATCAATTCATCTCTCCATTTTCGGCGAAAGGTTTTTTATCCAAAAATAAAAAAAGGTTTGTCAATATAACTGTTGAGAAAAGAAAAAAAATGTAATTTATTCATTAAAAAAGGGCTTCCGTTTTTCATCATTTTTTAATTAAGAATTGATATTTATTAGAGCATCTCCAAGAGCCTCCTTGTTGGCTCCTAAATATAATATAAAAAATGTGGCTCTTAGTAATTTAGGACAAAGTTAAGAGTGTAAACTCCAACAATACTCTCTACATCTCCTTTCTATTTCATATTTTATTCATATATTGGGCTCCACTATTAAAAAAGAGAGGGAAAGATGGAGGTGAATTGGAGGGATGGATTTTTTTATTGTGAAAAAATAAGTTAGGAGCCATGTGGTTACTCTTAACTTTGAGGAGAGAGGAGAGAGAAACAAGAGGCTCTTAGTGATTTAAGAGCCACTTAAGAGTCTCTTGGAGCAACATTTTTCCTCTCAAGTTAGGAGCCTAAATGAAGAGCCTCTTGGAGATGCTCTTAGACTATACTTTGGCCACTAAGCTAGTATGAGTCTGGAATCCGAAGATGGTATTGCACTCCCCCCATCATAAATATAAATGAATTTTCGATGACAGTGTAGTGTATGTGTGAATACAATAACTAAATTGAAAGATAAAACAATAACATGTAGGTACTTGATTATAGTTGCAGGGAAATGGTTGTAAAGACTAGCTTAAATCTCGAACAATTTAAATAACATAACATTCATCGTAGGTTCTTCAATTATGTATGTATAAATAGAGAGAAAACACACCTCCTGGATGATTTTGACAGCAACCCTGTCTTTGACACTTCCACCAGGATTTAAGAACTCAGCTTTCCCAAGAATCTGATGAAATATAATTAACATTACATACAAATAAGACATAAACACAAGCAAATGAAACAAACCCATTTTGAAAAGGAGGAGAGAGAGGGGGGGGAGAGAGAGAGAGAGGGAGCGAGAGAGAGAGAGAGAGACCTGACATCCAGTGGCTTGGGAAAGGCTGTTGATTCTGATGAGGGGAGTGTTTCCAATAGCTTCAATGAGTCCATTTTTAAGTTCATTTTCAGAAGAAGAAGAAGCAGAGGAGTGATTGGAATTGTAGAATTTAGAGAGAAAGTAAGCAAGCAGGGCAATGGAAGAAGCAGCAGCAGCTGTTGTGACAGCCGCACTAGTTGTCATCTTCGCAACTCAGTCTCCACTCAACCCACATAATTAGTCTTTTACATCACATGTTTAAAGGGCCAGTTACATGGATTTCCTCGTATTCACAAGCCCAATTGTCACGGTTTACAGCAACCAGGCACGTGATCGTATACCTGGATGGTCCGCTCCGAATCCGATTTGTAAATTGAGACGGCTTTTCTTGTTTAATTAAATTTCTTAAATCTATTATCTATCTAATAGACCAACTATGATTAATTTAAATCGAAATGACTAAACTACCCTTGCTCATTATACATAATTTAATTCAAAAAGACTAGACTACCCTTACTCACTATTAATATTTACTTTTAATACCAACCTATTTATTAGACATTAATGTCTTTTCATTAATATGCATTAATTACTTTATAATTAAAACTCTAATACATATAAGTATATAACATTTATAGTTATGATTTAATAAATAAATAAATATCCAGTATTATAAAAAACGAGAATAAAAATATCGACGATTAATCGAAATGGTTAACATGGTCATTATTTGATCAATTTAATATTATATATGTAAAAATAATATATATAATCATTTTTAAAATTTTAATTTCTCTTCACAAATTTTGTAAATTTTTATATTTTGCATGATTTTCGACCCATTATTCAAATTTCTGACCAATTAGACATCGATTAAACGGATTTTACCAAATCGGATCAAAATCCGTCCGACTATTGATTAATAGGTTAACTCGGCCAATTTTTAGAATGTTTAATTATTATTATTTAATAAAATTATATACATATGTATTAGAATAACTATAAATAATATATATAACTATATGACAAAACTCTAATTCGGCAAGAATCTCATTTTTCGTATTAAATTTTCAATAATTTTAGGTGAGTGGTAATTTAATTATATAATTTTATATAGTGTACTATATTTTTTGTATTTATATTATAATAAATATCATAATAGTGAGGATATGTGTACATATATACATCAATATAGAGTGTATTTGAGTAAATCTTATGAAAAGTGACTGCTTCTCAAAATAAAAAAAGTGGACTATTTGTGAGAAGTGAGTCAATACTTATAAGTGATTAAAATGTTTGAAAAAAAATTGAAGTCCTCAAAAAAAGTTAGAATTTCAAGTTCCTATGCGTGCTTGTGATTTTTTACACAAACAGGTAAAAAAAAACATATGCGACTATTTTAGAAAAAAAGCCGGAAGCAAGGACAGATATACACATAATATAACTTAAAATACAAATAAATATTAAATTGAAATTAAATTTACAAATAATCTTAATTTAAAAAAGATGAACAACAAAATATGAGATACGTACGTTTCTCAAAAAAAAATATGAGATACATTAATTTAATTCAAAACGACCAATTTACCCTTTGCTCACTATACAATATTTATATATATAAAGGTTATTATTGACGTTTAACGCTAATGTATTTATTAGACATTAATGTCTAATCATTGTAAATTAATTCGATATGACTAATATACCCTTCTCTTAATACACATATTTTAATATATATATATAAGTTATTATTGAATTTTAATACTAACGCATTTATTATACATTAATGTCTAAGCAATGTATTTATTATACATTAATGTCTAAGCATTTATATACATTAATTATAACATGATCATTATTTGAAATTATTTTAATATTATACATATAAATAATATATATCTAATCATTTTTAAAATTTTAAATTTTCTCCACAAATTTTGTAAATTTTAATATTTTACATGATTTTTGACTGATTAATCCAATTTTGACCAATTAATCATCGATTTAATCGAATTTTACCAAATCGTATTGAAAATTCGTCTATTATCGATTATTCGGTTAATCGGCCAATTTTTAAAATATTTAATTATTGTGATTTAATAAAATCATATATATGATTTTTTAACTATACGACAAAGACTCTGATTCGACAAGAATCTTATTTGTTTTTTTTATCAAATTTTCAATAATTTTAGGTGAATGATAATTTAATTATAGAATAAAATTTTAAATAGTGTATATTTTTTATATTTACATTTTAATAAATATCATTATAGTAAGGATATATGTACATTTAGACATCAAGATAATAAGACTTAAAATACAAGTAAATATAAATTTAAATTATATCTAGGGAAATTCTTGATGGTATCCTCGTAGAAGTGGTTTTTTTCAATGGTATCATCGCATTTTTGACTTCTACCGATGGTACGTTCGTACTTTTAATTTACTCTCTATGGTACACTCGTGTACTTTTTATTTACTCTCTATTAATTACAAACTTAAAACAAATTGTATATTTGAAATCCTTGCGAAAAGTTACATAAAATAGATCCTTAAATCATGTAAAACAGAGTCAAAATGATGGTATTCTTTCTGAGCAGTTTAATGTTCGATCGTAGATGAAGGTATACTCTTTTGTCATAGTCAAAACTCTAAGCTGACGATTGCTGCGCGGCTGCTGACAGAATGAGATGTTATATTTCCAATTGCGTTTAAACATCATGTAATATATACTGTAGTTGATGATAAAAGAAGCAGTTTGGCTGTTGACATAATGAGATGTTATATTTCCAATTGTGTTTAAACATCATGTAATATATACTGTAGTTGATAATAAAAGAAGCAGTTTGGCTGCTGACATAATGAGATGTTATATTTCCAATTGTGTTTAAACATCATGTAATATATTCCGTAGTTGATGATAAAAGAAGCAATTTGGCCAAGCATCCCGGTACAGGGGCTAATGACCAGAAGCCTGAAACAGTGATTAGCCGGTAACTATTTTTTTTATTCTATATATCTAAGTATCTGACACATACTTGTAGCAGTAAAATTGAATCTTGATCAATTTAATCCAAAATGACTAAACTATCCTTTACTCAAAATACATTCAGTTTGTTCGACTCGATCATTGGTGTAGATGCCGTATGGCTTTCTATTATTAGATTAACACCTTTGTTTCAAAAAAAAGAAGAAAATATTTTTCATTCACAAAATTTGAACGTACGTCTATCAAAAAAAGATGGGGAAAATAAAAAATTTTAAAAATGATTAGATATATATTATTTATATGTATAATATTAAATTAATTCCAAAATCATGTTATAATTAATGTATATTAATGATTGGACATTAATGTCTAATAAAATACGTTAGTTTTAAAAATCAATAATGACCTCTCTATATATAAAAATATGTATTTTGATATTGCAGTCAATGGACTGGCTTGATGTATAATGTAGGAATTAAGTATCTATGGGGCTATATTTGGCAACGAAAGTTAAGCCTTAATGTTTATTTGTTTTTATAAAAATGTATATTTTATAATTTTTTGGATATATCATATATAATTATGATTTAATAATAAATAAATAAATATTTAGTGTTGTAAAAAGCGGGAATCAGAAAATCAACGATTAATCAGAATGATTAATAGGATCATTATTCAGAATTAATTTAATATTATATGTGTAAAAATAATATATATATATATATATATATATATAATCATTTTTAAAATTTTAAATTTTCCCCAAAATTTTTGTAAATTTTTAATATTCTACCTGATTTTCGACCCTATTAATCCAATTTTCGACCAATTAGTCATCGATTTAACTGAATTTTAATATATTTTTTGTATTTATATTTTTAATAAATATCATAAAAGTGAGGACATGTGTATATACAGATATCAACATACTATGATTTAAAATACAAATAAATATAGAAAAAGATAAATAACGAGATATAACATATATTGAAGAAAGTGATTTAAAGCAACCCGTGCTTTGCACGGGTTAAGAAGCTAGTTTAAAAGAAGAGGATAACTCGTATAAATTTTATTAATCTAAAAGATATTTTATAAATAAATTGAAAGAACTCCATTCTAAAAACTTGAACAAATTGTATATATACAATAAAAAAATTTTAATATCAAATAAATAAAATAAAACTTATGCAAATCTTAAAACTATAAGAATAAATTATTCAATCCTTCATTTATGGGTTAATGTTCTATTTGGTCACTGCACTGGATCAAAATTTTCAATTGGTTTACTGAGTAAAAAAAAATTCATTTAAATAATAAAACATCTAAAAACTTTCAATAAGGTGATTAATCTCAGCGCTGTTAATCATGTCCTTGACTTTAACGGCAAACGTTAATTTTAACAGAATTGCATATTTTTTTCAAATTTGCGTGTGTAAATTAGAGTTCTTGTTCGTGGCGGCTGGAACTATGACAGTAGTGGTGGTGAGTTTGTCTAGATGCGAAAAGCGTGTACTTGGAGAGAGAAGCGAGAGATTAAGCCTGTTTTAAAAATACGGAGCCGGTGATGGTGTTAATGGTTACTTCCCCGTGGTTCTTGTTCAAATCCCCAGGTGTAATGAAAAAGGGGTGAGTGAGTTTTGGTCTAAATTGTGACAACAAAATCAAAATTTAGTTACTACTGGTTTACAACCCACCTGACTTTCTGAAACAAGAACAACTGATTGTAGATGGGTGGAGAGATGGAGTATGAGAGGTAGAGAGAAGATGAAGGGAGTGGAGATCTGTTTTGTTAAATTTTTAACAAAAATTGACGAAATAGTCTAGTTTGAAAGTTTTAAATGGTACAATTAGTTGACTGAAAGCTTTTTTAACTCGGTAGACCAGCTGAAAATTTTGTTCCAATACAATGACCGAATAGAGCATTAACCCCTTCATTTATTGTTGACCGGAGATTTTAATAAAGTATTCATTATCACTTATGAATAATTTTCATCATTCGAGTCCTCATCTTCCTTTCTTTATCACCTTTTTTCAACTTAATCTCAATTTTTTTATAAACACACATTTTTATCATGCCTGACACAAAAATTATAATAATTAATTAGTTACTTGCGAAATTCAACTGTCGTCAATCATTGGAGCTTGAAAGAAATAAGTGACGAAAGTGTGGAATATTGGAGGTTGGTTCGGGCGGGATGGGTTGTGGAGGACGATTAGAGCAGGGTGGCTCGAGAGCGTTCCAAGTTCAAGTCTACAAGTAAAGAGTTCGTAGCCCGTTTGTTTTTACGATGGTTCTCGCCGATTCCGTTCAACCTGTTGTGTATCAACAGATTGCATCTGGTCGATGTTCCTGAACTGTCGGTTTGGTCAGTTCTGATTACTACCATCCTTCGTTAAAATTCAATTTCAATTTTCATTTTCTGTGTGAAGTTTAAATCATGTCACTAACTAAAGTATTATATTAGAATAAAAAGACATATAAATCAGGATATAAGAAATAATATTAAATTATATATGAGAACATGCATTTTATGTAAAATTTAAATTGACATGTGTAATTTCAAATTTTCAATGTTATACTTGTATCTGGAAATGTTGAATTTCAAATAAATTTAAATTAGATTTTTTCAAATATGTCATGTTATCAAATTCAAGATTTTAAATAAAATTCAAGATTCCAAAATTAAAGTTTGAATCCGAAAATCTAACCCGACAAGGGGGAAGCTGAAAAGTTTTAAGAAGTGCAAGTACTTAAAGAGAAGGATGATGAAAAGGGCCAAGTCCGAAGCCCCCACCCTCTCCCAATTTGAAAACCCCCGCCCCAAACCCAGTGAGAAACTCTAATTGCAATTGCAATTGAAATGAACACAGCGGATCTAAACAAAGTATGGGAAATCAAAACCCTGACAAGAAAAGATAAACAAGATGAAGCCAAAGCCATTCTCAATCGCATCGCTAAACAAGTCCAACCCATCATGCGCAGACACAATTGGCGTGTCAAGCTCCTCTCCGAGTTCTGGTAACTCATCATCATCATAATTTTATCTTAACTGCTTTCATGTCTTTATTTATACTCTTCTATACATATATCGCTTTTGTGTTTGTTTTATAGCCCCAAAGATCCCGCCCTTTTAGGGGTTAATGTGAATCATGGTGTTAATGTCAAGCTGAGGCTTCGGAGACCCAATAGGGATTCTGAATTCTACCCTTTTCATCAGATTCTCGATACCATGCTTCATGAGCTTTGTCATAATGCTCATGGCCCTCATAATGCTGTCTTTTACAAGCTTTGGGATGATCTTAGAAAGGTTAGTTTACCCCCTTTTCTGTTATGTAATGTTTTCTTTTTTAGTTTCCGAAATTGATTTTAGAAACAGAATTGGTTTTAGCTCAGGGACTAATTCCCACTTCTATAATTACATTAAACATCCGTTTCTGCTCTTTTTGATGTTTGTATTATAATGAATTTCTCAAATCACTTAGCAATTCTACTGCCTGATTTTTCAATTCTATGATGGTGTCAATAACCGAGGGGTTGAACCGAGCATGTTGTTAGTAGGTATAATTTCGTTAAACCTAATGATATCTAACTTTGTCGGGCGTCAGCCCAGCCTTCCCTGTAATTTTGATTTTTCTTATTAGGAAACCAACAGTGTAAGCAATCATAAAATTGCAACACCTGATTTTTTTTATTTTTTTAGTGGTTATACCTATTTAATACACCGACTAGTGTGATGTAATAACAAGGTAGATTTTTCCTAGTCTTGCTTCTTTACTTATCACTTCTAAATTCTCAGGAATGTGAGGATCTTATGAACAAAGGGATAAGCGGTTCTGGGCAGGGCTTTGATCTTCCAGGGAGGCGTTTGGGTGGTTTCTCTCAACCTGCTGTTTCATCTTTACGACACACTGCATTGAATGCGGCCCAAAAAAGGGCTCGTCTAGGATCTCTTCTACCATCGGGACCTAAGCGTCTTGGCGGTGATAGCTCTTTGATGACTGCTCTTAGTCCCGTCCAAGCTGCTGCAATGGCTGCAGAAAGGAGACTACAAGATGAGCTTTGGTGTGCATCTGGATCTTGTGAAATAGAGGAAGCAGAAACTAGTAATGATTTGTTGCAGAAGCAGATGGACCGAGGTTCTGGAACCTCAAGGAATTCTACTGGTTTTGATGTAAATAAGTCAACCTCAATATCTGGGAAAAGAAGTCGTGATATGAGTAATATTAATACTAATGCCTTATCTCGTGATACTCCTATGGAGCCTGATTTTCTGGACTCGACACCAGATGGTATAGTGTCTGGATCAGTGGTTTGTGAAAATGATACATCTCAAAATAGAAGTGACCAGAGAAAAAAGTCATTTAAATCCTTTGATTTTCAGAATAAATCTAATTTTATTGATCTTTCGAATGATTCTTCGGCTTCTGCCTCTACGAATTATCAAGATGCTACAAAGTATGCGGCTAATTCTTGTAAGTGGGAGTGTGGAGTCTGCACTTTGGCAAATCCAGTAAGCATTCCTGTTTTATGATTTTTTGGTTATATGTATTTCTTAATAACATCTCCACCACATCCCATCTTCCCATTTGTTTTAGTAAATAGCATGTGTCCTTCCCCGAGTCCTAATATGCAACGTTTACTGCCATAATTTAAGATACATGCTATTTAGCTTATACAGTTTACTGGGAAACCTAAATTCTATTGTTGGCAGTATTAGAGTTTGAATACATATAATATCGCATATGTTCGATAGTAAGCCTTAACTTGTTTAAGTCATAAATTTGAAAGTCTAAACACTAATAGTCGAATAGATATATTATCTATGATGAGATATGTTTTTTTAACTTACGGCAAATCTTGAAAAATGACAATTTTACATTGTTGTACATGTTTCTACGTCCTACCAATAGTATATGGTTAGCCAATAGCCATCACTACTACTGAAGTAACATGCCCAGTGTTCAGTCAAAATTCTACTCGGTATATTTTTATGCATGATTAAATTTATTAGGATGATTATTTGATGTTCTATTATAGTAATAATAGATTGATAAGCACCCTTGCTAGGGTACTTGTCACCACTTTCACGTGTCTTAGCTTCAGTCACCTATTATTGTAAACATATATGCAAGAATTAATACGATTGAAACTCCTAATTTTGGTTGTTTATCTTCATCATCACTTGTATATGAAGCTTCATGTAATCATAGCACCTTGATATGTTTGAAGTATAATTGGTAGTGCTACCATATTTTCCGTCCAATATACCACAATCCACCATTAAAAAATATAAAATTCTTTAAGAAGCTTTTAAGTAGTTACTTCTAAAATTAAATAAAAACATAAGCATCAGCAGCACAGGACCATTTCCTTGTAGTTAAGATTTTTTTTAGCCGAAAAAAATTAAGTTGGGAATTTGCTAACTTGTGCTGAAAGTAGAGGAACACTATTGAACTTTTCACATTCAACTTATTTCAGTTGTATATTTGCTCTTTATAAATATATTAACTTGTATTGTTGTCCTCTGGAACTGACATCTGAATGTTACAGCCCCTAGCGCCAGTATGTGAAGTCTGTGGTACACTAAAGCCCAGAGACCTTAAAGACAAGTACAAGATCTGGTCATGTAAATTTTGTACGTTAGAAAACAGTGTGGATTTAGAGAAATGTATGGCATGTAATGAGTGGAGGTATTCACATGGCGCGCCTGTGGCAGCCCCTGCACCCAATATTGGTACCTGATGTAAAATACTTGTGAAGAGCCTATATTTGCAGGGTTTAAATTTACCATATCGTGATAAAAAGCTTGTAACAAGGCCTTACTGGTGGTTCTGTCAAAAATCTTCTTTGCACTTTTGAACTTTGTTTTATTGAAGTTTTATGATTATTGGCTAGCCAAAGTAGTGTTTTCTATTTGGCCCTTTACCAATATAAGAAATGGGATCAAGCTTCTCACCTCTTATCTGGTCTCAATCCCCTCCACATTGTTAACATAAAACCCAAACTTATGAATTTTTATAAAAAGATTGTCAATTTTTAAAACAAATTGCAATTGTTTTAAAAAAAATTGCAAAAATTTGGAGGTTGCATTTGCACCCATATATGCATCTGCTAGCAATCATATATGCAAAAATATAACTTTAAAAAAATCCCTTGAAAATTACATTTAGCTACAAAATAAGTTGTAAGTGGTGGCAAATGACACAAAATTAGTGCCCCGCAAAGTAATATTAATAACATAAAAATAATCAATCGTAGTTCTTGTGTATGTATCAGTTAGTGCCCCGCGAGGAGTACTCACACTGGTGAACAAGCTCAATGTGATGCCGGACTACATTCCAGATTGGGTTTTTGATTTCATGCCAACTCATGGCGGTTACTTTGTGGGAAATGTGAGTCCAGCAAGAATGGATTTTCGGTGGTTTTGCTTAGAAAAATTGTATTGCAATCTTGTCATGTAATGCAACTCCTGAGCAAGCCTCGGCAATCATGGATCTTATTGAAGCACGATGGGGGGAGCTTGTCGGAGAAATGCCATTGAAGCTCTTTTATCCGGCAATGGAGAGTCACAAATGGCGCATTATCACAGGCTGTGATCTAAAGATCACTAGCCGGAGTTATCATAATGGAGGTTCTTGGCCAGGTGCTCAAATATGTTTTTTCTTTTATGCCTTTTTGCCTTGAACATGCATATAGTCCACTCACTTTGTCAAGATAAGATACTCCCTCTGTTTTGATATATAAGTCGTTTGACTTTTTGATACACATTTCTAAGTCCTTTGATCCGTCATATTGCAAGTGCAGTGCTCCTGTGGCTGCTGACTGCTGCATGTATCAAGACGGGACAAGAGGAGATTGCAAGGCGCGCCATACAAGTTGCAGAGAGTCGATTGATGAAGGATGACTGGCCCGAGTACTATGACGGAAAGCTTGGAAGCTATGTGGGAAAGCAGTCTCGTAAGTACCAAACTTGGTCCATTGCTGGCTACTTGGTGGCTAAAATGATGCTGGAGGAACCATCTCATTTACATAGGATGGCACTTCAGGAAGACAAACAATCTACACACCGATGAGGAAATCGGCTTCTTGGGTTAATTAGTGATTTATCATATCAAAATCATGTCAACCACTAAATTTCAAAATTTATTACTCCGTCCCATTTTACATGTCCCTTTTGGAGAAAAAAATTGTCCCAAAATACTCATCCCTCTCTTTTCAAAACAATATTTTGAATGTTTTTTCTTAAAATTCTCCCGGAATACAATTTTCAATGTCTAACTACTATACATACTGACAATTTAATATAGTGCAATTATCAAGGATAGACACAAAACTTATATCCAACTAACATTTTCTTAATTTCATTCCTAATAATCTGAGACTGAACAGAGAACAAGGCATCCTGGCTGCAAATATTACTGATGCATTGCCACAAAAAGAACAAATAAGTAAATTACACAATATACACGCAACTCAAATCAAAGAAGATATACTGCTGCTATTTTTCTTTACAAGCTCGAGACTAACATTATTTCAGGTAGATCTAAATTTGGCCGTACACTAACATAAGAAAGGAATTATCACAATATGCATGCCGAGGCCTGGTAAATATATTCAGATGACTAACCATAATATGGGCACAAGGATTCTAGTACATCATGAATATCTAGGAGAATGCATCTTTTTCTTGCTCTCATCAATGTCCAAATGCCATTTCAGATTTACCATCCTCATCTCCGCTGTCATACACTTCAAGGTACGCTTCTTCATCGTCGTCCTGCACCATAGAAACAAAACCAATATCATGTCGATCAAGGTTGATCTAGCAGACCTTTTTGGGCTAAATAGTCTAAAAATCAGCAGAACTGATCATCACTGCTCTAGAATGATGCTTAGCTACTGCAGGAAAAATTAGAGCTTGAGAGTCCAATTATAGAGTCCACATTCTTTGATATTTTAAGGATTAAAACAGAAACTAATGTTGTGTTTGGTTGGGGTAGAATGAAAATGGAGGCAATGAATGAATTTGAACTATAATTTAGTTAAATGTTTAATAAATTCATTCCCTCCACCATTCCATTCCTATCAACCTTAACGAGAGCTCAAGCCTTCCACTTTATGGAGCAAAGCTCCATTCCTTATCATACCTATTTTCTACCCAAGTCTTATCACACAAAATTTGCATCCACTCATTTTTTTCAAGTCCTCCCTTCTACCCTCAATTATTTCCTTTCATTTTCACTCATTCCAATCACCCTAACCAGACACAACATAATGTTCTTTCATTGAGGAAAAATATGTTTAAGCAAGCAAAATATCAGTTATATTTACCTCCTGCATGCTGTCGTCATCATCTTCATCACTGTCAGAAGCATTATCTACCCTTGAGTAAAAGGTATCCTCACTAATCCTGTTTACGACTGTCATATCCTCCTGCAAATTTTATAACAGAAGTCCATAAAAAGTATGTTATAATAAGTTAAGAGCTTCTTTATATTTGTCTGTCTTAGCATGTTAATTGTGAGGAGAAAACAAACCAGCTCAAGCTTGAGTTTCTTAATCTTTGCTTGTAACTCTGTAATATGATGCTTTAGTGCCTGAAAATGTTTGGACATAGATCAGAAATAGACCAACACCCCAGAACATAATTAATTGAGATATAAAGAATGCAGGTAAAAATGTTCCCTCTTAATATTCAGTCCGATTGCAAAATTTTTATATTTTGAGAGGAAGAACCTCTTCTTTGACATAGGATTCAGATTTCTATTACCTCACGTCTCTGAAGTTCAATTGATCGAGCTAAAGCCTGCCTTCTGGTAAGAAGATTCTTGGGTCTCACGGCACTGGGTCGCCTATAATTTTTTCCACGATAAACTATAATTGCATAGCCTTTAGTAGTTCTGTCCACAGATACTAATACTCCACCACTTTCTGCCTCGAGAGCAATAGCAATATGCTTGACTTGAGCAAATCTTTTACCATCAACTATTATCTTTACCAGCTCGCGATACTTCCAGTGCAAGTGCATATTTTCAATGGTGCCGTCAAAAATTCCTCTTAACCCTAAAAAAACCATATAATATTAATCTCAGCTCTTATTATATATCAGAAGGATACTACGAAAGTGGGAGTGATTACCTAAATGCAAAAAAGGCTTCATACTCAGGCCAATCTTACGAAATAGAAATCTTTCCTCGTCACTTAAAGTTTCCAGATCATCAGGGAGTGAAGCTGGTTCCAGATAATCCAGCACCTTTCGTAAAGCCTTCTCAGCCCTTTTCACTTTCCTGTTTGCCTGAATTATTATAGCACATTAAACGTCATATATGGAGTGATGTTTCGATGTAATTTACAGGTAACGAAAGGAACACTCGTACTAGTGTATTTGATACTTACAAGGGAAAGCTTCTTCTCAAGAAACCTAACTAGAGAAGCATGTCTAGCCAAAGCTAAGTCTTTCATCATCTTCTCTTTTTCTTCAGCGGTTGGCTGGTTTCCCCAGCGTGAGGTTGCTGCCATGGTCTCGGCAAGCGTTCCTGCAACCAGCGGGTGTTCCTTAGAAGCTTTGGTATTTGATTCCATAAGATCAAACGCTTTTTGACGGGCCCGATCTTCCTCTTCCTGGTTGATAGCAGCTAGGTTTTGCGCTTTTACCAGCGTCTGTGTTACATCAGGGGGTAAGAAGTCATTACCCCTGTAAAAGACAATATAGTCCTTGTTTCTAGATATCAGTGTTCCCCCAGTTAATATCTGCACAAATGATATAAATTTGTATGAGCTGAAAGAATGTAAAACCGGATACAATATATTAAAACATTAGGGTAATCTGGATCACATCTCAGTATTGCGGATGCAAGCATCAAGATCCTAAATGTATGTAACACGGGTTTATATTTATAAGAAAGCAAGTATTTTTGTTGTACTTGAACATTAGCTTATGACCCGTGCCAAGCACGGACTATGATGCTCAGACTCTTTTAGAAGGATCCGAAACAAACACATATCAGGTTGTCAGATCTTTTGAACTACAAAATTAAAGACTTGGGGATTATAAGGATACGACACTTGGATTTGGACACTGCATTATTATTTTAAATTATTCTTATAAATAAATAACTATCATTCTATTATACTGCATAACAAACAATTGCAAGAGTTGCTTCTTTTCTCCTTTTACATCCATTTCACCTATGTTTCTTCATATATGTTCTTATTCCTATCTTCCTCTTAGAGATAGGTCACTAAAATTAAAGATAGGTTGTCTAAGATGGAGAGGCTGATTTTTGGATGACGTCCAGATCCGGATCCCGGTGTTAGTGTTGTGTCCTCTAGACACGGGTACGGATGGGTTTTCTAGAGAGTCCGAGAATCACATAGCACGGGTTTAAATAAATATTTTAAATATCGGTCTTTCTAATGTGTGCCCAAGGGCACACAATAAGCACCAAATTTCATGAAAATGGCTTGTTTAGATTGGTGGAATTGATGTGAATGCAGGGGGGCCATTTACATTTATTATCTATCCACCAATCAAAAGTTAGAATTTTCATGAGAGTTGGTGACTATTGTGTGCCCTTGGGCACACCATAGAAAATTCGTTTAAATATATTATTTTTTCGAAATATAATGTCTTTTTATTTGAT
This sequence comes from Daucus carota subsp. sativus, assembly GCF_001625215.2. Classification (NCBI taxonomy): domain Eukaryota; kingdom Viridiplantae; phylum Streptophyta; class Magnoliopsida; order Apiales; family Apiaceae; genus Daucus; species Daucus carota. The sequence continues at coordinate 11,195,300 of NC_030385.2, read as the reverse complement.
TACATTATCATCTTTTTAATATACTTATTTAAATTATTGTTGTTTAGATATAAAACTTTTTATTTGATATTTCTGATGCACTAAAGCAGCGTTTCACTTATTAATAGACGGTGTAAAACATATACATATACATAATTAGTAGTTTCATTGAGGCATAGAACAATATCTTTCCAAATAGATCTTTACCAAATTGATAAGTTACAAAAGTCAATGTTTCTGAAGTATACCATAATATATAATAGCAGTCCACCTTATCTTTGACACAGTTTTGTATGTTGCAATATAGCTTGTGAATAAAGTGTTTCTAACCATAGAAATTAGGAACTAAATCTAGAATGATACAAAACATTCACAACTCTGAAGCAAACACCAGATGTGCATGCATGATAAACAGAACAAAGAACCACAGGCATATGCAGTTATGCACAACAAAATGGTATGTTTACCTTGAGTTCTTCAGCCATCCTTTCATTGCGAGTATTATGCACACCGCGCTTGATAGCTATCTTAGCAATGGCGCTTTTTTCCCACAGCTTCACCATAGCCTTAGCCAGGCCTTGCAGCTCTCTATTTCGTCCTATAGAATGTAAGAATGACAACAGAGGTGATTACATATTTTTAGGTGTGAATAATTAACATTCATTTTCCACATACCCAGGGCAAAATGTGGAGGCATATTCCTGGCAGCCCTGCGGATATAAGTCATCTCCCTGTCTTTCAAAGAATGTCGTATCCCGTATGGAAGAAGTCTGAATGGACGCTTATAACCAGAAACTACATTTGGAAGTAAGTCAGCATCAACAGGCAGCGGATCACGGCCTGCCCAATCTACATACCTTGGACCAATCTCGTCTAACAGAAAGTTCAACTCACTTAGATCCATGTTACCACCTTCAGAAAGACCCTTTGTGTAACTTGCTGAATTGGGTGTTGATGCCTCTGAAGAACTACCTGAGCTGCTGGGAGTAACATTTGGAGAATCATCTTCGAAATACTTTGGAGGCTGTGATACTTTAACATTAGGCTGATTATTGGTGAATAATTTGACACACTGAAGCTTGTAGGCCATTCCTCTAAACAAAACTATTGAACTACCTGACCTCCATATCACCAAACCTCCAGTTCTTCGCTGAGATTAAGAAACCAACATGTTAAAATATTGAACATTCTCAAAGCCAGCAAGTTTAGAATTTAAAAACTCTCTTAAAGTGAGATATCTTTGAAATCACAAACAAGTGTAATCATAACACTGGAAAAGACATTGTTAAAAACTCTTGCCTACTAGCTACATTTTACTGATCACACAACATACTAATCATATAGCAGAATCATCAGATAGTGCAATTTAGTTCATTCATAAAATTACCAATACAAGTGATATATATATCAACAACATGTTGCTGAAATTTAATAATGGGTGGCCATAAAATTTAGGCGTGTCAAGTTCAGGAGCATTATAAAACCAACCTCCAAGATATCATGGCTCCTCTTCATGTTTACAGCAGTAGGTCCTTCAAATTTCAATTTAACAACCTCGTCAACTTTCCACTTCTCATGTATAGAGTCAACTAGGGCCTGCGTGATGCCAGCTGCTCCAACTTTGATCCTCTCTACCATCCTTAATGACACATTTCTTAGCCTCTTCAGTTCAGGTTCCGGAATTAGTTTTTCAGCCAACATTGTATTGCTCTTCATAGACTCCTCCTTCGTAGATTCCATAGGCTCCCAAGGCATCATCTTCTTCAGTTTATCTTCTTCTCCTAATTTATCATCCAATGGCCCCATTATATCACATCCATCTATAGAATCCCCAGCCCTTCCAACTTCTTGCTGGATAATACCAGATAATATCCCTTCGTAAGATAACTTTTCATCAAGCTTATCAAATTTCCTGTCATTTTTCTCCAATAGTAACTCACTTGAAATTGCATCATCCACATTATCAGTTTCTTCAACGGTATCATCTTTCTCGAGAACAATACCTAAATTCTTCGATTGTAGAAGATAACCCTGTGGAAACTCGTCAACCGTCTTTTCCCTAACAGTACTAGTTTCTAGATTTCCAGCTTCATAATCGATTTGGCCCTCGTTGGAATTGCTTCTTTGATCCCAAGGAGCAAACTTTACCTGATTACCCACATCCACTGAGTCACTCACCAACATATTATTATCGATTCTCGACTTAATCCCAGCAAATTCATCAATCGTTTGGCCTCTAACACTACTACTTTCTACACTTGTACCATTTAAATCAATTTGGGCCTTCTTGGGTTTGATTCTTTGATCCCAAGGAGATAACCTTGCCTGTCTATTCACATAACTAACACTACTTGAATCACTCACCACCGAGTTATCATCAACTCTTGACTCAGTCCCAGCAAATTCACCATCCCTTTTGCCTCTAACACCACTACTTTCTTCAGCTTCAAAATCCATATGGGTTTTGTGGGTTTTGCTTCTTTGATTCCACTGAGCTAACTTCACTCTATTTTTCACAAATCCAACACTGACTGACTCACTCACCACCGAGTTATCATCAATTCTTGACTCAGTTGCAGCAAATTCAGGCAATTGTTGAGTACTTCCTTTCTTATGACCATCTTCTTCCCATGGGAATTTTTGGGTCAAACAAGGGGTTTTCACAGACCATTTATCTTCAATTTGTTCCAAGAAACTGGGTCTGGGTTTTCTCTTTTTCTTAACATTTTGGGTATCCAATTCAAGTGTTTGATGGGAACAAAAAAGTCTAAACCTTGAAATGTTAAAACTTCTTAAGGAAATGGTCTGAGGATTATGATAAAGAATGCAGAGAGATGAGAGATTACAAGTGGAAGAAAATGAAGGGCATGAAAATAACCAAAGTGGGGGAGAAGAAGAAGACATGGACATGGGCACAGTGATATCTATTGCTGAAACCTCATGGATAGAATTTTCCAGTGTTTCTTACTCCCTCCCATTTGGTTTGCAACTGAAAAATGAAAATTGTAAATTGTTTTCTCTAATTATAAAATTGAAAATTTTATTTTTGAAGAAGACTACATTCCAATTTACGGATATAATTTTATAATATTTTCTGTTTTTCGTACAGATCATTTGAATTTTTTTACATATTTTCAAATTTTTGACTGCATAATTAAAATTAATAGTATCTGTAAAAAATAATTTTTCAAATAAAAATATTATACTTAATTTGATGAAGTTTTGGATGGTTAGAGTCCAAAATATCTCAAGTAAATGTTTTACTGTGTGTAGAACTAGAAGGCTTGTTGAATTCCCTTGACAATGCTTCAGCAAATGGGCACATTCCCGGGTGTAGATTAAGCCAAATAATTTTCAAAAATCAGGGGTCTTTTAGAGCTAAAATGAAGACGAATAAACAAGCTGAATTGTGTACGATGCATAGCGATATTACTGATAGTAATTACCCGGGACTCCCATCGTTGGTGGGGAGATCAAAGGAACGGGGTGTTTGGCTTCATTAAAGAAAGAGTGTGTTGAAAGCTGGAGGTCCAAACTAGTTTCTAGAGCTGGCAAGTTGATTCTGATAAAAAAACGTAGGACAATCCATACCATCATCTGCTATGTCATGTTTTTTGGTGCCAAAATCTATGTGTCATTTAATGGCTATTCAGGCTCTGAGCAGAGGAAAGGTGTGAAATGGCACTCGTTGGAAGCAATGAGTATGGCAAAGAAGGATGGAGACTTAGATTTTCGAAACCTACACGGTTTCAGTGTTATTCTGCTTGGTAAGCATGTCGGAAATTTATTCAAGAATCCAAATTTGTTAGTCACAAAATATAGTGTCAAGACAGGATACCAAGTTTGGCACGAGCAACATAGGACCAGTTCTGCAGCAGTTCCTTCTGGTGGTTGGAACAAAATTTGGAGATTAAACATCCCTAACAAAATGTGGATTTTTCATATGGCGTTTCTGTCAAAATAATGTTCCAGTTTGTAACCGGCTTCCATATAAAGGTGTTTCTCTTCCTATCACCTGTCTTTTGTGTGGAACACTTGCTGCATGTGTTCTTTGATTGACATTTCCTAATAGGTGTTGAGACATTTGGGACTCTGATATGATATGAGCTCTATGATTTCAGCTCCGGAATGGCTACTTGGAAAGTTGGAAACAGTGTCATAAGAAGAGATCATCTGGAAAGACGGAAACAGTGTCATAAGAAGTAGTCTTCTCCCGCGGAAGGCACACTCAAAGTGAATGTTTCATGTTCATTTTTCCAGGAGGCTGAGGTTTTTATGATTGGAATGGTGATGAGGGATCACAATGGTTTGTTCATTGAATGAAAGACTCTCTCATTGCCATGTCCATCTACAATATTTGAAGCGGAAAGTATTGGTGTTCGAGAAGATCTGTCATGGATTATGAGCCGTCATGAAAGCAGGGTGGTGGTAGAGACACTCTCTGTTAACTATGCGTGATATATGATAAAAGTGACAACTTACACATAATTGAACATTGCAGAGACATGTTACCGTCCATATTGGGGTTCATGTTTCACATATTACAAGGCAAGCAAATATGATAGCTCATGAGTTAACATCTCTTGTTTAGTTAATGGGTTCATTGTATTCACATCTCCTCTTCATTTGTTAAAGACCAGTTTGCCTGACATTTCCGATTAATGAAAGCCCTTCTCGTTTTTAAGAAAAAAAATGCAAAATATTCCTAAACGATATTCTTTTAATCGGGAAGATATCACATTTCAAAAATTAAATTAGACTAGAATCAATTATTTGAACACTTAACGTTATTTATTCCTAATATTTATCGGATTCTTCTCCTATGTGGTTTGTTAAAATAATTTAAATTCGGAAAGGTGTGAAATGGCACTCGTTAGAAGCAATGAGTATGACAAAGAAGGATGGAGGCGGTTTCAATGTTGTTCTGCTTGGTAAGCATGTCTGAAAATGTATTCAGAATCCAAATTTGTTAGTCTCAAGAGTCCTAAAAGCGAGGTGTTTTCCAGATACACATATTTTGAAAGCTAAAAAGGGTCAGGGCTCGAGCTTTCTTTGGAATGACATTTGGTCTGCGAAAGAGGCTATTATTAAAGGTTTCACGTGGGTTGAAGGTGATGGGCAAAGTATAGCAGCTTCTAAAGATCCGTGGCTGAAAAAGAAAAGGGAATATTGAGTGAGTAATTTGCAGTTCTATGAAGGCAGAGATGAAAAGGTTGTGTCTTTATTCTATCCTGGTACTAAAACCTGGAATGATTGGCAGATTAAGGAGCTCTTCAGTGAGGAGGATGCAAACGATATTCTGGCAATTTAAGTGCACAACATTTAGTTGATGACAGAGTAGCATGGCCCAGATTTGTTGATGGAAATTGAGTTAATTATCTTACTCGGCACTCACTTCACACCAATATATCATCCGGGGCACTCTTGAAATTTCGGTCTCATTTGAAACACTGTTTTTAGAAATTATATCAGTCTTAAAAGTTAAAAGTTAAATTCAAAAACAAATCGACGGTTTGAGAAGTGTTACTTATGGGGATTTAACACAGTAGGCTATAGAGATTATGTAGGTACGATTAATTGAATTTCTAAGTAAAAAAAAATGGCTATATATGGATTATTAGGGTTCTTCATGACCCATCTCTTCCACCATCAATTTTACCCATTTTCTGGACACGGAAATTCAATTAATTGTACCTACATAATCTCTATAGCGTACTGTATTAAAGCCCTATGAGTAACAGTTCTTAAATTGTCTATTTGTGTTCGAATTTAACTTTTTATTTTCAAGACTGATACCATTTCTGAAAACGGTGTTTCAAATGAGACCGAAAATTCGAGAGTGCCCCGGATGATATATTGGTGTGAAGTGAGTAACCAATTAGATAATTAACCCGATGGAAATTATAGTGTTAAGACAGGATATCGACTTTGGCACGAGCAACATGGGACCAATTCTGCAGCAGTTCCTTCTGGTGGTTGGAACAAACTTTGGAGATTAAACATCCCTAACAAAATGAAGATTTTCATATGGTATTTCTGTCGAAATAATGTTCCAGTTTGTAACCGGCTTCGATCTAAAGATGTTTCTCTTCCTATCACCTGTCTTTTGTGTGGAACACTTGCTGCGTGTGTTCTTTGATTGCCATTTCGATAATAGGTGTTGAGACATATGGGGCTCTAATATGATATGATCTCTATGATTTCAGCTCCGGTATGGCTACTTGGAAAGTTGGAAACAGTGTCATAAGAAGAGATCATCTGGAAAGACGGAAACAGTGTCATAAAAGTAGTCTTCTCCCGCGGAAGGCACACTCAAAGTGAATGTTTGATGTTCATTTTTCCAGGAGGCTGAGGTTTTTATAATTGGAATGGTGATGGTAGGGGTGTCAAATGGATAATTCGGATACGGATCTGCCTGTATCCGGATCCGGATCCGAATCCGAAGATCTATATCTGTATCCGTATCCGAATCCGAATATAGTTATTGTATAATAATAATAATATATAATATTTAATATCATATATATTTAATTTCAGATTCGGATATTATCGGATACGAATATGCCTATATCCGTATCCGTATCCGGAATTGTCGGATTCGGATGCGGATAATATCCGCTTTGTCTCAGATACGGATAATATCCGCTTTATCTCGAATACGAATGCGGATTTTTCGGACGGATATCGGATTTTTCGGACTTTTTTGACAGCCCTAACTTATGAGGGATCACAATGGTTTGTTCATCGAAGGAAAGACTCTCTCGTTGCCATGTCCATTTACAGTATTTGAAGCGGAAAGTATTGGTGTTCAAGAAGATCTGTGATGGATTATGAGCCGTCATGAAAGCAGGGTGGTAGTAGAGACACTCTTTGTTAACTATGCGTGATATATGATAAAAGTGACAACTTACTTGAGGCTGGACACATAATTGAACATTGCATAGACATGTTACCGTCCATATTGGGGTTCATGTTTCACATATTACAAGGCAAGCAAATATGATAGCTCATGAGTTAACATCTCTTGTTTAGTTAATGGGTTCATTGTATTCACATCTCCTCTTCATTTGTTAAAGACCAGTTTGCCTGACATTTCCAATCAATGAAAGTCCATCTCATTTGTAAGAAAAAAAAATGCAAAATATTCCTAAACAATATTCTTTTAATCGGGAAGATATCACATTTCAAAAATTATATTAGACTAGTATCAATTAATTGAACACTTAAACGTTATTTTTTCCTAAAATTTATCGGATTCTTCTCCTATGTGGTTTGTTAAAATAATTTAAATTCAGAAGATATCACATCTTAAAAATTATATTAGACAGAAATCAACTAATTCAACATTTAATGTTACTTATCTCTAATACTTATCATTTATCGGATAAGAGCGTATTCAATTTAGTTGGCTAAACTAATAGAAAATACTGATTAAGTTATTATTTTTGAACATATAAGATATTGTGCTTCAATAGTACTGGTTATATTAACTAATTATATTTTAAAAATAATATGATTTATTATTATTATTTTAGAATCTGTTTGGCGACAGCTTTATAGGATTCTATGCCACAACTTTATAGGACACGGGCTAGTTTATAATTTTATTTAACATTACAACACATGTATTAGGGTCACTCATTTTTTATTTTTTTTGAAATAAAAGCATCGCTCATTTATTTACATTATAGTAACACAAAATGGAAAAAGGTGACATAATCAATCACGAGAAGCTACAAGACATATCCTGACGTGGGTTTTCTGCCCAAAGATAAAAGTAAATTAATAAATGGTTCCTTTTCGTTTACTAAAAAATTTACTCTTGTTGTTATAGCATCTCATCGTGTTCATACACACAAAGTAAATATATTTAATAATACATTAACAAAACTGTATTCTTTCAATAGATATACTCTTTATCCCATAAGTTGTTTACGTTCATTATTTACACGTATATTAAAAAAATTATAAAATATAATTTTATATTTGTTTAGACACATGTCTATTGTTGAAACAACAATTACAACTACAACCAAAAACTAGAATTTTAGTTATTTTTTGTTATACATCTTTTTGTGATTTGTCACATGTTAATGTGAACTATCAATTATTGACATAATTATTTGTTGTACATTTGTGTCCAGTCATAAACATATGAGTTTGAGTTATTGAACAACTTACACCCAAACATGATAAAAGAACTTGAAGAAGAGGCGGTGCTATGCGATCTCTGAATCCCTAAGTTTGATGTACACGATTGTACGACAACCCACTTTAAAAGATAGAATTTACCAAGGTGTTCTGCATCATACCTCTAAACATCTTAATTGATCAAGAAAAGATAATGTTAAAGTGCTTCAATCGATGCCTTATAAAATACTGTTAACACACTTGTTGTTTTGCAATTATTTTGTTGCAAGTATTGTGTTAAAGAAAGTATTATGCTGCAAGTATTTGCCGATATTTGCACCTGCCGTATATATGAAATATTTTTTCTTTAAAAAATTGTAAAATATATAAATTCATCTCAACTGTCCAATCTTTTCAAAACTCAATGATGGATTTTTAGGTGTACAAGGACTATGAAATATGTTTTATTTTTTAGATAAGTCAATATTTATAGAAGTCCAGGGTTCTCACTTGAAAAATGAGGTGACCATGACGAACATACAGACTTGAAGCTGCATACAAGCAACCTAACAGAGAACCAAAACCTGAAAGCCTAACCAGAGGTACAAACATCACCAACAGCTAACCCTAGCGACTATATAGCAGCAACTGATAACAAAGGGAAGTAAACAGCGACGCGCATGCCAGGAGTATTACTATAGCCTCCGGCGAAACTATATCCTAACCAACCTAGTCCATCTCCCCGAGGGGTGGTTCATGAGCCCAGAGTGGCCCCTTCAGGCCAAAGCTAGTGACAAAGAAGTCTTCCACGCACCCTCGATCACATCGTTCATCTCGTCAACGTCGAGCTCCAACCTAGAGACCCTTGGGGCGTTGATCTGTCCTAGGCCAAGCTCGCAAACTTGGTCAGCCAATGGAATGCTGACATTGAAATCGACAGGGTCTGGCGCTTCAAATGGAACCATGATGTCCATGAAATCTGGGTGTTGAAGGCCCATGCCCTGGTCCAGTCTAGCAGTTCCTCCGATCCACACCACCTACTGGCCTATCAAACGAGTAAAGTTGCTTGCATGTTTCCATGCCTAGTTTGGCCAGAAAGCGAGCGACACGGTTCCTGGAAGGGTAGACATAGGAAACAACACAATCCTGCTTTCATCACGAATCAAGGTGTCAAGTTGGTTTGTGATGTCGAAGATCGAAGCTGCAACGCCATCTCGGAGATGCTTGATTGTCATGTAGGCTTGATAGTTGTCAGTTTCAAGCCTAATGTCGTTGATTCCTTGAACTGCAGCACGACGAAGAGGGGCATACATGGCCCATATTTAATTCCCCAGCTGAGTAAGTCCACGGATCACACCAACGGTGAGGAGTTTCATTTCTCCCTCGGAGTCGCGTTGGATTACTCCCTATGTCCCGCTCAATACTTTACATATGAGAGGGACACAGAGACCAAGATAGTACTCTTTCCGTCCCAACCAATTGTATACATTTGTTTGGGACACGAAAACCAAGAAAAAAATGTAAAAAATGAGTAATGTTTGATGAAAAATGAGTATAGTGGTGGGACCCATTTATATTTAATAATGGATTTGAGATAGTGGAGGAAATTAGTGGGTGTAATAGTGTTTATATTATTATAGAATGGAGATATTGGAAGAAAGTAGTTGGTGTAATGGTGTTTTACATTATAAGAGTTTACTACTTTTGAAATGTATACAATTGGTGGGACATTTCAAAAAAAAAAATTGTATACAAATGCATGTGATGGAGGGAGTATATATTATAAGTTTTTGACACCAAAAAAAAAAAGCAATTTCATTAACCAGAACATAATACGGTCGGGACAAACCTTCAACTGACAATACAACCAGGTTGGAAAACAAATATCATACTAAAAACAATTAGCTGATTTGTTTCCTGATCGTTTGACACATAGAATTTAAAAATTCTTAGAGCTAAAAATAAAATCAAAGATCTTCCCAGCGATCCAAATTGCACCAACATCACAGAAAGCAGCAACATCACAATTGACCTTATCACATAATAACTGGTGTTAGAACATTGTTCGAGAACCCTAATCTCATAAACTGAGATTGGAGGAGCGACACCCTAGCTATCTACATGCCGGATACCAGCTATAAACATGCCGAAAGTGTAAACCCCAAACATATGAACAATCTTTGATTGTGAAAGGTGACCTCTTGCCATAATTACCACCGGCTGATATTTGACGCGGGCTTTCCAAATCCCAAAAAACATCAATAAAATCATTCTCTATAGATCCAACATCGGATGAATCCAAACATAACTAAACATGAACATAACAAGACACTCCAAAAGGAGAGACAAACCAAACACACTCCAACAGGAGAGACACACAAACACCCAAAAAGTTGGGTTTTATTGAAAGAAAATTAACGAAGATGAAAGAAAACAAAGGGATTAGGGCTTTCCACCGGAGAAGAAACCGATGGAAGCCCCTCAACTAGCTTGAAAAAAGACGACGGATTTCTAAACCTTAATTTTTGAGAGCTAGAGAGGGGGGAGGGTTAGTATATATTATAAGTTGATTAATACTACAATCAAGATATCCAAAAAATAGTACTTAAGGAAAGATATTATTGTGACATTATGGGGGAAAATAAATTAATGTAGCCTACCTAAATACAAATTGATTTTACCAAGTCTGTCTATATACTCAACTTTGCACAACAACTTTACACAGCCGATTATCAGACTTACTATCCACATTACAAATTTATCTCTCAATCAGTGATAGCACCAGTATCCAACATCCTCAGACTTAAATGAAAATCTAAGCATATATGATTCTACGTACCATTCCATATTTAAATGAATATCCAATCATCATTCCAGATTTAAATAAATATCCAAGCATTTTTTGTTCCCTTTATCTCTATTTCTCTCTGCATAGACAAAAATATTTTCTAGGAGAGGATATTAAAATTAATAGCCAAACTATTAAGAAAAAGGCATTCAACCAAAAGATCAACTGAAAAAAGGTCGTACCAGCTCTTAATTGAAAAATTAGGAAAGGAGAGTCTGCAACATGTCGGTTGGGTCATCGAACTACAATTTTTTTCTATAAATTGATTGACTCTTGTTTTAACATGCGTTTCTTCACCCTTTTCGGAGTATCTTCCATAATTTCAAATATATCAAGATAATTTTCATTTATATATACGCGTAAATCTGTAACCAGAGATAACAAAAACGGAGAAGATATGATTTCAGAGTCAGAATCGATAATAGAAAAAGAGAGAATAGAGATGATTTCAGAAAAAAAATGATGGAGCGAGTGTGAAGAATGTGACAGAGAGTAGGCATGGTTCATGAGAAAAAGTGATGGAACGAGTGTGAAGAATGTGACAGAGAGTGTGCATGGTTTGAGTTAGCTATTAAAAGTTAAGTGTAGATAAAGTGATAGTTTAATTAAATTAATAAAACTTCATTAACTTGTAATGATAGATTTGTGGGGATAGAAAGATAAAAACATAATTTTTATAATATTAAAAAAAACTATTTTAGGTAATGTAAAGAAATAAAGAGAATGATCCAAAATAGAAATCTTAAACAAATGAGAGGGATAGAGAGAGTATATTAATTATATCATAATATATTATAAATGAAAGATTAAATATTCTCATATTTTATGAATAATATACTATAATACATGTGTTAAACGGTAGACAGCCATGTGAGTTTAATTAGCAATATTTATTAAGCATATAAGATACCATGCAGATTGGTTAAAAACATGGCAATATTTATTAAGCATACGACATACCATACAGATTAGTTCCAAGTGAATGCTTCCTCCATTTCCTTGTCGTTGTATATATTTTAACCGAAAAGTAGGATGGTTGTTAGAAGTGCTGTGATACTTTTTACGTCAGATTTCTTTCAAAATTAGTTGGAGTTGATCTGCCATGATGATTATTGATTAGGGTGTAGTTGATACTTTAAATTTTTTTCTCATGCATTAAGCATTATATGTCGAAAGTGAACAGAAATCTCATATATAAAAGTTAAACACTCCTGTATCAATGACGTTCGAAGGATAATACAAACTGGCCATATTCGTTTAAAATTATTCGGTCAGTTATAAAATTGATAAAATTTTGTAATATGATAAAACTGATAAAAGCTTTCGGACCCAAACTCAAATATATATATATATCAATCCTCTTCGAACCAATATTTTGAATTATAAATTTGTGACGAAAAACTCAAATTCTAGTTCAAGCTCAAACTATTTAATTAAACTCGAGCATAATAATATTCGAATCGTCTCTGCTCACTTACATTCCATGCAGAAAAGTTGGCACAATAAAACAAAACCATGCATGAACGTTGGTGATTCACGTGGCTACGTGACTTTTGATGGACAATGATAATGTTATATATCTTTTCTCGTACAAACCCAAAATATAAATCAAATTAAACAATCAGGTTAACTAAGAGCAAGCATGTCGGTAAGAAGTTTGAAGTAATTAATTTATATTTTTTTGTCAAACAAATCTTAACATTTCAGAACAAGACAACATGCCGGCAAAATCTAAAATTAATACGATCCTTTATTGAATTTATATTTTAGAAAAATAAACCAACCAATATACTACAATTAAGAGGCATTTGGGTAAATTTAGAAAAATATTTTTTGCTTAAGTAAAAAAGTTGACTAAATGTGAGAAGTAAATTAAGACTCACGATTGATTACACTGTTTTGTTCCTAGTTTCTTATAAAACAGGCACTAAGTAATATATATTTTAATAGTTTATAAGCCATTATATAATAGAAAAAACTAGCTCCATGTGCAAATTAAATTATGGTTCATGATAGAAGAAATCTCAATTACAGTTCCTATTCTCTTGCAAAGATAGGAGCCCTAAATAATAGAGTAATTTCCGGATGGCTTTATTAGAGATGGCGCACAATATAATATTTCAGGTTAAAAACACAAGAATAGATACTGGATCAACTTATTTCGTACTGGAGCAATCTATTAAGTGTAGGAGATATAAATTCACAGTTTGTACAAGTGCCATGGACGCAATTCTCTGTGAACATTGACTAGCTTCCACTCCCCAGCAGAAGCTTGCAAGGTCTAGTCTCGAGGCTGTGCCTGAGAAGGAAGCTAAAGGTGGTAAATGGTTTCGCATATGTGTCGGTGTTCCTAAAATTAGGTTATAATATGTGACCTCTTCTAGTTCTCATGTCATAGGATACATAGACATCTCAGTGTATGCTGTTAAGTGTTAAGGGCGTCAGCATGAAGTATGTATATAAATATTAGAATTAAATATATATAAGTTACTTATGTTCTTATAGAAATATAGATGAATATAAATTATTTAGTATTAGTAGTCAAATAAAATAATATTTCATAATAGAAATGTTTTTAAAATAGAAGTAGCAGTAAATTAAGTATACAAAAACTATATCTTAAATTTTTGTAATTTGTTTGTATTGTAAATAAAAGAACAAGTATATATTAGATAAATAAATTATATTATAATGAATTTATAAATACATTAAATTTGATAAAAATAAATAAATTTTAAAGAGAAAATATCTCACAAAAAGAAATAAAAAAAATTAACAGAAAAGAGGGAATATATTATGGAACAGAAAATGAGACCGAGGATCCCGACTCTTTTTTTGCATGGATGTAATATTCTTACACTCCTTTAGGGGTCGTTTGGTTCACGGGGCGGTATAGGGTTGGAATAAGGAATCGGGTTAAGGTGGTATTATGAGGCTGAGGTATCATTCTTGATATCATGTGTTTGATTGAGTGATGAAATTAATATATTGAATTTAGATATTTTTAAATTATTATTTTTATTAATAAAAAATATTTTTTATTAATAAAAAATAATAATATAATTTTAATTATATCCAATTTTGAGTCGTTGTTGATTTAATTTTGTGTAAGCATTTGATATAATTGTATATAATTCTTCATACCCATGTTCTATACCTACCTCCTCCCGCTAAGATATAAAAGGGTTTGAGGTATGAGTTTGAACGAATAAATTTTCCAACCAAACATCATGTATGATTTAGAATGAACGAAACTCATACATGATACCTAAAAAGTCTGAACCAAACGACCTTTTATATATAGTAGTCGAGCTAAGCCTCCTGGAACAGCAGTACAGCACAGAGCACATATATTCTCATTCACAATGCAGCTTCTTTCAGCAGTGGTCAGCCTCCTGTTCCTCATCTTCCCAGCTAGCCCAGCTTCGGCTCACAACATCACAGCCATTCTCAACAACTTCCCCGAATTCTCCATCTTCAATCACCACCTCACCAAAACCCACCTGGCCGCCAAAATTAATCGCCATAACAACATCACAGTATGCGCCATTGACAATGCAGGCATGACAGCCTTCCTATCCGCACCCATCCCCTTCTCTGCCATGAAAAGGTTCCTGTCTGTTCATGTCCTCCGTGACTACCTCGGTGCCGAAAAGCTCCAGCAGATCTCAGACGGCACCGCTTTAGCTGTCCCCATGTTTCACTCCCGAGGAGCTAGGAAGTTTAACATAATTGTGCAGTATGACGGGTCAGAAGTAACACTTAAGACCAAACTCATGGATGCCAAGATTATTGATGCGTTGTATGATAAACAGCCTTTGGCGGTTTATAAGCTGGACAATATATTGTTGCCCCGGGAGCTGTTCAGAGCAAATATACCCAAGCCTGAAAAAATGAAAATTCAACAGGTTTCTCTTTCTCAAAATCCGGCAGTTTCACATGACTGGCCCGGATCCCCGTCTTCTGCACATTTAGCAGATTCACCATGTTCGTCAGTTTCTGCGTATTCACCAGAATCACTTTATCTCGCAGATTCACCCGATTCGTCAGTTTATGCATATTCACCGGAATCATCACTTTATCTCGCAAATTCACCCGATTTGTCTGCGTATCCACCAGAATCATCACATCTCGCAAATTTACCCTATTTGTCCGCGTATTCACCAGAATCACTTTATCTCGCAGATTCACCCGATTCGTCAGTTTATGCATATTCACCAGAATCACTTTATCTCGCAAATTCACCCGATTCGTCTGCATATTCACGAGAATCACCATGTCTCGCAGCTTCACCCAATTTGATTTCATCGGCTATATCACCCAATTCACCTGGATTGTCTAGTTTTACATATCCAGCAGATTTGACATATCCTCCTCCTCCTAATGTCTCGGTATCTTCATATCCAACAGATTCACCTCGAGTGGCTATATGCAAATCCAGCAGAATTGCCCGTATTTCCTTTCCG
Source organism: Daucus carota subsp. sativus (assembly GCF_001625215.2). NCBI lineage: Eukaryota > Viridiplantae > Streptophyta > Magnoliopsida > Apiales > Apiaceae > Daucus > Daucus carota. The sequence continues at coordinate 11,179,877 of NC_030385.2, read as the reverse complement.
CTTATGTGTAGATAATTTTTTTTCGACTTGCAAGTCAGAAAAAAAAAAAATGTTTCAAGTTAGTGTTGGCTTTATCCTGACACAAGATTAGCCAAACGACCTCTTAGTCTAAGGCAACTGTTGTCTAATAAATGTTCCAAATCTTAGTTGTTTGTTTTATTTTCTGGGTGTGAGCAAGTCGTGGATCAGTATGTTTCTTCGATCGATTATGTCTTGTAAGCTGCGTTTATGGTTTGCAATGAAAATTGATCTTTTACTTTTCGGACCCAGTTTCCATTGAGGCTAATTGTTCGGTGAGTGCATATATAAATTTTTTATTAAATCAAATTTTTGTAGAAGGAAAAAAGAATATACATAAGGGAGAGAAACCTCATGCACCGAGAGAACCAGCCAGTGCACAAGCCAAACATTAGACTACAAAATCTAAAGCTGGCCACTAAACACTAGAACAAAAAAGAGCTAGGACACACGATAAAACAAAACCACTAGGATAAAGCTGCGATCAGGGAGGGATCTTTAGCAGCATCTTTTTTGTTGGAAAATGTGGGTATAAGTCTCAAATTAATCGGTCATATTTTGAACATTATAATTAAGCTAGGGATGGATGATATATATAAGATGATTCAAAGATATTTCTTTAGTAGTGAAAATTATTATTTTTCAGTAGGCTTGGGCTCAAAGATTATAGTATAAATAAATTTGATTTTCTTTTAGATTAATTGATATGGTTTATATTTTGATATAAATTAATTTGATTCTGTTTTATATTAATTTATTGTATAGATCTTGATAAATTAATTTAATTTTGTTTCAGATTAATTTAAGAAATAGAGTAGATCGAAATTAGTTTTTGCACCTATATATATTCTTATAGGTCATTAATTAGGGTTAATTATCTCACAAATACATAGCCGTCACATCCTTTTTGTTCTCAGTTTCTAGCTCCCTGGTAGTGTCGTTCTTCATTAACGACGTCGTAAACCGTTTTATCCTGTGAAGTGATCGTTATATATATACGGTTTCGGGCCGAATACACTTTAAGAAGACAATTTTACACTGGACTCGGATTTATTCATGTCCTTTATTTTCTATGCCATCTAATTTATTTTGTTATTATGAATACACGCACAGACACGACTTTTATTTAATTACTTATTTTTCACATGCGGCTAAAAATCTTGAAGCGTATTCTTCTGTTTTATATATTTGTGACTAACTCAATCTTGTTTATTTATGTGTTTTGGTTGAAGCAACAGACATATACATGGAGATTAACCGAAATAATGTAAGCAACATTGTGGCTAACTCCAACACACCAATCATTCTAGATGGGGTCAATGCATTAAAACTTGAGCGAGCAAGAAACCTTGAGATAATGGGATTTGGACAAAAGATGAGGAATTAAAGAAAAAAGATCCCCTGATATATATATATAGCAGAAAGGGAAAAGGCTGAGAGAGGAAGAAGGTAAGAAGGAGAAAGAAGGGAAAAGAAAGCACATTGTAGTAGGAGTTAGGACGACGGCAAACTCACAGGGCACAAGAAGAGAGAGTAATCGCAGGAAAAGCGGAGAAGAAAAATGGCAACAAGGTAAAATCTCCTATAGCCATTATTTAACATACATTTTTCTCCAGACTTTGCAGCAGTCAATAATATATGTAGTCTTCTCACTTAGATGAGAACAAAAACAGCAGCAAGGAATCTGGTAATCAAATAGGAAATGATCAAAATGTGCACATTCCCAGTGGTAACGGAAACACTTCGAAGAAGTCTGAATCAACAAACCTAATTCAAGAAAACTGGGCGCGCAATATTCTGCATAAGATAGCATTTTTTCTCTAAATTCTGAACTCTAATACTGTGTTCATTTGGATAGAATGGAGTGAATAAGGAAGATGGAAATTGGAATGAAATTTGTGCTATATATTTAGGGTGATTTGATAAAATATTCAAAATTTTCATTTCTTCAATGATTCCATTCCAAACTATTTGAATTAGAGATCTAACAGAATATTCATTTCACTTCTTCATCATATTTCCTTATAATCTTCATCGCAAAAAATTTAAAATTACTCATATTTATTCACTATTGTCTCATAATTCTTATTTCTCCATAAAAATTTTATATATTTTAAGTCCATTCCTCCCCCATTCCATATATTTTATCCAAATGAACGCAACCTAAATGATAATGATAATGAAGGCGTTAAAGGACACATTTTTTTAAGCTACTTTTAGAGACCCTCAACATATATATGTTGGGAATAATAGTTGATTATAAGTTGGATGATAGCTCTAATATACAATGAATTTAAAAAGTGAAATAATATATCTACATACGGCGAAATTTAATGACATGCTTTGCTCACATCAGTCGATAATCAATATCATGTCTTGTGGTTAAAGCAACTCGAAGAAGGATAATCAATATCATGTCTTGTGTGTGTGTGTGTTGCAATTACAGCTTTGGAACAACAATGGAAGTATGGAGCTAAAGCAAATCACCGAGAGCGCGAGATGATGAAAGCTTGGCAACTTGGGCAATGACGTACGGGTCTGTATAACACAAAACTGGAAGTGTGTATAAAGATTTGCTTAACTGACTGGTGTATATAGCTCATATGCATGATTATAATTTGGCATAATGACCTTTTAACCCTTGAAGTTTGGGTGGAAGTTCTGATGCCTCCTCGAAGTTTAAAAACGTACCTTTTGATCCCTAAAGTATCTTTGTCGTACCTTTTAGCTTTTATGGTGTATACCATTATATAACGGGGTGGACAAAGTTGACATTTCACACGTGAGGGTCAAAAGGGACATTAAACATTAAGGGTTAAAAGGAACATCTAATGTATTTTAATGTATTCTTTAGGGGTTAAAAGGAACGAGATGTATACTTTAAGGGTTAAAAAGTACGCCCAAACTTTACCCCGAATATGAATTGTCAAGTTTATCCTCCGATTTATACTGGTATTTTTAAAAAGGACTAAAAGGTACGACAAAGATACTTTGAGGGTCGAAAGATACGTTTTTAAACTTCGAGGCCGCATCGGAACTTCCACTCATACTTCGAGGGCTAAAAGGTCATTAAGCCTTATAATTTTCCTGGGATAACAAGTTTACATAGACCCTGTGATTATCCGTTGCTAAAGAATGCTTCCATCATCTTACAGCGAAACATCTATGACACAAAATTATGCCACACTCCCTCTATTTTCAAATATTTGATTTTTTATTGTTTGATAAGCAGTTTTAAATGCATTGATCACATAAAAATTATATATTTCAAATTTTATTAAAATATAAAATTAATTTATATATTTGAACAAACAAAATTTGAAAAACAATAATTTCAACTATATAGTCAATATTTTTAGGAATGTATTAAACAATTATATGTTAAACGGTATGGTGTGCCCATGTGCAGGCACGGAGCCACACTGGGGCAATGCGGTACTTGCCCCCAGTAGGCTTCTTAGTGTTTACTATATTTAGTGTATAGATTTTTCATAGTTGAGGCTTGCCCCCACGGTTGAAGCAAGGAACTTCCTCTGAAGCAGCCAGAGTTCGTGTTTGTTGCCCAGTACGTGAGTAAAAGTAGTTGAGCTGAGTCAACTAAATAAATAAACAAAACAAATAACTAAACATAAATCTTCCGGAAGAAGTCAGCTAGATCAAAGACAGAAGATAAAAAATAGCAAACAAACCTCCTGTCCTCCCATGTTTTCAAACCTCTCCCCCTGTCCTCCCCTGTTTTCAAAACTCTCCCGCCCTCCCCTGTTTCAAGCATCTCTACAAAATAATTATTCAAGCTCAAATCATTCAAGCTCAAGTCAAAAGAACTCTTGACTCTCACTTGTTCTTACCTCTTTTATCTATATTAAGGTTAAGTAACTCTAATTTAATTTAATTTTATCTTTTATTTTGATTGTTGCCTTGTTGGTATATTATTGAATTTATATGTTGAATTTGTTGTGGATAATCGGTTTGTGATAATCAATATATACTTGCCTTTTTTCTATATTAAATTGTGAAATGCTTGGTTCTAATTAAAAACTCATATTTGATGAATTTTATGGTTTGAACATAATTAGCTATGGACAAGTTTCTTGTTAGGAGACCACCATTTGTTGTAGAACAACCAATTAATAATGATCCTAATACAAGAGATGAGCCGCGTCCTTCAAAACAACCTCGTATAGAAATTGATTTAAATAATCTTTAATCGGATCCCGGGATAAGAAAAAGCATTCTCGAATATCATCCAAATGATCGAGATAAGATACCAAGATTTTATCTTCAAAAAGGACCATGTCAACCAAAGGATCATAATTTTCCACAAAGAAGAATTGGATTGATATTGAGACGATTTGTTCCTTCTTGGTTTGATGATTATAGCACTTGGTTGGAATATAGTATTTCAAAAGATGCGGCATTTTGTCTATGTTGTTATTTATATAAATCGAAGATTGGAGAAAAACCAAGTGGAGATAGTTTTACCATTGACGGATTTACAAATTGGAAAAAGAAAGAAAGACTTGATGAATCAAGAACAACACATTGAAGTAGCCTTTGAGACACATTCAACTCAAGCTCGAAAAGAATACCGAATGCGTCTAACGGCAACAATTGATTGTATTCGATTTCTTTTACATCAAGGACTAGCTTTTCGAGGAAATGATGAGTCCCCGGATTCGATTAATCAAGGAAACTTTCTACAATTATTAAAGTTTCTTTCCGAGCATAATGAAACAATTAAAAAAGTTGTTTTAGAAAATTCTCCGGGTAACTCCAAGCTTACCGCTCCTCAAATTCAAAAGGATATAGTACATGTTGCTTCCGGGGAAACTACTAAAGCTATAATTAATGATCTTAATGATGAATTATTTTCAATCCTAATTGATGAATCTCGTGATATAGCGGTGAAGGAGCAAATGGCTATTGTATTACGTTATGTGAATTCAAAAGGATGTGTAATTGAGCGATTTCTTAGTATTGTACATGTAAGTGATACAACTTCTTTATCACTTAAGTTGGCAATGGAAGGACTTTTTTCAAAGTATGGTTTAAGTATATCAAGTTTACATGGGCAAGGCTATGACGGAGCAAGTAATATGCGAGGTGAGTTTAATGGTTTAAAAGCATTAATCTTGAAAGAAAAATCCTTCCGCATATTATGTCCATTGTTTTGCTCATCAATTACAATTGGCCTTAGTTGCCGTGGCAAAAAATCATTCTCGTGTTACTGTGTTGTTTAATGTGGTTTCTAACTTATCAAATATTGTGGAAGCTTCTTGCAAAAGAAGAGATCTTCTACGTGAGACACAATATAGTAAAGTTATTGAAGCAATACAAAATGGAGACATTCAAAGTGGTACGGGTTTGCATCAAGAAAGTTCTCTTCAATGACCCGGGGATACACGATGGAGTTCTCATTATGTTTCCTTAGTAAGCTTGATCACTATGTTTTCTTCCGTTATTGATGTGCTTGATGTGATTGTCGAGGATGGTACGAATTCGGAACAAAAAGGCCAAGCTTGTGCCTTACTTGCTCTAATACAATCATTTGAGTTTGTTATTGACTTACATTTAATGAAAAGGTTATTGGCACTAACAAATGATTTGTCAAAAGCATTGCAAAGAAAAGATCAAGATATCATCAATGCAATAAGCTTGGTCAAGCTTTCGAAGCAACGACTCCAAGAAATGAGAGATTCCGGGTGGGATTCTTTGCTTATTGAAGTGTCTTCTTTTTATGAGAAAAATAATATCAATGTCCCAAAGATGGATGACAAGTTTGTAGATAAAGGAAGATCACGAAGAAATTCTCCAAATATTACGAACTTGCATCATTATCAAGTGGAGTCCTTTTTTACTATCGTTGACATGCAACTTCAAGAACTAAACAACCGTTTCACGGAGACAAATTCAGAGTTACTTCTTTGCATTGCTTGTTTAATTCCTATGGACTCTTTTGCGGTATTTGATAAGCAAAAGTTGATTCGACTTGCTCAATTCTATCCTTATGAATTTTCAAGGGTTCAAATTGCTATACTTGAAGATCAATTGGAAACTTATATTTTTGATATGAAATCCGACAATCGATTCTCAAAAGTTCAAGGCATCGGTGATCTTTCCAAGACTTTAGTTGAAACAAGGAAGAATGTTATCTATCCTCTAGTTTATTTGTTAGTGAAATTAGCTCTAATTTTGCCGGTTGCAACGGCATCGGTAGAACGAGTATTTTCGGCTATGAATTTGGTGAAGACTAGACTACGTAATCGTTTAGGAGATACTTTTTTAAATGATTGTTTACTTACGTATATTGAGAGAGAAATTTTTGATAGCATTGATGATGAGAAAATCATTCAGGGCTATCAAAATATGAAGTCTCGTAGGGAAGAATTATGAAATGTATTAAATATAATATAATTACATTTTGATATTTATATATTCTGCCCCCATGAGGTTGAAATCCTAGATACGTCCCTGCCCATGTGCACGTGTTAAGCACTAAAAATTATGAATTTGGTCCATTAAAATGGTTTTGATTGGTTTACTATATTTAATAATGGTGAACATCCTTGCATTTACAACAACCACATTAATCAAAATTATCCAAATTCATAAATTTTAGTGTTTGGTGCGTTACTAGACAAACCTAATGTTAAATGGGTTTGTCTAGTGTGTGCCCATGGGCACATGCTAAGCACTAAAATCTATAAAATTGGAGGGGTTTGATTGGTGTGGCATCCAAGTTTATCAATTTTGGTGCTTAATGTGTGCCCATAGGCACACCACAGAAAAACCGATGTTAAATACTCCCTCTGTCTCATTTAATTCTATACGTTTCTTTTTAACTGCTCGACACGCATTTCAATGCTCTTATAAAATATAGTTCCGTAACATATTTTTGAGATTTTCTTTTTCTGTATAAAAATATAACATCCAAACTTTAATTCAGGAAAGAAAATTTTGAAAAATAGATTGCACAACTACACTTTGCAGGAGTATTAAAGTCCGTGCCGCGTCCTCGTCCCCCAATATATACTACTTAGAGGGACGGAGGGAGTATTTGAAAAGAGAGGGAATATTAATTGACTAGGATAATATTACACGTCAGTCCCAGAAATGATTAAATGAATGTATAACGGCTCTTTTAAAAGTTGATTTTGAAGTTTGGGCACATGACATGGTGTTGAGTGCAATACAGTAGTTGAGATACACAATCATATGGGGCGGTGTTCCAATGTTCCTTTTGTTTTTTAGGCTCCCCGCGCTCCGCGCGTTGTCCAACTTGACTTGTGTACGGCATCACCCTAGTATCTTCTGCTTCATTTATTTTCGTTTGGTACTGTACTAAAGAATAGGAGTACGTGCGGACGTACTAGTTAAATTTTTGACAATACAAGCTTGTACGTAGAATCCGGATGTCAGGAAACAACAGAGTATAAACCTACCACTTGACTATCCCATCATGCTCGTGCCTGTTAATTAAAACAACCCAGATGAATCTTAGTGCTTTCTCTTTTAATTTGTATATCTCTTGTCCGGCTCCGGCTTATGAATTCGATATTTCTTATTTCCGATAAAAGAAAATACTCCCTCTGTCCTATTTTAACTGATGTTTGTCTTTTTAACACGTATATTGAGGTGTAAAAAAATAATATCTACACTCAATAAAAAATTTCAATTCTTATATCAAATAAAAGTTTAGACTTTAAACTTTTATTTGATATAAATTTTATAAAAAACAATCATGTTTAGATGTAATTTTTTTAACATCTTAAAATACGTGTAAAAAAGTCAAAAGCAGTTAAAATGGGACGGAGGGTATGTTGGCTTGTTGCGGGGCAAAAGGAGATGAATGGAGAGAAGCAGCAGCCGAAAAGTGATTTGACAGTCTATGTAAAATCATTAATGCATATTATAAACAGGCGCTCAAGAAAGAACCCGTCCTTAGAACCACTAAGTTTCTACTGTAAACCCTAAATTTTAAATAGATTTTTAGGATCTAATTCTAAATACATGTTTTTTTCATGTTTTTTGTTCAAAAATAATTTTAAAATATAATACATAGATATTGATATTTTTTTGCATGTGAAGTTCTGTTGCACAACCCTAACTAATACTTAAGTTCTGCTGCAGAACCCTACCTAATACTATAATACTACAAATAAAGTAAGAGTTTTATGGTTCTCTCGATTCTCTTTTGAACATGACCCATTATAAATAAAATATATAGAAATTATGTAAACAAAAAAAACATGAACTCCAATAGTACACTTTTTTTATCTAAAAATATAATTAATATATTGATATATTAGCTATAATTATCAAATATCTACAGACATTTAAAAAGATTTAATGTTATTTATTATTATGTTGAAGTTATATATTTTATTTATAATAACCTAACATATAAATATTATATAATTTTCAAATATAGACAGAACATATTACATTACAGTTGCAACATATTTTACATAATATTCTACAAATTCAATTTAGTCAACAAATTATAATTAATTTTGTTGAAGATACTCGATTACTCGTTATGAAAATCAATTAGAATTAGAATAGATAGATGAAATTCAAATTAGAATAGATAGATAAAATATGAAAGCATGCAGACTATATATGCAGTAATCACGTGTCCTATATAATACCCTAACCAACGGCCTACTTTGACTGATTCTCAGACGAATCAAATTTCCATTAAATACTGGTGCTACTCTAATCAAGTGGATCTCAAAACCATGTTCTTTATTCCTTAGCAGACTTCCGCTCATGTGTAGAATTGTAGATAGATGATGTTAGCCTTACCACTGGAGCTCGCCAAATGAGCCCGTTAGAACCGCTCGTCCGGAACCGACTGTCACAATATTCATTAAAATACGGTTCGCGACGGGTTTGATTCGTCCTGGCTCGACTCGTTAAAAATAACAAATCGAATACGAATTGCTATATTGAAAAGGAACCTGCCCTCGAATCAAACGAGTCAAACACGCAGCGGATCAAACGAATCAACAGAACGAATCGAGCGAATCAGCTTGTCTAATTTTATTTTTTGAGAGGAGTCCTCTCAAATTATTTTCAAAATATCCTTTTAATTAATAAAATTTATATGTGGTGCCATCCTCTTTTATTTTATTTAGATAATAAAAAAAATTAAATCACCTGCTTGGCTGCTTCTGCTCATTAAATCAGAAGAATTTTATTTTATTTTTGACTTCTTTTATTTACTAAGTAAAAATTTTTAAAAAAATAAAATATTTGATTAAATTAAACTGAAATATAATAATTAAAAAAATTTTAAAAAAAATGAACCGCCCCAATCCACGAAACCGCGAATACGGGTTCGCTGGCTGAGGACTTGGCCCGGAACTGAACCGACCTGAGTATACAAATGGTCCGCTTACGAATCACACTTGATTAGCTGGGACCTCAACTCGGCCTGGCCTGATTCGGACTGTCCGAGTGGCGAGCACTACTTACGACGCAATTTGAACAACATGACGTTGATTTAATTTAAATCTTAAGTATAATATAAAACAAAATTAATAATTAAAAATATATCTATTTAATTTTAATTTCATCGATATGTCTTGTCTTTATTATATATTTAATATTTTATTATTAAAAGTTTTCTTTCATCATTAAATGACAATATGATGTAGAGAAAGAAAAATGAATGCGCATAATTATTTATTATAAAATATAATATAGGACAAGAAAGATGTCTTCAAATAAGGCTCGAAGAGGTTTTCCAAAATAATTGGGCTGTTTGGCTGAGCTTAATATAAGTGCTTCTTGCTTAAAATAAAAAAGTGGAGTAGAAGTTCAAAGCAAGTTAAGACTTATAAGTGATTAAAGTGTTTGGGATATAGCAGAAGCCCTAAAACAAAAGCTAGCATTCCTAACTTTTTATAAGTGCTTCTTGACTTTTTACACAAATGATACAAATAAGTGCTTTTAACTTATAAACCAGAAGCTCGGCTTTTAAGCCGGAAACAAACACCCCTAATATAAGACATCAACATAGTTGTATTAACTTTTTTTATCAAATGTCCAAATTTATAACATAGAGCATCTCCAATGGTGCTTTTAAATCATTCTTTAAGAAATAATATAATATACAACTCCTAATAAGTTAGAGCATCTCCAACGGCGTTGGCTACAATTGTTGGCTAAATTGAACCTGTAAGACATTATGTAAAATTTGCTGAACCACATTGTACTTCAATGGTATTGGCTATATTGGTTGCCTACAATTTAAAAATAAAATGTTATTAATATTTTAGTTTGTTAAAATAGAATATATCAGTTTAGTATGGTAATAAATGATGTGCAATCATCCTACAGATTTTCCACAGACCTGCAGAGGTTCGACAAATATAGTCATCCATAGGAGGTTGGCTAAAATTATAGACAAGAGGTTCACGTGGTTGGAGTATGAATTTTTCAACAAGTTGGCTAAATTTTTTATATTTGAAATGTCAACTCACTTTTTAGCTAAGAGGTTTGTATGGTTGGAAATGCTCTTAAGAGCATCTCCAACGGCGTCGGCTAATCGTTGGCTAAATGGGACTTGTAAGATACTCCCTCCATCCCGGTCATTTATATACAGTTTCCTTTTGGGGATATCCCATCATTTCTATACATTCCTAGAATAGCAACTTTTAATAATGTAAAACACTATTACACCAACTACTTTCTTCCACTATCTTCATTTTATAATAATATAAACACTATTACACCCACTACTTTCCTTCACTATTTGCAAATCTATAATTAAATACATATGGGTCCTCCCACTTTTCATCTAACTTTACCCATTTTTTACACTTTTTCTTGGTCTCCATGTCCACACCAAACGTATATAACCTATTGGGACGGAGGGAGTATTATGTAAAAATTGTTGAACCTATAAGAGCATCTCCAACCCTTGAAATCCCTTGGTTAAAAGATGAGTTGGCATACTTAAAATAAAAAAATTTAGCCAACAGCTCGAAAAACTCAACTCCAACCATGTTCAGCTGTTGTCTATAAATTTAGCCAACCTCCTATGGATGACTAAATTTGTCGAATCTCTACAGGTCTGTAAAAAAATCTGTAGGAAGATTGCACATCATTTATTACTATATTGAACTGATATATTCTATTTTAACAATCTAAAATATTAATAACATACTATTTTTAAATTATAGCCAACCAATATAGCCAATACCATTGAAGCAAAATGTCTTAGAGGTTCAGCAAATTTTACATAATGTCTTACAGGTCCCATTTAGTCAACGATTATAACCAACGCCGTTGGAGATGCTGTAAGACATTTTGCTTCTATGATATTGGCTATATTGGTTGGCCATAATTTAAAAATAGTATGTTATTAATATTTTAGATTGTTAAAATAGAATATATTAGTTCGATATGGTAATGAATTGATGTGTAATCTTCCTACAGATTTTTTATAGACCTGTAGAGTTTCGACAAATTTAGCCATTCAAAGGAGGTTGGCTAAATTTATAGACAAGTATGGTTGAAGTTGAGTTTTTCGACTTGTTGGCTAAATTTTTTTATTTTAAGTATGCCAATTCACCTTTTAGCTAAGGGTTTTCTTTAATACATTGAATATCGTGATAACTCTAATATTATTATTTATACTTGTCTTATATTAATATTTTATGATTAATTGAGAGAAAAGTTGGAGACAGAATGAGGGAGAGGTGAATAGAATTAGAAAGAAGTGAATATATATAAATTTGATAATAATAAGTTAAGAGTATTTGGATGTTGTTTAGACAAGAGATATTGTTTAAATTTAATTAAAACTTTTTTTGAAGAGCTCATTAGACATTCTCTGAGGACATCACGTAGACTTGCTCTTATTAACAAGAATATCTTCTTCCTCTTTACTTATCCTCTAGAATTAATGAGTGAATTTAAAATCGTTTTTTTATTATTTTTCAAAACTTTAAATTATATCAAAAATAAACTATTCATACATCACAATAATATAATTTTTAGTTATATAATATTCTCTCCATTCATTTCTTATATTTTTTTATTACTTGATACAATTTTAAGATGCATATAAAATATAGGTGGCAGAGGTCAAGGTGGAGGTATGACAAAAGTGGGTTTGAGATGGTGAAAGTATGGCATAGGTGTGAGTTGAGACGACGGAGGTGGAGGTGGTGGTTGCAAAAGTCGAGTTCGAGTTGGAAATGAAAGTGGCGGGGGAATGGAGAAATTTGTAATTTGTAAAATAAGGAGGTTTGTATTATAATAAGAGTATATATTTTCATTATTAGTAATGCTATGTACCACAAATCATATCTCAAATTTTTCCAAATAACGTGACAATAAATGAGTATGTGCATGCAGGGTGCTCGTTATTAGTATTAATATGAAATGAAACTAATCAAAAATTGCAAAATAAGTGTTTGGAATATATTTTTGGAACAACTTATAAAATACATAGTAATTTTTTAAATTGTTTTAAAATTAAATATGACAACTAATCCTTAATTTGAAAAAAAGAAGAAATCAACACAATGCAAAATTTTTTTGAGAAGTTTCTTATATTACCGTTAATATGTCATCTAGTCTAGTTTAGAATAATTCCTCCTCTCCCACCTTTTCCCCCAAAACAACCCCACTCGTTTCCCAACCGTTTAAACCCCATTTTTCCCACCACAACCTCACTTTGTTGCACACACAATCTCTCTCTCTCTCTCCCCTTGAACCATGAAACTCTCTCTATCTCTTTTCTTCATCTCTCTCCCATTCTTTCCCCTAGTCTCTTCTCAACAACCCCAAATCGCCAACGAAAACACGAGCTTCACCTTCCCCTCCTTCACCTCTCTCCGAAACCTCACTCTCCTCGGCGACTCCTATCTCCGCGACGGCGTCATCGGCCTCACCAAACAAGTCGGCGTCCCCTCCTCAAGCTCCGGCTCCATCGTCTTCAACAACCCAATTCAATTCTCTCATCGAGACTCCAATCTCACCGCTTCTTTCTCCACCTGCTTCTCCTTCTCCGTCAATAATCTCAACCCCGCCTCTTTCGGCGACGGCCTCGCCTTCTTCATCTCCCCCGATAACCAGACTCTCGGCAGCCCAGGTGGATATTTAGGCCTCGTCAATGCGACCCAGTTCACCAAGAACAAGTTTCTTGCTGTCGAATTCGATACGAGACAAGACTTGCATTTTGATGATCCTAATGAGAATCATGTGGGATTGGATATTGATAGTCTCACTTCTGTCAAGACTGCTGATGTGCTCACAGTGGGGATTGATCTCAAGAGTGGGAATTTGATTACTGCTTGGATTGATTATAAGCATGGAGAGAAGAAGGTCTTGGAGGTTTTCTTGAGTTATTCTAGTAGTAAGCCTGTGATCCCAGTTTTGGTGGTGGAGATTGATCTTTCTGATTATCTTAGGGAGTTTAGGTATGTGGGGTTTTCGGCTTCTACTGAAGGGAGTACCGAAATCCATCTTCTTGAAAGTTGGAGTTTTTCGACTTTTGGGCTTAAGGCGGTTAGGTCAAGATTGCCGCCTCATAATGTGTCTGATAATTCGGTGGTTATAAGTCCTCCGATGATCCCGGCTTCTGGGAAAGATGGTGATCATCACAAGAGGATTGGGTGGGGGCTTGGGATCGCGGGGCCAGCGTTCTTTTGTGTTTTCCTTGGGCTGTTTGGTTATATTTCGGTTAAGAAATGGAAGGGGATGAGGATGGATAAGTCTCTAAAGGCTGAGCTTGTGACAGGTCCTAGGCAATTTAGTTACAAAGAACTGAAACTGGCTACTAAAGGGTTTCATGCTAGTAAAATTGTGGGTCATGGAGCATTTGGCACTGTGTACAAGGCCTTTTTTATGTCGTTGGGGACGATGTCTGCGGTCAAAAGATCAAAGCATTCTCATGAAGGTAAAACTGAGTTTCTCGCTGAGTTGTCGATTATAGCTTGTTTGAGGCATAAAAATTTGGTTCAGCTTCAAGGTTGGTGTGCTGAAAAGGGAGAGTTGCTGCTTGTCTATGAGTTTATGCCTAATGGAAGTCTTGATAATGTGTTGTATCAAGAATCTGAACAAGGGTTCCCACTGAAATGGTTATACAGATATAATATTGCTGTCGGGTTGGCCTCTGTTTTGACTTATTTGCATCAAGAATGTGAGCAACAAGTGATTCACAGAGACATAAAGACTAGTAACATTATGCTGGATGCGAATTTCAACGCCAGGCTCGGAGATTTCGGGTTGGCGAGGCTGATGGATCACGACAAGAGCCCTGTTTCTACACTCACTGCTGGAACGATGGGGTACCTTGCTCCTGAGTACCTTCAGTATGGAAAAGCAACTGAGAAAACTGATGTTTTTAGCTATGGCGTCGTTATACTTGAGCTGGCCTGTGGAAGGAGGCCAATTGATAAGGAAATAGAAGGCCAGAGAATGGTGAATTTGGTTGACTGGGTTTGGGGGTTGCATTCTCTGGGAAGGCTTGTTGAAGCTGTTGATAGACGCTTGAATGACGAGTTTAGTGTGGAAGAAGCTAAGATGTTGCTGCTTGTTGGTTTGAGCTGTGCCAATCCAGATAGTTCCGAGAGGCCCACAATGAGAAGAGTGTTTCAGATTCTTAATGGAGAGGCAGAGCCTATGGTGGTGCCAAAGATGAAACCAACCCTCTCTTTTTCTAATCATTTGCTATTAAGTCTTGAAGACATTGTTTCTGATTGTGAAGAAGGTCAGTCTCCGGAGCACATATTCGAGATCAATGCTGTATAACCTCAAAGCAAAATGCAAGTATACTAGTTTGTATCACAGACAAGACAACTGAAAGATAATCATAGTTCACTGGTGCAAGTTCAAAGCATCATTGAACTGTTTTGGTTTTCCTGTTCTACTGTATCTTTAATACTTCACACTTTAAGGTTGATCCCAAATTAGCTTTATCGTATTTACAAGTTAATCTGGTTATTATTTGGATAGAAGTATAATAAATGTAAAATCATATGTAGAGCTTTCGATGTTAAACAAAAAATTTATGAGCTGATAACAAGAAGTTTGCAGATTATTTTCAAGATATCTATTGTCTGAGGCCTTGTACTGTATGAACATCTAAGCATGGCTGTTGGAAAAATGATCATTGTGTTTCTTTTATTTCTTAGTTCAGCTGTTTCGTATCATATTTAATGTATTCTGAACTTAATTTCTCTGAGATTTAACTATAAGCGTGTATAAAACCTACATTATTAATATATTCTCCTCAACTGCTGCTGCATAAGTCTGAGCACCCTGTTCAGAGTTGCTGCTAGACAGACATGCATGATTCACAAATATTTTTGAGTATCCTGCTACTGTCTTGAATCTTGTGACAATGATAACTTAACTTTTTGTTCTAATCTTTCGGAGGTATACTATCTGTCCGATGATTTCCAACCTGCAAAATTATTTGGAAAGGGAAACAAATATATCAGTGATTGTGTTGGCTTCAAGTAGAGGCTTTTCAGAACAAAATATGCAAACCAGAGCTTCATAAAGAGGTGAGAATAGTGTTTTTCAGTGCTTAAGAGAGTAGGAATAATACTTGTGTTTCTGATAAACCAGCAGATTCCCCAGTATAGATAAAGGACATACTGAGGAACAAGGAACAACAAAAGCCATCGAACAAGATATAAGAGCTAGTTGTAAATAATTTTACAGTTCATGCAGCAACCTGAATACTAAACCAGAAGAAGTTGTGAAACTCAAGGCACAAACACAAGGAAAACAAGAGACTTGCTCGAAAATGGGAATCAAAATTGCTGCAGAAGGGCTTTTCCAAGACTAAATTAGCTAGTAGCGGATCCAATTAATACCAACATACCTGGTACATACATGATATACTTGTACATGCAAAGATGAAATGTATGAGATGAGGCACAGGAAGTGGGGAGGGATAGATAAATACGGAACGTATGATGACAGAAGAAGAGAGAGCACACTCCTACAACAAGGTAATGCATACCTTAATGGCAGGTTTGTGCTCCCTCTCTTCTGTCAACATGTATAACTCTACCCCTTCCCCAGATCTCCGTCCTCTTCCGACACCTTATAGCACAAGTTCCTTCTCAACGAACTTATTCATCTTCATCATGCATGCTTTCGTACTTAATGGACATGCATTATGCTCCTAGTCTAAAGAAGAAGAAAACATGGAATTGAGATGATTAAAGGAATCATATGAGTAGTGCAAAAGATCAATGAAAAGAATGAAGAGGATACTAAATACAAACATTTATTTATAGGCAATTTGTTGAGATGAATCAAGGGAGATGGTGAACAGCTAGCCTGGTTTATCTTTTCTTGATTTACCTGATCCTTATTAATTCTGAGAATCTGAATATCTGATCCATGTTCTTTACTTGGAAACATCTTTCATTTTCATATATTTTGTTACTCCTACTATCTATTACCTAAAACAGACACTAATCCTCCAAGAATGTGACCTTTCATATCATACAAGAACCACACAGATTGTTAATGCAAACCTGCTATCTGGTGACACAAGCCCCAGTATCATATATGACCACACATCATAATAATTTTACACAGTTGGTTCCTGATAACGTCAAATCCCGTTCCGGTGCTTCCTCCGCTGTGTACTGGTGTCTTGCGGTGTAGCTGCTGGACGGGTGTCTGCAAAACAACACCGGAGGGGGGTTTGAGCCCCGCGGCGCCTCCGGCGTGAGAATGAGTACAGGCGTCGGAAAATATATAGACGGAAATTGAGTTATCTATGTGTGGTGGGTGAAGGTGTATGGATGCTGTTTGTGGTGGCTTAGAGTGTATGAGAAAGATGAGAGTGTGGAGAAGAAGATCCTTAAGCCTCTCATCCTTGGTCTATTTATAGGCCAAGGATTAGGGTTTAAGGATGTGTACCTTGGATCCTGCTGTCCATCTGTAGGGCTTGGATGCTTAACACCTGTCCAGGCGTCAGCTAAGGAATAGTATTTTGGAGTGTTATGAGGTTTGTCTTCATAGTGTCAGTAGCTGGCATTGGGTATTGTCCTTGTCATGTCAGACTGCAACTTGTTCAGGTGTCGGCTTGGACTCTTGTGTCCCGGTCCGGGGGAGGGATGGATAGGTTGCGTCTGGGTCCGGGATCATCTCCGGGGTCCGAGATCATCTCCAAGGTCCGGGATCGTCTCCTGGTTCTGAGATCATCTCCTGGGTCCGGGACCATATCCGGGTCATATCGTGCTCGGGTCCGGATTAAGCCAATCCAGAGTCCGGGTTAAGCCAATCCGGGATGAGAGTGTGGAGAAGAAGATCCTTAAGCCTCTCATCCTTGGTCTATTTATAGGCCAAGGATTAGGGTTTAAGGATGTGTACCTTGGATCCTGCTGTCCATCTGTAGGGCTTGGATGCTTAACACCTGTCCAGGCGTCAGCTAAGGAATAGTATTTTGGAGTGTTATGAGGTTTGTCTTCATAGTGTCAGTAGCTGGCATTGGGTATTGTCCTTGTCATGTCAGACTGCAACTTGTTCAGGTGTCGGCTTGGACTCTTGTGTCCCGGTCCGGGGGAGGGATGGATAGGTTGCGTCTGGGTCCGGGATCATCTCCGGGGTCCGAGATCATCTCCAAGGTCCGGGATCGTCTCCTGGTTCTGAGATCATCTCCTGGGTCCGGGACCATATCCGGGTCATATCGTGCTCGGGTCCGGATTAAGCCAATCCAGAGTCCGGGTTAAGCCAATCCGGGTTATACCCTATCAGTTCCTAATTAGTACAATGAAACTGAACCCTCCAGAACATGGCATAGCATAGCTGATGAGGGATCATCATTAATTATAGCAATTGCATTTTTTGTTTGTGTATAAATCCTATTATAAAGACTCCAACTAGTTGGTAAAATTTTATTTAATGATAGTAAATTAGTAATTTCTCACTGTATTTTCATTTTTATTTTTTAAATTAAGAATTACAATGATCAAGGGAATATTTGCACAAGTCAGAGACAAATATGCAACATTTTGTAATCTACTAAAAATTGATTTAAGATTCTAAATAAAATGTGATTAGGTTAATGCATTTTTTTAGACATAATTTTGATTTTGTGTCCATAAACAAATATGAGAATATTGTGGTCATGGAGATATGAGAATATTGTGGTCATGGAGAGTCGAACACAAGTTCTCACAACTGAAACAATTGTACAACATGTACGATGGCTAGATTTGGGCTACGAGGCTTACGAGCATATGGGCCTTGTCATGAGATGATCCAAAATCTGTAATCATTAGATTAGTGCAATATCGAAGCCTCATGCTACGTCGCAAGCTACCTGCTTAGAGCAAGTCCAACAATGTCCTATCTAGAGCCCCAAATATAATATAAAATAAAATTTATTGTATTTTGTAGCCTCACATTTTGACCAATTAGCAAATCAGACCCTACACTTTGAAATATGACACTTTATAACTCTAAATTTCATTTTACTTTCGGTTTGTAACCCGGACCCACTAATCCGTTAAAAATGAACGTTACCGTGAAGTGATTAGGGGTTAACAGCCGCAATTTCAGTTTATAACCCCTGTAGCAAAGTGTGGTGTTGGAGAGTCAAAGGAGCGAGGAAGGGGTTAGAATTGTATAAATTGGGCATTTGGGGTTTGGTAGGCTTTCAATCTTTAGGAAAGGAATCTTTAAGTAAGGAGCAGTGTTGTAAAAAATGGGAATCGGACTTAATCGGTGAAGTCACGGAACAGGGATTAATCGGTGATTAATTGAATTGATCGGGGATTAATCGGATTAATCAGTAATTAATCGGAGATTTAATCAGTTCGGCAAGTTACGGAACAGAGATTAATCGGTGACTAATCGTGATTAATCACTGACTTGTAGAACAGAGGTAAGGAGATACATTATACTTGTACACGCCGTTTGTGTAACCTTTTCTTCATGTTAAGAATTACACTATAAACTTATGGTGTTATTTTAACAACTTTTTTGGATATATATGATGTTGCGTATTTTTTGTCAATTGAGAGCTTAGGTTGTTTCAAATTTTTAACTAAGAAATTATTTTCTCTTTATAAAATTAAGAAATTATTTTAAAATTTTTTTGTCATTGATTTTCTTCGGCTCGATATTATAAAAATGACTTGTCTGTTTACGAATGTTAAAACTAAATTCTATATATGTACTTAAAAATAGGAGACAATTAAAATAAAATTAATTTATTGCTTAGGACATGTCATAGAAAAATTGTCATATAAATTAAATTTTATTAATTTGATCAACAAATGTCTACAAAATATATATTATTTAAAATAGAAGTAGTGCATATCTTCAATTTCGTACATGCATTTCAATTTCAATGTATATTTTTTTTGCAATTTCAATGTATTTAAATTAACTAAATTAAATTATTTTATTTCTTTAAAATTATGTACTATTAAACAACTCTTTTTTCTAATACATATTTTCAGTTTCATTAGTGCTCTGTGTCATAGGGGTTATAAACTGAAACTGCAGCTATTAACCCCTAATCACTTCACGGTAACGTTCATTTTTAACGGATTAGTGGGCCCGGGTTACAAACCGAAACTAAAATGAAACTTAGAGTTACAAAGTGTCACGTTTCAAAGTGTGGGCTCTGATTTGCTAATTGGCCAAAGTGTGGGGTTACAAAGTGTAATAAGCTCTATAAAATATGATGTCTTAGTGATTTAAGACATGGTTATGTAAGTTCAACTCCAACAATGTGCCTTATTTTTAATATATGTTTAATATTTTATTATTAAAAACTTTCTTTCATCATTAAAGCAAATATAAAGTAGAGAGAGAAATAGGGTGGATATAAGATTTTATATTAAAATATTAGATAGGGCAAGGAGATAGGTGCCCTGTTAATAAGGCTTGAAGAGGTTGTCCTAGTGATATAAGACATTACTAGAACTTGGATCAACATTTTTCATTAAATTCCTTAAATTATGACTTAAGACTAGTTATAGGGTTTCTCTTGGACTTGCTCCTAGAAGTTCTAGGAACCTGTCAGAGATCTAGTACAACATATAAATGAGGTCATTTGATTTAGAGGTCAAATAATTATGTTTATGGAGACAAAGATCCATATCAACACATAAATGAGGTGGTCATTTGATCTAGAGCCTCTCCTTTTCTTTTTCTTCCAGCACTCAGCCGATGTGCCCGGCCTGCAACAATTCACAGCCTCCATTCTTTATATCAAAAGGTAGGGCAGTTATGCTTAGTTATAAAAATAACTGTTTTACCTTCTAATTAATAATTTTGACAAAATTATGCCTAGTTTATGTTTAATTAATGTCTCAACGAAGGAGGGGTATTTTTGATGACAAGTCATATAACTAATCACACCAATTGTAATTTTCAAAAAAAAAAAATGACACCAATTGTAATTCAAAAATGAACAGTATAATTTATAAAAATCAATATTAGAGTGATACCATTAATAAGTTTGTTTAAAATTTTACAAAAAGTGTAGATGTACAAATATTTATGAGAATAAAATCTTCAAAACCGATATATAAAATGAGACTGAAGGAGTACAACTAAATGTATCAACAAATTATAATTTTAAGAATCTATAATGGACTTGTAAAACAATCAAATTAGTGCATTAAAATTATTGAGATTCTGAATATGGACTTAGTGAGTGAAGATTTAACACGGTTTCTCATTTATCTGTCTTAATCATTTCTTTACAGTTTTTTTTTCTGTGTCCTATTCAATTTTTTATATTTCAAAAATTATTAAAAATAATCAGCCTATCACTTTTCCACTTGTCTTCCTATTTCACACTATTTTTACTACCTCATCTTCTATGATTCCACCCACTTTTTTCCTATTTTCCACTGCTCTAACATGTTTCTTAACCTTTGGTGCCCAGCCCAAACCATGTGTGGATAGGGCAGAAGCCAATTCGGTCTCGAACTATATTTCTTTTAATCTCAAAAGTGAATAGATTAATAAAATCGATTATAGAACTCATACATGAGATAAATATTTTGATGGTGCAAAATCAACTAATGAGATCGATTCATTAATAATGGACGAAATAAAATATGTCAAAAACTAAAGCATTCACCTCTTTTTTATATCTTTGCATTTTTGACACAGAGATTGTTAAAATTTTGAGTTACCAATTTATACAAACAGAAACTTTGAGTTACCAATGACTTAGTTTATACAAACAGGTACTACTGCTAACTAAAATAAATCTAAAAACCATGAATTTTTTAAAATTATAATATTTAAGCTTATTTTGAATTTAAAATTAATTAATCCGATTTCTAATAAATACCCATAATTCAAATCAAAAGGTAAAACATAACTAAATTTAGTATATCAGCATATCAGGTCCAAAATATCCCAATCAGATATTATTATTTTTTGACAAAAAGCGAAGAATTTAATAAATAATTGAAACCCAGCCGAGACAAACCCTCGAACTGTCAATTACAACCTGATTAAGAAACAAAAAACGAGCTAAACATATAACCACTTTATTTTCAGATCGCTTAACAAATAGAATATTTAAATTCTTTAAACTAAAAAGTATTACAATCAAATCTCGAACAATCCAACCTACATCAGTTTTGAACATAGTAGCATCGTAATTGACCTTCACATAAGCAGCAGCATCTCTAGCCCAGTGTTCAGAATTATCAGTTACATCAACCGAAATTGGATCAACAAATGACTCCAAAAGATGAACAATTTTATGTCGTGAAAGGTGAGCTCTTACGATATTCACCACCGTGCCATATCTAATCCAAGTCTTACGGATTGCCCAAAATATCATGTAACCCCTTCTTAGAAACGTTACCGAGACCCATAACAAAACACACAAAAACATCAAAACCGACACAAACATCCCAAAAAGATGGGCACGACCTTGATGACAAGGTACTCAATAATAACTCACCCAAAAGGATTAGATCTTGTTTTATTGAAAAAACTAATAAATATGACAGAAGATGAAAGAACGAAGATGATTAATCAGTAGGAGGATGAAAGATGAAGAGCGAAGAAGTGAAGGCTACAACTTGGAGTCGACTCTCAAAACTGCAAACCGTAAAACTTGGATACTGGTCGTAAGAAGATAATATATATTTAATTCTAAGAAACGATATTTATCTCAATCAAATATTTAAATGTATTTGACTTGTATCAAATATTCAAAAGATCAGATCAAAATATACACTTAGTGGCGTTAAATGGTAGGAATCCGATTTTATTCCCAAAGTCTGCATTTTCCTGAAAATGCTTTTTATTGTTCCATACCATAAACAGCAACACCTCCCTAGATTCTACAACTTGGCCCATTTCTCGGCGAGAAACCAACATTTCTCCCCATATTTACTTACCAATAAATACCTCCTCTCTCTCGTTGCTTTCCACCCAATTAAATAAACAAAAATGCAGGCCTCCCCCCTAAACCTCCGTACCAGCTCTGGCCTTCCTCTTTGTCTCTCAGGGTTCACAAGCTCCCTCACTCTCTCCCAAGAGTACATAATCCCATCACATCAAATTTATATTTTATCTTTTTTATTCTAGCTCTGACCATTTATTCTTCTTTTTTCTGGGTAATAT
Source organism: Daucus carota subsp. sativus (assembly GCF_001625215.2). Lineage (NCBI taxonomy): Eukaryota > Viridiplantae > Streptophyta > Magnoliopsida > Apiales > Apiaceae > Daucus > Daucus carota. The sequence goes on along the minus strand of NC_030385.2, from coordinate 11,157,257 downwards.
GCAGAATAGCAGATCATGATCTGAGAAGAGAAGCCATGAAAAAGCAAAAGACACAAAGCAGAAGGGCTTCACTCACAGATCTAGAGGCTCTTGTAAATGGGCTCTCTTTTGTTTCTCTACAGCAGCAGCAGCAGCAACTGCTCCCTTGTCCTGCAAAAGCTGCTTAGTTTTACTTTTAGTTTCTGTAATTCAAATGGTCTAAGTTATGGGCTTGTTGATTCTCAAGCTGGATCAGATCTGTGTTTATTTTGGATCATGCTTCTCATTGATTCTTGTTATGTTATGTTTTTTCTTTTCAGTTTTCTCTTTTAACTTGCCTTTCCCAACTAAAACCATAGTTCCCAGCTTAAAGAAAAAACACAGCTAAATAAGACATACTCTATTTAATTTGCATAACAGACCTTTAATTTGGGTATTCTTTTCTTTTGTGTTGATTATAGCATCCAACGGTGAAGGAGCCATGGGGTGTAACGGCTCCCTGCCTGCGGGCACCGCGATCCATATATGATGTACCACATCACCATTTTTATTTTTATAATATACTCCCTCCGTCTCTTTATTCTTTTCCTATTTGGGATGTCGGTACTGCTCATAACATGAGACAAATTACTAATTTACATCTAATTTATAAAACTAAATATAGTCATGAGTGATCTTGTTAGATTCGTATTCACGAGTACTTTAATACAGTGAAGTTTTTATTTTTAATGCTACTACGAAATGAAAGATATTAACGATTAAAAATGTGTGTTGGCAAACGTGAAAAGTACAAACAGGAAAACTATTTAGAGACGGAGGGAGCAGTGATTAGTAGATAAAGTAACATCATTATTTTTATATATATAGTGATTAGTAAATGATTTCTATAGACATAAAACTAAGATGCATTGGCAATGATGCATTAATTTTACATTTCATCGAATATAAGTTCTACATAAAAAATGTGGGTACAATAATTCTTTAATGAACATTTTAAAATTGTGAGCTACTCCATCCGTCTCAATTTATAAGTCTTTTTTGCTATTCTAAGAGTTAAATTGATTAATTTTTGATCAACTATTAGAAAATATTTATTTGTTGTTTTACAAAATAAAAAGTTACATATTAAAATAAACTTGATTTACCTTTTGATGATATTTTTTATAAAAAATTTCAATCATACAATATCTATAAATTTTAGTCAAAATATAGTTAATTTGACTAGTCAAAAGTCAAAAGAGACTTATATATTGAGACGGAGGGAGTAATTTTTTTCATAATAAGAACAAATAGACAATTGAGTATCAACTACGGTTGAAAGAATCAAAATTTAATCAATGGATGCATTTTGTGATATTTTGATGCATACAAAAATTTACATATCCATACTATATATATAATATCGAGGACAAAAAAATTAACAACACACTAAATATATAATATTGAGGACAAAAAAATTAATATCAAATATAGTTTAAACTACTACTGAATTTCAATAAGCATTTTCAAATTTAATTTGTGATTATGGGAAATCTGAACTTAAGTTAGAATTCTTTTGATGTCAATGGAAGTGCCTGAATTCTAATAGAAGTTCGGATTACTTTTAGTAATGACTTTCTTTACATTTAACCCCGAGCAGCATCACCCGAGGACCGAGGTCACCCTAAGGTCCGTCAATCTCATTATGAAATTATTTAGTAATCGATGAGCTAATGGAGCTTTGGGTGCACTAAAAATAGTGAATTTCCTGTAAATAGTAACCAACTCTAACTCAATTCATGAATTAATGCCCTTTGTGGGTGCATATGCTCTAAGTAAAACAAGTCAGCTAAAAATTGGTCACAGGAGGCTACAAGTAGGGAAAACAAAGACTAATCAACGATGCGCCATTTATCTACCAATCTGAGCCTGGGCAAGATGCAAGGAATCTGCGAGTCTGTTGCTTGTGCGGCCACTCGATAAACCATCAAGGACACTAACTAGTTTTTTAATCTCTTTCTCACTTGGAGAAGTGGAACCTGTAAATTGCCCATCTTCTGGGCCTAAAGTTTCTCGGTGTGATTCTTTCTGCTTAGGAACGAATAACTTGGTTTTCCATTTAATACCAATTGTCGCAGCTTGATCTGCAAACAACATTTCTGAAATCGGCGACTCACAAATTTCTTTATAAACTTCGTAATTGGCAGCACAAGTACATCCGCCATCCAAAATTTTTGAAAGTGGATGCAAAACTGAGATTGGGTCATTGTTTTTTTCCAGGGTAGCCTTCAAATGTAAGAAATCTGTCACAAGTTCAGCCTTGCTGAACTTAACAAACACCGCAGTTTCATCCAAGTGGTAAATGGATGCGACAGAGCTTTGCCCAAAAACTTTACATATACATTCTTTTATTTCTGCTGCCTTGAGCTTAGATGGGAATCCCCACAGCAAGACAATATTTGAGAAAAAAATCTTTGAGTGGTGGTACTTGCGGTCACTAGAACCTGAAGACTCCACAATCCTTTTACCAGTCGTAAGATCAATAATTTCTCCATTGATCCAACTAAGATATAGGGTATTTATGCATCCTTGCAGCTTCTCTTCCAGAGCTAAACTTGGAGAGGGTACCTGGGATTCAAACTTTATACCTAGATGACTGCAAGCCTGAGCAAAAACACAACCCGTCATAAATGCATCATAACCGGCTTCATGCTTGGCTCCCGAGTTCCAATTAGACGACCTGGCAATAAAATTTTAGTATTAGTACCCAGCAATTGTACACATAACTAAAAATCAGAATACTTCATAAAATCATGATAAAGTTTCATAGCAAGACAGAAAAAGAAGTACGATAACTATAAAATCTCAGATGCACACATTAAGAACAGATTAGAATGAAGCAAAGCAACTTCGTTTGGGGGGGTTCCTTGCAATAATGATCACATATTGACTGCATTTACTGAGAAATGGTTGTACTCAGAAACATCCCAGATTATGAATGCAAAAGTGAGATAGCTACCATGAATATGGGGATGAGTCTACCTCCTTGGCATAATTAATTAATGGTAATTTTAGCAATCACAAACTCAGTTCCCATTTCCTAAATGGAAGCAAGGAAAATTACAACTTGCAGTAAGAAATGCACAAAAGCAAACAAAAAATTAAAAAAAACACTAAAAGAGTAAATGCACAAGAAAGTTAACCTCGTATCATCTACTTGGACCTCCACCTTAATGCAAGGCTTGTATGCTGATCCAGAGGTTTTGACACCTGACACAATATCGGGACATAGAAAAGCAAATGCTTTGGCAAGTGACGTGCTCCTCTTCTGCTTGATAACTTGAAATACATTGTTATTATTCAGGAGCAGTTTTGTGTCAATTATGTATGGGAAGTGCTTGGCAATGGAGGAAATATAGTCTTCACCGGTGGCAGGAAGAGGAGCTATAAATTTGCTGTACAAATGTGCTATATCTGTATCATGCATAATAACTAGTAAGGACATGCACATGAACTACAATCTTCATGAGACTTGCATAAAAAAATATATCTTAATAACATTTTGCAGAAGATATTTTGTACCAAGAAAGCAATTATGACCAACAACCAATTTCTTTTCAGAACTAAGAAGATCAATCACATGGCGCAATCCAACAGCATTTTTTATCTTCAGCTCTGTCTCTTTAAGAAGGATACCTTTTACCTCTTTCTGCATTACATATACAGCCAAGAAAGATTGAATAAGAAAACTTCGCTCTAAGATAATAGGCGAATAATGCAATTGTGTTACATGAACCCTCACCCTCCATAGATAGCAATAATCCTTTTCTTCCACACAATGTAGTTTCATTTAAAACTTCAACCAATACTATGCCAACTGTAATTTACAATTTATACCTAAACTGATAACTGCTTACTTGCACATTTGTGAAATAGTAAAACAGAAATAAGTTTATTCTTGAGGTTTAGTTTATTTTAATACATGTAGGATTGTTTTTAAAACAGAAAAACTCACTAGTTTTGAACGTTGTTAGAAGGGTTAGGAGTTATGTATGATGTATTATATTGGTTCTAGATTCTTGTTTTCTTGTTTTGAACTTTTACTTGAAAAAATAGAACGGATATGTTTATTTTACAATAACTGATATCATGATACTGAAAGTCTAGTTTCTTCTTAATAATAATTAAAGGCCTGTAAGTAATCAGTATATTGTACTCGATAAATTCTTGAATTATATAATAAGCCACTAAAAAATCAATAAATTTGCTAATGCATCATACCATAAGCAAATCCTTGTCAGTTGTAGAGTCTGTATAAACAAGTAACTGTTGCAAACTGGTGCCCTCACCACTAACGCGAATGTAAGCAAGATCATCAAAATGATTCTTGGTTACCTGCATCGTTGCAGTACTGATGTCAGCAATTGTAAGAAACCACAGGCATTTTGAAAAAACTTGGTGTAATTTACAAAAAAATCATCAAGATATTTAAACAATAACAGAGTGAAAAAAACAGGAATGGAACTGATTAGATATAGTGGACGAAAACTATGCTGTAATTTTTTTTTCTTATTACATATGACTTCTAATCAATAGCATCACCAAACAGAACCAAAGGGCTAAAATCGTGAGAAAGCTTGGTAAATTGAATCCTACATATGATGTCTGATATTGAGTTCACACTTGATATCAGTTTATCACATTGAAGAAGAGGTCTTACATAGCGAATAAATTATTTCTGAACAAGAAACATTGCTTAAATAATTACATGGTCATGTAATACTAATCAGCAGATTTTGTGCAGACTAAAGTGTTTCAAAGAAGTCATCAGAAGTCCAAAACTTTTGCCATTCCCATGCATGTCACACATATATAATACTTAATTACTTATAGTTATACACACACAAGTTTGACTTGACTATATACAGACAATGTTGTAAAAATCGGTTGACTCGACCGAGTGCTTGGATGAGTACTCAGAAATCGGAGGTCTGTCGGTTTTAACCGAGTACTTGGAAAAGTACTCTGATGTTGAAAACGAGTAGTCGGAAATTTAGCTTAATACTCAGAGTTCAAGGATCCAACTGAGTCGAACCGATTCCCGATTTTTATAACCTTGTATATAGAATATAGTGTAGGCACTGAAAAAAGGGTAGTTTGAGGATTGAAGTTGATGGATGGTGACAGAGGATACAAAAGAGCACTTTCGCATTATAGCTTAATTGCACGTTTGTGCACCTTCTTTACATTTACAACTTTATCTTGACCAGATCAGCGTTGATCAATGAATTATTCAATAAGTTCAGCAAAATGCCAAGAAGATTAGGCATAAGAACAAGCTACAACGTAAAAATGGACAACTTACAATAGCTTTCCAAACAAAGGCCAACAGAAAAAAAAAACAAAGGTCGATTCCATCAGGTTATATGAAATGGAAGGAGACCACAGTCCATCTATCTATTCCTCCACCACATCTGAAAAGTTTGGTGATTCCTAAGACCACTTATATCATCCTACTATATTACAATTGACAAGCCAATAACATTCACTAAATCCAATTAACGTTCGTGTATATATAGGATGCAGTTTGGGTATAGCTCGCGCAGTGTTAATTAAAGGCAAAAAGCACAGCGAAGCATGAGGGGTCTCCTTTAGCTTAAGCGCTTTTGGGCTTTTGTAAATGAAGCGCACATTTAAGATATGTGTAAACACTAGACATACTATTTAATAATTATAGCCCTAAAATATTGAACGAGACCAATGTTTCGTACTACTAAGAGCAAGTCCAATGCTAGATGCTATATATCTATTGCTATTGCTATAATATAGCACCAAAAAGTGTTTTTTGGTGCTAAAATAAAATTTGCACTCCAATGCTAAGTGCTATAACTAGTTTCAAATTTAACCAACTCATTAATATTTACCTAACTTTTATTAAATATCTCAACAAATTCTCCCCATTTTCACATGGAAGATGATGTGGCAACATGGATGGATCCATCCTTGGTTTCAAATATAGAACCAAGGATGCATCTATGCATGGATGCATCCAAATATAGCACCCCTTTGGAGTTGAGTTTTTTTACTTTTGATGCTATAATATAGCAATAGAACCAAGTTTAGCATTGCATTGGAGTTGCTCTAAAAGATATAAAGCAGGAGATAAAATTTAAATTTGTCCATCAACATCTTCTTCCTCGCCCATATACTCCCACTCCTCATCAGAACTAAGATCGACATGCCTATTCTGTGCATATTTAATCTCCTCTTCTTCATTCTAATATTGAACATCCTCATCCTCGATCTCGTCAATTAGATGCCTAGAAGTAGATCCAAAATTCCTGTTATTTGTATTTTTCACTCTTGATTTTAACCTTGATGTATATAGTGGCTCTCTAACCCCAGAAGCGTTATAAACATCATTATAGGTTTTAATCTAATATTTTGTTTTATGATGGGCTTTAAAAAGGCCCAGTAGGTTAAATACCAGCCCAGCTGTTTAAATCATATCAGATCTAATAAATTACATATCTAACAAAAGCCCGCTTTTTCACAGCTTTTATGAGCTTCTCGCTTCAGCAAAAAGCGCGCTTAAGCAGGGCTTTCGAATTTGCTCTGGGCTTTTTATAAGCAAAGCCCAACAGGTGCGCTTCGCTGCGCTTTCTGCTTAAGCTGCACTTAAAGTGCGCTTTTGATAACACTGAGCTCGTGTGTATAATTATATACATTGACACTCTTCTAGAAGCCATAACATGCACCTAGTTGTCATTCTGTTTAATGTCCACCTAAGGAAATCATAATCATGTTTGGCACTGCACTTTTCAAGTTTTAGCATTTCGGGAATTGGGAGTTGTCTGCTTAAATTGAATAGTTAAAACACATAAATCATTTCTAACGAATATGAAAGGAATTTGACTGTAAAGTGCTAAACTAATAAAAGAAATTTTTTTCCTACAGATCCTGGTAAAGGTACAGCATTTATTTCCAACCACAATAAAACTTTATGAGGGTGCAAAATAGTATCTGACTTTAAATAGCTATATAAATATATATTTTCTATATCAAACTGTAGGCAGTACAATTGAAATCTTAATAAGTCATCAACTAATTAATTATACAATAGGTTGTTTTTTAACTTGATATTTTTGAGAAATGGGGTTATTTACAATGACTAACAGAATGTAAGTTCAAATATGCAACTAACCAAGCAACCATGTGTGGATGTGTGTAATAAACACGAACAAGAAAATATGCAAAACGATTCTTCTGCTAAACCATGTTCAGTTAAAAACATTACCAACTGAATCAACCTGAGTTGGCGGGATGTAAAACCATGCAGCTTGACAGCTGGACGCATCAAGTAAAAAATGTTTTCAAACTGTTGAAATGATTCCTTTCTGCTCCCTTGACATTCATGATCCCTATTTCTAACTTGTAATAGTCCATTTTTCCAATCACTAATTTTGCTCTTCATTCTCTCAGTGAAAAGAACATCAGCCACCCTAGATATTGGCTTATCTTTTATGTCTTTGGAACTAGGATGTGAATCAAGAAACACATCATCATACAAACTAGTAAACAATCTCCGGGCTTCTTCTTCTTGCCCTCTGGACATATATGATATCCCTGAGATCAATTGAAAGTGTTTGATTAGAACACAAAATAACAAGCACAGTCATCAACTATTATTTTCTAGTACATTCCAGGGCCTACCCAGATATCACCATAAGAAGAACTGAGAAAACACAAACAAAAGATACATTTAGGCCTGGCCATCCCCAAGTAAAGGGCTACTCAACATAATCCTTATACAATTGTGAGGACTTATTTCTCTTTCAGAACACCTTTATTAACAATAAAAAAAAGACACACCCCAAAAATTTCCAACCTTCAAGCCGCTAAGCTCCTAATATTAAAATTTTGCATATAACTACATGTCCTCTAAGACAGCCCTAAATACAGTGTGGAGACTAAGTGCTTGGATTTGTTACTATTAAGAATCAAGGCCAATTGTTTAACCTATCAAGCAATGACAAAACATGTAAAGCCTATGGTAGATGATATATAAATATATATAACAAAAGCAATATTATCTTCATCACGGTATCAATCATTTCTCTAAACTCTTCAGTCAGACCCAAACCTCAGTCGACACCAGCAATAAGTTCAGCTAAAGTAAGACATGAAGTCATGAATAGAATATACTAGAGTCCAAACAAAGCATTACTTAAAAAGAAAAGCGAGCTACCTTCATTTATACAAGCATTAAAATCAAACTGGTACTTTGCCAAGAATTCTAGTGACGCTGTCTGGCACATGAATTCACACGATGTCCCGCTAATAGAAAGCTCTTGACGTGGAAATACATAAAAGTTGTGGCTGTTAATGGATAGAAGACACAACATTAGTAACATTCACAAGATAGCTTCAACTTAATACGCTACGCTCAAAAAACAGGATAACCAGAAATGTGAAATGTGAGCACTAACAACACACAGCAGAACTGAATTAAATACTTGTAGACAAAACAGATTCTATTAATTGCGAGAAACTAATTTTACATTTTGACAGTGCACATTATTGCGAGATAAATGGAAACGAAAGAAGACTAACGGATGAGCCAGGAAGGCGGAGACGTTAGGGTCCCATCGGAAAGGGCAAACGCCAAGCTGAACAACAGCGAACTTGTTAGCGGAGTCTTTGAGTTTGAGATAGCGAATATCGAAACGGTCGAGCTCGAAAGCCTCTCTCCAGGGGGCGCTGGTGATTCCGGTCATTTCGAGATCAATTGCCACGAAATCGGCGGCACGGATGTGTTGCCGGAGGTCCAGGAGGGCGGCGTCGAAGTTTGATTTCGTCACGTTTTTGATGCCAAAGCTGGTGGTGGTTGATGAGCAGAAGCTGCGTTCAATTAGGGTTAGGGTTTGGGAGACTGGCCTCCGCATCAACATCCTCATGTGTTTTCTCATCGCTCCCCTCTCTCTCTCTCTACATGTTTCTTTCTTCTTCACTTAGATACACATTGGAGAACAATTTTTATTCATATCATCACAGAATTAATCAGAAGCGGGAGTATCTCAAAATATCAGTTCATATAAACTACTCCCTCCGTCCCGGTCAATAGTATACGGGGGACGGGAGCGCGGCACGGACTTTAATGCTTTAATATAGTATAGTTCTGGAAATTATTTTTAAAAATTTCTTTTCTCTTTAATTGATATTGCCTGAAGCCTCTTTACACGGTTTTTTACTGAAATGCCCTCCTCACACATACCGTATTTACATTAAAATGCCACTGATACCACATACACTTTCACCAGTTTTAAACTCACTTCATCAGTTTATACAGTTTACAGACACGTGTATGTAAAAACAATGACCTGTGCTTCTTTTACAACCAACTAAGCCATTCTCCCCCCGGTAAGCTCTCCACCTAACGAAATGACGCGTCTCCGTTTTACGCCCTTAATTTCAAAATTCTGTATTCTGATCTTTCTTGAGATGTGCGTATCTTGAGCATTTCAAATTTTGAAATTCAAACTTCCATTACAAACTTATTGTACCTGTTTCTCTTTCTTTATGTAATCTTTCCTCTCCTTCGATATGTTTTTTCAATTTTAAGTTTACATCCATTTGTCTATCCAGATCTCTTCTTCCATTATGTCTCTTTTATTATTTTCTCTGTTTTTGTGGTATATCTCAGTTTTTGTTTTATCTGAAATTGAATACTAATTATGATTGTTCGATCTTTTCAGATGATGATAATTGACCATGTGAAGATATTTTGAATGTTTGGATGTTCACGGATAGCAACCGTCATCATTGTCAGTTGAGTTGTATGTGTTTGGTATGCTACCTGTTTGATTTAAGTCTTGAAAGAGTTTTATTTGTTTTTATGTTTAAACATGTATATATATAGAGACGGTTAGAATCCATGACTTCCCACGTACATATTTCACATTTTGTTTATAGCTTACACATTAATTTTGTAGGAATTTTTATATTTTAATGATTAGGTATTGTACCTTTTACTATATCCATATTGATTTTTTTTTAATGCAAACAAAATGAATGTTAGTTGTTTTTACTTCAATCTCTTAAGTCACATTTATGCGGGTTGTATGATGCGAGTATTATGATTGTTTTGGTCTGTCATTTATAATTGCTATTATCTGTGTTTGAAAGGATGTGATCAAGGTGTTCGAAGAAATGCCCCACTAAATTCAGATGTATAGCATCTTCTTTAGGTAATTACTATCGACTCTTTGTATAATCTATTATATTTTTGTGCATATCTTTAGTTGTCCTGGTGCTGAAATTAAGCAGACATTTGATTTTGACAGGGGGTATGATATAATACCACCATTTTGCAGGTGGGAAAAGATACGAAGAAGGTCTGCCTATATCTATGAAGATCAGTAGTGCCATGAAAGCTGCAGTTGGTGTAAAATTGGTATTTTTAATTTTTTGATTAGTTAATATCATTATATTTTATAGCAAGAAATATGTGATAATCTATAGTTTCTTTTTTATAACATCTTCTATTTTAGTGACATTCTTTATTTATTTTGAGTGTGTATGTTTATATTGATTTATCTATTATGGCCAAAGATTTCATATTTATTCAGACTTTGTATTGTTTCAGTGTGATTACTATATAATGTGCTTTTCTAATACAGGTCTTGGTTTGCTCAAATTAATTTAAGAAAATGACTTGCCTAATATGATTTTTTTTTTTTCATTTTTACAGATTTTCTATTGATGCTCTTTGTGAGTTTAGATTTTTGACATGTCTAAATCATGGAGAATAATGAAGGATATGGAATGTGGAACAATTCTGTAGAATTGATTATATGAATACTTGCAGGTATACATTATCAAACTTGCTACCCATCCTCTAAGTTGGTATTTGCATTTTTTTAATTTCTTTTGTAGATTTATTGAATTAAAATTAGTCGTGGTGTTGCTCTTACAGTTGGATGTCCTTTTAATAGCCATAAATTGTATATGTACTGATCTAAACTTGAGTATAACAAGTTTGGACTCACTTTTAAATAGCGAACAAGAGTGAACTTGAGAGAGCAAAGGATATTGGTTTGTAGCATAGGCAAGTTGCTATATGGTTTCAGAATAGACGATCCTGATATAAAAACCAAACAACTTGAAAAGGATTATGATTTCTTGAAAAGAAGCTATGATAAGCTCGAAATGGATTGTGATAGCCTTTCTAAAGGTAACGAGAAACTGAGGCTCGAGCCAATTTTTATTTTTGAAGAGTTGAGTAATCTGGGAGTCGGGGACTGTTTTGTTCTGTTCTGCATACCAGGATATGTTTTGTTTTGTTTTGCAGAAACTTCCATTCTAATCAGTTGTAATATAAACCTATGTGCTGTTTTTAGTTTTTGATCTGGATAATTTCTTATCCTTGAAGTATATTGCTTTTCATTTATGTTACTGGCCAGTGTTTGTCTTGCTAATGATGCATATATTAATGGCTCCACATAGCTGCTGGATCTTGAGTTATAATGCAGACATCCTATAACTCCAGATCTTGAGTTAGAATACTCTGATGATGAGATTTGCGCGACTACAGGCAGTCTAAAAGGGCCATGAATGTAATTGATATAAATTTCTAATGTGTTGTATTTGCAGGGGACGAGGACAGTGTGTGACCAAAGCAACAAGATATTCACCAGCATATCAGAATTTGTGTATTCAAAGCAGGTTAGTTGCTTACATAAGCATCAGAAAATATACATGCTGAACAATAGGTTTCAGCTATTGCTTTCTTTTGTATTTGAGTTTGCGCCTAATGGGACCCTATTTCAGCAGTTGCACAATAAGTATTCAACTATCTACATTCTACACTGATAGACAGGGGTACTCTACTATTGCAATTCAGTAGTTTCCACATATAAACTAAAATTAAGTGTATTTCTATGCTCGGTTGTATGCGTGATGACCATAAGGCCAAAGCATCATTGTCTCTCAAGGCATTTTTGAGATGACTCCTATAAACAAACGACTGTGTACTTGTGAATAGCTAATATATTTTCACGTCCGATTTTCTATTTAATAATAATATGCTACTACCTCCATCCCAAATTAGATGTCCCCGTTGACTTTGGGCACGTAACTTTAGGTGCATTGACCGTCTACTTCCGAAATTTATTTTTTTATTTTTTCTTTTATAAATGAAAATTTCATATTTTAATTTTTATTTGCAAAAATAAAATTTTAAAAATAAGTCACGTATCTATGCGGTCAATGAACCTTAAATTGTGTGCCCAAAGTCAACGGGGCCATCTAATTTGGGATGGAGGGAGTAATATGTTATCCCTTTGTTGTAGTTCAAGATTTGTACTACTTCTGTTTTGAAATATAGGTCGTTTGACCTTTTTACACGTGCAAAAAAGTCAAATGACCTATATTTCAAAACAGAGGGAGTAGCTGTTTTAGTTCTTCAATTCCAATGATTTTAGATGAAGAAAATCTTAATTATTTATGTTATTTTGGCAGAGGATGCTCAGCTGACTCCTTTATTGCGCCTTGGAGCTGGAGCTTGTGCTGGAATAATTGCAATGTCTGCCACTTATCCTTTGGACATGGTGCCACTTATCAAACCCTCTGCTTATTCAAAGAAGCATTAAGAGGTTGAAACACGTTATTTGGTTAATTTTCAAGTCTGGAACTTTACTCTCCCCCGTCCTTTCAATTGTCAAGTACTCCTTTGTACATAGATATAGTTTGATATCAAAATGAAATGGTGTTAAATTTCGGTACTTGAAAAAGGAACTTTGTACAAAATAAATACCAATTAACATATAATTAATGTTTCAAATGATTTGTTAGAACTTGAGTAATGTATATTTATAGACTTGACAGTTTTTTAGTTACATGAAATTAAATTTTATTAGAAATCAGAAGAGCTGAGAGGACTAAACGCATGTCTTCAGATTTATTTTTTTTAAACAATGGAAGCAAGTCTTTTAAATTTCATGACCAATGAAAATTGATTTGTATTGATTTAAAAGCAGGTTGTTTTATAATATTTCATTAATATTTATATTTCAGATAATTAAAAATATATACATATCTAAAAATAAAAAAAAATCCTTAAATTTGATTAAAAAAGTTTACCCAGGCAGATCCTATGATTGGGCATGTACAATATATTTAGAATCGGTGAATGGATTTGTGCCCAGTCCAATAATGTGTCTGTTTTGGCGACTAATTTTTTAGTAAAATTAGTCAATTTTCTTAGAATTTATTCGAATATAAATATTAAAAAAATATCTTTTTAGTCATTATTTGATAAAAAATACTCCCTCCGTCCCACCAGGATGTTTACGTACACTGTTTGCACGCATTTTGAGGCTTTTATAAAGTACAGTTCAATAAAGTTTTTTTGATTTTCTTTCTTTTTCTGAATACAAGTTTAAACGTTAAACTTTTTTTTGAGATTTTTTTAAAAAATAAATATATAGCGTAAGTATACCTTATTGGATCCTTAAAATGCGTGCTAAAAAATAATGTAAAGAACCTGATGGGACGGAGGGAGTAAAAATTTATCTTAGAAAAAATAAATTTTATTTTCTTTACTCCAGAAATAAGTCATTATTTTCCAAAAGTAAGTGTTGGCAAATAAATTTTAAACAGAGAGATAACGTAGCCAAACAATATCATATTCATATGTAATATCATCCACTCATATGAGAGATTTTAATATATTCATTAAAATTTTGAAGTGTTATGTTAATTGTACTATGATTAAGATGATTATATATTTTTTTTTAAAAAAGAGAAATAACTGCTTATCCAAATATATTTTATTAACATAGTTTGTGTTAATTTAACTCATTTCTTAGATTTTCAATAAAAATTAAATTTTTTATACCATGCGTAGCGGGCAAAAAATCCTAGTTTTGTATAAAAGTATAACATTTATACTTTTATACAAAAAAAAGAAAATCTTAAAAATAAGTTGTAGAACTATGTTTTATAAGAGTCTTAAAAAGCGTGTCGAGCAATGAAAAAAAAACGTATACAATTGACTGGGACAGAGGGAGTAGTATGCAGTACTCAAGTGGTGTATTTAATCAGAATTTTAAATTATGTTTGAAATTCATTGAAGTATGATGATATTTAGATATTGACGGATTATTTTTGTTAGATTGTCCAATATTTTAAGTTTTTTGAAATCAATGAATTTTTGAAGCATCGTCTTCAAATTCTAAAAAATCTATATCATGATATTATCTAGTCGAGCAGATGTATGTTTTGCTTGTTTTTTCGTCTTGATCTTTTCCAAATGAGAGCAAGCGTCATCGGTTAAGAGTCACCACTAGTGAGCTAATTGCTCCCAACATTTTGGTATGTGACACAAATCTGGAACTTCTCTTATGTGTCTTTTGCTTGTTTTTTCGTCTTGATCTTTTCCAAATGAAAGCAAGTGTCACCGGTCAAGACTCTCTTCCCTCGTGAAGTTTCCACTATCTGCTTAGACCTCGTTTTCTTCTTTTCCCTGTAGGATCCGAGTAGGTCGGGCCTTCCACTGATCCTTCTGGAGACTAAACTTCGAATAATCTTTTTGACTATAACTCACTCTTGAGCTAAATCACCACTAGTGAGCTAATTGTTCTCAACATTTTGGTGTGTGGCACAAATCTGGAACTTCTCTTTAGATCTTCTTCTCCGGCTATCTCATGGTTTAATAGCCGTCTCCGGTGGAAATATCAGGTTGAAATATAGAAGAGACCCCTCATTCTAGCGCCAATGTCATCCCTTCCCTTACAAATAACAATATCTTTTTCTCATTGATTTTCCAAATTTCCAAACCCTGCTTTAGCTTTCTCTTTTACTCCCTCCGTCCCCCTCATTTGTTTACATTGGGGGACGGGGGCTCGGCACGCATTCTAATGCTCTCGTAAAACGTAGTTCGGTAAATTATTTTGAACTTTTTTTTCTTCTGTATAAAAATTTGATGTTTAAATTTTTATACAAAAAAGAAAAAATTTAAAAATAAGCTATAGAACTATGTTTTATATGCGCATTAAAATGCGTGTCGAGCAGTGTGAAAAAACTGTAAACAAATGAGGGGGACAGAGGGAGTACTATTTATGGAGTCCCTTCCGGGATTGGTTCGTTGGCTTTCGTTCTTCATGGGCTCACGTCCAATGCTCCTCTCGAGCTAATCCCCAACAATGTCCCTGCCTCATCTTCAAGAGCTGAAGGCGTTCTATAAGACTTATAGCTAGAGAAAAATTGGCATGGTTCCAGAGTATATTGTGTGGGCAGATCTCGCCAACTTGGCATTGCATAAGATATTATCATACATGCTAGTTTATAGTTCGACAAAACATAGGAAGATGAAAATTTTAACCAATGAAAAAGCCTGTACCTCATACAGCTACACTCACAACACAGGAGGTAATCCTTCTTATGGTCTCAACAGACCTAAAAAACATGTAATGACTGCAGAATCCAGAGCTTATGGGTACTTTCAGATTTTCAGCAACAAAGATAGAATTGTGGAGCCAGCAGATGATACAGATTTACAGCCTGACTAATTTACGAGAATGCATTAGCCAATAAATCTTGACATTACCTGGTCTAATTAATTTTGTGAATTACACAATGACAAATAACTTGGACCTCCACCTTAATGCAAGGGTTGTATGCTGATCCAGAGGTTTTGACACCTGACACAATATCTGGACTTAAAAAGTAAATGCCGCAAGTGACGTGCTTCTCTTCTGCCTCATAACTTGAAATGGATTGTTATTGTTCAGGAGAAATTTTGTGTCAATTATGTCCGGGATGTGCTTGGCAATGGAGGAAATATAGTCTACGCCGGTGGTAGGAACAGGGGCTTTAAATTTTCTGTACAAATGTGCTAAATCTGTATCATGCAGATTAACTAGTAAACAATATGCACATTAACTATAATCCTCATGAGACTTGTATGAAAACATAACTTAATAACATCTTGCAGGAGATAATTTGTACCAAGAAAGCAATTATGACCAACAACCAACTTCTTTTCAGAACTAAGAAGATCAATCACGCGATGCAATCCAACAGGATTTTATTATCTTCAGCTCTGTCTCTTTAAGAAGAATACCTTTACCTCTTTCTGCATTACATAAACAGCCAAGAAAGATTGAATAAGAAAACTTCGCTCGTAATTGTCTTACATGAACCCTCACCCTCCAAAGATAGCAATACTACCTTTCTTCCACACAACGTAGCTGCATTTGAAAATTCAACCAATACTACGTTAACAGTAATTTACTATATATACTTAAACTGATGACTGGTTACTTGCATATTTGTGGAATAGTAAAAGAGAAATAAGTTTATAGTTGAGGTTAAGCTTATTTTAACACATGTAGGATTGTTTTCAAAACAGAAAAACTGATTAGTTTTGACTGTTTTTAGAAGGGTTATAGTTCTGTATAATGTACTACATTGATTCTCGATTCTTGTTTTAAACTTTTACATCAAAGAATTGAAACTTTGAGATGTTAACACCGATACGGTTATTTCACAAATGAGAAAATTGATATCATGATACTGAAAGTCTAGTTTCTTATTAGCAATAATTATAGGCCTAAGTAATCAATATATTATAATTGCTAAATGATTGAACTTATATAATAAGCCACTAAAAAATCAAAAACTTTTGCTAATGCATCATACCATAAGCAAATCCTTGTAGTCTCTGTATAGACAAGTAACTGTTGCAAACTGGTGGCTTCACCACTAACACAAATGTAAGCAAGATCTTTAAATGATTCTTGGTTACCTGCATAGTTGCAGTACTGATGTCAGCAATTGCAAGAAAGCACAGGCAATTGAAAAAAACTTAGTGTGATTTATTAGAAGAGCCTCAAGATATTCAAACAATAACAGAGTGATATAAATAAGAATGGAACTAATTTGATATAGTGTACAACTCTCTACTCTAAAAAATTTCTTATTACTCGTGATTTCGAAACAATAGCACCACCAACAGAACCGGAGGGCTAAAATTGTAAGAAAGCTTGGTAAGTTAAATCCTACATACGGTCTCTGATACTGAAGTTACATTTGATATCAGTTTATCACACTGAAGAAGAAAGGTCTCGCATAGCGAATAAATTATTCTGAACAGAAAGCCTAGCTTAAATAATTACATGGTCAATTAATAGTTAATACTAATCAGCAGATTTTGTGCAGCCTAAAGTGTTTCAAATATGTCATTAGAAGTCTAAAACTATTACCCTTCCCATGCATGTCACAAATATATAATACTTATTGTTATACACACGCAAGTTTGACTTGACAATATACAGTTAATGTTGTAAAATCGGTTTACTCAACCGAGTACCTGGATGAGCACTCAGAAATGAAGGTCTATCGGTTTTAACCGAGTACTCTGTTCGGTTGAGTACTCTGATATTGAAAAGAATACTCAGAAATTTGGCCGAATACTCGAAATCCAACCAAATCTAACCGATTTCCGACTTATATAACCTTGTATATAGTGTAGGCACTGAAAAAGGATAGTTTGAGGATTAGAGTGGATGGGTGGTCACAGAGGATGCAAAAGAGCACTCTCGCCTTAAGCAAACTGTATAGCATAATTGCACGTTTCTGCCCCTTCTCCACATTTACAACTTTGACTTGACCAAATCAGCCTTGACCAATGATTACTTCATTGAGTTCAGCAAAATGCCAAGAATATTAGACGTTAAAAGAAGCTACAATGAGAAAATGGAGAACTTACAACATCTTGCCAAACAAAGGCCAAAAGAGAAAGGAAAAAAAAAGGTCGATCCATCAGGTTATATGAAATGAAAGGAGACCACAGTTCCATCTATCTTATCCCACCACCACATCTGAAAAGTTTGGTGATTCCTAAGACCACTTATAATCATACTAAAATACAATCGACAAGCGAATAACATTCACTAAATCCAATTAACGTTCGTGTATGTATAGGATGCATTTTGGGTATAGCTTGTGTGTATAATCATATACATTGACACTCTTCTAGAAGCCATAACATGCGCCTAGTTGTCATTCTCTTTAATCTCCATCAAAAGAAATCATAATTAAGTTCAGCATTGCACTTTTCAAGTTCAGCATAATGGGAGTTGTCTGCTTAAAATTAATAGTTAAAACACAAATCATTTCTGACGAATAGGAAAAGAATTTGATTGTAAAGTGCTAAACTAATAGCAGAAAGAAAATTTTTACAGGTTCCCCTGGTCAAAGGTACAGCCATTATTTCCAAACACAAAAAACTTAATCAGGGTGCAAAAGCTAACTTTAAACAGCTATATTAATATATATTTTCTATATCAAATTGTAGGCAGTACAATTACAATCTTAATAATCATCAACTAATTAATTCTACAAATTAATTGTTTAAAGGGAAAACAAAAAAAATATCTGGAGTCCAAATAGTTGTGGACGATCACCAATGTAAAATGGAAAACAGCTGGTGTTAATTTACCGAAATGATTTTTATTTGTCAGAAAAAATCCAACAGAGGTAGGGGACTCTAGATTACAAGTGCTACAAGTTTAAATTAGTCAGTAAGCTTTAGTATATGAATATTGAGTTGGTAGAATTGAGGGACATACCTTCTTGAAAAAGATGCAGACATGTATGGAAAGAAGTTGCCGCCTTCTTGAATCTGAAGTCATACATGTGCACTGATAACAAGGTTGTATCACTTACAAAAGGTGAATCTTCACTGTCAAAAAATTATACAATTTGGCTAATTTTCATTTATCCCTTCTTAACCATATCTGATAATTTTCAAATGCCTTATCCAGCTCTCCCATCCTCCAGTGCTTCTTTATAATTATTTGAAAAGGAACATGATCAATCATCAAACCAGAGCTGATCATCTGGTCAAACAAAATTTCTGCATTGATTACTTTACCTATTAAACAAAACCCTTTCAAAAGTTGGGTGTAAGTTATAATGTCAGGATGGCATCCCTTTTTCAGCATTTCATCATGAAGTAAGAGTCCAATATGAACATGTCTGAGACGACAAGCAGCACCTATTAATATATTATAAGTAACTACATCAGGATAAACTCCATGAAAGATCATTTCTGTCTTCAGATTATGTGCTTCAACAAGTTTTCCTTCCCGTGCTATTGCATTAATCAATGCATTGTAAGTAAATATGTTAGGAAAAATGCCAGATGCCACCATTTGATCGCGAATATAAAACGCTTGTTGCACATCCCCGTGTCTTCCATAACCATCAATCAAAGAATTCCATATATATATATCAGGTAAAACTGAATCCTCTAACATAATATGAAGATACTCTTTAGCTAAATCTACATCACCATTGATACACAAACCTTGAATAAGCACTCTGTATGAAATAATGTTTGGAGGAACCCCCATTTTCGACATCACCCCGTGAATATAACAAGCCTCGGTAGTCTTTTTTTCCTTAAAAAGAAGACTTAAAAGAGCGTTATATGTGAAAACATCAGGCATCAAACCTTTTTTGTACATTTCACATACAAATCTATATGCGAGACTATGGTGCAAGCTCAAACCAGCTCCATGGATCATTACATTATATGCTACAACATCTCTTGTTCTGTGCCCTTTGGATATTTCCTCCCAAATAGCGAGGGCACTAGATATATCTCCATTCTTGAAGTAACCATTCATAAGTATAGTTGAGGTGATCAAATTTGCTGTTTTACTTTCAGGCTTATCTTCTAGAATTTCTCCTAAGAGTTTTGTAGCCTCCCCAAGTAAACCTTTATTGCATAGTGCATGAACAAGAATGTTACAAGTAACTCTATTTGGTCTTATAGCACAAGTACTCATGGTGGAGAGAAGATCTAGAGCTTTATCCAAATCATTACTGGCACAATAACCTACCATTAGAGTGTTATAGGTAGCACAATTGGGAGAAGGACCTCTGCATAACATATCTATAATAATCCATTTCGCTGTCTCCAAGTCGCCGCTTTTGCAAAACCCATTTACAAGGTAATTATGCGTAAGCACATCAGGAACTAAAAAATTCTGTAACATCTTGTTCCGAAGCCATAGGGCCACTCCTAGCTTACTTTCCAAACACAAAGCTTTAATAATGGCCAGATGTTGAGAGTAATCTGCTCCGAAATTACATGTAGTAACTCCTAAGTGCGCCCATAATTTGTTTTCCCTACAAGAGCATGTAAACATATCAAATAGACTTGACATAACAAACAAATACATTCTTCTCACATACTACTTCCTCAATCTCACATCATATATTATAATTTCTATTTTGGGATGTCCTCGTATACATATCGGTTTACAATTAATTAGCACTACATACATCAACCAAAAGTTTCCAAACAATAACCTAGAACATGTTAATACTCAAAATTTGTCGAGTATATCTGTGTGAAAGAAGTCTAAATTATCACCTCTACCTTACTAACATAAGGCATTTCTTCGAATAAAATAAGTTGAGCACAAAAGGACAAAAAAATGTTTATGAGGTGAATTATTGAGAAACAATGATATGAAGAAATATTTATATATACATATACATATATACATATATATTAAAATATGTAGAGTTGTGATTCATAATTATTATAATCTACCACATTGATCAAACATGGATATTTTATAATAAAGGCAATAAAAACATGAAGAATTTGTTTTCCAACAGAGAGTATATTTCAGACATTTATCTTGCTGTGGTGGATTTTATAAATTGGGATACAAATTGTGATAAACACACAAACAAAAAACAAAATAGAAAGAAAAGAAAAGAGTCAGAATAAGCCATTGGTGATATCTGTAAATGCATAGAAGACAAAATTTGGTTTTGAGATTTGACACAAGAAAATAGTCCATGTCTGTATAGTAACTGATTCTACCTTTCATTTTATATGAAGCATTCATGCTGTCATGTGATACAAAGCACATATCTGCTACCATTAATGTAAAAAAAGTCCTCTCTTTCCCTGTTCTAATATAATACAAGATAAAATTATTTATGTTACAATAACCAGCCACTGTGGAACACTCCACCACCCTTCCACTACACATTGTTAAACATATTTCCTTCAAAGATTATAAAGGTGATTAAATACTCCCTTATGCTGACTAGCCGTTGCTAAACAAAAAGTGACTACAAGTTTAAACCAACATCTAGCCTAAAAGTTAACTGACGTAGAAAAGCAATTATCCACTTGTCACCTGCGGCAACTAATCATATCTTACTAAAAAGAAAGGAGCTTAGCCTGACTAAACTTAGATGGCTATAAAGTAAAAGAAGTACCGCTTCTTTTGTTTTGATAGCGACCGAAATGGTAGGAACGGCCAGTCGGCCACTTAATAAAAAATGATGCACCCCAGTTCAGTTTCCTACTATACAGTAGTAGGTCTTAATTGTGCTTCATGCTACTACTGCTCATTGCTCAACCAACGTTTTTCTACTGCATATAAAAAACATATACCCCTCATGATTCAACTCAGTAAGTGACCATGAACACAAATAGTCCCCCCACTAGTCATCTGGTGGCAAAGGGATAACTGAATATAAAGTTTCAACTAGAATATATCTAATGGCCAACTGACAAGATATAGTCACCGTCTCATTGATTAACCACCCACAGCATATAAACCATCGCCAAGTTGACTTATAGTAGTTTGACTGGACTATATAAGGTAGAAACATGGAGTCATCTGTGCTGATTCTGGTCACAAAAAATAAAACCGGCCCCTGAATCAAAAAAGTCCCGCTCCAGTTTAATATACTACTTTTCTTTTTATAAGAATTCTAGCCTTAGGATGACCTGTTATTTCGTGATGCAATTAATTTTTATTTTTGCATTCATATCACTTGGTATTACTTAATTTAACCTGTGTTCCTGTCTCCGGAGTAATTCAAAAGCTATAACAGAGTGATCCTGACTTACAATGGGAAGTAAAAATATAATGAAAAAAAATTAATGGATATATAAACACTTAAACGCTTTCATTTGATTCATTTCCATAATCCCAATTTTGAAGTGAAGTATTAAACGAAAGTATATACAAACATTCTAAAGCTTTTTATTCACTTCTCCTGTTTCCAGTTTTGAAGCGAAAGTATTGGAATGAAAGTAAACGTTTTGGCACCTCTTACTTCCCTTTAACTCATGAATTTTTCGGGATGAAAAATCAATGTGAAAGTATATTGGCCTCTGTAGATATGTGGTTACAATAAGTACCTCTGTAGTATGTATAGCTCATATCTACAGTGGTCTCCTCTTGTAGATATGTGGTTACAATAAGTACCTCTGTACTATGTATACGGTATTGGCCATGTAAATTAACATATTCAATGTAATTGTTGCGTCAGGACATAGTTTTTATACTTGAAACATTATATGACCCAGGATTTTGAAATGCAGATACCATTGGGAAAACTTTACTAGTGAGGCAGTATCTAGGAGGTGTAGCATTCAACATCACCAGACATGCTTTTGGAAAATGATTCATTAACTTGGTGGGGGTGATGGGTGAGCAGAGCAAGGAGTTTAAAGCTATAATTGCTGATGGTTCAAATCCTGGTTCCCCTCTTGCAAAAGCTGAGCACATTTCATGGCTCCAGTGGTTGTTTTCGCTTAAAGCAGAAGCATTTGCAAAAAAAAAAGGGTGTGCAGGGATAATCTCACTTAGGGGTGGCAAAATTAGACACCAAAACCCAACTCAAAAAGGTACGAATTAGGGTCAGAGTATTTATATTTTAGTTCTTAGTATAATAATCATTCTAACACATTTAGGCGGATGATTAGGAGTAATATTGTTATTCTTCTAGGATAACAGAACAAGGCACAACACAAATTATTACAAAGGCAACAAACATTAATGAGCTACCTCATCGCTTTCAAACGGTCTAAGCTCCCTTTAAGCATATCATCCAACACATTGAACACCGCCTCGGGAGGCTCTTCTTCCTTATCACCACCAGAACCCTCCTTATTCGCTTTGCGCCGGTACTGACTACCAACATTTGCAATCAAATCATCAATGTAACACGGAATCGCCTCATTTTGCCTACAAAATCGAGCAAACAAACATCTAATCACATACATACACAACAGATTCGTGAACTGAAAAGGTGCAAAGTGTACCTCTTGTCGATAAAATGGAGTTGAGTTTTGTGCGAAACGGTGAATTTGATTGAGTCGAAGATCTGAATACTTGCGTTGAGGAGACGAAGAAAGAGGAGTGAAGTGTCTACTAGAGACCCAGCAGCTAATGAAATTGACATGGCTGGATTCAATTGTGTCAATGTAATCAGGCTTTGTTCGTAACAACAATGCTTCAGCCTAATTGGCCTACCACCTCCCTCTCAGATGGGAAAAGGGTGAGGTAACAATTTCAGTACATAAATGGCCGTCACTTCAAAACTCAGAGTTTTACTTTTTAACATTTTACGATTCACTTTCCGGTTTTAAATTAAAATTATTTATCTTTCATTAAACTATCGAGTCTAAATCATAATCATCATTAATTTAATATTAGAACTTCAAATTAACCGTTGTTAATATTTTAGGGTTCATTTTTGGATTTTAGAATGATTTATTCATATTTGAAATTAAATTGACTTACGGTTAAGGTTTGAGATTTGAGGGTTTAGATCCTAAACACTCGAGCCTAAACCCTAATTAACGAGGCCCTAGAGCCGAGGAACTAGATTAAAAAATTAATCTTAAAAACATAGATCGATAATTTTTAATATTTTAGGATTTATATTTGGGTTTTAGAATGATTTGTTTATACTTGAAATTAAATTAATATCAAAAATTAAAAAAAAATATTCAAAACGCAACTTTAAGTTGAGTTTAGGGTGTAAAACACAACTTAAAGTTGCGCTTAACCTTTCAACGTTATTTTAAGTGACGTTTTAGATTATTAAAAAATATACTACACACCTTGAACGTGCCATTAAGTCACGTTTTAGCTTAATACGTGATTTAATCAAACGTTTACTTTTGAGAATCACACTCTCAATGTGGTGGGACGAAGCCACGTTTTGAGCTTGCAAAAAAAATAAATTTAAGATGCGTTTTAGAAAGACACTAGAACGTGGGACGAAGTCCCGTTTTATGCTTTTCTAGTAACTCCAGATCGTCAAACGCAAAGTGAAGTGATGTTTTGGGGTGACATTCGGGGCCATTTTAACGGATCGCGCCAGTTCGAATCCGTATTCGAATCCGAGGATTGCGGATACGGATATGGATATAGGCATATCCGTATCCGAAAATATCTGTATCCGAAAGTATTTAAATAAATAAATATATATATATATATATATATATATATATATATATATACATAATATTACTTATATTAATTTATTACATATTTATATTTTTTTTATTTTATCATATATATTTTAAACCAGAATTAATATTTAAAATAGGAAAGAAAAATTAACTTAAAAACAAAAAGAAATTAGAATGCACATACAATACAGGATACAGTGCTACAGAGTAACACGGTTAACACTCAACCCACTAAACAAAATATCCAATCTGCGAGTTCATAACCCGCCGCCCAACCCCGCACTCTTCTAACCCTATAATCTAAATCCCACTAAATCCCTCGATTCTTGCAAATTCTTCGATTAGTTCTTGGTACCAGGAGTAGATATTGGAAATCCATCTTCATCTTCACTTTCCATGACTGAAGAATCAATATCACTCCTGACAACAATTTGTTTCTGGGTATTATTATTTTCATTGGACCCAACTGACTTGCTCTTTTTCTTCTTTAGTCATGACCCATTATTTTTTTTTCACTGGTTCCTCATCATCAATTATCTCAACTATCTTCTTAATCCTCACTGCATGAATAAGCAAAAAAATGGTGAGTTAATAACGGATCCGGATATTATCCGTATCCGGATAATATTCGCCGGATACGGATTTTTTTATTCAAAAATTTGCGGATGCGGATTCGGATACGGTATTTAGTAGGCGGATTCGGATACGGATATGGGCATATCCGTATCCGTTTTATCCGTTTGACACCCCTAATCCAAATATATCAATTATTATAACTTTTCTGCTCTATTTTGCAACGCAATTTTATTTAAATCACAACTTTTGGGATAAAATAAAATATATATCATATTTATGATTTTAAAAATATTTAATGACGTTTCAAAAAATGCTGATATTTTAACTCTTTCTTTTTAACACTCAGTGTATGAGTTATATACGATAAGCAATATTAGTCCCAAAGTGATGTAGACTACTAAATTCTTGATTTCGTTTTTATTTACGTATTATTAATTTTAAGTTCGTATTCAAAATCCAATTGCAACAAGTTTAAGAAAAATATATTGTGTATATATAAATATCAATAGTTAGCTACAATGACAACAAGGTACAGAGCACAAGCTCTTGTTTTCTACAAATCCATCTCGTCTAATTTTGTTAAGTGTTTGTGAGTGTGTAGTTTGCGCAAATGTACAGTGTGTTGTTAGTTTTCAAATGAAAACTACTTGACTATTAATAGGTTTCCATTCTATCTATGGATGGTTAAATTAGCTAGATCTAAAAATGGTAAAATAATCTAATCTGACGGATACCTGATCTGAACCCTAAAAATTTAGATATCCCGAACCTGATTTTTTGGATTTGGATTTGATTTCCAGATCCGAAAATTTTTGGATTGGGATTTGGTATTTACCAGTCCGATATCTAACCATATACAATCCGATATTCGATCGAAACCCGATCTGAACCCAAAATCCGAAAAAATATCCAATACACACAAACACGCACAAGTGCTTAAATGAAAACCCCCAACTAATGTGAGACATGATATCTAATCTTAGTCACACATTTTTACCCTTAAATTAAATTAAAACACAACCACACATTTTATATTTTAAATTTATAATTCATTTCTTTCATCCACCTCTCCACCCACCAACGCCACTACCACCCCGGCCCGCCACTACCGGAAAACAGTAGATCTGCCTCCCCATCTATCTCTCATCGCTCTCTCCCTCTCTCCCCGGCATTGGTCCCATTTCCCCTGCGTGACGCGACTATCGTCGCCGCTCTCTTCCACCAAATACGGCAGAGCTCTACGCCGTTGCCTTTATCGTGTCATCAACATCGCTTGAGGCTTCGATACGCCTCTATGTTCAAACACCTCAAAACACGCACACCCACACCACTCTTATATAAATAGATATGTTCTTTCCCTCCTTTCTTTGATCTTATTCTCCTTTACATTCTTCCATCTCCTCTCTTTCTTGTTCATTTCCAATGATTTACTTTGTAATTGGTGATTTAGCATATTTGGGGGGTTTGTAAACGGTGGAGGTGATTTGTAGATGGTGGCGGTTCTGATTATTGTAGTGATTTATATTTAAATCTGGTGATTTTTATTATGATGTTGGCGGTCGGAGTTGATGAATGGAGTTGGTAGCCGGATTTGGCGAGTATGAATAGTGGCTTGGTGTTTGTAGATGGTGGTGATGTGGTGATTTTCGTTTTCTAGCAGTGATTTCATTTTTCCAGCGGTGATGGTGTTCCGATGGTGATTTTCGGTTTGACAGTGGTGATTTTATATTTTCTGATTGTGATTTTCTGGTGGACGCCGGAGGTGGTGGTTGCCAGAAATGGAGGTCGGTTGTGGTTGGGGGTAGGGCTGAGCATCGGGCGGTTTGGCTGGTTTCAGAGTGCCAAACCAAACCAAACCAAAAATCACGGTTTCCTTAACCATGAAACTGTAACCGAACTGAAAGTTAGAAAAACCAAACCAAACCAAACCGATTACTAACGGTTTGGTTCGGTCGGTTTCGGTTTAATACCCAAATTTTAATAATTTTTTATTGAAATATTTTCTAGTTAAATTCTAATTAATTTTATATCTACTAGAAGTCTGGAAAATATTTTTGCATATGCTAGCAGATTACCATTCATCATCACACATACATGAATAAATAAAGTAAATAACTTTTATAACTAAAATCCATTGCATTGTTTAATAAGTAGCAAATGATCCATAATCCAGAGAGCAAAATAGAATACAATTTGAAAGTATAGTCTGGCTAATAAAACAAAATCATTATAATCATTTCTAAGGTTCCAGTAACTTTAAGCCATCAACTGCAAGCTTACAAGGAAGAAGGAAAATAAAAAAATTAGTACATAAGCTTACAACCCAAACATTAAGAATAAATATGATCAATCGACAATCCTAATGACTCACTAAAACAGGGACCAAAAATGTGGACAATGGCCTAACAAAAGAGAAGACAGTGATGCTTGCAGTAAACAAAGATGCCCAGGCCTGTTTTAAAAGGGAGAGTTATATAATATTAGTATTGCAATTATGCTCCTGGAAGCTGGAATGTTAGAACTTATATATTAAGAAAAAAGAACCTCACCTCAATTTTCATCAGACACCATCAAAGCTCCATCCAATTCTAAAAAAGAAACAAAAAAATTATATATTTTAAAGAAAATAGAAAGCAGACAAAATAAGAAAACTATTAAATATATAATTTCATACCAGAAGCAATTTCTTCATACTTTTCCAACTCTAGTAGCTTTTCACGTAACTGAATTGGTTCCGAAGGACTTTTCAACCAATTCTGAGCGCAAATTAAACTTTCAACTGTCTTTGGGAGTAAACTACTTCTGAATTGGTCAAGGACTCTGCCCCCAGTAGAAAATGCAGATTCGGAAGACACGGTTGACACAGGGACGGCTAGCAATTCTCGTGCCATCTTTGAAACAATTGGATATCTAGGAGTATTGCATTTCCACCATGATAATATATCAAAATCTTTAGTTGGCGGCTCAACTTTTTCTAATAAATAAATTTCCAACTCACTCTTAACATCAAAATCCTCAGCCATCATATCCATTTCCCATGCTTTGTCCCTTTTTTTCATCCAAAATGGCGTACATGGATCTTTCACTAGACACATCTTTCTCAGCCCTTGAATCCTCGACCTTCTGATGATGCTGATTAGAAACAGAGGAGGACTCGTAAAACTTATAAATTTTTTCCATTGCTTCCTCAACCTTATCAGTGATAGTACCAGCTTTCACCATATCATTGTCACACAATCGTTTTATATTCCACCGAACATATTTCATCTTATATCTCGGATCCAAAGCCACACAAACAAATAACAAATAATTAAAATCTGCATATTCTCCCCAATATTTATCATACTTTACTTTCATCTTTCGAGCCATATTCTTCAAAGCCTCATCATTACTTCCATTCATCATCCATTTCAACATATCATGCACTTATAACATTTCACGGAAAAAGGAATTAGATGAGACATACATGGAGCTCGAAAATTTCAAAGTGCAATCATAAAATAGTTTTAAAAACTCTACAAAAACTCTGGCACAAGTCCAATTTGACTTAGTAGGCGGCCCTCTATTTTTTTTCCTCAAAATAACTCTTATATGCTTTATCTTCTTCCAATAATCTGTCAAATGCTAATTCATAATCAACCACACTCTCCAACATTAGATAAATCGTATTCCACCTTGTATCTACATCTATTGATGGCATGGCTTTGGATTTAATCTTTTCTATCTCCGCACATTTTTTAAATGCATCAAACCGGGCAGCAGATGAGTGAATGAATTTGACAGCATTCCTGATTGCCTCAATTGATGCATTTTCTTCACTTAGTCCATCTTTTACAACCAAATTCAGAACATGGGCAGAACATCTAACATGTAAAAACTCATTGTCTGCAATGCAAGAACTCCATTTTCCTGTTTTGTCTTTCAAGTATTTAAGAAGTGCATCATTTGCACTAGCATTATCAGCCGTCAAGGTTAGTATATTATCAACCCCCCACTCTAGCATACACTTTTCAATCTCTTTCCCAAGCATCTTTCCTTTGTGACTTACTACGTGACGGAAGTTTAAAATTTTCTTTTGAAGCACTCAATTATCATCTATCCAATGAGAAGTTAAGCACGTGTAATTAATTTTCTGATTCGAGCTCCAACAATCAGTAGTCATGCATATGCGCTGATTTTTCATCATAAGTCTTGTTTTCTTCTTTTCATCTTTATAAACTTTTATGCAGTCCCTCGCAACTGTCCACCTAGATGGAAGATTGAATCTAGGCTCTAACTTCTTACTGTATCTAACAAAGCCCTCACCTTCAACACAACGAAAAGGATACTCACCTAAAATAATCATTTCAGCCAAGGCTTGTCTACACTCTTCAACATTAAAAGTGTGAGGTTTAAGAGTGTTTCCTCCATCTTTTTTCTTATCAAATGAAAGCAATGGATGATCAGTTTTTACATTCTTAAAGGGATTTTTCACACATTGATTAGCATGGGCCCATAAAGTACTTGTTCTATTTTTTGAATCATATGCATACTTCTTCTTACAAAAGTTACAAATAGCTAACTTGTCACTGTTAACCAAACGAAAAACTTTCCATATATCAGATCTAAATCCTCTTTTTCTCATACCTTGGGGTTTAAGCTCATCCAATATATTTTCCGGTTGTTTGCTATCACCATCAGTAGTAACAGGATCCACAATAATTACATCAGGATCAGCAATAACATTAGTAGCAGGCCTCGGTTGAGAATCATCGACTGCATCATTCCGCAAAATATCGCTTTCATTTGCTCCGGCGGGAACACTTTCATTTTCAGGAGTTGGAGTAGACATGTTAAGTTGTAAGCTGTTAAAAACAAAAGTGAAAATTAGCATAAGATTAAATCAAGATATGAAAGAGTATCTAAAAAAGATTGAATAATACAATCTATTTTACTAAACATACCATGCACCTTAATCCCTAATCATTCATATATTATAGTACACTATACATTACAAAGGGGATTTAATATCTTAAATCTTAATCGTAAAAAGATAATATAAAATGAAGTAGCACTTACAAGATTAAGAAGAAGAATGTGTTGTGTAAAGTTATTGAGTTGTCGTTTTGTTAACGTGGATGTTCTGTGTACTCCAGTAGCCACCAACCAGTATAAGAGTAATAGACTAATATGAGAAGCCGAGGAGACAGGAGAAAAAAAGAGGTGTACACTGCACACTGTACTAGTTTAGAATTGGTAGGGTCACATGTATAAAGGTCTTAAATAATAATTTCTAATTATATATATATATATATATATATATATATATATATATATATATATATATATATATATATATATATATATATATATATATATATATAAGGTTGCACTCCACACAGAACACTTTAAAAAAAGAACAACACTGAACACTATCATAACACTTTTTCTTTCATAAAAAATGATTTGTTATGATTATAATCTACTTCTATATATTAAATTGCAACCAAGGGCAAAAAGAGCAAAATAATTAGGTGTGAAATGTCCAATATACCCATACTAAACCTATAATTACAATAATACCAATATGGTTCATTTATTATATTCAACATATTAAATATCATTGATTAAGGTTAATTACACTAGCTTTCCACTTATTTATGGCCCCTCATTTACAAAAGTTTTTTTTTAACTAATATATTCATACAAAAAATATTAAATGCTAATAGTTAGTTAATTTACAAAAAAATATTAATTTGAACTGATTTTGAAGCATTTAATCAAACTATCATTTATTAATCATAAATTTAAATTAAGATCTTGTAATTCTCATTTTATTAAAAAAATAAAAATTATTTACATGTAATGGACTCAAGTGACAACTTAATTAAATCATGTAACCACTGTTTTAAAAATAAAATTATGATTTGATTCGGTGATTATATCGAGTAATGAGTACTCGGGTAAATATATAAGTACCGGGAAAAAATTAGATTTATTTATTAATTAATTTTAGAGATTAAATTATTAACATATGTATATTATACGATAACTTATATTATATATTATAATACTATATCCAATTTC
Organism: Daucus carota subsp. sativus; assembly: GCF_001625215.2. Taxonomy (NCBI): domain Eukaryota; kingdom Viridiplantae; phylum Streptophyta; class Magnoliopsida; order Apiales; family Apiaceae; genus Daucus; species Daucus carota. Next base: position 11,126,347 of record NC_030385.2, on the reverse strand, counting down.
ACGAGTTTTGGATAATTATGACATTATATTCAATCTTTTCAGTTTTAAATCTTTTCCATTTATTAAATTTCTTAACATCTAATTCAAGTTGGCCCAAGCTTGTATCGAGTTTTATTCGAGTGGCACTTAAAATCCAGTTATCATCCAAACAATATAAAATTAGCTTGGTGAAAAGTTCGAATGCAGGTACTCAACCGAATTACAACTCAAATCAGTCGAGTTTTAGACAACTGATTATTAAATAAAATAATCACATATATTTTTATAAAAAATAAATCAGCTTGTTAAATATTGATAAACTTTCATGATAAGATAGTAATAGGTAACAAATGATCGTTCGACCGACTGATGATCATAGTATTATTCAACATATAAATATGTGTAGGCTGGTTATAAGAAGACTGAGAGAGAGGAAGAGAGAAAGAGAGACAAAGGGAGATAACAACTATTATGCGTATCTGAACTTTGATCGACTCGTATAGTTAAACTTTTATATGCGCATGTGCTTGAATTTGATCATATCATTACGGGTGATCGTAACTTGTGAACATATTAAATCAATTTCAACTATTTATATGTTTTATAGATTAAAATATATAATTTGTGTCTAAAAATTCTGCATGTGTCATTATAATTGGATTGAATAGTCCATGACTTCACTGATTGTAAAAATCTCTTATTATACAAATTATATCGTGTTAGTCTGAGTAAATAAAAATATATTTACTATTCTGAGTTAGATATTATTGATGTTATTAGTTGGTTTCAAAATAAAATTATACTTAAGAGTTTAATAAAAACACAATTATCTTATAAAAAACAAACAAAAATCGAGCTTTACTTGAGTGGCACTCAAAATTGAGTTATCATCCAAACAATATAAAATTAGCTTAGAAACGAGTTCGCGTGCAGGTACTCAACCGAATTACAACTCAAATCAGTCGAGTTTTAGACAATTAACTATTAAATAGATAGTCACATATAATTTTATAAAAAATAGATCAACTTATTAAATATTGATAAACTTTCGTGATAAGACAGTAATAGGGTAGCAAATGATCGTTCGACCGACTAATGATCATGGTATTGTTCAGCATATAAATATGTGTAGACCGGTTATAAGAAGAGAGAGAGGGGGGAAAGAAAGAGAGACAAAGGGAGATCACAACTATTACGTGTATATGAACTTTGATCGATTCGTATAGTTAAACTTTTACATGTTCACGTGCTTGAATTCGATCGTATCATTAAGGGTGATCCTAAATTGTGAACATATTAAATCAATTTCAACTATTTACCTATTTTATAAATTGTAATATATAATTTGCGTCAAATAATTCTACCTATGTCACTATAATTGGATTGAATAACCCACCAGACTTCACTTATTGTAAAAATATCTCAAATACGGATTATTTCATGTTAGTCTGAGTAAATAAAAATATATTTACTATCTTGAATCAGATATTATTGATATTATTAGTTGATTTCAAAATAAAATTATACTTAAAATTTTAATAAAAACACAATAATATTATAAAAGCAAACAATATTAGTAATTAAAATAAATAATATATATTTTATAAATGTTGGCCCGTGCCTTGCACGGGCTTCTACGCTAGTTACATAGTTAAGCACTAACTAAACTTAATATATGAAATCTAACATCCAAATCTATCCAAATTATTAATATGAAATATTATAGAATCCAGAACAGAATCCAAAACAGAATTCAGAATAGAATCATGTATATATTCTTTACATGATTAATATCACATAGAATCATGTTATTTTTAATCCATAATTGTTGTTAAACATGCTAGATACTATTATTATTCATAATAAATGATTAATTAGCTTAAAGTTAGAATTTAATTCTAGTTTTAGGTGAGATTCTATGTTCGATTCCAAAGTGTTCTTCTTTGTTCTTCTTTTAAGGGTGTTCTGTTTTGAGCAATGCCCTATATATATATATATAGGCACTTGCTCAAATGAGAACTTTCTTAAAATGAGAACTGTGAGAACTTTCTTAATTTATCAAAATCTCATTCATTTGAAGGGCCCCGCCAGGGGCACCTTCACAAAAAATGTATATCATTAAGGTCTCCACCTAGCTAGCCGAAAATAAAAATAAAAAAAAAATAAAAAAAATCACTGATGACGTGGCAGTGGACCTTTTTTTTTGAATTTTTTTTTTTGACTGGCTAGGAAGAAACTAGTTTTATATACATTTTTTATATTGGGCACCCACTAGTTTGATGTTTAGATTAGCCAAAATATGATAAATTAAGGAAGTTCTCACGGTTCTCATTTTAAGAAGTTCTCACTGGAGTAACCCTATATATATATATATATATATATATATATATATATATATATATATATATATATATATATATATATATATATATATTTTTTCGGTTCGGTTTGGGTAAAACGGTCGGTTTATTTTCAAAAACCAAAACCAAACCGAAAATTTCGGTTTTTATATAAAATAAACCAAAACCAAACCAAACCGGTAAGAAACCGAATTTTTCGGTTTGGACGGTTCGGTTCGGGCGGTGAAAGATTGATATAATGTATAATATGAGTAGTTAGGATTGAATCTCATATATCACATAAATTAATGTGTACCGGTGAGAGATTGATATAATGTGTACCGGTGAGAGATTGATATAATGTATAATATGAAAACTTGGATTGATATACTAAAGAGTGTTTACAAAATTTAAAGAGCTATTACAATTCAAAACTAGATTAAAACATGAAAAGGGAGGTTGCTCCAAAAAGTGTGGTGAGCTAAAAAAAGTAAATACTAGGTAAAGTTTATTTTACAAAAAGAAGATGGGAGTATTTATAGGTCAGAGTTAAGGTTTAGAGGTAGGTTGGCTAAATTTAAAACACTCATATGCAGTGTGTTGGTGGAATCTTATCCCTTGATTTTAACCAAGCATTTTCCATTTTCTTTTCTTCATCTTCTTCCACTTTTGTCTTTTCTTATCTTTTTCATCCCCTTTTCTCTTCTTTTCTTTATTTCTTTATTTATTACTGTTTCTTGAAAATAAAACAATTAAAAGATAAAAATTCGAACACAAGCAATAAATAGGCAATGAAAATATACAAAATTATGGACCTATCATTTCATTACTTAGAACTATGGCTAAGTAAAGTGAGATGGTGCCACAGTTAAGGTAATATTGATCAATGGGAGGCGCTAACTACAATGAGTGAAGTCTTGGAGGCGTCATGTGAAGTATTCAACTGAAAAACCAAGTGAGGTGGCGCCACTTCACATATACACACTTACAAGGCTCAAAGGAACCAACTATAGCTAACCATTAGGGGTGTCAAACGGATAATTCGGATACGGATATATCTGTATCTGTATCCGAATCCGAGAATTCATACGATTCGTATTCGGATCCGAACCAGAAATTTTTTAAATGATAATATCTGAATCCAGATGCGGCGCATGCTATCCGGATACATATACATTTCGGATCCGAATCAGAATTCGATTTTCAATCAGATTTCTTATTTAAAAATTAAAAAAAAATCAAAAAAATAGTAAAAAACAAAAAGTAATTTTAAAAGTTGAGTTATGAATTAAAGTCATTAAAGACAGTTTATATTTATTCAAAAATTACTTTTTTATTTTATCTTTCAATATAAATTTGTTATCTTTAAAATATTAAACTCGAATGATATTATGATATATGTCTATAGAACAATTAAATAAATGTATATAAAGATATTATTTTATGAATACGTATAAAATTACACACACACACACACACTATAAGACATACATTATAAATTTGTCAAATAATATATATATATATATATATATATATATATAATTTCGGATTCGGATATTATCGGATACGAATATGCCTATATCCGTATCCGAAATTGTCGGATTCAAATACATATAATATTTGCTTTGATTCGGACACGGATAATATCCGTTTTATCTCGAACACGAATGTGGATTTTTCGGACGAATATCGGATTTTTCAGTTTTTTTGACAGCCCTACTAACCATGGATAGAATTGAAAGTCTATAAATAGAGCCAAATGTTTTCATTTGAAAATAACACCACCCACTCTATTGTGCACACTACTCACAAATACTCTACAAGAATAGTTGAGATAGATTAGTAGAAAAGTAGAGACGTTTTGTGATCAGTGTATCGTTGTCATTGTAGTTAACCCTCATGTTAGAATTTGTAGCCCCCTTAAAGTTTATATAATACAAATTATATTCCTTTAATTTGTCACTGTTTGATTGCAATTTGAACGAACATTGAACGTCTATTCTCTGCAAACGAATATAAATCGAGTATTTGGTAATGACGTATCCAAACCCCCTTCTACGTCACGTCGGGACTAACACAAATGTTTCTGACTCTTATTTATTTAGAGTTTGTTCCTCCTTGACAGGTATATGTATATGGTATAAGTGGCGAAGACATTCCAGAACTTTAAGGCATGGATGTGGAGCCAAGTGATGCAGTATATACCTTAATAGTGTCACATAGAGTGTATACAGGGAAGGTTTGAGCGCCAACTTGTTAAACTTCTGAGTTTTCCACTAAGTAAAGGAGTTTGAGCGCTAACTTGTTAAAGTCTTAAGTTTTTTATCAAGTAAAGGAGTTGACATCTCTACTTGCAAGATATGTGCCAACTGATTCTACAGGAAGCTCATGAAAACATTAGTGACGCTAAGTTCTATCTAATGGATGTATGATACACCATTGTGCACAAATTGGCTAAGTAACGAAGTGGCACCACATAATTGTATGTATGATCGTGACAGAAGCCCGCCGCATGATACAAGCGTTGACTTTCTTATACACATATAGCTAACCTCAGACCAACTACTTTAATCACTTATGGTTAAAATGGAAGCATATAAATAGTCAATTGATTTCATTTGTAATCAACTACAAACAATACACTTGTGCACAAAACACTTAGGTGATAGATTTGCAGAAACGCAAGAGGTGCTATGATTCGCAGTTTGTTATCATTGTAGTTGATCTCCGTGTTAGAATTTATAGCACATTTGAGATTTTATATAATATTATAGTATAGTATAGATAATATATTTCTTGAACTTGTTGGAGTTGAATTTTGAATAAGCTTAAATTTAATAACCTGCAAACGAAAATAAATTTAATAATTTGCTAATAATGTATTTAATTCTCTTTTACATCACTTTGGGAATAACAATTTCTATCTTGTTACACCAAATTTCGACATAACTTTTTCTTTTCAAATGCTAAAAAAACGTCCGTGCATTGTATTTGTTTTGTTATATAATTGATTTAAACAAAATTGACAAATATCTAATTTATTTAAAATTTCTATTTATATTTGGGAAAAAAGTAATTTTATCAATATATACCAAAAAAAAAAGAGAACATAATTTGAGTCCGAAAGTTAAGTTGACATAGATAATCCCCATTTTCTATTAACATATCTCTATTTATACGAAAATACACTACAACAAGAGCTCCTGCTAAGTTTCGGTTTCTCTCTCTCTACAAATTCTATCTTAGATCAATCTCTCTTGTCTGCAAACAAAACAAAACCCTCTCTCGAAGAAACCCTAGATTTTTCTAAACCTCGATTGTTTGATTAATCTGATTAATTATTTTACCCTTTGAATTTTGATTCTCATTATTGGATCAGTCTCGACTTCGATCGATTCTCCGTCTAATTATAGAATCGATCGACTCTGTAGTTGCCCTTTTGTGTGTAAAGGCAATGTTTTTATCATCCTTTTGATTTTAACATGAAGTTGAAGCGAAAGAGGGCCGTGGAAGTGGTAAGGGTGCAATAAAGTTTCAATCTTTATATGTTTTGTGTGTGTATTATGTGTCTTTGATTGTTTCTTGTTGTTTTATGCAATAAAGTTTTGATTTTTTTTATTGTTTCGGGGTTTGCGTTGGTTTCTGTGGTTATGATATGTGTATCTATCTTAGCACTTAAGTAACTACTGTAAAAGCTTAAAGATCGTATCTTTTGTGATGGTTATTTGTGGTTTGTTAAATTTAACCTGTTTTTTTGACCAAGTAATGATGTGCTTTTATGTTTGGGAATTTTCCTATGAAAAGTGATGTTTAGTGTAGTTAGAGAGTTTGTGTTGATTGTTTTTTGGGGCTTCGATTAAATTGTGCCTTCAATTATGATCTGGCTATGCAGTATAAATGAGATTGAGATAAAGAGTGTAATGCTTATGCTGTCTGTGAAAAATAATGTACTTAATTCTATAAGAATGTTTAGGTCTTGTGAAAGTTCTCCTGAAATTGTGTTGAACCTTTTGTCATTAGTAGTTTGGCATCTATTGGTAATAATTGTATGGTTGATTTGGATGCTTTCAAGTGCTGGGTTTAATAGAGGTTGATTATAAGTTACTATAGTTAGTGTCAAAACATGTCTATAATTGCTGAGCTCTGTTGAATGAGTTATATGGATAAATGAAGAAGTTCTGGATGTTTCTAGTGGGATAGTACTTGGGGTCAAACCTTTGTGAAACGATATTTTTATGATGTGCATGGGTGAGTATCCTCTATAGTCTTTGTCCTGACACTTAAGAATGGACAGAATGATTATATATGGTTTCAGCTCATTTTAAGTTGCAAGATTAGCAGATCTTGCAAACAATATTTTAATTATCCTATATATCCTGTATATGTATGTACGTTTGTATGTATCGTTCAGTAATTACTCTAAGAGTGAAACTCTGTTGCATGATAGAAATGTTCAATGAATAAACGGTGGTGTATTATTCTACAAGTTGCTCTTACATTTACTCGGATAAGAAAACATACTGAAATAGAAAATAAACAAAAAGAGGAAAGTTGAAGTGATAAAAATTCAAATATTATACATCTATATCTATATTAGGTGTATTTTTCTTGGTTAAAATATATTAGATGATTGATTGCGTGATTTATCTGGATAAATCAGTGAAGATGGGTTTTATATTCAATTATACTAACTTGGCCTTTTATTATTTCTTCAATCTGTTAGCCGCCGAAAATCAGGTCATTCATCAATAATGTCATTGCCACTCCACTTGAAAGTATAGGCGAACCCTTAAGAAGCTTTGTCTGGGACTTTGATAAGGTATTGTCTACATACTGATTGTGGTAACTCTATTTCCACTATCTTGCACTTTAACTTATACTTATTTGATTGTTTTGCAGGGAGATTTTCACCAATGGGTTGATCTTTTTAATCACTTTGATTCTTATTTTGATAAGTACATAAAATCAAGGAAAGATTTGCAGGTTGAGGACAATTTCCTAGGATCAGACCCTCCTTTCCCAAAAGATGCTGTTCTTCAAATTCTCCGTGTGATTAGAATTATATTGGAGAACTGTACTAATAAGCACTTTTATAGCTCCTATGAGGTAAGTGCTTGTCGTATATATGTACATAATAGCCTAATTCAGTGGGTCTTTGGAGTCACGTATTGCAATCCCAGACATGGGAAAAGTATATTTTGGTAGTTTCGTTATTAATTAAGTTGAGCTCATTTTCTTGCCAAATTTTTTCTTTATTTCATGATAACCTTAAAATATATGTGTACATTGTTCTAAATGCAGCAGCACCTTTCATCTCTGCTTGCTTCCACTGATGCTGATGTGGTCGAGGCCTGCTTACAAACATTAGCAGCATTTTTAAAGAAGGCCGTTGGAAAGTACGTAATAAGGGATTCTGGTCTTCACTCAAAATTATTTGCTTTTGCACAAGGTTGGGGAGGAAAGGAAGAAGGCCTCGGACTAGTTGCTTGTGCTGTACAGGATGGATCAGATCAAGTCTCTAGTGACTTAGGTAGCACCCTTCACTTTGAGTTCTATGCAGATGATACATCAAGTGCACTCCCTGCATCAGAGCAACCAATTCAAGGGTTGCAGATTATTCATTTGCAGAATGTTAACAGTTACCAGGTTTCTGACATTGAACTTCTGTACAAGTTAGTTCTGGAGTACAAAGTCCCCCCTGCATTGAGATTTTTCTTATTGACGAGATTGCGGTTTGCTAGAGCTTTCAGCTCTCTGGCTTCCCGACAACAGTACACATGTGTCCGCCTTTATGCATTCATGGTTCTTGTACAATCATGCAGTGATACAGAAGATTTAGTATCTTTCTTTAACACTGAGCCGGAGTTCATTAATGAATTAGTTACACTATTAAGCTACGAAGATGCAGTTCCTGAAAAAATCCGAATTCTCAGCCTGCTTTGCCTGGTTGCTCTTTGTCAAGATCGTTCACGCCAACCAAGTGTTTTAATTGCTGTAACCTCTGGTGGTCATCGTGGCATTTTGTCTAGCCTTATGCAGAAGGCTATTGATTCTGTCAGTAGTTCGTCAAAATGGTCAGTCATTTTTGCTGAAGCTTTGCTATCTCTTGTTACTGTTCTGGTTTCCTCTTCATCAGGTTGCTCTGCCATGCGGGAAGCTGGATTTATACCTACACTTCTACCTCTTCTTAAGGATACAGATCCGCAGCACTTGCATTTGGTCAGTACTGCAGTACATGTTCTAGAAGCTTTTATGGATTACAGCAACCCTGCAGCTGCACTGTTCAGGGACCTAGGTGGCTTGGATGATACTATTTCACGTCTTAAAGTAGAAGTTTCCTATGTTGAAAACCTTATAAACCAACAAGGTACATCTGTTGCGAGTCCTGCATGTCGTACTGAAATAGCTGGTGCCTCATCCTCCGAGCTTGATAGTGGGCAACCCCTTTATTCAGAAGCATTGGTTGCATCTCATCGTCGGTCGTTAATGAAAGCTTTACTACGTGCTATATCTCTGGGAACTTATGCTCCTGGAAGCACCTCACGGATATATGGTTCTGAGGAATGTCTGTTACCACTGTGCTTATGCATAATTTTTAGAAAGGCAAAAGAGTTTGGTGGTGGGGTATTCTCACTTGCAGCAACCGTAATGAGTGATCTCATACACAAGGATCCGACCTGCTTTTCTGTACTAGAAGCAGCTGGTCTTCCTTCCGCCTTCTTGGATGCAATAATGGAGGGTGTCCTTTGTTCCGCTGAAGCTATAACATGCATACCACAGTGCTTGGATGCTTTGTGTCTGAGCAATAATGGTCTACAGGCTGTGAGGGACCGCGGTGCCCTAAGGTGTTTTGTGAAGATATTTACCTCAAAGATGTACTTGCGTGTACTCACGGGAGATACTCCAGGATCCTTATCTAGCGGTCTTGATGAGTTAATGCGCCATGCTTCCTCACTGCGTGTCCCTGGAGTGGAAATGTTGATTGAAATTTTAAATGCCATTGCCAAATTAGGTTCTAGTTCGGAGGGATCTCACTCATCCAATGACTCTCAAGGCTGCTCTACTCCTGTTCTTATGGTCACTGATACTGAAGAACAGAATCTGATCCAAAAGGGAGGTGATGAATCTAGTCAGGTTGAAAGCTCTGAAAAGCTCCTTGCTTCTGATGCATTGTTAACAAATATTGAGTGGTTTCTTCCGGAATATATTACAAATGCTACCCGCCTTCTTGAAACAATTCTTCAAAATTCTGACACGTGTCGTATTTTTATTGAGAAAAGGGGAACTGAAGCTGTTTTGCAATTTTTCAGATTGCCACTTATGCCTCTTTCAGCTTCTGTTGGTCAGAGTATATCTGCTGCATTTAAAAATTTTTCACCGCAGCATTCTGCGTCTCTTGTTCGAGCAGTCTGTTTATTTTTGAGGGAACATTTGAAATTGACTCATGAACTTTTAAGTACATCTGGTGGGATACACTTTGTTCAGATGGAAGTTGTAAACCTGATGAAGCTGCTAAGGTGCCTCGCTGGTCTTGAAGGTATTGTCTCTGTTTGTAGTTCTTTGCTGAAGAGTACTACAGTGGTAATATCTGAATTGGCCACCTCAGATGCAGATGTGTTAAAAGAACTTGGGAGGGTCTATAGGGAGATACATTGGCAAATATCATTGTGTAGTGATATTAAGGTAGATGAGAAGCAGAATGTCACAGCCGAATCTGAAAATGTAGATGCTTCTGTATCAACTACTGCTGGAAGGGAGAGTGATGATGATGTAACTATTCCTGTAGTGAGGTACATGAATCCTGTTTCTGTGAGGAACAACTCACATCCCCAGTGGGGTATAGGACGTGATTTTCTTTCAGTGGTTCGCTCAAGTGAAGGTTTTAGTCGTCGTAGTCGACATGGGTTGGCCCGAATACGGGGAGGAAGGACAAGTAGACATTTGGAAACTTTACAGATGGATTCCGAGGTTACAGCCAATAGTATCGAGCTACCTTCTTCTCAAGATATGAAAAAGAAAAGCCCGGAAGTGTTAACTATGGAAATTCTTAAAAAACTTTCGTCTACTTTGCGGTGCTTCTTTGTTGCTCTTGTCAAAGGTTTTACTTTGCCAAACCGTAGAAGATCTGAGACTGGCTTATTAGGCGCCGCTTCCAAGAGCATTGGGACAGCCCTTGCAAAGCTTTTTCTGGAAGCTTTTGGTTTCTCAACATATTCAGCTTCGGCTGAACTATCATTGTCTGTTAAGTGCCGCTACTTGGGCAAGGTGGTGGATGACATGGCGGCTCTCGTATTTGATAATAGACGACGCACTTGTTATACAGCAATGATAAATAACTTTTATGTCCATGGCACCTTCAAAGAGCTACTAACAACATTTGAAGCTACGAGCCAGTTGTTGTGGACGCTGCCTTACGCATTGCCACAATCTACTATTGAAAATGAAAATATTTTAGAGGCAGGCAAGTTGGCTCATAATTCGTGGTTGGTTGAGACATTGTTGAGTTACTGCCGTGTGCTCGAGTATTTTGTCAATTCAACTTTACTTCTATCTCCGGCATCTGCTTCCCAGTCCCAGTTGCTCGTTCAGCCTGTTGCAGTTGGTTTGTCTATTGGGTTATTCCCGGTTCCTAGAGACCCAGAAGTATTTGTTCGTATGTTGCAGTCTCAGGTCCTTGATGTGATACTTCCTGTCTGGAATCATGCAATGTTTCCAAATTGTAACCCGGGTTTCATTTCGTCTGTTGTCTCACTTGTTACTCACATATACAGTGGTGTTGGTGATGCAAAGAAGCAGCTTGGTGGGTCAGGAAGTACAAACCAGAGATTGGTGGCTCCTCCCCCTGATGAAAGTACTATTGCCACTATCATAGAGATGGGTTTCTCAAGAGCAAGAGCCGAGGAAGCACTAAGACATGTTGGGACTAATAGTGTTGAGATGGCGATGGAATGGCTTTTCTCACATGTTGAAGATCCTGTGCAGGAGGATGATGAACTGGCAAGGGCTCTTGCTCTGTCTTTAGGTAGTTCCTCTGAGGTGTCTAAAAGTGAAAACAGTGATAAACCAGTTGATGATGTAAGTGAAGAGGGACCAGCAACTGTGCCTCCAGTGGACGACATCCTTGCATCAGCAATGAAGCTGCTTCATACGAGTGATACAATGGCTTTTCCATTGACAGATTTGCTTATTACCCTTTGCAGTAGGAATAAAGGTGAAGACCGTGCAAAAGTTACAGCTTACCTTACTCAGCAGCTAAAGCTTTGTCCGCTGCAACTTGTAAAGGATTCAACAGCCTTGTGTATGGTCTCTCATACTTTAGCATTGTTACTCAATGAAGATGGAAATTCGCGAGACATTGCTGCGCGTGATGGTATTGCTGTCATAGCAATAGATTTTTTGATAAACTTTAAAGCTAGAATTGTACCAGGAAATGAGCTTGTGGTACCAAAATGTATTACTGCTTTGCTTCTTATATTGGACATATTGTCGCAATCTAAGCCTAAGATTCCATCTCAGAGCACTGAAGCTAATGCAGGAGGCTCTTTACCTGATTCCACCAGTGTGCCTGCTCCAATTTCAGCTCCAGAACATGCATCAGAGATAAAGTCAGCTCCTGAAGACGTAATAGAGAAAAAGTCAGCTGCTGGTAATTTGGACGGGGGAATCGACGCAGCAATTCAGAGTATATTTGGGAGTTCAACTGGATATCTGAGTTTTGAGGACAGCAGTAGGTTACTGGTTGTTTCTTGTGAGTTGATAAAGCTTCATGTCCCTCCTCTTGTCATGCAGGCGCTTTTACAGTTATGTGCTCGTTTGACAAAAACTCATGCTCTAGCTTTGCAATTTCTTGAATTTGGGGGATTGGTTGCTCTTTTTAATATTCCTATAAGCTGTTTCTTTCCTGGATATGACACTGTGGCATCTGCTATCATTCGACATCTCATTGAAGATCCTCAGACACTACAAACGGCAATGGAACTAGAAATTCGGCAGACACTGAGTGGAAATCGCAATGCTGGGCGTGTCCCAGTACGTGCATTTTTGACATCAATGGCACCTGTTATTTCAAGAGATCCAGGTGTTTTCATGAGAGCAGCAGCAAGTGTGTGCCAGTTGGAATCATCAGGAGGAAGAAATTTTGTTGTACTGTCGAAAGAAAAAGAGAAAGAAAGGGATAAATCAAAAGCTCGTGTAGAATCCGGAGCTCCCCCTAATGAATGTGTCAAGATTACTGAAAATAAAATACATGATGTGTCAGGTAAATGTGCAAAAGGACACAAAAAATTCCCTGCAAACCTGGTGCAGGTTATTGATCAGCTACTTGAGATTCTAATGAAATATCCTGCACCTAAGTGCGAGGAAGATTGTACAACTTTAAGTGCTATGGAGGTAGATGAATCTTTAACCAAGGTGAAAGGTAAGTCAAAGGTTGACGATACAAGAAAGACTGAGTCGAAAACTGTAGAGAAATCAGCTGGGTTGGCCAAGGTAACTTTTGTGTTGAAGTTATTGAGTGATATTCTTCTCATGTATGTTCATGCTGTTGGAGTTATCCTGAAAAGAGATGCGGAAATCTGTCAACTTCGGGGACTTAATGTTTTGGATTCGGCTGGACATTGTGGGATACTGCATCATGTTTTGAATTATCTTGTTCCTCCATCTGGAGACAAAACATCAGGACCTGATGAATGGAGAGGCAAGTTATCCGAAAAAGCTTCATGGTTTCTAGTGGTTTTGTGTGGTCGATCAAGTGAAGGACGTAGACGTGTGATAAGTGAAATCGTAAAAACTTTAAAGTCTCTTTCAAATTTAGAAAACAATTCGTCTAGAAACAATTTATGGCCAGATAAGAAGGTTCTCTCTTTCGTTGACCTGGTGTATTCTATTTTGTCGAAGAACTCATCATCTAGTAACTTACCTGGTACAGGATGCTCTCCAGATATTGCAAAAAGCATGATAGATGGCGGAATAGTTCAGTGTTTATCAAGCATTCTTCAAGTGATGGATTTAGACCATCCAGATGCTTCTGAAGTTGTAAATCTCATACTCAAGGCTTTGGAGATCCTAACAAGAGCTGCTCATGCTGGTGAACAACTCTTTAAAACTGAAACTTCAGCCAAGAAAAAATTTGCTGGTGCAGGTCAGAATTTGGATAATCAAGTTAATGCTACTTTGGTCACTGAGACTGTAGAATCTGATCAGAACCATAGTCTACATCAAGGCAACAGTGAAGGGGATGCAAATCAACAACTTGAAGGAAGTACTCAGCATGAAAATGATCTCCATTCAACAGTTCCCAACCAATCCTTAGATCAAGATATGAGAATTGAGATGGATGAAACCGTTACTAGCAATACGACGGCAGATATGGGGATAGATTTTATGCGTGATGAAATGGAAGACGGTGACATGATGAATAATGCTGACCAAATCGAGATGACTTTTCATGTAGAGAACAGGGGAGACAATGATATGGGTGAAGAAGATGATGACATGGGGGTTGATGGGGAGGATGATGAGGATGATGATGAGGGTGAGGATGATGAGGAAGACCTTGGAGAGGATGGTACTGCCCTTATGTCGCTAGCTGATACAGATGTGGAAGATCATGATGAAGCTGCACTGGGAGATGATTATAATGATGACATGGTTGATGAAGATGAAGATGATTTCCATGAGAATCGTGTTATTGAGGTGAGGTGGAGGGAAGCCCTTGATGGGCTAGATCACTTGCAGGTACTTGGTCAACCTGGAGTTGATAGTGGCCTAATTGATGTGGCTGCTGAGCCTTTTGAAGGAGTAAATGTTGATGATCTCTTTGGCCTCCGCAGACCTATGGGTTTCGATCGCCGTCGCCAGACAAGTAGAAATTCCCTGGAACGGTCAACTACGGAAGGAAATGGTCTTCAGCATCCTTTCTTGTTGAGAGCATCACAGTCTAGTGATCTTGCATCAACTTGGTCTTCAGGTGGGAACTCATCCAGGGATTTAGAGTCACTTACTGCTGGAAGCTTTGATGTAGCTCATCTGTACATGTTTGATGCACCTGTCCTCCCTTATGATAATGTCCCAACTGGCGTGTTTGGTGAAAGACTTAGTGGTGCGGCAGCACCTACATTGGCTGATTTTTCTGTTGGTTTAGAGTCTTTACGGGTTCCAGGACGAAGAGCACCAGGTGCAGGTAGGTGGACTGATGATGGTTATCCTCAAGTAGGCAGTCAGGCTGCAACTGTTGCACAAGCAGTTGAGGAACAATTCATATGTCAGCTGCGTGGTAATGCTCCCCCAGAAAATCCTCCTGAAATCCAGTCAAATAATTCAGAATCACCGGACAAGCAATCTGATGGCCCCTTGATCAGCGATAGTCAGATAGCTGTACAGATTGATGGTAGTGAAACACAGCAAGGTGAAGATCAAAATTGTGAAAGTGGTCATGAAACAGCTCTCGAAAGTAATCAGATTGGGGACAGCAATGCAGCTGGTGTTGAAGCAGGTGAAGATGATCATGACAATACATCAAATAATCCTGATAATATGGACACCGGAGAAGGAAATGATGTTGTCGGTGAGCCGAGGTTGATGTCCGTTACAGATATATCCCAGGATACTCAACAAATTGAAATGACATCTGAAATGCCTGAAAGTGATGTGCCATTTCAGAATTTGGAGAATGATGGATCAGCAACAATAAATTGCCATTCAAATCTTGATACATTAAACTTAGAACTGCCTAATCCTGGACTTGGTGATTACCATGGCTCTTCAGCTCATGAAGATAATGATGTTGATATGAATGGTAGCCAAATGGAAGAGAATCCGACTGGTGAACCGATACCTTCTCACGGTGATGGAGAGGATCAACCTCTTATACCAAACATTACGGTTGCTCAAGACACTAGTCAGATTGATGAATCGCGTTTGAATAACGAGCCTCCTAATTCAAATGGTATAGATCCGACGTTTTTAGAAGCGCTTCCTGAAGATCTCCGTGCGGAAGTTCTTGCTTCGCAGCAAGCTCAGCCCACTCAGCCTGTTCCTGCTCCTACATATGAACAACCTACCGCTGAAGAAATAGATCCAGAATTTTTAGCTGCCCTTCCCCCAGATATCCAAGCAGAAGTCTTAGCCCAACAACGTGCACAGAGGGTTGCACAACAGGCTGAAGGACAACCTGTTGAGATGGATAACGCTTCAATTATAGCTACTTTTCCTCCAGATTTGCGTGAAGAGGTTTGCATCTTGATCTCTGGCTCAATATATTGTTGAACTATGCTAATTTCTGTTTCTTCATGGCAGGTACTCTTGACTTCATCTGAAGCTGTTTTATCTGCATTACCATCTCCATTACTTGCTGAAGCTCAAATGCTTAGGGACAGGGCTATGAGTCATTATCAGGCTCACAGTCTATTTGGGAATAACCACAGGCATACTCATCGTAGGAATGGCTTAGGATTTGATCGACAAGCGGTGATGGATAGGGGCGTTGGTGTTACAATAGGTCGGCGAACATCTTCTGTTGCTGAGGGTGCAAAATTGAAGGAAGTAGAAGGTGAACCCCTCTTGGATGCCAATGCTTTGAAAGCACTGATTAGGCTCCTTCGTTTAGCACAGGTAGATATATTCCTCTCTTTTTAATGTTAGCATGTACTAAAATCCATTAAAATTGTGGAATTGATTCCTCAATATTGGTTTTATGATCTAAGTTTTATAAATACATGTATGTAAAGTTTTATATTTTGAGGGATGTAGTGTGTAGTTAGACAAAACCATAAAACCAATTTGATTTTTTTTTTTCATGCTTTTTATCTGTGCGGTTCACTTTTTTTCATGTATGTTTGGAACTTCAAAAATTGTCTTTTCAGCTCAGAATTTTGGATATGCGCTGTTAACATGAACTTCTCTAATTTTGTAGCCCCTTGGGAAAGGTCTTCTGCAGAGACTCTTGTTAAACTTATGTGCCCATAGCTGTACAAGGGCGAATTTAATCCGTTATCTTCTGGACATGATCAATCCTGGAAGTGAAGGCTCGTCTGAATCAACTTGCCAAAGGTTGTATGGGTGTCAGTCTAATGTTGTTTATGGTCGATCTCAGCTGTTACATGGTACAATTTCTTTTTAACTGAATTGAATTGAGCTGTGCTATATCTTTACATTAAAAACCAACAAGTTTACAAACGTGACAGGTCTTCCTCCTTTGGTATTGCGTCGAGTTCTTGAGATAATGACCTATTTGGCCACCAATCATTCTGCTGTTGCCAATATTTTATTTTATTTTGATCCATCTATTACTCAAAATACTTTGCATCCAAATTCCTTGGAGATGAAAACTGACAAGGGGAAAGAGAAGATTGTGGAAGACCAAGATTTGGTAACTTGTACAGAAAGATCGATAGAGAGGGACGTGCCTTTAATTTCGCTACTAAAGCTCTTAAGTCAGCCACTGTTCTTACGCAGTGTGGCTCATTTGGAGCAGGTGGGTTGTTACTGGTGTTCTTTTTCCACCATATTGTAGTTCCTGGAGTTTTTAGTCAGGTATGGCTGAAAATATGTTAATAATCATCGTATATATACTGTTGTAGGTAATGGGCCTGCTTCAAGTGGTAGTTTTTGCTGCTGCATCAAAGCTGGACTTCGAGTCTCATTCTCAACCAGGAGGAACTTCAAATTCCGAGGACAAAAGCAAAGCAGTCACTGATGCTCAAGACATTTTGCCTGTTTTGGAGAGGGAATCACATTCAAGTGGTCTTTTGCAGAACCCAGTACAGTCTGAAGGGGAATTAGCTCTAGACAACATTAAATCCAGTGATGGGTTATCTACTTCAGCTGGACCAAAAAGTTCCAATACTCGGGACATCTTTTTACAGCTGCCGCAGTCTGACCTACATAGTCTATGCAGTCTTCTTGGGCATGAGGGGTAATGACTGTTCCAGTTTTTGGTAGTTCTCATATACTGTGTTTAATTGTTCTATAATTGCTTGATTGTCTTTTGAGGTTTACTGTTTGTATGTTTTCCTCTCGTCGCTTTCTGTAGCATTTGTATTTTGACCTGAAGTAAGCTAGTCTTTTATGGCCAGGCTTTCCGACAAAGTTTATCTGCTTGCTGGCGAGGTGCTGAAGAAGTTGGCATTGGTTGTTGCTCCCCATCGTAAGTTCTTTATTTTAGAGCTTTCAGAGTTGGCTCATAATCTGAGCAGTTCAGCTGTAAGTGAGCTAGTCACATTGAGAAATACACAAATGCTGGGTTTGAGTGCTGGATCTATGGCTGGGGCAGCAATACTCCGTGTGCTACAGACACTCAGCTCTCTCACTTTGCCAAATATAGAGGGGGAAAATTCTGTCGAGAATGCTGGTGAACAGGAAGAGCTTGCCACTATGTGGAAGTTAAATATTTCTCTTGATCCCTTGTGGCAAGAATTGAGCAACTGCATAAGTGCAACTGAATCACAGTTGGCACAGAGCTCTGTCAACGTAATAATGTCAAACACAAATGTGGGGGAGCAGATACAGGGTACTTCCTCTCTATCTCCTCTTCCACCTGGTACTCAGAGGCTCCTACCTTTTATTGAAGCCTTCTTGGTTTTATGTGAAAAACTACAAGCAAAATCTTCAATCACACAGCAAGATCATGCCAATGCAACAGCTAGAGAAGTAAAAGAATTTTCTGGGAGTTCATCATCATTTTCTACAAAGTGTGGAATAGAATCTCTGAGAAGGCTTGATGGTGCTATTACGTTTACAAGGTTTGCTGAAAAACATCGTCGCCTTCTCAATGCCTTTGTTAGGCAGAATCCTAGCTTGCTGGAGAAGTCTCTTTCCATGATTCTTAAAGCACCAAGATTAATCGACTTTGATAACAAAAGAGCCTACTTCCGTTCAAGAATCAGGCAGCAGCATGAACAGCATATCTCTGGTCCGTTACGAGTTGGTGTTCGACGTGCATATGTTTTGGAGGACTCGTATAACCAGTTGCGAATGCGACCTACGCAGGACCTAAAGGGGCGATTAAATGTACATTTTCAAGGAGAAGAGGGTATTGATGCTGGTGGTTTGACAAGAGAGTGGTATCAATTGTTATCAAGGGTTATATTTGACAAAGGAGCTTTGCTTTTCACCACTGGTGGAAACAATGCAACTTTCCAACCTAATCCTAATTCTGTCTACCAGACTGAACATCTTTCGTACTTCAAATTTGTTGGCCGAGTGGTAATTAAATGATCTATAGCTATGATATATATATTGTTGCTACAGTTTTATTCCTCCTTCACGTTTTCTACCTAAACTGAAACATATATACTGTGCAATTTCTCATAGGTTGCGAAGGCACTTTATGATGGGCAACTGTTAGATGTATACTTCACTAGGTCGTTCTACAAGCACATTCTTGGTGTGAAGGTTACTTACCATGATATAGAGGCTGTTGATCCTGACTATTACAAAAATTTAAAGTGGATGCTAGAGGTTAGTAATTATCTATGTTTGTCAGTTGTATGTAAAAGTTTTCACATAAGACCTCTTGTTCTTGACTATTTTTTCTTTTGGGTCTCAATCAGAATGATGTGAGTGAGATACCTGATCTGACATTTAGTATGGATGCGGACGAAGAAAAACACATTCTCTACGAGAAAACAGAGGTACATTCTCTCTAGTACTGATTTTAGAAAAATAAGTAATAATTAAAATCCTTCAGCACTTGGTAATCAGTAGTGTTTAATAACAGCAAGTCATTTTTATCTGTAGTAAAATTTATAAATTCTCTGTAGTACGTTTTCCATTCTTGAAAAAAAAGGCCTTAGTTTCATTGCAATTCTTTTCATTATCAGGTTACAGAGTATGAGCTTAAACCTGGAGGAGGAAATATACGGGTCACTGAGGAAACAAAGCACGAGTATGTTGACCTTGTGGCTGAACATATCCTTACAAATGCAATTCGTCCTCAAATTAATTCCTTCCTAGAAGGGTTCAATGAGCTTATACCAAGGGAACTTATATCTATATTTAATGATAAAGAACTTGAGCTTTTAATAAGCGGGCTTCCAGAAATTGATTGTGAGTTTCCTCGACTTCACTTGTCTATTTATAGGCAGTTCCATCATTGCCTCATCTGAATCTTCAATAACACAATTTACTTTGCAGTGGATGATTTGAAGGCCAATACGGAGTACACTGGCTACACAGTAGCATCTCATGTCGTCCAGTGGTTTTGGGAAGTTGTCAAAACATTTAACAAAGAAGATACAGCAAGATTTTTGCAATTTGTAACCGGAACATCCAAGGTAATAGTCCTTCTGAACAAATAAATCTGCTTATGATTCATCAATATCTGGAAATGACCTGACTTCCTCTTTCTTCTCCCTGTGTCACGAACATCTGAACGGAACACTTTTCTTTAATCTATGTTGTAAAAAATTTACGTAGCACACAAAAAAGCTGCTTTATACTGTATTTTCAACTTCTTTCAGAGCAGTGTTCATGAAGTATTTTTATTGTTCTCTAGGTCCCTTTGGAAGGATTTAAAGCATTGCAAGGGATTTCTGGTCCACAAAAGTTTCAGATTCACAAGGCATACGGAGCTCCCGAGAGGCTGCCATCTGCGCATACCTGGTTAGTAATCTGAGACTGCCTCATGGTTTTGTTGTGTTTTAATATTTGTAATGAAGTTTGCTGATTGCTTTCAATCTTGAAAATTAATTTTGATTTAATTGTTTTTCTTTTGCCAGCTTTAACCAATTAGACCTTCCCGAGTATACTTCCAAGGAACAACTTCAAGAACGCTTGCTGCTTGCCATCCATGAAGCTAGTGAAGGATTTGGATTTGGTTGAAAAGAGAAGGGCATCACTTTCAGCTTTTTGCTATCTGTCTGTACATGTTAGTTAGTTAAACGCTTCCCCCGTCTTTCGTTCAAAAGAAATCTACTTGTAGATGATAAGATTTGTGATGAATTTTTCTGCAGATAACCAACTGGTCATTGTAATTAACACAACTGAAGGTGGGGGCTGCGTCAGGGCTAGAGTATCTGAAGCAGAATCGGTGATATGCCTGGGAAAGGATATGATCAGGACTAGAGTATCTGAAACAGAATTGGTGATATGCCTGGGAAAGGATATGTACACTTAAACTATATTAGGGGATGGTACTTTATTGTTATCTTAGATGTTATTATCAATATAGACTCAGCAGTGAATACAGAAATATCTGTACTGCTGTATGGTATAGAATATTTTTTGCTATTTAATCCTTGATATTCTTTAGTATCTTTTTGGTACTTGCCTTCAATCAAGTCCTCTGGTATTAAGAATCTTGTAAATGTTTTAGGATGATGCATCAGAGGTATTGGCTTTTCTTTGTCACCAGCATATTATGCACACTGCACCAGTATTCTAGAAAACGTTCTCATGGCACAGATAATTAGAGGTATTGGCTTATTCAAATTGCATAATTAATATTTTTGACTTTTTTTTAAAAGACCCGAGTTGCGTTTTTTTTTTTTGGTTCAAAATTACAGCACAATTGGGTTGTTTGGGTTATTTTAAAAATAATTAAAAAGAAGTGATTATTACTAGTAAGTGAAAAATTATTTTTAAGTTAATTTTTGTAATTTATGTTTTTGGATGATTTTTTTAATATTTATAATTTATTGGTATGAAAATTATTAATATGATAAGGAATATTATAAATCATCTTTAAAAGTGGTCGTTTATATTTTTATAAAATTAAATTTTAAAACAAAATAAGTTATTTTTAAAATTAGGATGTTCAACTTACATGGCCGCATCATATATAGCATCATATATATGACCAATGTGAAAAGTAACCATTTTCATCAACCCCGCAATCTCATATGCAATTTATATACAAGATCTCAGTTTTACCAACGCGGAATAGTCATTTTTCATCGAATCCCACAACCTCATACGTAATTTCTATCATATATAGTCATTTTTCATTGAGTCCCGCGACCTTATATGCAATTTTTATCATTTTTTTTTGCGGATCGAAAGTATAAATACTATCAAACCTCTTCTGTTTAGTTAAAAAATTTATTTATACGAGCCTTGATACTAAGCAAACCTACATTTCACTAAATTAAATTTATTTATTTATGGGAGTCTTGATCTTATTGTTTGATAAATAAACATTTATTCATAATAATAAAATATATTTATATTTTACTCATAAGAGAAAAGTATATTTATATTTTATATATTTATAAAATACATTATTTTGTGAAGTATGTTCAACAAATATCATGTATTCATTAAAATTGTTGAAGATCATCTATGTTTCATAAGTATATAATGTATGTTCTGCAAGTTGAACACTGTCCTGCAAACTAAATATATTTTGTAGAATATAACATTTTGTAATGTTCTACATGCGAAACTTATATGATATTCAAGATTTTAAAGTGAAATAATGATTTTGTACAACATGATGTGAAAAACTATACGTTTTGCAATATTTTTATGCAATATTTCATTTGCAGAACATAAGTGATCTCCATGGTTTCCAATAAAAATGATCTCCATAAAACTTTACTCTAATACATTCTTTATTCCTTTTGTGCTATAAACAAAATATGAGTAAATTTTGTAAAAATTAAAAAAAATTATAATTAGAATATATATTTTATCCATTTTATATTTAAAATCAAATAAAAATATATATTTAAATTTAGTATTTTTTTATAGAGTTCATAACTATTTTCCCATCTTAATTCTTTGCTTTAAATTAAATATAATTGTTAAATTATCATTAAATTTTTTATTTTCATTAAACTGAAAATCTCGACAATCATCACATATAAATCAGCGTATAAAAATATCGATGCATAATTTATAAAATAAAATAAATAATATAAATATTATATAATTTAATATAAATATATTTTAAAAACTAGTATTTTTATTTTTGATGAAAAGTAAAAAGTTTAATAAATAACTGAAGACAAACCATCGAACTGTCAATTACAACCTGATTAAGTAACAAGAAATGAGCTAAATATATAGTCGTTTTGTTTTCAGATCGCTTAACACATAAAATATTTAAATTCTTTAATCCAAAAAGTATTAGAATCAAATCTCGAGTAATCCAACTTACATCAATTGTGAACATTATGGCATCGCAATTGACCATCACATAAGCAGCAGCATCTGTAGTTCAACGTTCAGAATTATCAGTGGCATCTGTAGTTCAACGTTCAGAATTATCAGTTATATCAACTGATATTGGATCAACAAATGACCTTAAAACATGAACAATTTTATGTCGTGAGGTGAGTTTTTGTGATATTCATCATCATGTCATATTTAATACAAGTCTTACAAATCATCTAAAATATCATATAAGTCTTTTCTGGAAACGTTATCAAAACTCGTAACAAAACAAACAAAAATATCAAAACAAACATAAATATACAAACATCCCAAAATATGAGCACGATTTTGATGACAAATACTAACAAGTACTAACAAGAACTCTCTTAAAAGAAGGTTATATATTGATTTTACTAATAAAACTAATAAATAGGAGAGAAGATGGAATAACGATTATGATTATTCAGGAAAAGGAATATTACATCATATCTCTCTCCTTCTGCCTTGTTTATCTTCCAGACTCTAACTATCAGTATCTCTCTCGATTCATGTCGGTATGTCATCGTTTCTTATCAAAGATTTCATTTATACTCCTCTCTTTTGATTGCTCTTGTTGTTATCTAATTATATTATAACAATAAGCTGCTGATTTACTCTGATCTCATCCTTGTTAGTTTCATTTTGTGCTCGTCTTTTTTGTATTGTAAAAGTGCTTGCTTTGATGATTTATGCTTTCTTGATTCACTTGCTCTTGATGCAGTCTTATTATGGAGTATTATTAAAACTTGTGCTTTTATATCTGTTTTTGGGTTTTTATGTAGTTCAATTGAAATTTGTTACCAGCTGTATATGTTTTGGTGAAAGCTTTAAGTTGTTTTTTCTGTTGTGCTGTGCAGTACCTTTGGCACCAAGGCCTATATATACATTTTTGTGTGCGTATTAAAATATCTGTGTAGTCTTGTTTTTGTAATGATCTGACAGAAGGTTTGCTTTGTCTGGAGATCGCGTGTTCCATAATTTCGTCATTTGTGGATTAAAATTAGGAAGACATGATCACTTTGTGTACAAGTATTTAAACTCGGTGCTTTAGCCCAATCCGGCAAAAGATATATGGAAAGGTGATCAATTGATGATTTGTGAAGGCTTGGTCCTACTTAGAAACCTGTTTTCTAGAGAAAAGTCTGATTTATATGTACTCTGATTCTAACTTGTTTATACTGGGTCTTATGTTTTATGGTTTTGCACTTATATTACCATAGCCCTTCCGCTTTTTCTAATTTTGGATGCATATATTAATTATTTGTGTGCATCGTTGAAATTGGTGTTTGATAGTTTAAGTCTGGGCCATAGTGTAAGATAGTTTATATTCAACTGAATAGATAGCTTATATTCAACTGACTTGAAAATAGTGTAAGACTATTTGTAGTTAGTAGTTACATATAATTTTTGCATTAAATTTAGTTACAGAACAAAATATGCTGGCTTAATCAAACAAAATTTGGTAAATTTGGGTGATTCTGTTTCAGCAGAATATTTTAGTAATATTTGTACCAAAAAGATCTTTTTTGTTTTGAACTAATCAACCTTTTCCGTCATTGAAATTCTGAAATTAAGGTTAAATATTTAAGGGTATCTTCTGTGGTGTATTGGCAGGATAAGGGCAGGCCATTGCCAAAGTTTGGTGAATGGGATGTGAATGATCCTGCTTCAGCTGAAGGCTTCACTGTTATCTTTAACAAGGCCAGAGATGAGAAAAAGACTGGTGGAAAGCCTGAGTCACCCTCAAAAGCAGATCCAAACATAAAGTATGCAGTGGATCATGTGAAGCCTCAGGCTGTAAGTTCTTCTCTATTCGCCTCTCCCTCTCTCTGACTCTCTCCCCCCACATATGCTACCCGGACTCAGTTCAAAGTGTCTAACACGGATACATGTCCGAGTGTCAGACTCGGTTATATTTTAAAAATTCAACATGCTTTTGGCCTAGAATAAGTGTCAGAGTGTCCATATCCATGTCCGAGTGTCGATTGTCCGACACAGGTGCTTGAGGCTGAAGAGTCGGAGTAACATAGTCCCCCACCCACAGAAACTGATATTCACCACTCTTGTGCCCTCCTTATTGGCAATAGTTAGTTACACAAATGTATACCTATACGATTTGAATCCCCTGGCAACGATGCTGGAGAAGCATTATATAGAACTTTTTGAACCTTATCATATTTCCATCAATAAAGAATTTCTTCTTTAGTTATCCAATTATCATTATATACTTGGTTCACCGCTGATTGCTCATATCTACCATATTGAAATGGTAGAGGGAATGAGAAAGCCTTGGTGAGGGAGGTGCGGTTGTGTCTTTGCAAAATGTTGGCTTTTATAGAAGGCTGGGCAAACCAGGTCAGGTACAAGCGAGGTCAGGTACAAGCCATCGTAAACATTGGTATAGCCTAGTCACTGGCAAATGCTTAGAATCTTGATTTAATGTTTTCACCTAAACTAGTAGCTTGAATAAGCTATCTATCACTGCATAAAATGATAAAGATAAATATAGTAGCAGAAGAACTTACATATTGACCATATCACAATAATTTCTTTTCATGAGAAGAGAACTGGGGAGACTAAAGAAATTAGTGCAAGCAACAGGAGCTCAAACCTTAGGGCCATGTTTGTTTGAAGGGATTATATTCTTTGGATAACTACATTATTTTCTACATATTTAAAGGATTATAATCACATGGGATTGTATTCCAATCACCTTTTTGATTCACTTGTATGGATTATAATACCTTCTCTCACAAGGTATTGTAATCCCATGGAAATGAACTAAAACAATGACTAATATATAGATTCATGGGATTATAATCGTTCACATTCGAGATAAATGAGGTGATAATCCGGGGATTATAATCCCTTCATATGACTAGGTTGGAACCAAGGTATATTTTCAGAATGGGAATGAATCTGGTTAGGATTGAATATAATTTTCGTTTATATATATATTTTTTGTTGTGACGTTGATTGTTGGTGTTTCTCTCTAAAACTAACGGTTTATTGCTATGTGGCAAAAAAAAACAACGGTTTATTGCTACAGAAGGTATTATGTCGGTGATTCAAATTGCAGTTATGTTAGTAGTTCGACAAATTCCTTCTATGAATATACACAATGTTTGGATCTCTTATTGGTTGGATGTCATTTATGTAAGGTAGGAGACCTTGATCTATAGTTGTGAATAAGTGTGGAATTCTATTTTATCTATCTGACAAGCCTCACTGCAAAAGATTAATATCGTCTTGTAGCAAGCTTAAATCTGTGCACTGTTTGTGACCGCCCTTATTAGTTGCCATTTAGATTTTTCTGTATCAATAGATTCATTCTGCCAATATAACTTGCAAACCCTTTCAGAAGTTGGCAAGTTTTTTTTTTAGTTATATCAAATAGGTGAAGACAATTTTTTTGTCTACTACTGATCCTGGAATCTATTGTTATGCAGAAAAAATGGTTTTGCTGTGGAAACGGGTCGCTTGAAGAATCTTAATCAGGTGGAGCTCCAGCAATAGTAAAGTTGTGCACAAATGTCCTCACCAATTTTCCTTTAGATAGGAGGTGTAAAGTGGTAATGGGGCACTAGTGGAATCCATGTTTGTGTGTTATTAACTCTCTTTTGTGGGGAAAAAGATTCTGGATATACTAGTTCGGTGCGTTTGTAGAATTAAGCCTTTGTTTGTCTATGCCTTGTAGATTATCTTTGTATTTGTTTTCTTAAGTGACACATAAGTTTTGTGATGATTGAGTGTGCATGTGCTTTATAATCTTGGAATTAAACATGTGGATCCTTGTGTGGTTGAGTACATAGGAAACAACTGTACAGACCTTGTATTGGATGGGATGGAATGGAATTATCAATGCTCAATCTAGAATCAAGATGTTTTCGACCTTTCGACCATGTACATAATGTACATAATGTATTGTGACGGAGGTTATACAGGGATCTAGATATGGAATTCCTCCGTCACTCTCATTTATTTACAGTTTTGTTCATTGTTTGGTACGTAATTTAAGATGTGTATAAAATATAATTTCGTAATTTATTTTTAAACTTTTCTGTTTCTGTATAAATATTTATATATTAACTTTTTATTCAGAAAAAAATTAAAAATAATTTATGAAATCATATTTTATAAGAATTTTAAAATAATACGTGTCAAGATGTCATCCATCTCTTTCATATTCGCTCTATAGCATAATTCGAGGCACCAGAACGTATAATTTTACCGACTATGACTACATGATCAAATACACTCTTCTAAATAATAAAATTATAATTCTAAAATGCACCAAGCGAGAAGTGTGATTCTTATCATTTTTCTAGTTGGCAACTGGATGTGCCTTGTCCTTTTTTTTTCAAGCACTTGTTTCAGCAAATCCACCATACGGTGAGTTGAACAGTAATACTAGAAGCAATTAAAAACTTTGAATGCTACTGGCCGAGTTAGAAGTGTTCTGATACTAGTTAAAAAAGTTTTTGGGGAAAGACTTTAGAAAAATTCTTTACTTCCCCGCTTATATACAGTAAAAATACCTGGCAGCACTTTTAAAGAAGATTTTAGGATTTTCTCATCAATCTCTCCGTCTTTCTTCTTCATAATTTCTAGGGTTTGATCATTTTACATTTGAAACTCTGGAACTCAAAGAAAAAGGAATTGTAACCCGAAATTCAAACTCATTCAGCCCATTATGCAAGGAATTAAAAAAAAAATACCTTGAATTTTATAGTTACTATAGTCCAATACATATTATGCGAGAACGAAAGTTTTTACACTGCAGAATTTAAGCATTAGGAGTTTCTAAATATTCCAGTAATAACTACACACTGATTCACACTACCAGAGGATATGATCATCTCAAGTCAGATAGCATACTGCAGCTGTCATGGTTGACTTAAAGAAACATTCCCTCGAGAAATTCATCAAAGTTTTCAGTTTCATCAGCCTTCTGGTCATCTAAGGAAGTGGAGGTCTTCATGACTGCAATAAAATATAATAAATAAATAAATTTTGAGGTGACAAAATTAATCTTATATTTATGAAGTCATATAAACAGTATTGTTTCTTATTAACTGTGTATATTACAATTTAAGGTCTCCCACTTTATAGATATTTACATTGTTCATCTTTATAAGAAAATTATAAATCTATCACCGAAATATGAAATGTGCAAACGATATCTATAGTATCAGCCTGAAAAAGTATTTGACCAGTGTCTGGCCTAAGTTCATGGGGAGATATAGTCACATGCAAATATATAGGTGACTAACCAGAGCTAGAACTAAAAATTCAAAGGGAAAAAAAAAGAGACATAATTGATGTTTGTAGGTACCTTTCTTCCTGTCTTTGTTCCCCTTGTAATCGGTAGGTATATCATCATCGCTTTCTGACCTTTCCCTGCAATTAGAAGGCCCTCGTCTATATAACAGAATGCCAGGTATCAATTAGGGAGGGAGGCACAACAGTTTGGTGTATACCTTTTCCTTTGCAGCACCTCTTTCTCATTTCGTTTTAATTTCTCTTTCTCTTTCTGCTTTTTGTAATTCAGCTTCTTTGCACACCTAAACCAATACAATCAGTAAGATATATAAACCACAAGATATTTGGCAAGCCTTTTTGAAGAAGAAAAGTTAGCCACGGCATCTGAATCAGATGAACAGATAATTGGCGTTTGGAACAAATTCTTAACAGTTAACATATCATAAAACCATCACCACCCTCAGCCTAAAGATGCAATGGACTGTGGTATGGTATCTCCAATATTGTATCAGTAGCTTGTTCGCTTCCTGTACTATCTATGAGCAATCACTAAAGTTTTATTGATGCACCCAAGAAGGAAAATGATGTAGGATGGTGGGAAAAGGGTAAAACAAAAGATAAGAACCTATCTCCGCATAGAATCAACTTAAGAACACAATATATACGCAGACTTGCTATGAGCTATTCACTATTTATATAAACTCTGACTAGCTCTGTTAGCCAGCCTCTTTGGTTTTGGCCTTATACGCATGTCAGCCGGACATGACATGGGTGTGTAGAGGATCTGAGTCGGATCTTTTATATTGAAAACGGATACTTCATCTTGTAACAACCAAAGTTCAGAATGTTATAGTTTGACTTTCTGACACAGATATGACATATATAGTGTATAAAAGTTTAATTGGTAGAAGACACTAGTCAGTAGTCACACATACTTTCTAAGAGGTAAAATGGATTAAGAACATATAAATTTCCCTTGTGTTAAACTTATATTCCGAGTCCCCGCACCCATGTCTGATTTCGGACTTACATTCAAGAAATCTTAAGTTTCAAAAAACTAAGGATCTGACACTTGGATCCGCACCCATGTCAGACAGCCATACCCGAGACCAGGTAACTTTAGCTGACTAATAATGATGCTTACAGCTGTTTAAAATGAATCCTACAATATTAAAAACAAGTAAAATCCTACATGAAAGGAAACTAATACTAATTGGTAACTATACTTTAACTTATCTATTACAAGTCCACAGTTAATGAAGGAGAGTACTATCTAATAATACATTTATACAACTAAACTACTAGCAGCTATTTGATTCTTTATATATGAATATAAAAAATAATCATGTGTTTAGCATCAGACTCAAAGTCTTATGTAATTTTTATGTAACTGAAATTTTAAGTTAAATTCTTACTACTTATTCTTTTCATACCACATAAAGATACCAACAAATGTAGTCACTCTATCAATTGTTTCCAAAACATAAACCTCTTCTTACTATACTTATGCTCTATATTCCTCTGGCTCTATGTTGCTCTGAATCAGGTACGAAGTGTTGGACGGACATGACACATCCAAGTGTCGGACGAGAAAAATCTTAAAATTAGGGACACGGGGACATTGTCCTATTTTTTGGACACAGATACGACGACACGGCATAAGACATTAATAAACTAGAATTGTAAGTAGATACCTTCAAAAAGAGTAACTATCTTATGATTAACACAAATTTGTAAGGAATGTTGCAAATTTGGGATTTTCAGGGTTTTTAATTTTTATTTTTGCTTCCTTCTTTTTTGTTTTTCTCCTCGTTTTCATCATATAGTCAACTGAAATGTGGTCTTTAAGTTGGTCAAAGTTTCCACATTTTAGTCAAAGGATATGACACAGAACAAGTGTCGGATACGGGAACAACTACCTACACAGAAGAGTCAGAGTAACATAGTTTATTAGTAAGAATTCTGTCACTCCACATGCAGTCAAAGAAACCAAGATAGTATTGAACCAAGAATGAGATGGTTAGCAGAATGTTAAATATACCTCATATCTAGTAATTTATGGTATTTGTCAACTTTCATATTCTAAATAAATAGAATGAAAAATAAATATAATATGAGTAATCATAAAGGAGTAACTATCGAAAGAAAAAAGGTTATGCTTATCACCTTATCCAAAGAAACAGTGATTCTGAGGCACACAAGAGCAGAGCCATCCATAGGTGTCAGGCGAGCCTATGCTATAGTTGATATTAACTCTAAGATATTATAAATGCTATTTTATACGTTTAAGACATAGATGTTAAATAAAAAAAACAGCTTAAGATATGATCAATTTATTTTAGTTGATAAAAAAAATTATCAGACAATGCAATCGAATGGTATTGGTTTGTGTTATTTTCTGTGTAAGACTTTTGATGAGGTTTAGGCCACCCTGAACCCTTGGCGCTCCACTACACACAGTTTAACGATTTCTAATTTTATATTAATCTTTTCTCCCCATAAAAGAACACCAAAAATTTTATTCAATATATCATACTAAAGTGCCAAAACTATGCATCTGTGTGGCCATTAAAAATGATAACCATGAAGATACTTGTTATAGTTTTCAAACCCCAAAAAAGAACTGCAAATAAATGTAACATGCTTCTCCAAATCTTACTCCATTATCTATCACTAAAGCTTTACAATATTTACATTTCCTCCAACAAGCTTTGCTTTAACAATATAGATATTTCAATAAACTTATAATCAGTAATTTCTTGCCCTTAAATCTTGGCATCGCTTGAACAGTCTCTAAAATATTCGTATTTGGCTCTTCAATGTCTGCCATCTTTCTCTAATAGTTTTATGCACTGTACAAAATGTACTATATATTTCACCTCCCCACAAATTTCAATAAATCTTTATAAAGCACCTTTAGCTACTATTACATCATTCATAGTTTCCCTTACCTAATACTAGTATTCTTAAATGTTTGCATGTGCTGTAGTCAACAAAAAAGTAATAATATTAATACACACTAACTAGCACAATTTCATGATTATCTTTTACTAAAAGTATTTACTGCATTCTACGATTGTTATTCCATTTACTAGAAAATTATACGCTTACTCGTTAAATTTTTAAATGCATGTCCCAATAAAAGGTGGAGTCAAAAAAGGGCAAGACCAATGAAGCAGTATTAAGTGGACTAAGTCTGGCGAATATTTTAGAGCCTGGCGGTGAAACGTTACCAAAGAAGAATGTAAACTCGCAAATTGTTACGGTACCAAACTTAAAACAATATTTCTTTATTTTTTATTTTGTGTATACAACTTTCAATTTATTAGATTTAGACTGGATCATACTTTTGAATAGGTTTACTAGACTGTTTCCCTTTTTGGTTCTAGATTCTGCAAGTTGCAGGCAATGGAAGGGAAGAGGGATGTGAAAGATGGATAGGGAGAGAAGATAAGCAATGCAGATGCTTGAATGTTATAAGTGTGAACATTAAGGTTAGAGAATAAAATACAGACATTTCTCAAGCTTTAAAACTGTCTAGGCAGCCATTTGGCAGGAACTTCTAACCCCTGGGGTGAAAGTTTAAGATCATGCAAGGGATCTCAGGGAGTTAAAGCCAGGCCAAGTTCACCAGGAAAAGTGACCTTGTCCTCTAAAATTCATTAACAGAGCATATAGATAAATCAAAGAGGTCATATGCGAATTAGAAGGTAAAGGTAAATTTCAGAGAGAAATGCAAGCACAAAAGTAGTAGTAAACCACCTCTCACAAGTTACTAGTTTCACAAGGGCTTGTTTGCTCTCCCCGGCCTCAAAATAAGAAAAGTTAACCTGCAATATAGCTAAATAGTAAGAATAATGTAAGCCAGAGATGTCAAATTTAAGAATATTGCTTTAATATAGATCTTTATATCATAGGTGGGGCGACCAAGCAAGCTTTTGTTGGGACATGCTATACTCAATTAATTAATGGATTTAACAGTAAGTTAACAAGATCACAAAAGTATTAATCTGCAAAGGCAAGACATAGAAACAACATTGCAAAAAATTAAAAGATACAGAACTAAACAATCACAATCTATCAACTTTCAACTTTTTTTTGGTTTTCTTTCCACATTGTAAAGACTAAGAGTAATAAATATGAACATTGAAGACTGGAAGAAGAGTGACCTCAAGATTGGTGAAGGAAATGTGGTTACTTCTAATTTACTTGCCAAGTTCATAATTTTTTGAAAAACAGACGGTAGTCTCAGTACTGGAGGTCAACTATAACAATTACAAATTATCTGAGTATTCAGTTTTCCACATTGTGAATATGAACAATGATGAGCAAAAGATGGTATTAATGAATTGATTTGTAAAGGGAGTGTGCTATAGAAGTTTGGGAGGCAGTTGTAAAATGAGTTTCTGACACAATTACATGCATAGGGGTGAAAATTTACTAAGCATTAAAAGAAAAAAATATTTTCATAACTAAAGATGTTTTGTCTTTTATACATGATAGCAGTTTCATTCAAACTTTATTTTCAGAACTGTGCATAGACCTCCGTACAATTTGTTTAAAACTATCCTTGGGATAACAAATCCAGCAAAAGACAGACCTATAAGAAAAAGAAGTATTAAAAAACTACACATTGACGATTCAGTAGCTTTAAGTTTCATAAAGAAAGAAGGTACCACAGAGAGAACAATTCACAAAAACAAACGAACACCTACCTCATAGCTTGCAAGACCATCTTTTTCATCACAATGTTTATTACCACATACAAACTGCCCTAACATAAAAAGGAGCAAAATCAATGATCAATTCATTTCCATCTTTTATTAACAGGTTAACAAATATAACTATGAACATTCTCCATGTAAACTTGAAAACAAAATTTAAAATTTGCATCTGCACTATCACAATATAACAGGAAAAGAATTACCATATCTCTTTATAAAAGACTCTCATAATTTTCCAAAGATCCACATATTGGAGAATCTAGTTACTCACAGAAATAGCTCCATCGAGACTTAAACCTCGATCTCTTGTTACCAAGAGAATCAGGATATACAACTGGCTACAATGCTAAGGATAAGTAATTTCATCGCGGATATACATCTTCCATAGTTTTATTCAGACACCTGCTCTACTTGACCAATCCTTGGATCTTGGATTAAAATAGCAGATTTAAACTCTTAAATTATCTCCAATGGTTAGTACTCTTCAACGGTGCCAATGTTCCCAAATTAACATAAAAAATCGAATTTATGTTCTTTCACTAATGTCACTTGTTGCAAATTATTAAAAATTACTTCAATAGTTGCCTAATCCAAAAGTTACAATCATGGTCCCACATACTTGTAAATAAAATCGAGTAACAAGTATTAGTAGTGCAGAGAGAGAGAGAGAGGAAATTATAATTTATTTACTTTACTAAAGCTAGAGCAAGTCCAAGAGATGTCTTATATGTCCTAAGTTATAATTTAGGGCATTTGATAAAAAAAAGTTGATCCAATAATGTTCTAGTGATGCCTTATATCACTAGGACAACCTCTTCAAGAATAAGGCACCTCTCTTTGCCCTATCTTATATTTTATAATCAATTATTATACACACTCTCTTTCTCTCTCAACTTTATATTGTCCTTTAAT
Organism: Daucus carota subsp. sativus; assembly: GCF_001625215.2. Classification (NCBI taxonomy): domain Eukaryota; kingdom Viridiplantae; phylum Streptophyta; class Magnoliopsida; order Apiales; family Apiaceae; genus Daucus; species Daucus carota. Next base: position 11,092,998 of record NC_030385.2, on the reverse strand, counting down.
GATGAAAAAAAGCCTTTAATAATAAAATATCAAATATATAGTGAGAATAAGGCATACTGTTGGAATTGAAGTTACTTAAATATGTCCTAAACTACTGGGACATAATATTTCATATTATATTTAAGGCTTGAACTAGGACATTGTTGGACTTGCTCTTACCAACATGGTCAGTGGTCCCACATATGAGGGAAGGGGGAAGAGCGAGAGAGAGATTTTTCAGGATTTATTAACAGATGTGCTACACCTCAACTGCTGCTTAAGACATGCAAAGTAGAATTCTAGGATAGTCATAAATTAATATTGTACCTTTTCCAGATATTACTTCTTTTTCTGTTCTCCATCTGAGGCCAATCTACTAGAAACAAGTGTCAATAGTAAGTATTACTCCATAAAAGAGATACACACAGGATGTTTTCACATCACTTGAGATATTCATTTATTCAGCAAGTTGTTCAGTTCTCAGATAATTACCAACTATCACAGTTTCAGTTACATTTAGTGCCCTTTTTTTAATATTTACTGACATGACAAATTCTAGAACTCCAGTGATGCCTATTCATAATATTCCAGCACAAGAAACATATTTGACAGGTTCAAAGAGATCAAACTACTTGTTATGCTTAGAAGCACTATTATTAAAACTGCTTAAACAGAACATTGCATTTTCTTGCATGAAATAGCTATGTAACGTATATATGCTTATTAACAACCAGTAAAAACTTGCAAAACAAAACAGAAATTTTTATAAAGAGAGGACATGAGGCTCACCCGATAAGGTGGCACGTCAACATTTATATTAAATATAATCATATGAGTGTTAATACAGATATAAAGTGCTTAAATCTTCAGATAATATATTAAAACCTATGATTGCAGCAGGTTTTAGATTATGTGTGAACAAGTAATTAAGGATTTAAACAATTCTAACTTTCAGAGAAAATGAGGTAATACTTAATTACATAATAATTCTGCCCTCCCTTATGGTTTTACAGCAGTTTCTAAAAAGAAATTTCCAATAAATCACAAGAAAAAGCTCTGGATCATTTAACAATTAAATGAATACCTTGCCTGTCCTGTATTGTGACATATCAGCTATACAGTATCTTTGTCACGTTAAGAGAAATAAACAAGTGATAATCGTTACTTTGTACTAGAAAAAAAATATTATTCCTGACACGTAATAAAGGTACTCTCAATTGTAGGACATCTCCAAAATTAAACAAAAATTGTTTCATCCCAGGCTAATTCCTTTTAGGTCATTTGTTTCGGGGTGTTCAGGTACCTGGTATGAGTTTTATTTATTCCAAACCTGATGTTTACTTGGAAAATATAATTTAATCTAATTAATGAGTAATGATTATTTATTTTCATATCAATTACTTATTTTTTTTAGTTAGTAAATATTTAGTATTTAGTAGTTTAACTTATTTGTTAATCAAATGTATTTTTTATATTAGTTTTATTATTTATAAATCGTATAGTAATTTAACTTTGTATTGTATAATATACAACTTTTTTCATATACATAAACAAAATTGATTAAATTAACGGCTCCAAAATATTTTCAATCAAGTATATTCATTTCACAATTCAACTAAACACATGATTTCAGAAATAAAACCTCATATCCATACCACCATAATCAAATTTTTCATTCCAACCCTACAGCGAACCAAACAACAGCCCCTAATTTCCAGATTCAGGTTTGTCACAAGGTGTGGATTTATATCAATGTCAATACTGCAAGGATATCAATATCTAGGGCCTCCTCATTCCTTTCACATTTTTGTTAAGAGAATATCTTTTTTACTACCTTACACATGGTTTCGGTAAATACCAGATCTCAGTCTACACAAGCAAATTGGTAGTTGAAGACCAAATTGCTATTTTCTTCGGACCTATTTTTTTCCCCCCTAATCAGCCAGTAAAGACAAAATTTACAACGTAGAGAATATTCTCTGTTAAATTAAAACCCATAGCTGATTATCTAACTAGATTAGTATTTTGGTTCAAAAGGATGTATGCATAGATTACTATCCAATAAAACAAGTAACTTCTTATATCATTACAATAAAAATATTCTTATATTTGAAATAGGTAAATGTTGGGCAAAGCAGAGGTTCCAACTGAAACGTCTTTGAAAAATTAAGTACCTAACACTTGTATATCAAGATGATATAGGCATTTTCTGAAAGCTATGCAGTGATTTTAACAGTAAATTATCTTTAATTAGCAACGTGTTCTAATCTACTATGTAAATAAGAAGTTAATTAATCATTTATGCAATTTAAGAAGGTATATTATATAGCAAGAAACAATAACATACATAACGATTACTCAAGCAGAACCCCTTCAAAATCATATAATAATTACAATCTGGTTAAAAAGGATACTCTTTAAAAAGCTTATTATAGTAGCGCTTCACTAGTCTCTGCTCCCAGGAGGGATCCAGGTCATCTTCCTCAGATCTTATAAATCTGCGAGATATGGTTAAGTAAATATAATTAAGCAATTGCACCGCGAGAAAATACAATCTCCATCAATAACATCGTATAAATGTAAAACCTAACTTCTACATACAGATAATACATCAAACCCCGATACTGTAGATGAAGAAACACCCACAGATTCAAGAAGAGGGTCATACCGATAACCTTCTCTAAGAGTATCTTTATCAGTTTTAACAGGCAGCTTTTCTTCTGCTGACACATTTTTCCCATAAAAGTCAACTGTAGGGAACATAATTGTCATGAGAATTGTTTATGCCATATACTCATCAGAGCTATTAGTTGCTAAATGCCATAAGATAAAATGTATTAGGTAGACAAATAAAGCTTCACTACAGACATTGATAAACAGTTGACAAGATATTATAACTCCACTATAGAGACCTAGATAGACAGTAACTGTACAAAGTTTCAATGTTGTACCTTAAATCTATGGTGTACACAATGCGGAACATGAGGTGACACAGTTAGTTGGTTGCCAAACTAAACAACTTAAGTTTGTTTCTCATCATCGTTGGATTTTTCAGTTATTAACTATCAAAAATGATGGTACCGGGAGAGAGGGAGGGAGGGCGGGGGGGAGGGGGAGGGAGAGAGGGAGAGAGGGAGAGGGGGAGAGGGAGAGGGAGAGATAGAGAGAGATTATTTATTAATATCAAAAATCAAAAACAGATTACTAAACATAACTACACTCAGGTACTGGAGACCGAGCAGATATTGATATCACAAATTGACAAGTTCAACTAAAACAACATCGAAAAGGAAATGTACGAATGATTGTAGCCCCCTTCCATTCTCAGCGGAGGAGATCGTTCATCCTTCACTAGATATAGGACAAAAGGATCCAACAAATAAACATCTCATTATTTGTATGTTCCCTTTATTGTCCAACCAATTCACTATTTATCGATAAGCATCATAATACTACACTAAACAAAAAAAAATCCCTAAAAGCAAAAGTAAGCTGGTTCAAAACAAATGAAATCGTAAACACAAATGAATGGATGAAAAAGACACGGGGCTAACCATAATCACTGATGAATTTTTTGTGGCGATCGTAAGCATTGAGGCCTAGTATATGAGATTGATATTGCCTAGAAAATTAAACAGTGAAAATCAATTAGGATGCAAATATTAACACACATATATCGAAATTAAGTAAAGAAAAAATATCAATCACCCACTGTCTTCTAGCTTGGCGATCGAAAATGGCTGATTTCAGAGAACCCAACGACGACGCCATTTTCGTTAGGGTTTCGGTGATGCACAGATTTTATGGATTAATTAATTATAGTGCACTGAAGTTTCAAAAACGATAAAAAGCTAAAGTCATCTCTCGGGAAAATACATGAAATTTTACTTTCTTTGAAAAAGTTATTAATTTTTTTCTCGGAATAAATATTAGACACTTTTTTAATATTTATATCAAAAAGAATTATAAAAATATTCATTTTCAGAAAAAATAAACAGTTCTTAAGTTCTTAAATCTTTTAGCCATACAGGTTGAATAATATACTGATTTGAATTAATCATAAGTGATTTCGACTTACTCACACCGATTATAAAACATTAATCAAATTATTTTTAAACAAAATTACTAATCAAACTAGCAATATGTTCGTGTTTCACATATGTTAATTTTAAAATTGTCTAAACTAAAATAATTATATAAATCATATTAATTGAAATTTACGTATTACATAAGAACAAAATGTTAAGCACATCTATACCACAAAAATATTTTAATGAGATCACGAGAACAATATATTTGAAAATATGTGATAATCTATACTTTAGATAGAGAATATGATAAACATAAACGTTCATTTATTATAGCAGAAAAAAAAACATTCCATAACCAAAGTAAAATGATATCAAACATCATGTTGAATCAACTTAAATAAAAGAGAATAAGTTTAAGATCGTTGAAAACCGTTATTGAAAAAGACAACTTAGAGGAATCATTTATGAAATTGATTGAAAGCTTCCATTCAAAACTTCCAATTATTGAAACACAAAGTAACATTTCATTTCTCCTATTTAGGAGCATATGTTTTATCATTAGACCAATTATTGTGATAATAAGAATAAGAATATGAATTCTATATAGAGAGATTGCTAATTTAACCATATCACATTTCTTATTTGACGATTTGGATTAGCTTGTTGTGTTGCTAGAACTGTTTCCAGTTTCGTCCCAAATCAACTGCATTGTTCTGTGACAAAAATTGAGTAAGATTGCAGCATGTGGTGGTCAAGAAACATTCAAATTCAAGATATCCATATGACTATTGAGACACTGCTCACATCACCCATTGCAGAAGCTGTAAAAATTGTTGCCTCACCCACCGAAGTTGATGAATGACCAGATTCAAATTTGCATAGTACATCTTGTTATACATCAAGATATTATCACTTATAAGCTGGATTTTAAAGGTGTATTTCTTGCCAACAATATCTTCAATAATTTGTATAAATTCTGTACTTTTCAGCTGTAATAGAGACATGTGTAAAGTTCACAAAACATGACATATAACTGACCAAAAAAAAAAAAAAAATAGATGGAAGGAACCAACACAACATTCATTGAATTATAATAATGCACCTCACTAATTTCTGCAATCACTTTAATAGTAGTCTTCTCGATCAACTATTTAGTAGCACGATCCAGGAAGATAAAGTTTACCTTTCAGTCAAGTCGAATCTTCCACTGACGTTGCAGTAGAAAGTTGACAATGATTTTGGAGGAGACTCGTTTGAGAGTTCCTAAAACCTCCTATGTGAAGAAATTTGACACAATGTAAAGACCTCCTTCAACAATAGTCTCGAATAGATTCTTCCAATTATCAATGCAAACATAAGCGTGAACATGATAGTTCTATATAAATACAGCCTCCAAATTGATATAAGTCTTTCAGCTAATATTCACAAAATTATTTATTATTTTCAACAGTTAAAAATATACGTAGATGCCTGAAATATTATGAAAAAAATATGTGCCATTGTCGGGAAACAAACTTACATTGTCATCTACAAAAAATAAGATTGTATCCCTTGATCACTTCGTTCTCATTGTTCACATTAGATCACGAAAGCCACATTTTTGTAACACGAACCTTCATTTACCATTAGGATCTTGACATGTTGAGCGACCACATTGTTTCTTGCTTAAGTGTAAAAATGATGCAGATACATGTGTAGTTTGAGAAATCGAGTTTGAGAAAATGATATATAACAAAGACTTAAAATATGATTTTATACATTCATTATATGTTACTCGTACAAATTCTAAATCTGGGACCAAATGTGTACGAAAGAAGAAGAGGATATTCTCTAAACAAGCAATTAACGCAGAACTAGGCCGCTACAGACAACCGGGTTCATTAAAGAAGTACAATTCTCAAAATGGACCGCCAACACTATCCTGGTAAAGAAAGGCAATGGCAAGTGATGAATGTTCGTGGACTATTCCGACTTGAACAAAGGTTGTCCCAAGGAATTCTATCTTTTCCCAAAATCGATGAGTTCATTGATGTAACAACGGGGCATAAATTGATCTCATTTATGGACGCAATTGCATGCTATAATCAGATAAAAATGACGAAAGAGGACCAAGAAGACACCGCCTTCATTATCCATAGGAGCGTCTTTGCCTTCTGGATGATCCCGTTCGGCATGCTCAAACGCTGGGACGACATTCCAGGGAATCATGAACACGATATGCGCCGCACAAACAGAAAGAAATATACAAATCTATGTCGGGGACATGATCGTAAAGTCCATAAAAGCCACCTCTTAGTCATGTTATTCTCTAATTTTAACTTAAAATAAAAAATTCCAAACTTGTAAGTCCAGACAAACTAGTTTCAAACTCAAACTACTTATGCATTGCTCAGACTAATCAGCAATTTAGACAATGGCGCTACATAATCATATTCTTGAATGGATTATAACAGTGTCTGAAAAGACCAATGTTACCCATACTCAAATCACCCCAAAGTGGAAGAATGGAGATAGTTAAAAGTAGCTTCTGCCGTGGCTCAGATTGAGGCTGTCAAAGCTAGTGAGAATGAGGCCTTCAAGAGACTATAGGCTGCACACAGAAAGATTGAGGGAAAGCCCAAAAGGTTGTGCAAATGAGAACAAAACAAGGCACGGAAACTGCATCCTGAATTCTGGCAGAAACAGAATTATCAACACAGTCTGATATCTGGATCTTGGGAGACTTGCGTCCTACAATCCTATTACCAGATATCTGTCTATACTTCTGAAACACTGCCAACAAAACCCAGGAACTGAATGACATATAACTATAATGACATAACAATTTTCTTACAAGAAAAAATATAATCATACAACATGGAATACCAGAAACTCTGATATGGCGATAACTTACAATTTTCATTATACGATATATAATTCTGCATCAGATTCACATTGAGCAAATAGAAGACATTTTGGTATTACATAGCTAAATTACTACGAGGCTCGTGGCTAGAAGCTGAGCATTTGGACTGGATCCCAGAGCTATATGCCAGTATTCCACCATCTTTTAAAATAATTCAGTTTCGAAATATCAGTGACCATTTATCTCAAGGTTACCCAATCCGTTTAATAGCCCATTTTGATCCCCGAGCTTTTGAAACTCAGATTTAATAGTTTCAGCAATTTTAGCATCTCCCAGCACTGGCTCTGGGAAATCAACATGGAAGGATCCCTGTTTTACTGGGGCAACACGTTCTTTTGGCTCTCCTTGTTTCTTGACAAAATTATACAGTTGTTGATGGAAGGAATTATCTAATGAGAAACAATTATCATCTTTTTCAGTCCACAAATGTCGAGATGATCCAGAACCTTCTCGTCTACAGAAATGTGGCAAAGATGCGTAATCCATTATCTGCATATTTAATTTACAAGTTTGCTCTTAAATTCAAAATAATACAGATAGGTGAACAGGCATAATTCACAGTTAAATATTTGACATCTAGATTTATGGTTATCCTAGTAAAACCTTTAGCCAACATATCATATGCACAGAAGCAATCACCACAATGTATATATTATTTATAAACTAAAAGTAAAAATTTTCAAAAGTTTTTAGACTCCAGGTACTTTAAAATAACTTACCAATCAATGACGATGCAACAATACAATTATCTGACTACAGACAAAGATGAAGTTAGGTTTAGACAGAAAGCTTTTTAGTCGTTTAAGTTTATACTTTTCGGTAATAACCATTCTATATCCACTTCAAAATTCTTTAGTCTTATAATTCAACCCAACCTTCATTTATGGTAACATAATCCTCTCCTATTCAGATCTAAAGTAATAACACGATACCATGAATATCATGATTATTATTCACTATATCGTCAATGATGATACAGCTTCGTGTTCAACAGCGTTAGGTTAAAATGCTCGACTTAGAAAGCATCAAGATTCATATCTAAGTAGGAAAAACCAAACTAATATTTTACCAAGAAAAATTAGAAATAGGCTTTCTACCTTCAACAATTCATCTCTCCCACAACCTTGAAGCACCTGAATTCTCTTCCTTGTTCTTTCTTGCAGAAGAGGTCTCACAACCTATAAAGGCCAAATATGTTCACCTCTGATTTTAAAGATAGTCTAGGTTGGTACCAGTGACATTGTTAAATTGTAATATCAAGGCATACCTTCCAGCATGCTGAAAATATATAAGGGGCATTAACAACGTAATATGTATCTGTCTTCTCTGGATAGTTCAGGTCATCTATGGTGGATATAACTGTCAAAATCTGCAGCCATAGCAGGGTTTGTGATGCAGGACAAGGATTAAAAAATGAAAAGATACACAAGGTGCATTAATTGCGGAAAACGCACAAGCCCTAAGAGAAGAATATGCATGGATTGAGCCCATAACAAAAGAGAAGCAACTTTTTATTCAATTAATCAATCAAAGTCTTCTAATAATATAAGATTACCTCTTCCTGTATTGAGTAAATCCCTAAAAGTTAACCACTAAGTTGACCACAAATCCCTATTATTTTTCCACCACTATAATCTTGAACATCCCTAGTGATCTATATATATACATATATAGGCCATTGCTCTATAAAGATCACTCCCATATAAGAACAATAAAGAACAATATAGAATTTGACCAAAAATTTCATTTAGATTCCAATTTTTAATTAATTAAGCTTTCTTTGTGAATAATAATAGAATATAACATGGATTTAACAACAATTTTGGGTAAACGTAACATGATATTGTGTAAGTTTCATTATTCAAAATATGTATATATAGTTATATGTTTGATTCTATGCAAGATTCTTTAACATTTGATTTTTATGATTTAAATGAGATTCAATGTTAGATTCGCTGTGTTAAGCTTAATTGTTGTTAAACTTAGTATTTTAATCTTAATAAATCATCTTTTCATGAAAAAAATAAATTGTTATGATAGTGTTCTTTATTGTTCTTTATGGGTATTCTTTCTAGAGAGCGACCTATATATGTATACACGTACACACACACACACACACACACAGGCCACTGCTCAAAGAAGAACACCCTTAAAGTTTGATATATATCTATCCTAACCAATCCAAAACGTTCATGTAATAAAGTTTGATATCCAGAGGCTAATATAATACTTGGCCATGAGGGGATTATCTTTAGAATCATTGTTCTCTTCTTTTGGTGGTGATATAAGAAAAACTTTAGCAACCAGATTTAGTCAAATCTAATTTTTTTTGTTGATAACATATTCAAGTAAGAGTATGATGCTTTGGTTGAAGAAAGCAAATGGAAAACTATTGATATACAAATAGAAATAAAGTGATTATCTTAATGCACCTTGATTTGGTTCAGGGCTGATAGCTTTAAACCAGTCATATCCAGTATTTTCACGCATGTGTTAATATGCCGGTTGTACTTCTTTGTAGCAGCAGGCTGCAGCAAGACAAGTCAATTACAAGGATGCCTACTTATAAGGTTAATAGATTAGAATAATCATAAGGCTGCATATTTCTTACCAATATAACGCGGTCTCGATATTCATTCATTTGGATGTGTGACTGGACGTAGTAGTGAATCTGTAATAGAACACAAACACATTACTGCATAAAGTATTATTCTATTACTTCAGCTAGCAGCGAATATAAGTAGCAACACCATCTATGCATTAAACTGTACTATATGATATCGTGTGTTCAATTCTTAAAGTATTACTATTTGATTTGATGAAAACTAACACTACTGAAACTAATTTTTAAGTCTACTGCATTTTTCTTATCCGCGAGAATAAAAATAAGAATGTTAAACAGAATCAAGCATCGTTTCAAATATACAAAACTAAATAAAAGACGTAATTTGTAGCAAATCAAGCGAAAATTAGATATGCAGTGCTACAATAAATGTCATAGGTAGTACCCATATGTGCTGAGGATGATCAGATACTAGAGTTGATAGAGCAGTACAGTGCTTAAATTATAACACTCTCGTATGAAAATACGACCACTAAGTAATCGTCAAAGTTATTACATCAGATATAACATGACTGTCTACACTCTTCAACTACCACACAATTTACATAATATAAAATAGGTATCTAGAACTAGATTAAAAAAAATTAAAAGGAAAAAGGTATGCTTACAGATGCTTTGTCATAGGTGCTGAGCCCTACTCCCACAGCAAGAACCGGAAGGCCCTGTAATATATTATAAGACAAGAAGAGAACTAGGCTTGTAATTTCAGACCTATAAATACCATAGTTACCTCTAAAGGCTTTACATGCATTCACAAGTTACGAATAATAACAATAAAGAAATGTCAATCAAATAAAAGGAGTACCTCTTTCGAGTAACCTGACATTCCTACAAGTTGTGAATCCCTCACAGCTCTATAAACATGTTCAGGAACAATTGGTTTCTGTGAACAAAAGCTAAAATATGTAAGCAAGTAGGTAACTCCAATCGATCACTTCAACTAAAGTGAAGAGATTGATTAAGACGTTAAACTGAATTTATAGATCTTTCTTTGATATTTTAGCAGACTCAATTAAGGCGCTAATTCAGCATGTAGCATCCATGTATACAAGTCAAACCAGAAAAGAGCCATGTTCAAGTATAAATCATGAAATTCGGCCATAAAGTACAATTATAAGACAGATAAAAGTTATCTGGCCAAGAGTCCACGATTTAGGTATTTTTATCGAATATCCCATCTATACCACTTAGAACTTGTGTAAATATTCCTACAACTACCCAATACTGAACATAATATTCACTTTCATAAAACAAACCTACCGCCATTATATCGTCAATTTCATTTTGTATCCTCCAGTTTAAGCAGTCAAGAAGCTGGAAGATTTGCAGAAGTCATTAGCAGAAATATAATATCTAAAATTAAGTAAAGGAAAAAACCTATATGTTAAACTATCTTTCAAGTATTTAATACTGACCATTGTGTGGGCTTTTGCAATATTATCATCCCTTGCTTTAAGAAACCTACATAGATTTTCTCTTGGATAACCCTGATGCATAGCCTGTACAACAAAAATATAGCTATTAGTATTATCATTTTCTAGGTTAAGTAAAAAAGTTACAGAAAAATATTTATATTACCAAATGTTACAAATGAGAGCAATTCACATTTTACATTCTAATTAATCTGACAGAAATATTATCGACTGTATCTAAATGGGACAAATTGTATTAAATAGTTCCCTTATAATGTTGGGCTATGGAGAATACAGATCAGTACTTCCATATGACTACCCTGACATTTAATGGACCTAGTATGGATGTCAACGAAAAATACAGCACCAATTTGTTTAGCAAGTTTGTGAAGCATAAGCGGTTGAATTCTTTATCCACTTGCAATGCACATCATGTTGCCAAGACAAGCGCAAAGGTTGACTGAGACCAACAAGTTAAGTGCTTCACTAATCAGCTTGAACTCATTCACAGAAAAGGCAAGGCAGGAACATGAAGGTACCAACACTAGTGTAATAAAGTCTAGTCTATCCTAAGAGCTTAACCGTCAAAAGGATAACATTCCGTGCCACTATTATAAAATCAAACAATCTTAGTTTTACAGACTTAAAAAGTCAAAGAACCAACTATCGACTTACCTAAACACCCACACAGTACAAAATTTAACAAAACAAGAAAAACAAAAGTTGCAACCTTCTGCAATTATTACTTAAAATTATTAAAATGCAGGGATTCACTATCTCTTTCTAAGATTTTTAAGGCCTGAGAAAAAGAAATAGGCCCTGCTGTATCAAAATTAACTTATAGCCTTATAGGATATAACTAATCTGATCAAACAGCTTAACAGAGAATAAATTCATAAATAAAAATCGAAACCCGGATCATAAACCAACAATTAAACATAAACTTTATGCACATATGAGAATCACATTCAAACACTACATTTATCACAAAATACCTCAAATGTGATCTTCAATGGCCCATCAACTGCAGGAAAACAAGAATTAAAAGTGTTAACCATAGAAAATGTAAAGTAAGAAACTTTATTATAGATAAGTAAAAAATAGAAACACAAACACACATTGGCTGTCATCTATCATCTTCTGAAACTCATTAATCAAATGTTCTGAGCTGATCTCCATTTGGTGAAAATGGGCTGATAAAAAATCAAGATTTGTAGTCAATGGTGGACTAAATACAATCTTTACTTTAGTGGGCAGTGAGAAAAAGGAGGAAAGCATCAATATCTAAGGCCTGATTGGAAGAAATTACAGGCCCTGATTGAGATTTTGTTACCAAATGCTAAAAAAACATGTCTTTTTGTCAACTGAAAAATGGACATTTGAGTACATAGTTGCAAGACAATTTACATATTACAAGATCCTTTTTAGAGTATTTCTTTGCTTTTTGGATGCTTCAGAACATTCGCCTTGATTTTCAAGAATATTTATTATTTTAATTATAGATATAGATAATAAAAAATTATAAAATAAATTGTTACTCATAAACAAGAAAAAGTGCCGGTGAGGTCTTCTAACATGGCCGGTCTTGGAATTATGTGGACAGGTTCACCGAAAACATATAAACAAATAACTACTGTCGTTTTGTATACACACACACTTCGCTTCTGGCTGGTGTGCTCCTGCACGAATTGATTTACTTTCGATCATTTTAATTATAAATAAAAGTGAAATAATTATATAACTATATAAGAATAGAACAGTTTATTTTTATGAATAAAAAAGATAAACAAATGAAAATTTTATGACGCATAGAACCTATTTGTTGATAAAAGTAGTACTAATACCTGATACAGTTTCAATAATACAAATCCAAGATTAAAACAGAGATCATATCGGAAATCTTTTAAACAAAAATCAGTAAAACTGGCACATACATCAAAGTTTGCAAAATGTAAACAAAGGTCTTCTACTAATCAAGACAAAAAATCTTAAAAACAAGTTATATATCTATACTTCACCGAGCTTATCCTTTGTCATTCCAGGTTCCAGATCCTGGATTCAACCCTGGCTCACCCCGAGAATTTTGTAGAACAGATACTCATTTGAACCCTGGCTCACCCCGAGAATTTCGTAGAACAGATACTCATTTGTAAGGCTATAAGCCATATTTGTCACAAAAAAAAATAAAAAATACATACATAAAAATTAGTTGGAAGGAGGGAGTATATAATTTAAAAATGAGTGTTGATTGTTACAGTAAACAATCAAAAACTTCTAAAACTACTACAGTTAAATGAGAACAATGACTGACTACAGAGCATTTTGTATCAAAGGATTGAACTGACAAGCAAAACTGTTCAATCACGAGAAAAAACAAGACTCAAACTGAAACATAAAATCTTCCAGTAATTTTGCACTGACAAAGTACTGGAGTAGCTAAAGCTGCTACATACTAGATACCTCACGGCGGATGCCCGACTGTCATACATCATTCTTATCGTCTTATGGCTGAACTCAATAACTCTCATTCTCACGCGGATCCTCATTTATGTTTAATAACCATATGATTTCCCATTCTCATTGGCCACAAACTAACACCCAGCAGAGTGTGGAGCAACAATTCTTCTCTTCCCATCTTCACAAACATATTACAACCCCACAAACTTCCTTTCTATATCAATACAGTACATTTCTGAAATAATACATTAAATTATGCTATAATAACCTAAATATGGAGGATTAGCAAGGCCCCTGTAGACAGAATTCACATCTGCAACTTTGATTATCTTTAATCCTTTACCTACTCAAAACTCAAGTGTCACTTGGTAGTTCGAGCCTCTTTCGCAAATTTTTTCTCTTTGGAAAAAGGCTTTCCCTTTGCCGCTGTCCTCAAAGCAGCTCTTTTCTCTTCTCTGCAAATATTTCAAAATATCTGTTACAACTTGCAAGATAAATCAAATGTAACACATGATGGATGATGGATACTTTCAAAGCTCGAAAAAAGTGAGATAATAACCCAGACCAACATGAACGTAAACACATAAATAAATTTCAGTTAAAGAGCGCACATCTTGTGATATCAAAGCCATAGTCTCGTGTATTATATCAAAGTGCCCACCATTCTCATCAAAAACTATCAAGTGACTACCCAATCTGAGGGGACTCACTTAAGCCCCTATACTCACTATATATATCAATCCATTAATCTTGAAAAATATTAATGAAAAAATTAGCAAATAGATGATGTGTTCGCTACAATCTTTATATATTTCTTTGTAATATTTGGTTCTAATTCTTTTTTGTGATCCATGTGGATCACACATTATCTGCTGATTAGATATCCATTAGCTTTTCCATTGATTATTTTTCAAAATTTATTATAGTGATATGTATAATGATTCTAGTAGCTAAAATGAGTCCGGTGGAGATCGGGTAGTCACTTGATAGTTTTTGGCAACAATGGGCACTTTGACATAAAACCCACATTGTATCCAATGGATGATGGAAATTTGTTCCTTTCACATTAGATTTTAATTCCATAAAAAGGCTTGTACCTTGATTTTGATATCTCCTCTCTAGAAAAGCGTTTCCTCTCTTTTCTCTTTTTGCCAGAGAATGTATTTTCAGCCTTTCCATGCTGAGCAATGCCATTCTCGCGGTGAACCTTTTCTTTTGTAGAGCTTTCATGTATTCTATGGTGCACTACTTTGTCCTCGGCCTTCTTTTTTATCACACTATCTATGGGCTCGATCACTTCATCCCCACCTTCTGGCTGTTCGGTAGTTGGAGCAGGGGCAGCCTTCGAATTGCTCATTTTTTTGAACTGCAAGGTTTTCAAGATGTAAAGTCTTAACTTAGACCTACTTAAGAATTGATCGAAGACAAAAAACACATCGAATTACTCAGATTACGTAATTCAAGAAAAAATTTGATGCAGAACTTTTATAACTAATCAGATACAGAAAACTATGCATTATTCTATCTGCCACAGTACCATGGGCAGATTTAGCAACTTGGAAATCATTTAATATTGCAAATTTTGTAAACAAAATGACATTCCTTTATTCAAAAACATAGCGTCTCAAAGGAATACACCAGATTCATTCCTACAATAGATCAAGGAAGTTAGTACAAATGTCCAATATACCTTTGCAACAAAAAATCCATCCATGTTGTGAACATGTGGATAAAAT
Organism: Daucus carota subsp. sativus; assembly: GCF_001625215.2. Taxonomy (NCBI): domain Eukaryota; kingdom Viridiplantae; phylum Streptophyta; class Magnoliopsida; order Apiales; family Apiaceae; genus Daucus; species Daucus carota. Next base: position 11,077,855 of record NC_030385.2, on the reverse strand, counting down.
CTCCTTGTCTTTTCTAATGATGGGTGGAATCGCTGCTCCCTGTAATTAATAAATCTGCAATTGAGAAGTGTCAGTGTCCACAATATAGTAATTTCAATCGGGATGATTAGATAGTATGAGTTCAACATACCCTGGACGCCCAAAGTCAAGTCCACACGGGACAAGTTTCACATCCCTCTTTTTAAGTGCATAGTCTATTACAGCTTCATTCTGTACAGAACATTGAATATTTATGGAAAAGTATTTACTAATGTCCTCTTGGTTCGAATTTTGTTAAAGACTAGAGTGTGCGCGAGTGTGTTTAAATATTAAAAAAAGAACAAGGTAAAGTAGTTGCTGAAACTTAAGAGTGGCATAACTCATAATAGCATACCTCAGCAACCATTATGGAGCAAGTGGAGTAAACTATGTAGCCCCCTGATTTTGAATTCGCATCAACCATATCTATTGCTGCAAGGATCAACTCCTGTAAAGGACAGAGAAACACTTCCATCAAATTATAAAATGCAATGCAAAAGGTATTACAATATATTTATCTTGAATTTTGAAAATGACATCATGCAAGCCTTGTACAGTTTGAGTCACTTTTTAAAATATAATCTATACCTTCTGCAGATGACAACAACTCTGTATATCTTCAAGACTTTTGGAGGTTTTGACAGATTCATCTTTCGATATAACCTGCACCCACATATTAATGGTGTCTGATTTTAGAAGCAGCAAAAAAGGAACAAGCACAAATAAAATAGAAAAAAAAAGAGCAAAAAGGAGAGAACACAAAACCACGTACTCCAGTACCGCTGCAAGGAGCATCCAGCAATACCCTGTCAGCTGAGTTTTGGCCCAAAACTTTGGGTAGCTGAAATTTTTAGGGGGTAAAAGAAAAAATTTAATGGCATGCTGAACAGAGTTCAGGAATGAACGAATCGTTGCCTAATTCAGTATTGTGCAATGTGGTTACTTTTATATAATAAATTTTATTTGTAGTATGGAGCTATTACCATAATATTCTGAATCAAACCATGATTCATATTGTAAATCAGTTAGTTAATATGAAGTGAGACAGAATGATGCAATTTATAACAGCTATGTTATGAACAATGCAACAATACACAGAGGTGCAGATTCTGACCTCCCTCCCATCATAGTTGCAAACAACAGTGTTTGTTACTCCCATGCGAGATAAATTTGCTGTTAGTGACTTGAGTCTTTTCTCCTTTATCTCATTGGCAAAAATTACACCTGAATTCATTTCCATTGATATAATTACGAGAAAAATATATGAAGTATCCTACCAAATATAGATTGCTCTTTCCAAATTCCAAAAATGCAATTAACGAAGAACAGAGTACATACAACATACTTGAAAAGATGTAATCATGATTGCATATAAGATTTTCGAATGTTCGAGTATAAAACATACTATACTTGAGATACTTAAATGATAATTCGTCGATAATACAGATACAGATAAAAACTTCAATATATGTGAGTACACTTGTTACAACATCCATATGCAGCGAATAAACCACAAATATGACCTACATAATATTAGAAGCTTCAGTTGATACTTAATGCAAGTAGAAATTGCTAAGTATGAAATGTAAAACCCACTAAATTACACAAGTGACTTCCTAGAAACTTTAAATAACTAAAATAATTCTTATTCACTAATAGGGTGCGTACAAATCAAATATTCGCAAACCATAACCTCCAGTGAGGCTTCTGCATTGGCCTCTTGGCTATTTGGTTATACAGTAACCAAAGGAGCAAATGTAAATCCCAGAGAACTTTTTTTCTTCACAGATTCATTCTAAAGATTAAATGATTTTTTCTTCCAAAATCCTTCAGTGTAATTAACACATTTCTCACCACAATAAGAGTGTTCCAGAGTCGTGCTCTTTTTAGACAATGCAGAGAAATGAAGCATTTCCAGAGGCACGAATAGATTAGAAAAACACAACAAAATTAGATAACATGGTATTATCTTACATACCACTGTTTTTCATAAGTGCAGCAACATACGTTGTTTTACCACCAGGAGCAGCTCTGCCAAAATAACACTTGCTGTTAATAAACTGGAACAGGTAATAGGAAGGTAGTAAACATGAAGAAAATAACAATAATTAGAGAATGGCAAAGCCTGAACTGAGCTATGAACCCATAACCATAAACATGAATGTGACATCAGTCAAGTTCACTCAACCCCTGAGTTAAGATACCTATTAATATCTAACATTAACTAGAGACGCTTAAGTTCAGTTAACGGCTCTGAACAGTAATTAAGGTGGCTGTTGTTAAGCTAAGGTTATGTTAATAAGATAGAGACTTTATTTAAACAAGTAACGTAAATCATTTGAACAAACCTGTTTGATTTAAGAAGTTACTTAGGGTGTTACAGCTCTACATCGTATGATTTAAAGTACGCAGCATTGCTATTAAACCGCAATGGCACACAGCATCAGTAAGGGGGCAGAAGGCCCTGGTGAATAGGTGCCCATAAAGCGAGAAGTTGTTTCACCTTGTGTTTTAGAATTATGCATACATAATCATGAGAAAAAGGGACCTACATCTTAGGTTAATCCCTTTAGAGTTGTGTAGAACTATGTCATTGTTGTCAATTTTATAAAAGCAATAGATGTGATTAATATTTCTTTTTCATTTACAATCTCCCCATATCTAATGTATGCGCTTCCCCAAATTTCTTCCACCAACCTCGATCAAACCTCAAACATATCTATTCCCTAGCTCTTAACAATCTCATTTATCCTATTCTTATGTTATTACAGATAGTCTATTGAATCAATTTGTATATATTAATATGGGTGTATTACGAAAGGGAAATTAGCTGGTTTTCTGCACTACGGATATAGAACTTTGCCATATTCTGATTCTTGAATTTCATCCATGTTTTGGATCTCGGGATATATAATTACTTCTAATATCTTATTCTCACTAGTCAGACGCCTTGAGCCATTTTTCCTCCATTGTAACGCCATAACAGTAGGCAGTTGGAAAATAATACAGTTCTTTATCTAGAACCAACAGTAAATAGCTAACAGGAATTCTTTAGCTTATGCTCTGATACATGTGGAAGGAGAGATGATTGTAATAATTTAAGAATTAGGACTAAGATTATTAAAAATAAGCACTTGTAAAGTGCACACAAAACTCTATAATCAAGATATGTTCAATAATATGGCTAATCCTATAAAGCTAGTGTCTATAAGAAACTATGTCTTAGACTTCAATATAGTTATCTATGGCTAAATAAAGCTTCGAAGCTCAACATTGAGTAATTAATAAAGAAATTTGAAATCTAAAAAATAGCTAATAATTAACCAGAGCCCAGAAGTCATAGGCTAGTGGATAGCTTTCTCCTCTGGATAAAAATATGTCAAGGGTTCAAATCACAGTAGAGGCATGGGCACATGAGTATTTATATTCTTGTGATTGACCATAACCAAACAAAAACGATAACTATTAATCACATTACAGTAACTGGGAACTTGAAGGAGCTGGATTTCTAATTTCTTGGTTTTTCTTAACCCACAGGTTTCTACATTAGTAACCAAAAACTTTCTAGCGTGGTTTTTATTTAGTTCCGGTACTGCCCCTTACAGCTTAATGTTTTAACTTTATAACTTGATTTAATCCCAGAACACAATTGAGTTGGCAAAGTTCTTGGGCCCGTACATTAGTAACCAAAAACTTTCTAGCGTGGTTTTTATTTAGTTCCGGTACTGCCCCTTACAGCTTAATGTTTTAACTTTATAACTTGATTTAATCCCAGAACACAATTGAGTTGGCAAAGTTCTTGGGCCCGTGTTTCCTAAAGCCTTTGGTAATATAAATATATTATAAAGTTGTTATTGAAGCTATAACTATGACTTATGATCATACTGTTGCAGGCAAGAAGGTAACAAATTGATTTCTCTAAGTACATCCTCGTTGGATCAAGAAAACTTTCATTTTTTTTTTAAATTTTAAAAACTCGCACAACTAATACAACAAGAGAACTCAAGCTTATGCCACTACATACAGAAATTTGCACACGAGATTTTTTTTTTATTACACTAAAGTGATAAAGAACCAAAGTATAAGAGGTCAATGGAAAAGGTAAGTACAAAATATTACGACTACTACTAACTTATATGTAATAACATTTTACTTACGCCATATCCACGATTCTTTCCTTTTCCTGAGGAGCAAGGGCCATAACCGGTAGAAAAGAGCTAGCGCTTTGTAACTGTTAAATTAGATGTTAGAAATGACAATAAAAAGGTAAAAAAAAAATAAGAAGTCCTCCTATAACCAATTTTTTTTTAGATTCCAAACACATAGGTATTGTGATTCTCACACAAAACATGTAAAACCATAGTATTATATGTATAACTACTACACGTTTTCCAAATTGACATAAAAAAGTCAAAGCCGAAATATTTAGGTGTAATAAGAGTGAATTCATTGCAAAAGTAATCTGATAAAGATATATATGTATACCATATAGAAACCAGCCATGTATTCAGGAGTGGCACCAATGGGTACTTGAGAGTCGTAAACAACTAAGCCAACCTGCACGTTTACATTTGGGAGATTTGATATCAATAATTCTTGCTAAAAACATTGATACATAAGGCTGTAAAAAGGTCATGAGCAGGTCTTACTTTTGACCACTTGCTTAAGGGATCTAAATTTACACCCCTGTTCAACAAAATGCCAGCCAAGTCTCTTCTGCGTGCCTGAGATTCAACAAACAACAAACTAGTTATAGTTTAGCACAAAACCAAACACCAACAAGTAAACAAAATCTGCTCAAATACATAATTATCACCTTTAAAGTGTTAGTTCGAAGACACATAGGCCGAGGTTTCTCAAAAGCCTCGATAAGCTCTACAAGTTCAACTGCAGGAAACATCTGCAAGACGACGACGACGACAACGAAACTGTGAGAACCAACTCCAGCACCCTAACAGAAAAATTCAGATTACAGGAACATAAATATCACCTCCACTAAGACCTCAATCAGGTAATCATTGTAACCATAGTATGAAGCCAAATCCATTGTAAGCTGCTTAACATAATCCTTCCTTGATGCCCCTTCTTGACGTAGCGTCTTGAAATTCGAAAGCACCCGAACGACTGAAAATTTTCTTAATCATATAAACGTGCAACTGCTAAAAAAAATCAACTACACAACAAAAGTAAACACTGTAGTTCACCTTCTTTAATCCTGCGCTGGAGCCTTGGAAGATCAGGAGGTCCCTGCGCCTCTTCTTTAAGTTCCTAAATTTGACAATATAACATGATACATATGTATCAATCCAACTACAAGACAAAAACGTAACTATCCCCACCAATTACAATACAAGAAAAGAAAATACCTGCGGGGTTGGTAATGTGACTTCATCAGCTTGTTCCTTAATATTATCCACAAGTTCAGCTTCTGCTTCTTTCTCTTCTTTTTCCTTCTTAGCATCGATAGCTTTAGATTTTCTCTCGATATCAGAGTGATCCGAGTCTGAATCAGAATCCGAACTCTTCTCTACAGATATCAACAACACAATTACAAACAAAAAAGTACAACCAAATTAAAACATACTATAAAACAATGATGAAAAGAGCAGAGAAACATATACCTCCATCGACATTATCATCCTGAAGAAAATCATCCGTAAAAGGTTGGTCACCATCAGACAAAGCATCGGAAGCAGAATCATCACTGTCATCACGATGCTGCTCAACTAACATATCATCATCGACATCGCTATCGACATCGCTACCACTAATATCATCATCAACAACTTTCTCCTGAATTTTAGGGTTTGGGAGCTCAATTTCCTTCTTCTGCTTCTTTCTAGAATTAGTTTTATTACTATTACTAGTAGCTTTCTTTTTCATTGCCCCCTTAGCAGCCATATAATCTACACAACATTAACAAAATCAATTACTTCAATTATATTAATCATTTGGTTAATCACAAGGCTTGTTCATCACAGAAATTCAGTAGATAACATAAGTGCGTATATATTTTAAAGTTGAAAATTAAGAGTGAGTAAAATAGAAGAGCATACCTAGCTTGTTCTTCAAATTCTCCCGCCGTCGACTGAGTGTGTATTAGAACGTCTTGACCTAAGCATTCGTGGTAGGAGTACATATGCGAGATGATGGATGTGTGTAGTTAGGCCGGCCCATTTCTTGTTTTGGGCCTTGTTGAGTTGCTCAAATCTCCCTGCTCCCTACAACGGCAGGATCTCGAAAAAAAATTATTTTTATTATTAGGGATGTTGTTTAATTTGAATTAACAAAATTACACTAAAATCTTGTATATTCAACTGTTTTTAATGGTATTTAATTTAAATTATTTGAAATTTATTAAGGTATTGTTTGGAGGCATGGATATCATTTAAAATCTAGAATTTGAATTCCACAATTTCAATTTCTTAGCTTGTTAAAAAATAAAATTTCAAATTACAATTTTTGAATAATATAATTTCTCGGATTTCCTCAAAAAAACTCGAGAAATATTTTTTGAAAAAAATCCTCACGAAAAAATATTTGGGGAACATTTTTTTTGTTAAGTTCATACATGCGTTCATCAAGCTTGGCTACCTTAAAAATCAATCTAACATTCTCTGCTTCTAAAACTAACAAACTAGTATACAAATTATTAATATAACTCATATACGAGTGAAGACCAATACACTTAAATATAAGAGATCATGATTAATATAGCACAATACAACTTTTACCAACAAGTTTAAACATGCATTAACAACTAAACAACAACACCCTTTATCAACTAACGATCTTCTTTTCTACAATTATTTTAACAACAACAAATTTATATAAAACTAGTATTTTTGCCCGCTTCGCTAAGGCATTTTTAATGTTTAATTTTTTTTTTCTTTTTAAAATAATAATTAATATAAAATATTTTATTTGCATGTTCGAGTTGCTTTCCCAATATTTTGTTCTCCATTTTTAATTTACTCTTGTTAAACTTAAACTTGATATTTCTAATATGGATTAGTATTGGGCTGTATATAAGTATATTGGGCTTTTTATTTGTGAATGGGTAATATAAATATTCTATACGGGGTTTGCTTTTTGTTTTCAGTTTCAAAACAGCTCTTCATCTTGCAAGCATGGGGTTTTTCTTCTCCGCTTGGTAATGCTCCTCTTCTGTTAATGTTTCATATTTTTTGTTAAAGTTTTATTTTCTCCAATGCTTCGTGATATTCTGATTCGTGGTTTGCTAATCTAATTTCTAACTGCAGGTATTTTCAAATTTACTTTAGAGGATAACAGTAGATTTCATTTGTGTCCGCTATGCACGGGATTTTTTTTGGTATTTTTGCGATTTATAATTCATTTTTAATTATTAAATGAATTAAACTTTTTCATGCATCATATAATTTGATATAAAAATCTCGCTGTTTGTTAAAAAATATTATTAATTTTAATATTAAACTAAACATGAATTCTAAAAAATTGTTTTGGGAAAATGGATTTCTGTTTTATTACAATATAAGAAATATCCACTCCGATGTTTTTCATTTTTGACATCTTTTTTTAAGATGCCCTCTAATTCTTTATTTTTTTTAAAATTTTTTTTAAAATAGTAAGATTTTATAATATAAAAATAAATCTCACATTATCTTCGTCAACTTTTACTCCCTCCGTCCCGCTCAATTGTTTACGTCTGGAGACGGGCACTCAACACAAATTCTAATACTCTCATTAATTATAGTTGGAAAAATTATTTTAAACTTTTTTTTAAATAAAAATCTACTATCTAAACTTTTATAAAAAAGAAAAATTTGATATACACTTTTATTGTTAAAACATACTATTCATTCTGTTAAACTTTATTTACATCTCAGTCACATCTACTTTAGAAAAATGACCTTTCTTTTTATGAGAAGCATAAGAACATTTTGTTGTTTTGATAAAGAAATCCCTCTCGTGTTGTTCAGCATTTTTGACACTCTTTGTGAGAAAAAAAGAAAAATATTATTCTCTATCTCCTACAATAGTACTTAACATAATCTTCTATAATTGGTGAATATATTTGGTACCTATAGAGGTAGAGGTAATAGGTAAGCAGTGTTAGATTGATATTTGTTTCAAGTTTCTAATATTTGTTGTTCAATATCTCAACACAAAGGTTTCAATTTTTGATGATGTAATTATAAGTTAAATGATACTCTTTCCGCCCCTCATTTGTTTACATTGAGGGATGGAACTCGGCACGCATTCTAATTTCTAATGCTCTCATAGAACATAGCTATAAATTATTTTGAACTTTTTTTCTTCTAAATAAAAATTTGATGTTTATATTTTTATAAAAAAAAAGAAATTTTCTAAAAATAAGTTATACAACTACGTTTTATATGCGCCTTAAAATATGTGTTGAGCAGTGTTAGAAAACGATAAAGAAATGAGAGAGATAGAAGGAGTATGCAAGTAAGTTAAGTTGAGAAAGTTAGGTAACACAAAAGAGTTAAAAAAACATTCCCAAAATGATGTCACATGTTTTAACTCGTCCGATATTATTATTAGGAAAGTTATATAATGAGCACATATTGTTTTCCATTATCAACATTCAACAAGCATGTAGTCAACATTAAACCAAAAACACAACAAAACATCTAATACCTCACAAATTACTTGTCTACGATTGATTTTGGTGGACACAAACCTGAACTTGCAACTTATGTCGTCATCATCCTGCACTAATTTTGCGTTGTCGTTCTTATCCCGTAATTTGTTGGATTTTGATTTGGGGGAGAAAGTTAGTGAGGACAATTGACTTGTAACTGTCAATTGAATGCCGCCTTATACTACGAGATTGCACAAAACTATAACTGATACGGGACAATATACGGAAGTTAACTTTTAAAAATAAAAAGAAATGCCCACATGTCTTTGAGATTTGTCGTTCATTGTTGTTTTAATTTAAGAGTGCAAGATATGGTCTTCAAATATTCCGAACAAATTAGTCTCCAATATATATATATATAGAGAGAGAGTTGAGATCTATGGGGTACTCTTTTTATTGAGAAATTGGAGTCCCTAAGATCTAGAAGAAAGTTATATGGAGTCCCATATTTTGTTGGAGTCTTGGAGTCCTGATCATGACCCTTCATTTAATATTGATCTGATGGTTGGCTTTTAAAGTTTTTTTCTAATTTTAAATCTAAAAAAACTGTTTAATGCTAATGGGTTAGGCACGTGTTTTATGTCTTTAACCTTTTATGCTCGTTGCTGGCTAAAATTATGGGGCAGTTACAGATGTGTAGAGTGTTTGTAGGCTTGTGGATACTTGTGTGTCCCCTGTTATCATTTTTCGTTACAACACAATTTATGTATTAACACCACCATTAAAATTCTTATCATCTTATAGTTTCATACTGTATGCCGGAACTATTAGAATGTCTAATGTCGACGACGAATTCACTGAGTAGAACAACATGTTTTGTTGTTTTCTTTAGTCCAAAATATTAGACTGATTCTTTAATTCGCCCAGGAGTATATATTGCTTAAGAAATTGTTCTGCATCTTATAATTTATATTATGAGTCATGTCATAAATATTATAAATTAGACCAAAGATGCAGAACTTGTTGTTTGAGACTAGTTCTCTACGTGGACTGCGGAGACAAACTTGATACTATTATGTCAGGTTTGCAGGATATCAATAAAAGATGCAGAACAAATTACAGAACTCATTTTAAAAATTATGATTTTAATCAAAACAAATTAGAAAATAGCTGCTTATCAATCACTGTTTTAAACCATCATCTAATACTGAAATACAAAAACAAATATCTCAGTAGAATTCAACCATATATCTTCTTCCTTTTTGCAATTTCCATGTTTCTTATTTTCATAGCACGCAAGAATCTTATGACAGTAGATGACTTGGAGTTTCTTTAGCAGTATCTTTTGATTGTCCTGCACAATGTTTATTAAATTAATAGCATATGGATAAAAAAGAACTTGATTAGGGTAATATATAAATGTACTTTACTTGCCATCTCCGAAGATCGAATTGCCCATGTATGTTTCCATGCGGCGCATTACAAATATGCCTCAATCTACAAAGTTATAAATTGTTTGCCAAGCTGTTGGATTGCCGTTGGTACTAACTTCTCAATATCCAAAAGATTAGGCAAGTCATAACATGACAAGAACTGGCATAAACATTCATGTTGTTCCAAACAAGTTTTCGATTAATAACAAAAGTATGTCCCTATCAATGTCGAGCAGTGTACTTATATAAATATAGATTATGACTCTTTTTACCAATCTCATATGCAGTACATTTATGCAGGCCAAAATAATATTTTTTATAAACTTTACAGACGCAGTCAATACCTTTTGCAAAATCAACTGCAGAACACAAAAAATACGACCACAAATTGTGTTAGGCAAAAGAAAAATCCCCTAGTCAAAATACAGAGGACAAGTGCAGGACATGTTGTCATCTCCAATTCTACTTCCAAAAAAACCAGTAGATATATTAGCAACATCTGAAACCAATTAAACACCCAAAACCATATACGACATATGTTCCACAACCCATTAAACACCCATATGAGTTTTAATTAAAGAACTAAAGCCATGCTGGTTACAAATATGCAAGACACAATTAACAAACCAATTTTGGTTTCACAAACAAAAACCTAAATGCAGTAGCACATAATCTGCAGCACCACGATCAAAATAGTCCAAAATTACACAACCAGGAAAGTACAGAACTACTCTTAAAACCATAAACGACAAATGTTCCATAATCCATTACACACCCAAACAAGTTGTACTTGAAGCACTAAAGTCATGCTTTTTACAAATCTACAAGACACACTTAAAACGCAATTTCTGTTTCCCAAATAAAGACCTAAATGCAGTAGCACATAAACTGCAGCACCGCGATCAAAACAGTCCAAAATTTAATTGCTGAACAACAAAATTAATTTAGAATGTGAAGAAACTAATACCTAAATGTCACCAATATGAAATGCATTGTCTCAACACGACAGTTACTATTCAATCACTAACCAAGCCACAAAAATTTACAAGAGGGCAATGAATGTTTCGAGACGCAAAATGTAGGACGACCCATTGAACGAGAGATCCGGGGTTCTAAGAAACTGGTAGCATAGTGGTCCGATCTCCGGCATGCAAGTGAATTGAAGAACAAAAGATGGAGTGTGGAGAATACCTGAACTCATTATCGCGAAGCTTTGATTTGTCCTACAGACCTCTTCCGAGACGGTGAATTAAGGTTGTACAGTCCCGCACTTTAGATTGATCGCAGCGAAATTGAAGCCGTATGGAGGTAGTTTGTAGCGGAGTATCCGAGATATGGCTGTGATTAAGTGTTTAAAATTAATAAAAACTGATCCTCTCACATTTTAATCCATTAAATCTCAACCACAGGATCTTTTTAAAATCTAACGGTAGATCTTAGGGACTCCAATTTCTCAATAAAAAGAGTACCCCATAGATCTCAACTCTCTCTCTATATATATATATATATATATATATATATATATATATAGGCTCATGATCAAATAGAAACCACTTTTAAAATAAAAACTAGAAACCAATACAAGTTAGTGATATTCTCAGTACAATTTAGTGATATTCTCTTTAGGATTTAGTGATCTGTGTTGTAAGAATTAGTGAAAACTTGCTGAAGCCGCCCAGAATCTTCATATATGTTCCAAACACTGCTCAAAATCTCCAGATCTGTTCAGGTTTTCGATTTAGATGGTGGTGACGGTGGTGGAGATGGTGGAGGTGAAGGTGGAGATTGAGGAAGGATGATTGTAACGAAGGTGTGGGCGGCTTGAAGTAGTGGGTTGGAGCGTTGCCGGAATAGTGGCGGCTCCGCCGCGTTTTGAAGTTGAGCCGAGGTGGAGAAAGAAGTATGAACGGGGCTGAAGGAGGTTGAAGCATCGACCAAGATGGGGTTGATGAAGATGGAGGTGGAGATTGTGTTGTTAGAGAAATAATGGAGGTGGAGATGGAGGGGGCGGGCGGCATAAAGGTGATGGTGGTTATGGAGGAGGTGACAACGGAGGTGGTGGCAGTGGCGGATGTGGGGGTGGGGTTGGTGAAGATGGAGGTGCGGTTGGTGAAGATGGAGGTGGAGATGGAGTTGTTTAAGAATTTAGTGGTATCTGCTTTAGGATTTAGTGATATTTCAGCTTGGTTTTTAGTTTCTAGAATAAGGTGGTTTCTATTGGAGTAAGACTCTCTATATATATATAGAAGAAAGTTCTATGGACACTACTAGAAAAAGTGGAATAGACATCACACTTCAGACATCAGTTAGAAATTTCTCTGATGCTAAAGATACTTTCAACATCATTTTCACTGAAACAGATGTGTTAAAGTACTTTAGACATCAGTTATTTATGCAACTGATGTGTAATGTACGTATTTCAAAAAAGTTTCCACCATTCCCACCCTCATTTCCCCCTTATCAAAAATTTCCCTCTCTTATAAAATTTCAACTTCCCTCACTCAAATAATTTCATCTCCCTCCAACATTCATAACATTAAAACTTCAAAATAAAATCATTCAACTACAAACACATACATATAAATATTTATATAATCAAAATCATTAAAATACACAAATCATATATATAACTTTAAAATATTAAAAATCATTAAAATACACAAATCATATATATAAGTTTAAAATATTTGGAAACTGTAAAGACCTAATCCTGGCCATCCAATCATTAAACATCCAACGGCTGCATATATTTTGTCCTGCACGTTTGTTTTCTCTCCCTATCCTGTCCTGCACTTCTAAATCGATGAACAACAAGCAGTACTTCTAAATCTTGCATAACATAAAATAATAATTCCATTATATTGGTGTTCAATCACCGAAATCCTAACAAATAAAAATAATAATTGCATACAAAACAAAGATGTAGTTGGACACTGCTATGATTGGCACTGAACTCATTGTCATTGTCCTACAACGAATTGAATTTGTTGCAAGACAAAATAACATTTAGATATATCGCAAATATGCGGGACAAATTATTAATATTACATTACTAGAATTGCAGGACAAGAATATTAATAATACATTATTAGAAATGCAGGACAAGAATAGTGTAAATTATTAATATTACAAAACTAGAAATGCAGGACAAGAAATGCAGGACAAAGAATATTTAATCATGTCCATTAATTGCCATATTATTTAACGGTAGATCTTGTAGTCTCTAATGACTCCAAAATTTTTGGTCTCCATTGAGCCCAACTCTATATATATTTATATATATATATATATATATATATATATATATATATATATATATATATATATATATATCAGAACACTGTCATAACAGCTAAACACTAATTAAACTTATTTTATGAAATCTAACATCCAAACTCATCCAAATTATTGATATGAAATGTTATAGAATCCAGAACAGAATTCAGAATAGAATCATATAAATATATTTTTTGCACGATTATTTTACACAGAATCAAGTTATTTTTAATAAATATTTATTATTAAACATGGTGGATATTATTATCATTCATAATAAAACGTTATGCAGCTTAAAATTTGAATTTAATTCAAGTATTAGATGAGATTCTATATTTGATTCTAAAGTGTTATGTGTTGTTCTTTTTTTAACAGTGTTCTGTTAAGAGCAATGGCATATATATATATATATATATATATGTGGGGGGGGGGGGGGGGGTCTGCTCCACTAAAAACCTTTATTAAACTAAAAACCACAAATTGAAAAAAAATTCTCTAATCACGTCAAAATATAGCACATATGTTATGTAAAAAAATCTCGTTGGGAAATGAAGAAAAATTCAGTGACGTTGGAATTTTTTAAAAAAATTCACCGATTGACGGGAAAATTCAAATTAAAAACGGAGGGATTCCATGAAATCTTGTGTGAGAAGGTACAGGTTTATTGTGTGTGGTGAATTCTAGGGAGCATTAGATTAGATTGATCTGATGGCTAAAATTAGTTTGTAGTTCTTAGTTTTTTAAATTTCTATATGAACATTTGCCTATGTATATAGTGTCTTACTCTAGTCTCTAGTACAAACCTTCTTAGAGTACAAACCACAAACTAAAAAAAATAATCTCTAAATCAAATCGAAATATAGCGCATATGGTATGCAAATTGATCGTTGGGAGATGAATAAAAATACAGTAAAGTCATATTTTGAAAAAAGTACATCGATTGACGGGAAAAATCAAACAAAAAAACAGAGGGAATTCTCTGGAATCATGTGTGGGAGGGTGTATATTGGTTGTATGTGATGACTTCTAGGGGCATTGGATTAGGTTCATCCAAGGGTTTATATTAAGCTTTGTAGTTTGTACATTAAGGTAGTTTGTATTTGAGCACCTACTATAGATATAAAAGTTGTCTTATGCATGTAACTAGACGACAATAACCAACTCTACATAATTTGCGAGATTTGAAAAGCAGTCATCATGGTTTTGGCAAGCATATAGGTCAATTTGGTACCAAGCGTGTGCAACAACCGACCCACTAGAAAACCTTTGTTGTATGCAATTAAGTTGGCATACAAAGCATGTTGCTCAACCATCTACATCCATCTATATTTTATTCAGGCTTGTCTTAGGTATATTATAGTTGATCCAAACACACTATCTGTAATAGAACAGATGTTATGAACTTACTCGAACAAGTCCCACACAGATTTTGAGTGTCAAGCCAAAAAATGGAAGTTTCAAGACAAGATGAAATACAAGACTTATCGCTCTCCCCTCCATCTCCGGGGTCTATGCAAATTGCAGCTAGAAATGGCTTTGGCCATAATATAGATTACATGTCACAAGCCTACCTCAGAAACAGAAGCTGCTCACAGATTGATATAGAACTAGATGACAGCTCAAATGCCATTAAAGACCGTCCCCTTCCCATATATCTTAAGGTAATTGACATGTTCTTGCTAATTGCTACTTGTTACACTATCATTTATATTAATTCATGTAGTACTTGTGATGCCTTTAGTTTTTCTTTTACCTATTTTGATATTACATTAACCAAGTGGAAGTAATGCTTAAACGTTAAACCCGAATGTACAAGTACAAGTACTAGGTTGGATTGCTAGACTTGTTGAAATTGTGTTAAATATTCCTTACATTTTGTATGGAAAGCAGTTTCATGATGTGGAATACAAGGTGAAAATAAGTAAAGCTGCATCTGCCAACCCTTTGAAGGCCGTCGTGACCAAAGTAGCGTCACAAATTAATCATGACAATTACAAGCAGATACTGAAGGGTATAACAGGGAGCGTTGGCCCTGGCCAGATCCTTGCTTTAATGGGTCCTTCTGGTAGTGGGAAAACTACAATGTTAAAGGTAATAGGAGGGAGATTGCAAAAGAATATTAAAGGAACAATCACTTACAATGACATTCCTTACAGTCCAGCTCTTAAAAGGAGGTTAGATATACATAAAGCTAACTATATCATACAAAGGTCCCTAATGACCCAAATTACTCTTACATTCATGCGGCCCTTGTCTTCTAGCAGGATTGGTTTTGTTACACAAGATGATATTCTGTTGTCACAATTAACAGTAGAAGAAACTTTAGTATTTGCTGCATACTTGAGACTTCCAGGTAGCATGACTAGAAGGCAGAAATATGAAAGAGTGGAAACAATCATCAAGGAATTGGGCCTTGAAAGGTTTGGAGGGATGTAGAATTCGACAATTATAAATCCCTTAACATATGTAGTCTGAACTATCTCGATATGCTAATATTCCTTATTATCTAGATGTCGAAGCACACGCATAGGAGGAGGATTTATTAAAGGAATCTCAGGGGGAGAAAGGAAAAGAACTAGTATCGGTTATGAAATTCTGGTTGATCCATCATTACTATTGCTTGACGAACCAACTTCAGGCCTTGATTCGACCTCGGCAAACAAGCTCCTCCTTATCCTTCAAGATGTTGCTAAGGTAAGTAAATAAATTTCACCCACTCTAAATTTCTAGTGGATCTTATATGGTTTGTCAGGTTTTTTATCATTTCTCATCTCATTCGCTTGTAGGCAGGAAGAACAATAATCACAACAATACACCAGCCTTCGAGCAGAATGTTTTACATGTTCAATAGGGTTCTTCTGTTATCAGAAGGTTATCCTGTGTATTATGGAAATGCCAAAGACTCGATGGATTATTTCTCCTCCTTGCATTTTACACCTGAAATTGCTATGAATCCTGCAGAATTCTTATTGAATTTAGCCACTGGTCAGATAAATGACATTACTGTTCCTGATGATTTGCGTTCGATTCAGGACACACCTGAATATGAGAAGGTTGTACTCAAGGTGAGCACTCGCTTTCTCTTATGTCATAATTTTAAGATTCATGGTTGTGTCACCTCACTCAATATTTTGTCTGTGGTGTATTAGCATCTACGACAAAAGTATAAAACAGAACTGGAGCCAAAAGAGAAAGAAGCAAATCATATGACAACGAAGACATTGGAGCATCTCCAAGTAGCTATCCAATTAAAGAAAGACTGGACAATGACTTGGTGGGAACAGTTCCTAATTTTGAGTGAGAGAACATATAAAGCAAGATATAGAGATTATTTTGACGTGTTAAGACTAGCTCAAGCACTAGGAGTTGCAGTCTTGTTAGGCCTTCTGTGGTGGAAATCTAGCACCCATACAGAAGCTCAGCTCAGAGATCAGGTAATAACATTTTAACCATATTATCCACATAGGCTCGTTGCCCTTGATGATTTTCTTGTAATTGGTTTACACGCAGATTGGTTTGATGTTCTACATTTGTATTTTCTGGACATCATCATCATTATTCGGAGCGGTGTATGTTTTCCCATTTGAGAAAGTGTTTTTGGTGAAAGAAAGGAAAGCGGACATGTACAGATTGAGCGTGTACTATGCTTGTAGTACAATGTGTGACATGATAGCCCATGTTCTTTATCCAACACTTTTTATGACCATTTTGTATTTCATGGCTGGATTTAATCAAACTGCAGAATGCTACTTTATGACATTGGCTGCAGTCTTATTAGTAGCTATTACAAGCCAAGTAAGTCAACATTATTCCAAGTTCTTCCTAACACCTAGACAATATTAACCAAACTAAAAGACTTCACTAAACTCAGGGAGCTGGAGAATTATTTGGAGCTATAGTAATGAGTATTAGAAGAGCTGGAATGATTGCTTCTTTACTACTTATGTTGTTTCTTCTCACAGGGGGTTACTATGTCCAGGTATTCATATCTACCGTAACAAAATAAAAACAAATTCTGACAAAATTTGAAAACTGAATTTTTGCATGTCAATTTTCTATTGCAGCATATACCAAGATTTATGCGGTGGTTAAAATATGTATCGTTTATGTACCATGGATTTAGGCTGCTGTTGAAGGTGCAATATTCCGGTGACCAATTATACGAGTGTGATAGTATTGGAGGATGCAGGACATTGCAGAGTTCGCCTTCATTCGACACTGTCAACTTAAAAGGCGGGTTACAAGAAGTTTGGATTTTGCTGGCTATGTCACTAGTTTATCGATTCTTGGCTTACGTTTGTCTTCGTCGAAAGATTAACAACTGCGAATTATGAATAATGTATCATTCTAGCAGTGACTGAAACCTTCTCGTATAGCATAGATATATTAACATTTGAAAAACAGCAGCACAATCAGCATTTCAATCTAAAGTATCGTAGGTTTGTTAATAAAACAAATAGATTTCACCCTTGATCTCTAGTATTTTATCGAGGATAATCATATACTTCTTGAATCGCATTCAATAATAAGAAAACGTCGGTAATAAGAATTAGATGTACATAATAAGCCTCACCGTCCCAGCGGACATACCGACATGGTGATGCCTGAATTTGAATTTTATGCAACATAGTTGTTACATAATATACGGTTTTTAAAGAATTGTATTTGATTTTGATTTTATGTGGATTTTAGATGTAATATTGCTGATGGAGAGTCATTGGGATCTAAGCACAATGGTACAAAATTTCATGAATTTTGATGGGATTTCAGATATCTTTAAATACACTGAACAATCCAACAAAATCCATCATTTTATGAAGTCCAAAAAAGTCCGTCAGCGGTTGAATACCATCAATTTTAATGATTCTCAAATAATTTCAATTGAATTATAAAGTTTAGTTTAAAACCCTAAATAAATACCACCAGATTTTGTAGTATAATTTAAAATTTCAAATAAATACTTTAAACTTCTGATACAAATTTTAAAATCTGAACTTAATGTCCCAAATTTCGTGAATGAAAAAATCGTCTAAAATTCTTTAGTGATGTATCGAAAGGAAAAAATAAAACAATCTTATTGGACATGTTCAACTAAACTCCTCTTCTTTGTATCCTAACTTAGAAGTAAGAATCATCTTATTCATGATCATCTTGTTAATATTTGTTTTGAATCATAATAGAATTTTAAGTATCTCTGAAGCAGCTTATTCGTACTGTTTGTGTTAAAAAACTAGAAGCATTTAATCAAGTTGAGAATGTAGCTTTTGTTTCACGACGTCTTGTTTTTTTCAAACATTTTAATCACTTATAAGTCTTAACTTACTACTCACTTCTACCCTACTTCTTTATTATAAGCAAAAAGCCACCTATTTTAATCTCACCAAAACGGTCCCTATACATGTGTATTAAATTTATATTGTTATACGGATTTTTAGTGTCTGTTCATGAGTTGACAACCACTTTTTAGTTAGATGATGAATTTTTATTGACTACAATCTCATTAATAATGATGACCCATTTGTATATATAAAAATCTCCGCCAATCAAAATTCTCCACTTAAACAAAAAATAATTGTTAGCGTATGCGTATAAACACACAAAGAGATTATAAGAAGTATACATGTGTGTCCTTGCACACACAATTAGATCGTAAGGAGTATATATGTTTGTCCTGCAAAAGAAAGATGGATAATCTTACACATACCACCTAGGTTAGGTATTTTTTTTATCGTTATATAATTATCTTTTTCTTTGTGTTATTTTTAAACACAAACATAAAAAATAATTGTATGAAGATGAGAGATAACTAGCGTCTCGTGTTCTACTCCAAGACTATGAATAAAATAAATAATACATTTTTCTTATAAATAAAAAGAAGAAAATAATGATTTAAATTAGTTTTTAAGAAAATAATAAAACTATCATCAATAGAAATTAAGTTGACCTACATGCAGATCACTCTTTTATTGGAGACATTCCAAACTATGTATATTCTACGAGCATATGCATAACATTGCAAAATATATTATTATGCAAAATAATGAAATATATTCTACTTGCAGTACGAATATGATATTCAAGATCTCTAATAAAATAGCGATATTCGTATACTCTTTTATATTATATAAACTAAGTCTCTAAGAGAATATAATTAATCGGTTAATGACACTCCGTCAAACTTCGAAACATTATTATGGAACTTTTCGTGCAAAAAAATTATGAGTATCGAACAATACTAAATCATTGATAAAATGATGTAAAAAGTATAAGTATAAATATTAAATTATATATTCACTCGTGTTTCACGCATATATTTAAAAAACTAGTATATTTGTAAGTGATGAATAATTAGAAAAATTCTCGATCTGATTTACTCTAAAAAAGAATACGGAAAAGAAAGATGAAATATGTAATGGTGTTGTTTGGCCGGGTTTATAGCTCAGTTCCTATAAGTCAGTAAGTGCTTATTTGTACGCTTTATGTAACTAATTTGTAAGTTAATTTCCCACTATAAAGTCAAGAATATGATAAGTTGAAAATTCTAATTTTTTGCCGACTTATTATTATTTTTAAAAATTGATTTTATAAATATGTAGAGGTCCATTTTAAAAGATAATACATAATAATTTATCATTATATTAATAAATTTTATACTCTTGTAAACACACACACAAAAAATCTCTAAACACACAAAACAAAATTTACCTCTTACTTATAATTAACATCTTATTTATAAATGATAAACACTTTATTAAATTACGTCAAAACATCCAATGAATATCTAAATGCATAATTTTGAGACGACAAAATATGAGGAGGTTGGCATGAGTAAGAATCACATTTTGCAGGGACAATGACCAATATAACTTCCAGCAAATAACAGTATACAGCCGTCTTAGCTCAGCTGGTAGAGCGCGTGACTTTTAATCCCGTGGTCGTGGGTTCGATTCCCACAGACGGCGAGTATATATTTTTAAAACTGTACTGTTCCCGTAACACATCCGCCGGCGCCTTGCACTGACAGAGGATACTCGCCTGAACAGGTTTTTGTAACTTCGACTTGGAACAGGTTTCAAAAGGCATGCAGTAGACTAGTAGTAGTATATATTTTTGAAACTTTAAATTAAAAAAGTAAATATAAATCATCATTTCGACCAATTCTAATAAAATGGAAATAAAATAACAGTATACTCCCTCCGTCCCCCTGAGTTATATAAATTGGGGGACGGACACGCGGTACGGATTTTAATACTCCTGTAAAGTACAGTTATTTTTATGATTTTTAATTTCTGAATAAAAGTTTGAATGTTATATTTTTATTTAGAAAAAAAAATTAAAAATAAGTTATAGAACTATAGTTTATAAGAGCTAGAAGGGAATGTCGAGCAGTGAAAAAGAAACGTATAGAATTAAATGGGACAGAAGAAATAAAATTTAGAATGTGAAGTAACACATCAAATCCTGTCATTTTTTTTTGAGAGCATCAAATCTTGTCATTTGAAATCCATATCCAACCATCTCATTTAAATTTGAGATTTTGAGATGAGGGGCTATTAAAGATACAAAATTCACAAAGTACTAACATATTTTGAAAAATAATAAAGTATAAAATAAAATTATATATTTATAGGAAATATTTCTTTGAATACAAATTTTGGTACGGAAAATTTAATATGAATTTAAACGACTTACTAAAAATTAACTTATTATTCAAGAGATGATCAAATATACTCGCATGTTCTTGAAACGGGGTTAACTCTAATATATTATACTAAGCAACCAATATGGATATAATTTGGTTATATTTTTTTGATTTGATCATGTTGTTTTGGTCATAATTATTCTTTTTTTAGTAAAAAATCAATTCAATAATAAAAAATATATGACATCTACAAAAACATTCACGTCGAACAAACGTAGAACGAAAACAATCGCTGATTAACCTATTCTTCTTGGAATCACGCGATTTGTTGAAGATAGAATATTTACCTATACATCTAGTGAAGTTCATCCTAGCTATCGACCATATTTGCACATCCTTAACAACTTTTATCATTAAATCAAAAATCATATCCTCTCAAATAAAAGCAGGGAAATAACCAAAACTCTAACCAAGGAGAGAAACAACCTAACTTTCACTTCGAAATAATAAATAAACCTTAGATTTGGAGCGAGATCACAAAAACAAGAGAAATCTGATATCCACCCGCTTGAAACAGAGAAGAAAGACAATAAAATCTCCGATGGTTTTAGATCTAAGAATTTTCTCGAGAATAAATCTGGAGCATAACCACAAAAACAAGAGAAATCGGGTTGAAAACCCACCCGCGTGGAAGAAAGACGACGAAATCTCCGATGATTTTAGATCTAAGTGTCCCGAGAAGTAGTATTATTCAAAAACTAAGAAGAAACAAAATAATTAACTGATTTGGGCTTTCCACCGTTGAAAATCGATGGAAGACCCGACAGCTACGACAAGAGAGAGTCTTAGAGAAAAAAGAGAAAAGAGAAAGAGGGTTAAGAGAGAGGCTATCACTCACAGATGCTCTTGATTATAATTATTTTTACCTGAAAAAAATTTAACATTAAAACACTCTCTTTTTATGACTACAAGTGTAAAAAGTTTCATACTCTTTTACTCCGAGATCATTAAACAGTTTCAAAAATTAAATACTCACAAGACAAAATCTCCATCATTACCTTTTTAAATATAACTAGCCTTTAACCCGTGCGAAACACGGGCGGATATATAATTCGTAATTTATTATTTATTATTTATAATTTAAATTTTAACATTATTTTATTAATATTTTAGTATTAACGAATTGAATTTTAATTAAATTATATTATTCCACTGACTATATTTTCACCCGATTACTTGAAAATGGACAAACCTTAATCTATATAGACACACACACAGAGGATTTTAGTACATTTAATCCGAATTTAGTAACGTAGATTTAAAAATAAAAAATATCAGAAAATTCAAATCTTTTCCAAACATAGTCGATTGTGTAATACCTTTGAAAGATTTAGTAAATCAATCGAATTTCAACATAATTTTGTAATTTTGATTTTTTGACAATAATAACTTTTAAGATTAGAGTTGGAAAAAGTTATATAATGGTTCGTGTTTATATTGAGATTGAACACGTTAAAGTTAAAAAGAGTTATATGAAGGTTCTTGTTAAAAGAAGCTATTCAAAATTGTATATTTATAATTTTATTTATAACATCATTATAATTTTTTTTAATGAAATATTATATGACAATTGATTGTTTTTTCAAAAAAAAAAATATGACAATTGATTGTTATGAGTGTTTTTAGGATTTGAAACTGTTTAACAATATAATACTAATAGACTGCACATTTGTAGACTTGTAGTACCAAAAGGAGAGTACCAAACCAAAAAATATAACTAAAACCTTGGATTACAAATTATACCCATGTTGGCTTATTATAGTATAGTATAGATTTATAATTTGTTAAAAAATAAAATAAAAATATTATCAATAACATATATAAATATTGAATTTTTTTATAAATATATGTATAACTCCTAGAAACAAATCGAGAGCTAAACAAAAAATTTATATAAATAAGTGTGAATCTTCTTAACTTTAATGTCTTCCGGTTCAAAACAAGAAATTATCATGTAAGTGATTAGGGATGTGAAATGATCTAATTCGTTCCGGGTACGCTCTACTCGAGTATTGGATCATATAATTTCTAAGCTGTCCAGCTTGGAATCAGGATATTTTATTCAGATTTACACTGATTTCAAGTATTAAGAATCCGAATATGGACTGAATACGAGTCAATATCATATTTTCTATTTTTTAACTGAGCAGTTTATGATTCATATTAGCCGAATATCATCCACTAATATTAAATATCATTATTATTTTAATTATTCAAGTAATTGTCATTTAGTCTAAATAAATATATAATAAATACAATTTAAAACTTATAAAACTTAAACACACACACACACATGAAAATGATATGCATTATCACGGTGTATAAACCATATTTTATTTAGATTTAAACTTTAATAAGATTTAAATTTTTTATAAAATGAAGATTATTTACTTTCAAATGAAATGGGTTAAAAATATAATATGTATATGAGTTCGAATCGAATATGCACCATGGATCATTTCGGGTATTCGAGTAGGATCATATTATAAAAAATAATATGAGACTAATTTGAGCTGTTATATAAGTGCTCATATATATGATCATATTTTATTCGAGTTAAATTTTCGTCAAATTTGGATCGTATTCAAAATAGGTATGAGATATTTTGAAGTCAGATATAAGTCGAGACACCGAACAGTTCGGATCGATTATTTTTTAACGAAGCTTTTGCAAAATCTTGCTGGTAAAAAGTGAGTTTATCATATGACATGTGGGCAGTGAAGAACGCACTTGAATGATTGCTGGCAAACTCTGTACTGAAAATAGTGATAATCTGATCAAAATTGTTACGATTCTTTGGGGAGTTTGGTGGACGAGGAATAGATGTGTCTGGGAACGTAAGACTGTAACTGATGAGATTGTTGTAACATGGAGTTCTAAATAGATTTCAGATTGGAGAGAGATGAAAAACGCAAATCTCAAAAGAGCAATCAAGTGTCTAAGCCTACTAAGGATCAGATTTCAAGATGATTTCATCCCCTCCTGGTATGTACAAAATAAATGTGGATGATTCCGCTTTTTACAATGAAAATCACTTCTCCGTCGGTATGATGTTGGTTTTGTTAAGAAACAAACAAACAGGTAACACATGTTCTAACTCGTTGATTTATTGATTTGTTGTTTCCTCCATCGCGTGTGTTGGAAACGCTTTTGTTTGATGTTTAACTGCAATAAAAATCTTCCTTTATTCCAAAAACAATAAATATGTCATAGGTGATGTAGTATAAATGTATGATCTTATTAAATTATTTTAAAGGTAATTTTTATATACATCATTAATCTTCTTATGCGGTCTTTTCCAAACTAACTACTGCAATAAAGTTTGAAGATGTGAATTATAAATGGCGAGACAGATCTGAGATGTGGACCTATCGTAAGTGTACACTCTCCCCCCTCCAATTCCATGAAAGGATGCTATCTTTTAATTTCCCCTTTTATTTTTGTTCGCAAAATTGTCTTATCCGGTGGACGCAGATGTAAAAACTCTCGATATCTACACCACTCGCACGATTTATTACTTTCATTTGCTACACTCTTATACGCGTAGAATTCCAATTACTAATTTCATTTTTTATCAGAAAATTTATTTGGTATACATTGCTATCAAACATGGAATTGATATATGTTCATCTGACTGATAAAAAAATTAATATTGACAATTAAAAAAATTTAATAGAAAATAGTATATTTTAAGTTCCAGTTTCCAATATTTGCAGCTATGACAAAAACGTACTGTACTACCCATAGAAGGGAGGGGAGGAAAGTAAAATTTGGTGGACAAAGGAGAGTGGAAGAGGGGGAAATAGAAAGAAAGCATGGAGCTGCGCAATGTTTGCGAAAACAACGAGAAATGCACAATTATCTGCTGACATTGTTTATAATTACACGTGTAACATGGCAACCTTATTTTTCCATGAAAATTGAAGATAAAAAATGCAATGAATTGTCATATTATGTGCAAAAGAATATTACTAAGTCAAATAAATAACAAAATAATTTGCCTTTCGATTATAATTTCTAGCCGGAGGTCGGAGGACTTGTCCTCCTACCTACCAATTTTAAGTGATATGGAAAAAAAGAATATTTCATCGTGTTCACTGTTCCCCAATTAAGTTTTTTTTTTTTATACAGATTCCCGGATTAAAGTTAAAGTATATAGTAAAAAGAAAAACTAATTGGACAAAAGAAGAAGTGGGTTCTTGGACCCGTCATTAGAGTCTGTATGTTTGTGAGCAGCTCCGATATTCCAATCCTATTCGAGCTTGTATACGAGTCTTTATGTTGATGGATAATTAAATGAGCTGGCTCGACTCAACTTGTGACTTTAAACGAGTTGAGTTGAGGTAAAAATTTATGTTCGATTAAAATTAATCGAGCCGACTCGACCGGCGCGTTAAAATAGGTTTTTTAACTAGGAGGTGTATTCGATTGATTTTAATAGATTGTTTTTAGTGTATGGATTTTAGAGGGTGTATTCGATTGATTTTAATAGATTGTTTTTAGTCTATGGATTTTAATGAATTGCATGTGATTTTGATTTTGTGTGAATTCTTGATAAAATGTCGCAGAGTTGATAGGATTAAGTCTCATGAATTTTGGCGAGATTTCAAAAAACTTAAAATATATCAAAAAATACCACGAAATCAATCATTTTATGAAATCTAAAAAAAATCCATCAGCATTTGAATACCATCAGATTTTAAATAATTCCAATTGAATATAATCGGATTTTAAAGCATAATTTAAAATTCTAATTGAGTATCACCAGATTTTGTAACATAATTTAAAATCCGAATTGAATACTTCAAGATTTTAATGAATTTCAAGCAATTCCAATCGAATACTCTCAGATTTATGAATGAAAAAATGTTTTAAAATCTCAAATCAATACACCACTCTAAATTAAATTGACCGACTCGATTGATCTGGGGTCGAATTACGCCCGGCTTGAAACCGGTCGGGCAGCCGAATCACAGCCCTACGAGCTCTCATCTAGCATCCTCTGAACTAAAAGTTATGACTCCGCTGTTAGTTGTTTGTGTTGTTGTTGGCGTTCTTGTCCTGCTATAAATACTTACACACACGTCCACTCTTCCTCGCCATCCCCTGTCCTCCTCCTCCTCCTCCTATATTATATTATCATCATATATTTATACATAAACACAGTCTTCATATTCTCAATCACACAATCACAATGGGCGGCGATCTCAAGGCCAAGTTTCTGGAGGTCTACTCTGTTCTCAAATCCGAATTGCTGAGCGACCCTGCCTTCGAATTCACCGATGATTCTCGCCTCTGGGTCGAAAGGGTATGCATATCTTCTCTTCCTTCATGCATTTCCTACACGCATCCAAATATCACTCATTCTTTCCTCACTTTTTGCTGTTGGATTCTCATCAACTACAACTCTTTTGCTTGTCTAATTCTTAGATGATTTTAGTGTGCTGTAAATTTACATTACTGAAGATGGTATGCAATGTTGAATTATTGGATCTCGCCATGCCCTGTTGGGTTCTGGTTTTAAGTCTGATTTGAATCTGGCGATGATTTAGGACACTACTTGCTAACTTTATACTCCACAAATGCTGCGGTTTTTTGTTCCTTTGGATACAAATTTACATGTTGGCTTGTTTGTTTGTGTTCAGCATTTTGAGATGTGTTCTGTGAATTCTGTCCTATTCTCTTTTTCGATTTTTTATATGACTGTGTATCCTTTCCATTGCAGATGCTAGACTACA
Source organism: Daucus carota subsp. sativus (assembly GCF_001625215.2). Classification (NCBI taxonomy): domain Eukaryota; kingdom Viridiplantae; phylum Streptophyta; class Magnoliopsida; order Apiales; family Apiaceae; genus Daucus; species Daucus carota. The sequence continues at coordinate 11,051,101 of NC_030385.2, read as the reverse complement.
ATGTGCCTGGAGGTAGGAGGATAGTAATTACGATAATAATTTATGTATTTTTGGTCAGAATTGGATTCGGATCTAGTCGCCTGATTCTTCTGCAACTGGATTTTTTGCGAATGGGGAGCAAACTTGGACTTGAATAGATTGTTTTGGAGTCTGAATTTTCATCTCACGCTCTATGCTAAATTGTTTTGTTCACAGGGAAGCTGAATCGGGGGCTTTCTGTTATTGACAGCTACAAACTGTTGAAAGGACAAGAACTTGATGATGACGAAATTTTCCTTTCAAGCGCACTTGGTTGGTGTATTGAATGGGTAAGCTCTCTGGGTGTACCAGTCGATGGTCAAACATCTACTTCTTGTCATGGTATAATTGTAATTTAACGTTGGTTTCGTGTTTTTTAATTGACTAAAAATGGCAGCTTCAAGCTTACTTTCTTGTGCTTGATGACATTATGGATGGCTCGCACACACGCAGAGGTCAACCTTGTTGGTTCAGAGTGCCCAAGGTATGAGTTTATTAGTAGATGTTCAATCTGATTGTTAAGCATGTAACTGCAGCGCTCTAATTCCTTGACTGATCAGTCTCTTTTGTGTGTGGTAGGTTGGTATGATTGCTGTCAATGATGGCATTTTGCTTCGCAACCATATCCCAAGGATTCTAAAGAAACATTTTCGGCAAAAACCTTACTATGTGGACCTGTTGGATCTATTTAATGAGGTGAGAATTCCTGCATAAATGATCACTATATAAGGATTTACTAATCAACACGGGGGTTTGTTTGATAAAAAGAATTTAAAATTTTCACATGCTATAAACACTACAAATTTTTACCCAAAGCTAATGCAACAGTTTGATAATGCAATATTAATAGTGAATATTAAACAAAGTTCTTGTTGGAAAAGTAATCTAGAGAAATGCTTAGAGCTGCAAGTGTCAGACAAAGTGTTTTTTAATGCCATTTTACATTTATATTGTAGCAAATAAGTAAATTTTCAATATCGAAGTTCTATAGTGTTATTATACACAGGCTATAGCTAAGGTTTAATTAATTTAAGTGATTATATATATATCATGAGCAGGTGGAGTTCCAGACAGCTTGTGGACAGATGATAGATCTGATCACCACCCTTGTAGGAGAGAAAGACTTGTCTAAGTATTCATTGCCTATGTAAGTGCTGGATTTCTTTTATTTTTTACATTAAAACATTTCTTCTTTTTTCACTTTATTAAGTATAAGATTGGTGTTCTTGTGCAGTCACCGCCGGATTGTGCAGTACAAAACAGCTTACTACTCATTTTATCTTCCAGTAAGTTCTTGTTCTATATAAATATCTTCTCTTGTATTTCTGTTTAGAATCCCCTTTTACACATCACTTGCCGACATTACGCCTGTTTTGCCTTTTATATTGCCCATTTTAAGTAGTATCTAATTTGTGAAAATTAACAGCCCCCTTCAAATTTTTTTTGAAGCTTGCTGTTAATTTAAGTAATTACATGGCCCCATGTTTGTTATTGTTTTGCTCATCAAATTGGTTGTATGTCTTATGCAGGTGGCCTGCGCGCTTCTTATGGCTGGTGAAGATCTTGAGAAACATACTAATGTGAAGGACATACTTATTGAAATGGGAACGTATTTTCAAGTGCAGGTAAGTCTTAATGCTCCATGTACCTTTGTTGTTCAGTTTTAAAGAACTTTATATAATCTTAAGAGACAACCTAACTTTATTTTAAATTGTGCTCCAGTCACTCGGAAATTTGCCTCAACTTGCGTATATCTTATATTTATATATACATGATTCATTACCTAGCACCCCCCCCCCCCCTCCCCCCCCAACCCCCAAAGAACATAAAATATGTGCATGCATCGGCACATGGAGAGTAGGTGCAGTCTTGTTTGTCACTAATAATAAGAATTTAACAGAGCTTAATTATGTTGCTTGTGTCAATGTGTGCTATTTGATCAATTCTCTTATCTTTCAGGACGATTACCTGGATTGCTTTGGTGCACCAGAGGTAATTGGGAAGGTAAAACTCTCTTGACTTTTTGCTACTACCACTAACATATTTGATCATTTGTCTGTATCGGTCATCTTAGATTAATGGATATCAATGTTTCTGTCCATTTGACAGATTGGAACAGATATCGAAGATTTCAAGTGCTCCTGGTTGGTTGTAAAAGCACTTGAACTTTCTAATGAGGAACAGAAGAAGTTTCTATATGTAAGTTCAAAGGAACATCCTATTTGTAGTCCTCTACTCTTAACATTTCTAACCCCGTGATGGATCTTATTGATTCTTTTTAAAACAGGAAAACTATGGAAAGGAGGATCCAGCCTCTGTAGCTAAAGTGAAAGAGCTATACAATACTCTCAAGCTTGAGGTATTTACAAGATTGTTTCTAGTTAATTCTTTACATTGCAATCTGTGGAGTGTCAAACAAAGTCTGGTAGCTTCGAGTTCCCAGTTACTGAAAACTGAATGCATCGTTTTCTTGTTTGTCTTTGTAGGATGTATTCGCAGAGTATGAGAGCAAAAGCTATGAAAAGTTGATCAACTTCATTGAAGCTCATCCAAACACATCTGTGCAAGCAGTGTTAAAATCATTTTTGGGAAAGATATACAAGAGGCAAAAATAAGAGATGGTCTCGTAGCCACCCGGTCAGATCAATAGTGTCAGAAGTCCCTGTGTTGTGATGCTTTCTATTGTCATTGTTATGGGCATCCCATATTTATATCAGTTGTCGTCTTTTTCAGTGTATTGCAAGTCAAGATGTATTGTAACAATACATTTGTTTTTCCTGTTATTTAACTTTTACAACTAGACTAGATTATTTTGCTTGGACACATTTGGTATTTACATTACTGCAATCCCTCGGTTTTGGCTTCTTCTCACATATGGTAATTATGCTCAGACAACTGATACAATATTTAGAGCAGATAAGAGCAACTCTAAAAGCGTCATTATAAATATGGATGGACAAACCTGAAGCAACACCAATTATGTGGTCGTTTGGCTTAACTTAAAAGAAGTGCTTATTTTATGTGTTTCGATAATTGTTTTGGTACCTACTTCACAAGTTACACTTGGCATTAGCAGATACTTATGTACATACTATGCCTTCTTACTGCACTCACTGAATTATATAGCATGTCCCTGCTACATAACGAAATTAGGGCAACACACAAATACCTCTTCCTAATTAAACAAATAAGCTCTTTACCCAATTCAGCATATATATCATGAAGACATCAATTGTTATATTTAAACAAGCTAGTAAAAATAACAGACGAGATCTTAATCATCATACTGCCAGTTGCATTCCATTCTCAAACTCACAGTGTACTTGTAACACATAAACACTTGCCAACAACTCAAGTTACAAAAGGGGAGGGGGCAATAAACACTGACAAAAACATTAACATATGCATCGCTCAGGTGAACTCTCAGTTGTTCCAAACACGATATAGAGCTCTACTTCCCTTCCATCTAGTGCATTCCTGCAGCACAAACCATCTTTGTCAAGTAAGAAATTCAAAGTTATTATACAAGTTATTTCGATTCATAACATTTTACATCCAAACATGTTCACTGTTCCAATACAATCTGATTAAGTCGGATAGCTCATTATAATGATTATCGACTAATGACAAACTTTTACTGGTTCAGAACCTACATAAGTGCATAAATGTAAAATGGTCAGTGCAGAGGAAACGAAGACTCAAAATTTCAACAACAACAAGAATAATAATAATAACAACAACAAAGATGGTATAAAACCTACTGACAACAAAATTTGATTCGGAAAAGGTTCTACCTTGTCATCCTACTCATCCATATTTGTTCCTACAAGATCTTACAGCCTCAGTTTGAATCCCTTGGAAAGGAAATCATCTCTGCAACAGATACAGTCAACAGTTGGTAAGAAAGTAGTTTTGGCTTTAGCTCCAAAACAAATTATTCAACAACCACAATTAATCAAAAGATACACTCAAGTCAGTAACCAAAACGACAACAAGAAAAGAGGGAGAATGCTGTGTGATTAGCATGGTCTAGACAATAATACTCCCTTTATAATAATAAATATGCATCAATATTGTATAATACTAGTTCAACAAGAGAATAATATGACACAAATTATGCCAATTAATATGCATTTTCATATTACCCAATTTCTAGACAATTCAAAAATAAAGAACAGAAATACTTAACAACTTCTCTTCTTGCTTTTAGTACAGAGTAGGGAAGCATTGTTGCCTCTAAAAGTTTGGATGTAGGAAGCAAGTATAACTAGGGATGGAGCTTTCAAAGTACCCAACATAATGTAAGTGTCTGACTTATAAGGAGCAGACAACATTTACTGACTAAAGAAATATGATTTCAAGAACTATACAAAATCTAACAGTAAATAAAACCTAATTCTGTTAAAAGGAACTAAGGAAGCGGCACAGATAACATCAATTACTTCCATAACTCCATAGACAGCTTGATTAAAAAGTAAAATGCAGTACCATTACAATGACAGTGATATGAACTAATAGTACCATACCATGTAAATGATAATCTCATTTCAAGTGTATGCTTCAAAGTGATTAAAATTGGGAAACTACAAAAATTTACAGCAGGCTCCATTAGAGGACACAAAGGTGATATTGCCTAGAAAAGATGGCTCTACATATGTCTTTACACCAAATTACAACACATGAAAGAAAGAGAGCAAGAACTCACATATACCCAAAGTAGGGCACCTAAAATGGACTAGAAAAAAAAGTCTCAGCCACAGTAGTGAACCACCAAACCAATGGAAAAACTAAAAGCATACTACAATATATATACAAGACTGTGTTTGTTAACTCTTATCAAGTATTGGATTCATGAAGCGTACACTACAATGTACAGCAGATAAAATAATGTCAAATTGATGTCCTTGCCGTTGTGATTTATAAATGACTAAAGTCTAAAACTACTAACAACACGATGATTGCCAGAGAAGCACTACTTTAAACCACAGAAATGGCAGAACAAATTTTACCTCCTCTTTTGTTGTTTTATCTCTGGTTTGTCTTGTGAGGGCTTCTGCAGCAGCTTGTCCTCAGTGAGCTTCACGAGACTCTCAGTGTAGACATGTGAACTAAACTTATTCGGAATCCCACGAATCAGAAAATTCTTGACAGCTTTCTTTCCAAGGTCATACCAGACAAGTTTCGAGTTGTCCACCTCTAAGAGCACACTTTCACCACTCCTGGAAAAGTAAACTGGTCGGAAAAATCTAAAAGGTTGAGTGCGGTGATTCTCCACTGACAATAGTTTAGACCAAGGAATTTCCGCCCCAGAATTATTCATAAGCCACAGATCTGTATGACAATCAGGGTATGAATCAATAATACAAAGTGATCTTCCATCAGAATCAACACATCTGGTACTAAAACTGATAACAGGGCCCTTCATAGCTGGAATAAGGATCTCTTTAAACTGATCAAGCCCGAGATCAAAAACAACAAGAAAATCTTTGCAACATGTGTCATTGATATCCACCGGCTTGTTGATGCCCAACCAATACAGAGCTCCATCTGCAAATGCTCCCGAATCTCTTGTGAACCGAGTGTTACTAGGAACATTATGAATCTGTTTCCAAGAATTGGTTTTAAGGCTGTAGACAATGGCCATAATGCCACGAAACTGAATAAAACAATCTGCAATCTTGACGACCTTGTAATCATCATTAATATGATCATATCCAAAGCCACATACAGAAGACTCATTATAATAGAAAGAACGCGGAAACTCCTGTGGCGCGCTAGGTATCATTCTCGACTTGTTGGTTGCTGGATTAATAAGGAAAAGCTGATTTATGTTATTCTTGGACACACAAACTAAACCATTGGCAGCCCCCTGAATACGAGCACCCACAAGAAGCGTCTTGAGCGGATCATTAATTTCAAGAGCAGTCGCCTCATCCTGAGCAGCATTGAAACTCGCCAGGTAGAAGTTTCCAATTCCAGCAGAGCCCCTAATAAGGAGACTTCCAGCACCAGCATTTGCACTAAGATGTCTTTTAACAAAGGGAGTGCTATCGATGAGAGAGCACCATCCTTTCGACACACATCTGGCGCGGAGAAGATCCTTGACAGGAAGGCGAATGAGTATTTCATCCAACATTTCACAAGGAAGTGACATTGTAGCAAGTCTAGGGTTTAACTGTAAGAAATGAGAGTAATTAGTGTGAGTGAGCATTATAATAGATCATACTATTAAATACTACTCTATCCGTACCATTTTATATAAACCACTTTATAACTACACATTCGTAAACTTTGATACTCAGTACCTCTTTTAACGTGGTTAAGATTAAGGTGAACATTCATTTTTTATAAACCGTACTAGTTAAAAGTGGCTCGTACAATTTGAGACGGAGGGAATAGTAATTAGTGATGGTGAATTTGAGTTGATAATAGAAAGCATAGTCTACTCTACAGCTACTGCAACAATGTACACAACCGTAATAGTCGTATAGGAAAGAGACTAAGAGAGAGGGTGTAAATAAACTTACCTTACTCTGTGTGATAAAATCCCACTGAACTTGTAGCTGAGGATTGAAATGGTGCCCTAGTTTATATACACTCAGCTGCTCCCAAGACAACACTAACTTGTGTCTTCGTCCTCTCCCAATTTTTTGCCTTTTGATCATATACTCTTGTTATCATATTCACTTGATCATAAATTGAATATACACCGGTAGAAAAGAAAACAATTACAAAATTTTATTATTAAGATTATCTGCATTCTTAAATTTCACATTATTTTAAAATTCTGATATTTTTAAATATAAATTATAATCAAATTTTGATCATGAAAAACCAGATAAGTTGAAAATTATAACAGATATGAAATATACATAAAGACTACAGATTTCATAAAATTTTTATCGTTTCCCCTAGATCCTGGATTATTGACGGCTTTGATCTTATGAAACTGTTATCTTCTCCCGAATAACTCTTGATTTTTGACATATATACAAAGAATATAAGATCATCAAACACAAAATTTCAAAAAAATGATTTAAAATTAAAAATAAATCAAAATTTAATTTAAGGATGTAACATGAACAACTTACTTGTTTTTTTAATTTTATTATAAAATAAATAATTTATAAATTTAAATTTATTATTATATTTTTAATAAATCATAAATCATCTACAATATAAAATCACATATTTTAACATGATTTTGTAAATAACAAGAAATTTATCATTATTATTTTAATTTTTTCAGAAGTAGACAGGACTGAGGGGTAAACGAGTATTTGCTCATTTGGAATACATATTTTAATTTTTACAGGAGGGCTAAAATAGTAGTTAGTCATTTGGAATACATATTTTGGAAGAAAAAGAGACTCTAACATTTTGATGCACTTTACCCAATTTTAAACATTAAGGTTTTTAGTAAATATATACATGTCAACTTCTAGAGAAGAGCCTTTAACTTGATCCTGTGACATTGCAATAAGTAAGCAGTCACAACTAACAAGCTGAGACTAATGCTTACAACCCAGAATCCAAAACATCAGACATCTTCTATACTGAGCAACAACTAGGCACATATAAAAGAAAGCATTGAAGGAGAAAATGATGATACAGGAGCACGCCACTCTGTCATGCAATTGCTAAGGAATGTCCATAATGTTGTGTTTGGTTGGAGAGAATGGAATGGAATGAGTAAAAATACTTGAAGCTAATAGAGATAGTAAGAAAGTTTTGAAAAAAATTTGAGGAAGTGCAAAATTGCTATGATGAGATTTGAGAAGAAATTGAGGATGGAAGAGAATGAAGCATTCTATCTCAAATTGAAGGTGTGATATCTAGCCCGTGAGGTAAGGAATGGAATGGAGGAAGGAATGAATTTTCTTAAAAATTGTCCATAAGATAGTTCATTTTTCATTCCATTCCTTCCGGAATCATTCACCCCAACCAAACACAACATATGAGTGATTCTGATCATCAGGCTAGAGGAATTTGTCATCGCCCGTGAAAGTGAAGGTCAAAGCACAAGTCCCTCAATTGTCGCTTATTCTATTGCAGATTTTTGTTAGCAATGGTGAAATTTGTCAAGTATTCACAAAAACACACAAGTATAAACTATTGAAATTACTTGAGCTTTGAACAAAAGAGATTATATATGGCCCTGGCCAAACGCATTAGATATTTCCATAAAACAAAACAATTTAGGCAATCTTGGAACTGAATAGCCAGAGCATAAGGACTTAAAGAACCAACTATCACAAGTCTCGGGATTCCAAAAATATCATGTTCTTCCCAACATTCTAAATTCCTCCGAGTCTCAAAAACAACCTAAAACTTAGAAGGCTATAATATTAAAAAAGAAAGTAGAAGCGATACTGGATTAGCATGCACTAGAAGAGAACATTTAATCCACTTCTTCCATCTTGCTGCCCTCTGCGTCAGCATCAGCTTCTTCCAGTGAAGGCATGTCTTCAGCCTCGACCACTTCATCATCATCATCAATGCTCAAACCAAGCTTCAACATTCTGTGGATCCTGTTGCCAAAGGTGTTGGGCTCCTCAAGGCTGAATCCAGAGGTAAGGAGAGCTGTCTCAAAGAGCAAGAGAACCAAGTCTTTAACAGACTTGTCGTTCTTGTCAGCATCAGCCCTCTTTCTGAGCTCCTCCATTATAGCATTCTCAGGGTTAATTTCCATTGTCTTTTTGCTTGACATATAACCACCCATGCTTGAATCCCTCAAAGCCTGGGCCTTCATGATCCTCTCCATGTTAGCAGTCCAGCCATACTCACCAGTAACTAAGCAACAAGGTGAATCCACTACACGATCAGAAACGATAACCTTCTCAACTCTGTCCCCCAAAACATCTTTAACAACCTTGCAGAGTCCCTCAAACTTCTCCTTCAGTTCCTCCTTTTTCTTTTTCTCATCTTCACTCTCCTCGAGTTTAAGCCCCTCTTTGGTAGCAGAAACTAACTTCTTACCCTCAAATTCCTTCAACTGACCCACAGCGTACTCATCAATAGCATCAACCATGTACAGCACTTCATAACCTTTCTTCTTCAACCTCTCAAGGAAAGGAGAGTTCTCAACAGCCTTCTTGCTCTCCCCAGTAATGTAATAGATCTCACTCTGGTTCTCTTTCATCCTGGTGACATAGTCCTTCAGGCTGGTCATTTCCTCCCCACTCTTAGTAGAGTGGTACCTGAGCAACTCAGCAATCTTTGTTTTGTTCTGGGAATCTTCATGAATGCCAAGCTTAAGGTTCTTTGAAAAAGCTTCATAGAATTTGTTGTAATCTTCTTTGTTCTCTGCAATCTCAAAGAAGAGTTCAAGGCACTTCTTCACCAAGTTCTTGCGAATGACCTTAAGAATTTTGTTCTGCTGCAGCATCTCCCTAGAAATGTTAAGGGGGAGATCCTCGGAATCAACAATACCCTTAACGAAGCTCAGGTATTCTGGGATCAAATCCTCACAGTTGTCCATGATGAAAACACGACGGACATACAGCTTAATGTTGTTCTGCTTCTTCTTCGTGTCAAAGAGATCAAAGGGTGCCCTCTTAGGAACAAATAGAACAGCTTTAAATTCAAGCTGGCCTTCAACAGAGAAGTGCTTTACGTTCAAGTGCTCCTCCCAGTCATTAGTAAGGCTCTTGTAGAAGGCAGCATACTCCTCCTTGGTGATCTCCTCAGGCTTCCTCATCCAGATGGGCTTCTGTTTGTTAACCAAGGACCACTCATGAGACACTTCTTTAATCTTCTTCTTTTTCTTTTCTTCCTTCTCCTTCTCTTCATCAACTTCCTCTACCTTGCCTTCCTCGTCTTTCTTTTCTTCCTCATCCTCGTCATCTGAAATTTCTTTTTCGGTGGTCTTCTCAATCCATAAAGAGATTGGGTAGCTGATGAACTCAGAATGCTTCTTCACAAGATCCTTGAGCCTGCGCTCCTCAAGGTATTCTAGCTGGTCCTCTTTAAGATGGAGAACAATTTTTGTACCCCTTCCAAGAACCTCTCCAGAAGTATCTCTGGTAACGGTGAAAGATCCACCAGCTTGGGATTCCCAAACATACTGTTCATCGTCGTTATGCTTAGTGGTTACAATAACCTTCTCAGCAACAAGGTAGGCAGAATAGAAACCAACACCAAACTGTCCAATCATGCTAACATCAGCACCCGCAGCAAGAGCTTCCATGAATTCTTTAGTACCAGACCTTGCAATGGTACCCAAATTGTTTACCAAATCTGAAATTAAAATATAAGACAATGAGTGAGGCCAAACAGATACATATACATGAACATTAATAAATCTATAAGACACTGTCACTCGCCAGCTTTGGTCATGCCAATGCCACTATCAATTAGTGTCAGGGTATTGCTGGCCTTGTCTGGAATGATGTGGATAAAGAGCTCTGGCTGGGCATCGAGCTTTGTCTTGTCCGTCAAGCTTTCAAAGCGAATTTTATCTAGAGCCTGCACGGAAGCAAAACATTATTGGCCAAGTCCGACAATTTGTACCATAGAGCTCATGCTAGTGTGACCTCATCACAACTGAATACAAGCATTCATTAATGTATGTGAAGAGGATCTCAATCAAACAACTTTTTAGTTTACCAAAATTTGTAAGAGCAACTCAAACAGATTAGCTGTAGATGTAAGGAGGTCAACTCGTCACTCCATGTATTAAGCATTCAATACTGTGATTTATATATTTAACAACAAGACTCACTGCATCCAAATTTAGTATATATTCTCAAATAATTCTCGAGGGTGAGATGGAGTTGAACCCTTGCCATTTAATAGCCAGCTTAAGATTTGAATTTTAACACATCTTAATACCCAGATTATTATTCAAACTTTAATATATCGAAGCAAAATGTTGAATTACATTAAACAATAAAATTCCAAAGAGTACTAGAACACATGAATATTAATTCTAATCAAATGAAAAACAACCTAACCACATAATATTAAGAATCGATTTAAATTAAAAAAAAACAACCAATCTAATACAACAAGAAACAAAGAAAATAAGAAGTATAAGCAAAAGAAATATGTAACTAGAAGACTTACATCAGAAGCGTTACTGATGAGTTCACGAAGAAAGATCTCCTTGTTGCTGTAAAAAGTGTTGATAATCAAGCTCAGAAGCTGATTAATCTCGGCTTGAAAAGCAAATGTCTCAGTGTCCGCCATTAGAGAAAGAGAGACGAGTTGATTGAAGATCTAGGGTTTGAGATTACAACAAGAAAGAAGCTGACTTGAATTAATCAAGAGGCGGAGACTATATAACCAGATTAGGGTTTCTAGATCCTTCTATTACTGTACCCCTTTTATTTTCGTTTCAAACCTCGCAAACCCGAAGGCTTATTCGTTACTCCCTCCGTCCCCTGAGTTGTATACATCGGGGGACGGGGACGCGGCACGGACTTTAATGCTCCTGTAGAGTGTAGTTGTGTAATTTATTTTTAAAATTTTCTTTTTCTGAATTAAAGTTTGGATGTTATATTTTTATTCAGAAAAAGAAAATCTCAAAAATAAATTACGGAACTATATTTTATAAGAGTATTGAAATGCGTGTCGAGCAGTTGAAAAGAAACGTATACAATTAAATGGGACAGAGGGAGTAAATATGAATATGAATTATTTTTGATGAATGACAATAATGTCCCAATGAATAAATTTTTGAACGAAAGTATAAAAGTAAAACTGTCGTCAAAACCTCGTTTTAAACCAGTAGTCTAAAAATCAGCATAGCTAGGGGTGAGCAAAAAACCGAATTGAAACCGAAACCGAACCGAAACCGTTAAAAACCGATGAAAACCGAACCGTATAAAACCGCACCGAACCGAAACCGCAAATTAAAAAACCGAACCGATTCTAATGGTTGCGGTTCCGGTTTTAGATTAAAACCGAACCGAAATAAACCGAACCGAACCGATTGTTTAAAATAAATAAATAAATATTATTTATAAATTATAATACATATATAAATATAAATATATAAATATATTTATATATGTACATATATACACGTGTGTATTAAAATAATATATACATATATTTATATTAATATATCATGAACCGTAACTAAGTGATATATAGAATTTAGATTATAGTTTGGTATAGGTCGGAGAATACTTGAATTAGGTTCGATTTTTTTACATACCTTAGATTTTATCCAAAAGAGTAGCACGAAGCATACTATCAAAATCATAAACTCACAACCTTGGACTCTTTCATCGATCTAATACCGTAAAGATACAAAGTTATAACTTTTAATGTTGTAAAATAAATTTTAAAGATTTAATACGTAATTTTTTTTCTTTTTCTCATTTCTTGCGGTTTTATAACCGAAACCGAACCGACTAAAACCGAACCGAGGCTTTTGAAACCGAACCCGATCCGACGGTTCGGTTGCGGTTTCGGTTTTTAATTTTAAAAACCGAAGATTCGCGGTTCCGGTTCCGGTTCCGGTTCCGGTTTTGCCTTAAAACCGCCCCGAACCGAACCACGCTCACCCCTAAGCATAGCAGCCGCCTAGGGGGTGCCTAGACGCTAGACGGCACCGAAACGCCCCGATTCGGTCTTAGGCGTTTTTTACAAAAATCCCGTCTAGGCGGTCAAAATCCCGTCTAGGCGGTCCACATCCCGCCTAGGCGGTCGAGGCGGCCAATAACAAAAGAATTTTTTTTTAATAAATAAAATCTAAAATTATGATTATATTATAAAAAATTAAATATTCACTTGTACTTAACTTAGGGTCTGTTTGGGAGTGCTGTTAAAAATTGCTGTGCTGTCAGAAAAAGTGCTGGTAAAATAAGTGCTGGTGCAGAAATCAGATAACTGTTTGGTAATTTTTTATATTTACTTATTTTGAGTTATAATATAAAAAAAAATGTTTTTGGTTAGATTTTATAATGAAATCTATAACAGCATTCTGCAAAAGCTGAAAAGCAGCTTTTTCCAAAAGCATGGGAGGACCTGCTTTTTCTAACAGCAGCTTTTCAGTCAAAAACTGCTGTTCGGAAAAGCTGCTTTTCGATTTACCAAACAGTTTTTCACCTGCTTTTCAGTAAAAAGTTGTTGTTGCTGTCTGCAACAGCAACCCCAAACAGTACCTTAATATCCTATAAAAAAAGTAAAATAAATAATTTTATTTAATATTTTTTACATTATTTATAAGATACTGATTGGTATATATTTATTCAATCAATGATTTTGTATTACATGTATCAAGTATTTATTTTTAATATATGATATTATATTGTTTACCAGTTTGACTCTACTAGTAGTGAAAAGTAGATAAAATTATTAAAATATATTTAGTTATAATAATTTAAAAATAATATATGTCCGATTAATACTCCGATTAATCCCCGATTTCTCGATTAATTGCTAGAAGGTACCCCGACCGCCCTGGGACGCCTAGCGATTTCTGGAAAATTGTTTTAAACATAGAAATTAGAAGGTCTGTTTGGTTAAACACTCCCTCCGTCGCTTTGACTTTGTGCCGAGAGTGTAAAAAAAATAGGGTATTTACCAAATATACCTCTTTTTAATATTTTAATAAAATTACTACCTACCTAAAATATTGCAAATGTACGTTTTTTTTGAGACTCTGATTGAAACATTTGCACAAATACAGACTCAGCCACACCCTTTCTGCTCCATGTCTATCCGTTTCTCCCTTCTCTCTTACTCTCTGTCTCTCTCTCTCCCTTCTCTCTTACTCTTTGTCTCTCTCTCCACCCGCTCTCTCTTCTACCAACATCTCTTCTCGCTCTCTCTCTTTCTATTTTTCTTCCTCTGCTCTTTTCTCCTCCTTTCTCCCTATCTCATCCAAAAATCGATCTGATGATTGTTCATCGTGAAATCCGAGGCATACTTATGGTGTTCTTGATGATGGTTGGATCGATAATTATATTTGCGGTGTCGATTGGACTGATGATTGCTCCCACTAGCGATACCTTTTCTAAACCCTAACCCACATCGACTCTGTTCACCGCACTTTTCTTTTGTGTTTTTGAGGTTTGGTTGGTGTTGGTTGATTCTAGTTATAATAGTGGTTGATTTTGATTTTGGCCTCGCAGGGGCATTCATTTTTCTTTTTGTTGCAACTGATTGCAACTTGTTATGCAACTTAATATAATTTTTGATAAATTTTTTCAAATTTGCATTTGTGGCTGCGTATATGGTTGCTATAGTTGCAGATAAGGTTGCATATGCAACCACCGTATTTTTGCAATTTTTTTTGAAAGATAGTATTTTTGCAATTTGTTTTAAAAAATGATAGTATTTTCGCAAAAATTCTTTTAGACTTGGGTATTTATGAGAAAAGCCCAAAAAAAATATAGTTACACGTATTATTTTCAAATTTTCTTTTTCTGAATAAAAGTTTAACATCTATATTTTTATTCAAAAAAGAAAATTTAGAAAATAACGTGTAGAAATACGTTTTTATTGCACCTCAAAATACGTGCAAAAAATTAAAGCGACTAATAAAAAGGAACGGAGCGAGTATCTTTTAAATAAAATTTTATTTTTGAAATTTTTTTATGAGATTTTCTTTTTTGTGAAATAAGTCTTTATTATTATTTTGTCAATCTTTATATCTAAAAAATGTTTTTTTTAAAAATAAATTTTTAATGAGCCCTTGAATTATTTATGCAAAGATCCAAAATAATACATATAAATTTTAATGGGCTTTTTTCACAAATACCCAAGTCAAAAAGAAATTTTGCAAAAATACTATCATTTTTTAAAATAAATTGCAAAAATACTATCATTCAATTTTTTCTTGCAAAAATACGATTTTGCACATGCAACCAAATCTGCAACTACGAGCAACCATACTTTCAACTACATATGTAACTTTTTTTTTAAAAAATGCTAAAATTATATTAAGTTGCATAATAAGTTGCAAAGGCAGAAAAATAAATGCCCCTGCGGGGCCAAAAGCAAAATCAACAAGTTTTGCAACCACAAGTAACCATCACTAACCAAAACTTCCTACAGAGATGAAGGATAACAAAAAACAAAATATATTCACACAAAATCAACACCAGCAACCACGTTTAGGAGCTTCTATTTCGACATTTCTCCCTTCTTTTAAACTCATCTTGTATGTATCCACTATAATCACCAATCCAACAATCATCAAGAACACCACGAAGATTGTACTCACAATGAGTACCTAGGGTTTTGTGATCGGAGAAAGTACGGCCGACATAATCAATGGATCGGAGAAAGAGATAGAGAGAGAGCAGGAAGAGATGGAGGCAGAAGAGAGAGGAAGGAGAGAGAAACAGATCAGAATGAGCCAGAGAGGGGGAAGGGGTGAGGCAAGAACAAGTTCGCTCGTTTCTCTCTCTCTTTTACTCCAGGAAGCAGTTCATAGTCATAGTCGTATATATGCAAATATTTTGTAGCTTTTCTTAAAAAGAAAGTAAATATGCAATTTTTGGGAGAAGATTGTATTATTACAATTAAAATGTTAAAAAGAGGTATATTTGGTAAATACCCAATTTTAATTATATTTTAAATAATTTATCATTGTTAAATACATAATATGATTTCACAACTTATTCATTTAAGAATTATATATTCTTATATAATAATGACATTGTCCCGATTTAAACAAAAATTTTACTCCTTATATCTCATTTAATTTTATATATTTTACCTAACTGCTCGACATGTATTTTAATATTTTTATAAATTATAATTCAGCAAAATATTTTTAAAATTTATCTTCCTAAAATAAAACTTAGATGTTAAATTTTTGTTTACAAAAAAAATTCTTCAAAACAAGTTACAAACTAGAGAACTATACTTTATAGGAATATAATTGTGTGATTAGTCCCGCCCCCTAATATATAGTATCCAGGAGGAGGGAGAGAAAATGAATTAGCGATCATATTGAATATAAAATCAACATATTATGTTACATCTAATTATAGACCTTTTGTATATAACTAGCATAAAAATCCGTGCGAGGCACGGGACTCTAGTTTTTGTTGTATTTTAAATAATATTCGTGTGTCATCATATTATTTCGAGCATAACTATTACGTCCTATTTTTTAACATAATGTGTAAATATGAAATGTAATATTTGCAATCTAATAGCATTGATAGTTAAAAATTATGGATCAAAAACAACATTTGAACTGATTTTTCTATATTCAAATTCGTTAGGATATAGAGGTCACTGCCATATTATCTACATGTTCAAAATTATACTCGAAATTAATACTGAAACTTTTAGAATTTAAATATATTATACCTCATTAAAAAGATCTGTAATTTATTGTTGAAAATTATTAAATTATTTCATCCAATATGAAAACTTGTTCTTGATATGCGAATTACGATATCCTAAATCATGATTAGATGAAGATGTGTGGTCCGCGTTGTTTTATATTTATTTCTATTTTTTTGAGCGTACGTTTGTGTAATAGTTAAGTGATATATGATGGACATACCATCAACACATTCTTTTTTATCATATGTTGCACACACCTTGTATAAATAATAATTGAAACATATATTGTATGTAAAAGACCCTACCTTACTTTATTATAAAAGCATCCATTGAACTATTAACCTTATAATTGTACCCGAAAAATTTCGACACGTTTGATTTGGCTTACCCTTTTAATTTTCATATCAATTATATAGTATTTCAATGTCTTATAATTTTTTTTTGTTAATTTAAAATATTAGATGATTATTAATTTGATACCGCGTGTTATAATATTGTCTTGTTATAAAATATTAATTTTTTATCATTAGTTTTCTGAGCTTGTTGATTTAGGCTTTTAATGATTTTTCATGTAATTGTAATAAACCAGATCTCAAATAGCAAAAATAGAGTAGATGTCAGTTAGGCACCATGAAGTTCATAAAAATAAGAAATATTTAGTTTAATTAGCCGTATAGTTACTTTTTTAGCTTTGTGCAAACTCACATTTCTAAATATTTTGATACTCTTATTTCTTAGGGGTGAGCAATGTAGCATATCATGTTCAATTGTTAAAGATCAAATCAAGTGTTCGATATTCTGGCTTATGAAAAACTATTCTTGTTCTATTCCCGTTTAATTAGATTATAGTTTTCACCTTATCGCGTCGGATTATCCATTTCAGAATTAATTATATTTTATTAGTTTAATTTGTAATTGATTAATTAATTTAATTATACTTCGAATCATTTTATTTAACTCGTATGTTATACATTGATGGATGGCATATTAAAATTATAGTTTTAAGACTTTTATATATATATAACTTATTTTTCTGTGTTATTTTATTTTAAGCAAGTAAAATTTATAACTCAATTTTTTTAGTAGGTCTCGTAAACGCGTTTTATTATTATTTGGTTGACTTTTGATTAACAATATAGAAATTCCCTAAATTCACCTTTGTATCACAAGTTATAATATTTCAAATTCATATATCACCAAAATCACATCATTTAGACATATTTTCTAACACCAAATTTGATGTCTTTGTCGCTATTCTTATATCTATAAATTTTTTTTTTAAAAGATTTGGTTACACGTCGAATTCTGAATTCATCATAAGTTTAAAATAAAAAAGTAATCTAAATAAAAATATTCTTTCAGTTATCTTATTTTATGTTCTTCAAAATATTGTAATCTTTTTATAAGTCACTTTTTATAATTAAAAGAAAAATATGACATAGTCCATGTTGAAAGTCCATCAATTTTTACTTTCAAAGATGCTCACCGAAATCTTAGTTTTTGTGCTTATTTCTCACATTCATGGCTTAAAATTTTCTAATATTGTATCAGTACTCGTTTAAAGCATTAAGTTAGATTTGAATTCGTCCAATTTTATTCAAATATGAATTATATCCATTTTTTGAAGTCTGAAACATGGCTCGAGCCCAATTGTTCAAATTCTTTTTCAAATTTAAATTCATTACGTAAGTAATTAATTTATGGATATTAATCTATCATGTAAAAAACATATGAGACTTACCTGAAATAATAACTTATCTCAAATAAATATGATATTGAAAAAAAAATATAAATACAACAGTTTTAATGTATGAGTTTAATGCTTTTGAACAAAAAAAATAATTGCATGTGTAGCTCAAGTGGTTTGAGAGGTGCACTTCTAATGAAGAGGGCTTGGGTTCGAGTCCCTTTAACAACATTTTTTTTATATGTATGAGGAAGAGTTAGGTTCGGAGTTAGGCTCGGGTTCGGAGCTAGGTAATTTATTTGCTCAGGAGGGAGGCTTGACACGAACGTGTTGGGCTATTATATATATAAGTAGAAGTAGATTATTTTGACTAACTTTTCGATTTTGACGAAAGTTTTATCCTTATTCTCTTCAAGTTAAAATAAAAATAAACAAAAAACTGATTTTAACTTAAAAATGTAGTAGAATATATTTTTAAAAAATTTATTTATCTTTATTATTTGTTAAATATGTCAATTTTCATCATTTAAATAGATAATCTGTCAAATTTTTTTTTATTATATTTTAATAATTTATAGATCATTTTTAATATAAAATTATCTAAACAGGCTACCATTTGTAGATTTGGTACAGCTGTCCATACAATCAGGTCGAAAAACTGTTTCTACTCTTTTAAAATACATTACATTAGGGGTGAGCAAACCTCGGTTCGATTCGGTTTTTGGGTAAAACCGAAACCGAAGATCCTTTAAAAATTGAAAATTGTAACCGACCCGACGGTTTCGGTTTTAAAACTATGGTTTAGTTTTAATTGGTGCGATTTCGATTTTAAAACCGCAACAAATTAAATTAAGAAATATACTTTCAATTTAATAAATAAATTAGCTAACTAGATTAATGGCAGAGGAGAAATTTTGAAATTTAAACCATCGCTTGAACAATGAACTATTCATGATATGTTCAATTGTATACAATGAATTATAATATAAATAACAATCTAATCATATAAATTAACTTAATGATACCATACTTATAATAACTAAAATATTTATTTGTCCTTTATTCACTCTTGACAATCATACTTATATTATTTATTATTAACTTAATGAAACCATACTAATATAAATTTATTTAGTCTATATATTTTTCTTATAATATTGTATAAATAAATATTATTTATTATTTTTTAATAATCGGCCCGGTTCGGTTTTCACTTATAACCGGAACCGCATCTATTAAAATCGGTTCGGTTTTAAAATTTTCAGTTTCAGTTTGAATCAGCTTTATGTGATTCGGTTTTTGATCGGTTTTACAGGTTTCTTTTGAATTCGATTTTATGCACACCCCTACGTTACTTTGTAGATAGGAGGGGTAAGCCACTAAAACCAGTCCTTGGGTCATTTGGAATTTACATATTTCGGAAAGAAAATAAAAAGTTAACAGTTTGATGCGCTTTAATCAATTTTATAAATTAGGGTTTTGCAGAGATATATACATGTTAATTTCAAGCTGAGTTAATGCTTGCAAGTTGCGATCCAGCACCCAAAACATCAGACATTCTTTCATAATGAGCAAGAACAAAGCTCGCCCCTCTGTTTTCATGCTAGAGGAAGGTGTCATCGTCACTTGGCTAGTCAGTCAAGATAGTTGCTTATTGTGTTATGGATTTCTGTTAGCAATGCTAAAATTTTGGGCGGGTGGTTAGAAATCACAACAGCAGCATCTATAACACCACCTAACAAGGTTATCAGCAATGGTAGTAGTCTAACATATCCACACAAAAAAAAACAAGTACTCTATAACCTACAGATAATCAGTTGAGCATTGGAAACTGGAAAGAGAGATTTTGTGTGGCACTCCAAAAAGGCATTTGATATTTCCATGAAACACAGTGATTTAGGCATCTTGAAACTAGATAACCAGGGCATCAGGACTCGAAGAACAAATAACTACAAGTCTGGATTATATAAACCCGAAATCACATAATCTTCCTAACATTCTCAGTTTCTCCAAGTCCCATAACGAACTAAAACTTAGTAAGCAATAATATTATAAAAGAAAGTAGAAGCAATACTGGATTGGCAAGCAGTAGAAGAGAACACATTTAATCCACTTCTTCCATCTTGCTACCCTCTGCATCAGCATCAGCTTCTTCCAGTGAAGGCATGTCTTCAGCCTCAACCGCTTCATCATCATCATCAATGCTCAAACCAAGCTTCAACATTCTGTGGATCCTGTTGCCAAAGGTGTTGGGCTCCTCAAGGCTGAACCCAGAGGTAAGGAGAGCTGTCTCAAAGAGCAAGAGAACCAAGTCTTTAACAGACTTGTCGTTCTTGTCAGCATCAGCCCTCTTTCTGAGCTCCTCCATTATAGCATTCTCAGGGTTGATTTCCATCGTCTTTTTGCTTGACATATAACCACCCATGCTTGAATCCCTCAATGCCTGGGCCTTCATGATCCTCTCCATGTTAGCAGTCCAGCCATACTCACCAGTAACCAAGCAACATGGTGAATCCACTACACGATCAGAAACAATAACCTTCTCAACTCTGTCCCCCAAAACATCTTTAACAACTTTGCAGAGTCCCTCAAACTTCTCCTTCAGTTCCTCCTTTTTCTTTTTCTCATCTTCACTCTCCTCGAGTTTAAGCCCCTCCTTGGTTGCAGAAACCAACTTCTTTCCCTCAAATTCCTTCAACTGACCCACGGCATACTCATCAATGGCATCAACCATGTACAACACTTCATAACCTTTCTTCTTCAACCTCTCAAGGAAGGGAGAGTTCTCAACAGCCTTCTTGCTCTCCCCGGTAATGTAAAAGATCTCACTCTGGTTCTCTTTCATCCTGGTGACATAGTCCTTCAGGCTGGTCATTTCCTCCCCACTCTTAGTAGAGTGGTATCTGAGCAACTCAGCAATCTTTGTTTTGTTCTGAGAATCTTCATGAATACCAAGCTTCAGGTTCTTTGAAAAAGCTTCATAAAATTTGTTGTAATCCTCCTTGTTCTCTGCAATCTCAAAGAAGAGTTCAAGGCACTTCTTCACCAAGTTCTTTCGGATGACCTTAAGAATTTTGTTCTGCTGCAGCATCTCCCTAGAAATGTTAAGGGGGAGATCCTCGGAATCAACAATACCCTTAACGAAGCTCAGGTATTCTGGGATCAAATCCTCACAGTTGTCCATGATGAAAACACGACGGACATACAGCTTAATGTTGTTCTGCTTCTTCTTCGTGTCAAAGAGATCAAAGGGTGCCCTCTTAGGAACAAATAGAACAGCTTTAAATTCAAGCTGGCCTTCAACAGAGAAGTGCTTTACGTTCAAGTGCTCCTCCCAGTCATTAGTAAGGCTCTTGTAGAAGGCAGCATACTCCTCCTTGGTGATCTCCTCAGGCTTCCTCATCCAGATGGGCTTCTGTTTGTTAACCAAGGACCACTCATGAGACACTTCTTTAATCTTCTTCTTTTTCTTCTCTTCCTTCTCCTTCTCTTCATCAACTTCCTCTACCTTGCCTTCCTCGTCTTTCTTCTCTTCCTCATCCTCGTCATCTGAAATTTCTTTTTCGGTGGTCTTCTCAATCCACAAAGAGATTGGGTAGCTGATGAACTCAGAATGCTTCTTCACAAGATCCTTGAGCCTGCGCTCCTCAAGGTATTCTAGCTGGTCCTCTTTAAGATGGAGAACGATTTTTGTACCCCTTCCAAGTACCTCTCCAGAAGTATCTCTTGTAACAGTGAAAGATCCACCAGCTTGGGATTCCCAAACATACTGTTCATCATCGTTATGCTTAGTGGTTACGATCACCTTCTCCGCAACAAGGTAGGCAGAATAGAAACCAACACCAAACTGTCCAATCATGCTAACATCAGCACCCGCAGCAAGAGCTTCCATGAATTCTTTAGTACCAGACCTTGCAATGGTACCCAAGTTGTTTACCAAATCTGAAATTAAAATATAAGATAATGAGTGAGGCCAGACAGATACATATACATGAGCATTGATAAATCTATAAACCACTGTTACTCACCAGCTTTGGTCATGCCAATGCCACTATCAATTAGTGTCAGGGTATTGCTGGCCTTGTCCGGAATGATGTGGATAAAGAGCTCTGGCTGGGCATCGAGCTTTGTCTTGTCAGTCAAGCTTTCAAAGCGAATTTTATCTAGAGCCTGCACAGAAGCAAAACATTATTAGCCAAGTCCGACAATATGTATGATAGAGCTCATGCTAGTATCACCTCATCACAACTAAATACGTCGCCTTAAATGTCCATGGCCAATTCACCAAATTGGTACATCAGGGTACAAGCATTCATTAATGTATGTAAAGAAGATCTCAATCAAACAACTTTTCAGTTTGAAAAAATTTGTAAGATAGTCATCGTAATGTCACCTCATCCGAGTGAATGCTAAAACAATGTCTTAGTGGTGCCTCAAAACATTAGGACATTGTATCTTGTTTTGAAGGCAATACTATGCATGTCCTAAGCCATTATTATCAATAAAAAATTAGATTCCCTCAATTTTAAGACATCTCACTCCTCTCATCTATTCACTTCCCTCCAATGGTAATTCAAATATATTTTTATTTTTATAATAGGGCACAATTATAAGAGTTGTTGAAGTTCGTACATCAAAATGGTATCTTAAATCACAAGGCCACTATATTTTATAAATAAATTTACAAGACACTTAGTAGAATATTGTTGGACATGCTCTAAGGAGGTCAATTGGCAGACCAGGTATTAAGCAATCACTAAAGTGATTATTTTTTATGAACAAGTTGACTTACAGCCTCCGAATTTATCATCTGTTCTCAAGTAATTCACAAGGGTGAGCAAAAGTTGAACCCCTTGCCACATAATAACCAGCTTAAAATTCAAATTTTAACACATCAATAGCCAGCTTATTATTTAAACTTTAACATATCTAAGAAAAATGTTGAATTACATTAAACATTAACATTCCAAAGAGTACTAGAACACATGAAGTCTTAACTCTAATTAAATGCAAAACAACCTAATTACATAATATTAAGAATCAATTTAAATTACAAAAAAAAAAAAAACCAATCTAATACAACAAGAAACAAAGAAGACAAGAAGTATAAAAAAAAAGAAATATGTAAGACTTACATCAGAAGCGTTACTGATGAGCTCACGAAGAAAGATCTCCTTGTTGCTGTAAAAAGTGTTGATAATCAAGCTCAGAAGCTGATTAATCTCGGCTTGAAAAGCAAATGTCTCAGTGTCCGCCATTAGAGAGAGAGAGAGAGAGAGATACAAGTTGATTGAAGATCTAGGGTTTGAGATTACAACAAGAAAGAAAGTGACTTGGTTGAATCAGGAGGCGGAGAGGAGAAGCGGAGACTATATAACAGGATTAGGGTTTCTAGATCCTTCTATTGCTATATCCTTTTTCTCCTGTCAAACCTTGCAGACTAATTTGTTAAAGTTATTGTCACCGGCCCTTTAGACGAGAAGTATGGATGATTATATAATTTAAAATTTGTGATCTCTAATTTATTTTTTAATATTACTAGCCTTTAACCCGTGCAAAGCACGGGCGCTTATATAACTCGTAATTTATTAATTATAATTTAAATCTTAACACCATTTTATTAGTATTTTAGTATTAATAATTTGGATTTTAGTTAAATTATATTAACCAATTGATTATATCTTCTAACGGAAATTTAGCTTTCACAATTTATTATCAATCTATAATTATTTTTCTGATATTAATATGTGATAGTTTATTATTCAATTAATTTTAAATCAAAATTTTCATATTTCATATATCTTCATATGTTACGTAATGGTTCGTGTTTGTAATGAAATAGAACACGTTAGAGTTAAATTTCGAGTAGAATATGTTATAATTAAAAAATAGCGTCTCTAATTATTTACATGTATTTTAGACAAAAGATATTCAAAATTGTATATTTATAATTAGTTATACATTTATCTATAATTTTTTTTTAATATTAATATATGTTATAAACAGTAGTTTCATCTTTTTCAACTAATTATAAATTATATTTAAAAAGATATTAATATACATAAGGAGTATTTTTAGTATATGAAATTGTTTAATAGCTATCTACATGTTGTAGACTTTTAGTTTTAGAGGAGAGTACCAAACCAAAATTTTGTACGACTACAAATTATACCTATGTTGGCTTTTTATAGTATAGTATAGATTTTATTATTTATTTGATATTCTTGATGTTTTAAATTTTCTATGATAATGAATTACAGCATAACTAAATCATATTAATTGTTAGCCTCCTCTCCTTCTTTTTTTCCCGGTCACGTCGGAAATTTCATCGATTTTTACCGATGAAAAGCTCCGAATTAGTTTATTTCTTTTGATTTGTTCTTGTTTTCTCAATAAGACCTCCCACCGGCTCTGTTCCAAGATTTCAAGATCTCAGGTCTACTCGATTTTTAAAATTTTGATTTGGGGATAAATCAATTGAGATCAGTCAATGATGAGCCAAGCGACTTTGATTAAATTTTAACCATAGCTGATGATTACATATATTTATTTTCGATAAGTTAAGGATGTGTGAATTGACCCCACGATAATGGTATGAGTTCAAAATCTTTTGTTTTAGTGCATTTTAATATATTTGTCTTATATATGATTCGTTTATAACTAGATTTATAAGGCTTGTTTTATCTTTAGTTTTAATTTGTGCCCCTATCGAGGGAGTGCCATAGTTGATGGCTTTTTGATCGTATTATATTTGTCATTTATTAACGATTGTGTCATTTTAGATGTCTTTGTTTCAGTGCCTAGTATAATCTTTCATGCTTGATTCTTCCTTTCTTTCTTCCTTTTTTCGCCCTCTATAATTTTTTATATTTGAGGACTTTTGTTTTCATCGGGGTTTTCATTTCAGTCATTGAAGTTTTATTGGCTAAATTTCCGGGGTCATCTCTGCATGACCTTTGGTTAGTCGGTAGACTTTTTTGAATGAAAGTTTTCCTTTCCTCTGTTCCGCGGATTTCGCTTTTCTTTCGAGTGTTTTTTTTCGGACATCAAAATATTTATCTAATTTTGGTGGGGCTTTTCAACATTTCCTTTGATTAGATGAAAGTTTCATGTATGAAAGATGCTCTCCGATCCTTTCGGTATTGTATTTCGGTACAATTCACTGAAGTGAAAGTCTTATGAAAAAAAAATCATATTAATTGTTGATGAAAACACGAAAATTTGTACAATAATAATAGTTACTTATACCAATCATAACTAATTCAAATTAAAATACGTGTATTGGAAATAGGATCACAGTCAATCTGAGAAAGGAGACATTTCTGCCGTAAACAATGGAAAGTAGAATAAAAAGTTCGATAATTTTTTTTTATGATTTTTGACTAAACAATTGTGAATGTCTTGATAATTTCAAGTCGAGTCAACTAATCCGATATATTTTTCATGATCATGAGAGTGCGTATGTGAATATGATATTTTTTGAGGATTTTCTTACAAATGTAGCTTTTACAATATTGTTTTATATTGTAAATCGGTAGTATAAATAATAGATATTTTTTAGTATCAAACTATAAATTTTTTGATATTAATTTCAATTTTATATCATATTTTTCATATTTTATATTTCTTAATTTGTAAGGGGGGAAATATTTGAAGACAGTGTATCTAAAGTGCCAAGGTTTGCAGTCGTAGAATTGACTTGTGACAGTATTTCCTTGCAAATGTTATTGTCGGACCATCTAAACCTTGCTTTCAGAATAGAATGAACTTGTTGTTAGGGATGGGCATTAATCCCGACCCGATCCCCGCACCGAATGGTGTGGGGATTCGGGGATTTTTTCGGGTACGGGTCGGGGATCGGGCCGGGTACGGCTTTTCACATTCCCCCGGCCCGATCCCCGACCCGATTTTCCCCGATTGTCAGCCCGATCCCCGACCCGATTTTCCCCGATTGTCAGCCCGATCCCCGACCCGATTATTATATTATAAGTATATATATTATAATTATTTATTAATTTATTAATATGATTATATACCTCTTTAGGTTCAACTTTAATCATCACCTGTTTATTTATTATATATATATATATATATATTATAATTATATATTTAATATAATTAAACTTATTGAAATAAATTTTAATATTTAATTCTATTAATATAAGTCTTAAAATTAAAAAGGTCGTAATTAAATCGTTGAAGATAAATAAAATAATGAGGTATCAATAAGACATATTAAAAACTAATCATAATTATGAATTTAGATATTTAATTAGAAATTTTGGTTTAAATTAAAAATCCCCAAATCACCGCGGGTATCCCCGAATCCAGATCGGGCCGGGGATGGGGATCGAAAAATAATCCCCGATGGGGATCGGGCCGGGGATGGGGATTGGGTTAGGATTCGGGGATCGGGGCCGGTTATAGCGATCCCCGACCCGAAGTGACCCGATGCCCATCCCTACTTGTTGTCTTCACAGCTTCCGTTAATGTTGTTGTCAGATAAAACAATCTGTCGTGACTGCAACTAACTGTCTTCTGTAGTCTTACTATCAAAGATTAACGGTAACTCTCCATTTATATTTGTTGTCATACTCTTGTACATCTTAAGACTTGACCAAATGAATGAACTTCTTCCAAGTATACACTTATTACGTGACAGTTATTTATGAAACTACAAAGACATACTCTAGCTGTGAAAATATATTCTACCAGTTATTTGTATCATAACAATAACATATATAATTTATTGTCTAAAGATAGTCTGCTTTAAAAAGCCTATCTGTTACAGTTGTTTATATGTTGGAAGTGTTATCCCTTTTATTATTTTAAATTTTATGTGAATAAGATATATTATTTTAATTTGATCGTAAAGGCGAAATTTCTTATTTTTAGAGGTTACATAAAGTACTCGACCTCATGGGTTGCACTACTTTTTTATACAACGGTGACACTCAGTGAGAATCGACAATATTTTACATATATTTATAATTGAGAAAAAGGAATATCAGATTAACCTCATATAAGAATAATAGTTGTATCAGGTTAAACTACATCATTTTATTCTTAATGTAAAAATAAATACACACAAATCAGTTCAAGATACAAATTAATTTTAGTCCTTCACTTGCATCTCTCTCTATCCTTATACATCATAATTACATGTCATTAATTTCTTCAAATCGAGATTACAGATATGGTTTTGTAAAAATTTTTTGTGTTTTCTTTGTTCTGCATAAAATGAATCCTTTTTAAAACAAAAGACATTTTCTTTGTTCAGCATCATGGGTGAGTTAAAAGTTAGTTAAGGGAGTAACTTCAATTCTGGATGATAGTTTCTCCGATCTGGTAATCACAAGTCTATCACTGTGTATATCTATAAATTGTCCGGCAATTTTGTTATTTGCCGTGGTGGTTCTTGTAACTTCCGATATATTTCTCGCCTATTATCTTGCTTACATCTTCTGGGTGTTCTGCAAATGATTAATCAAGAAGAACAATTAGGTCAATATGCAGAACAAAGGAACAAGTCATCATTAATGTTATTGCAAGATACTAAACTCATCGTCCACTGAAGAATCATAGTAGAAAATCATGAATTTAAAAAATTCAAAATTTGAAAAATAACATTGGACAACATAGCAACTATCTTTTTTAACTAAAACACATTATCTTTTTCAGATTTCTAACTAAAAAACAGAATACTATTAAAGCCGAGACATTTAAAGTTTGGTCGGTCGGTACTTGGGCCGAATTATGAGCCTTTTTATATAATCAATTATCCTTTTTAACTAAAACAATTATCTTTTTTATATTTTCTAACTAAAAAAACTCAAAATTCTAAAAATAATATTATACAACATAGCAACGACCCTTTTTAACTAAAACACGTTATCTTTTTCAGATATTTAACTGAAAAACCGATTTTCTAAAAATAACACATGCAACATACATGTAAAAAAAATATTATTATTATCTATACTATACTATTTAAGTCGGAAATTAGAAGTTTGATCGGTCGGTATTGGGCCTAAATACGTGCCTATCTAAATAACTAATTATTCTTTTTAACTAAAATATATTATCTCTTTTATGTTTTATACTAAAAAACTCAATCTTCTGAAATAAAATCAAGCAACATAGTAATTACCTTTATAACTAAAACACATTATATCTTTTAGATTTTCAAACTAAAGAAACCGATCTTCTACAATTAACACGGGTGACCAGTGTTGTAAAAAGCGGAAATCAGATTTAATCAGTAAACACACTGAACATGGATTAATCGAGAATCAATTCTATTGATCGGGGATTAATAGAATGATTAATAGAATAATCAGATATTCAATCAGTTCGGCGAGTTACGGAATAAGGATTAATCGATGATTAATCGTTATTAATCACCGAGTTTTTGAACAGGGCGGGGGACATATTTATAAAAATATAATATTTTTATATAAAAATAATAATAAACCGGTGATACTTTTCCACTAAAATTCATTAGCGTTAAATTTAAATACTCTAATGGTCTCAGTTTAAAAGTAATATTATAAATCTATACTATACTGTATATTCGACCCACAGACCTCCTTAATTTATAACATGTTATGATATAATTTTCATTATCTATTTAACCAAACCATTAAAAATTAGGTGAGTATGATGTGTCGGTATTTGGGTTTACGTGTCTCTTTAACTTATAATATGTTCAGTATTAAATTATTAATTTTTAACATTTTCATTAATATATAAATGTTCGAACTAATTTTTAATTAGTCATTTAACGGGCCTAACTATTTAAAATTCATTCTGTCAAAAAAAAAACTATTAAGAATTCATTCAGCTGTTAAATTAAAAAATTATTTAACCACATTATTCTATCATAATTTTATTAAATAAAATTAATTAAATTTAAAATATATACAGTAAAATACCAAATATTATATCCGCCCGTGCTTTGCACGGGTTATAAGCTAGTACACACACACATATCAAGTTTTTGAGATTTCTGTCATTTATGATTAAAATGGGTTAATCATCAGTTAAGCCACTTGCTTCATTTCAATGTATCAAGTGGGTCACCGATAGATATTTGGTCTCATTTGCACCACTCATTTCAAATTAAAATATATCTTAATAAAATTTTACGAATTTAGCTCATAATATACGTTTTTCATTAAATTATATGACCTGAATGTGATTGAGATTTGATGTGAACTTATAAACACGTCAATGCGATGGTAAATAATAAAAAAGTAAAAATTAGATTAAAGAAATTTACACAAATAGAGGTTACATTCAATTGAAAAAGGAAAAAGAGTACATGTTGGGTTACAAAAAAATTGAAGTATTAAGAAAGACGTGATATACTTATTCAGAAAAATTTCAATAGTCAACTTCTTACATTTATAAATAATTTAAAATTTATAAAATGTAACTTTATTTTAAATTACTGATGTAAACGAGACCAAAAATTTGTCAATGGTCCACTTGATATATTCGAGCGAAGCAAGTGCCCTAATTGATAATTCACCCTATTAAAAACTATAACCAACATTAATTAAAAGGTAGAGACTTAAAAAAATTCTGCAATAATTTTTTAACTTTATGATAAAAGTTTAGACAATAGAATTTAGAGAGGAGAATAGCACAAATGCACATGGAATACCAACGCCACCGCGTATTTGTGAAATCTTAGCATCGATTTCTAAGAGCATCCACAATTGGAACTCAGTCCTTATCCCTATATTATTATTATAATTAATACCCCAAAATTATCCTTAAATTATTTATCATAAAAAAATGCCTACATTCCCCTCCCCCTCCCCATCATTATCTTGTTTTTAATTGTTTGTTCAACTTGCTTTCAACCACATTTGTAACAGTCATTCTCAGTAGCATTTTAGAGTTGCTAGTTCTGTAACGGTCATATTCTTCATATACACGTAGTTCTTTCTTCAAGATACAAAACTTCCTTCATCTTACTTTTAAATGATAAATGATTCGCTCATTATTTCGTAATATACTAGCATATACTCTCCATCTGAAGATGTCAATGATGATGAAAATGAGAAGACCTCCGAATAGTCATCAAATTACAATGAAAATAGGCCACGCCGTAAGTTTATTCTACGCCATCATAATTTGGGAAATGAACGTCTATTTCGTGATCATCTCGTAGAGAATCCGGTGTATCCCTCTAATCTACTTGGAAGGAGATTTGAAATGAGTCGTACATTATTTCTAGGATTTTATAGGAGGTTGAGTTATATGAACCATATTTTGTCTAGAGAAGAGATAATGTTGGACTGCTTGGTTTATCTTCAATACAAAAAGTCACTGCAGCACTTAGAATGCTTGATTCTGGGGTTACCGAAGTTTTTCCAATCCGCACAGGTCCACACCCCGAGTCGATCGGCAGACCGGCTTTACACCGTTCCACATCCGACCGGGGCGCATCGCTGATCCCCATCCGCTTCCCTCCCGACAATTTCAAGCACTCTTTGACTCTCTTTCAAAGTCATTTTCATCTTTCCTTCGCGATATTTGTTTGCTATCGGTCTCTAATATTAGCAGGAAAAGCAAATTTGGGAGCATTGTGCGAAACTCTTACTCCATCAACAAGGTTCCCAAAGGGACTATTAGCTTCATGTAACTTACTCAGTGAAGACCACAATGTCGTGAAAAACACAAAAAATTACACATCAATACATAAAAAATCATAAAACAATTCATCATAAAATAAAATTTACCTGAAAAAACTTTTTCTCATTGTAAGAGTAGTGCCTCTAGCCAAAAATTGACCAATTGTTTCCCCAGGTACCTTATCAGTTATAAGACATGGAAAATGTTCACCAGGATCTACATAATCATGACATCATGTAGTATATCGAATCTGAAGAACATGCTTCTTTCCAATGATATTAGGCAGCTGCTCCATCCTAATTATGAGTGAACTAACATCTTCAACCGAAGACATCATTACAATGGAGACCGTCCTAATAGGAAAACTGGATAGAGTGGCATTGTAGACATTACATACACCACTTGGAACGACGTCCGAAAAACCATTCAACAAAGGTACACGCAGATATCAGCCACAATCAGCCCAAAAAACTACTGAAGATCGATATCATCCATACCTACACAATGACAAAAAAATCTTACTGAGACCACTTAACTAACTTTGAACCCTTTTTCTTCTTTTTTCTTTTTTACCATCCACTGGATGAACATATTCTACATATTTCTTTAAAATTTAACATTCCCAAGACACCTCTTAATAGAACCCAATATATTATCTGCAATATTCTAACATCACCACTTTAACCTCAACATTGTTCTTACTGAGTTCCCACTTTGTATACTAATTATCTCCTGAAACTAATACATTCCTTAAACGGGATTTAAGACAATCATATATAATCATATATCACCAAAAGTACAAATTACTTTATATTGCATTCAACACCAAATTCTCAGTACTAGATAACAATCTTGAATTGGTTGCTTTTTTTTACCGATGCAACAGAAACAACAACAAAAATGTAACAAGAAGAAAAGTATTTGCTTGGAGAGAAAGGAAAACAGAAAGAGAAAAGCTAATAAGATAAAAACATGATTCTTTTCATAACTTGGAAATGTTGGCTGGCCATACTACATATAGACCACCATATACTGGTGGCTTCTGACACGTGTCAATCATCAGAAAACTACAAGATAACGGTTCTAACAAACCCACAAAAGACAGCTACAAAACCATGCTATAGAAACGACTACGTTTTAGTAATAAGCCACATGCAAAATAACTCAGATGTGACAAAAAAGCCCTAAAACTAACAGTTATTTTCAACAAGAGTAAAACAGAACTTGAAATAAAACATAAATTAAGCAATCACATTAAAGCAAGAAGATATACTCTCCATGGGGGGTGAAGATATGGAAATGGATTCGGATCCATTTAGAAGAGTGTAAAACAATGATAGACTCAAACTTCAAAGTGGCTATAAGTTTCCTGACTTGAATCTTTCAAGACACCTATTTTTTTAAAACTTAACATTCCTAAGACACCTCTTAAAAGAACCCAATATATCATCCGCAACATTCGAACATCACCACTTTAATCTCAACATTGTTCTTACTGAGTTCCCACTTTGTATACTAATTATCTCCTTAAACTGATACATTCCTTAAACAAGATTTAAGACAATCATATATAATAATATATCACCAAAAGTACAAATTACTCTATATTGCATTCAACACCAAATTCTCAGTCCTAGATTACAATCTTGAATTGGTTGCCTTTTTTTACCGATCTAACAGAAACAACAAAAAAAGCCCTAAAACTAACAGTTATTTTCAACAAAACTAAAACAAGAACTTGAAATAAAACATAAATTAAGCAATCACATTAAAGCAAGAAGATATACCTTCCGGGGGGGGGGGGGGGTGAAGACATGTAAATGGATTTGGATCCACTTAGAAGAGTGTAAAACAATGGTAGATTCAAACTTTAAAGTGGCGTGTAAGTTTTTTGACTTGAATCTTGTATCTATTCTCAAATTAGATGGGTAGATATATAACTAACTAGACTTTACATGGATTTGGACTTGGATACATTTAAAGCCCTTTTATGAGGCCCAAAAACAAAACTAACCCAACTAGTAATATCTGTTGGGTTTCGGGGCAACAAACGCAGCGGATAATCGACGTAAAATAAAAAAAAAATCCGAAACCCTAACCCGAGGATCCATCTATAAAGAACGGCTGATCATGGAGATACGAAATAATACCTTGTTGAAACTTTACGTTAGCGAAAGATGGAGGTCCGGAACAAGCAATCACCACGCAGCCCTCGTCTAAGGATCGCGTCTCTAAGCAGTCCACACGAACGTCTGATCGCCAAAGATCACCGGAGCCGGTACTAGCCGAATGCAGCCTCTCTCTCTCTCTCTAGCCTCTCTTGATGTAGAGCTGCTAGGGTTTTATAATAAAACGAATTTTATGTTCCTTAACCCTAAAACAATACATCATTATGTATTTATAGGGAAGAGAGATAGATGGGCCAAACCCTAATCGGATTTGGGCTTCTCCAAACCTAATCCGATTTTGGTTTTAATATTAAATTCGAAATTCTAATTACTTAATTAAGACTGGCTCAATTAAATAATTTATTTCGAACTTAATCATTTAATTTAAATTCAGAATTTAAATTAAAACTCCTTTAAACGTTCAAAGTGTGTGACCCTTTAGGTTATTATTACGCTGGCAATAATTTTAATATCCAATAATAAAATTATAAACAATGAGCGGCATCTAGTAATACATCATTGCTACCCAAGTAATAATAATAATTGGTGATTCAATTAAACCTTTTGTGAATAATGTACAATGTAATATAATCCCTTTAACCTTATATTATAGATCAGACTCAAGGCATGTATTGTGTCATCCTCTTCATCGTCTAATCCGAATTTCCTTGATCAATGAGTAGACTATTAAACAAATCAATATTTGAGCACGGCCATGCATTTTATAGTCTCACTCAATCAAGAGGCCAATAATATCACTCCTAAAATAGGAGGGTTAAATCCTTTTTAGATCATTCATATTTCTCATATGATTCATAATATACCCAATGTACATTTCATCATTACCCGGTCAAAGGTAACTTTTAGTGCAACCAAAGTATATTAATTCTCATATAGAAATATAATGATATCAAGTCAGAGGATCATTACATCATTATCACAGTGAGAATTTCTAATGACACTTATTAACATGTAAAATCTCACGGTGGGTCATTCCAGTGCCATGTGTCGATACATGCACTTATGTTCTTGACTTTAGCATCACTATACCTATGATCAATGAGATGTGATCATCAGTCAACAAACATACTAGTCTTAATGCATCATTATTGTCCCTTAACAATGATACTCGACTAGGGACATTTAGGAATATTGATATTATTCTCATAATCTCATTTCCAAGTCACGTACTTAGAGATATAGAATTACATATAATATTCCAAGGACATTTATTATGCTTTCAATTTATTACGCAGTAAATAAAGACACATTAAATATTTATTCCATAATCAATATAACATAATCCATAAATATCTATGATAGAATACAATAGTATTGTCTCTAGGACACCAATACTAACAATATCTTCATCGTTTAAGTTGCTCAGCGGTTTAAATTTGTTTGATATATGATTTTAATTGTTAACTTTGACCCCTCGTAGACATGTTCGTAGTTATCTTTTTTGTTATCTTTAATTCTACACTTATAAATATATATATATATATATATATATATATATATATATATACATATACATACATATAGGGCTGAACATTCGGTCGGTTCGGTACCGAACCGAAAGAACCGAGAACCGAAATGACATTTTTTCCCGGACCGAACCGAACCGAATTGAATATATGGACCGAACCGGAACCGAACCAAAATACTTCGGTTCGGTTCGGTTCTTTCAAGCAGAACCGAAATTTTTCAGCCAAAAAAAGAAAAACTAATACTGCATTAATGCTGAAGCTCTTGAATGTCTCTCAAACAAATGTCTGTTACATTACATAACTTAAAATCATCACAGTGAGTGGTAGTTTAATTAGCTAGTTCAGAAACAAAAAACTAAAATGAAACTGAAGTCCAAACTCCTGATGGCTATTGTCCCGTTGATGTGCAACTTTGCAAGCAATGCGTACTTCCACTTTGCTCCAATATGCTACGGCCTACAAGAACAAAACAAATCCAAGCAAACCCATTAAAATTCCAACAGTAGAGCCATGCACCAGCAAGCAATATATAATCATAAAAAAGATCAGCTGCAATACAAGGCCTAAATGTCTCTGTCTAGGCCTAAATGTCTATGTCCCTCATCTGCACAAACAATATAATGGAAATAAGGTGCTTTGATGATCTGAGAAACAGAGAGGACACAAATAGTATTTTTTTTTTCTTCTATGAGCTCATGACTCGATAAACTGCCCCTAATGTATAGGTCCACTTTATTCTATTTACTCTAAACATGTATCTACACTGATCACCATATCAGTCCCATACTCCCATCCTTCTGGGTCTTCCCATGGCAAACTAAATACATTAAAATTCCAACAGCAGAGCCATGGACATGCAAGCAATATATAATCATAAAAAAGATCAGCTGCAATACAAGGCCTAAATGTCTATGTTAACATGTTCAAGCACACCAATAGATATATACCAATAGATAATTTCAGTAACATCAATTAAAATTAATTACTTATATCCAAAACAGCTCTTTATAGCATCATAAAAAATTCATGTTAGCATTTTATCGAATCAAATTGTTAATATTTGACTAGACTGGGATCAAATCTCCTGTCCATCTGATCAAAGCAAAGCAAGAAGTGCACTAGCATTATCTAGTTCAGCTTTGAGTTGTATGAGTTTCATTGCAGAAGGGACTAAAGTAGTACAATGAATGCAGCCTGTAATCGTGCAACAAACAAGAAGTTTTAACAAAATATCAAAAGACAGCGCAATAATCTCAACAGTGTGTTGCAATAGGCTTAATATATACTGCAGTTGCCACATAATATATACTGTTGCTGTCAATTTTAAAAACCAAAAATGCACTCATTATAGAATAAGAACAGGGGTGGAGATTAACACACCTAATTGTCGATATCCAGGTCTATAGGTGCACTTTCCCCATCCTTATTTAAGCTGAGACTGAGAGCACAGAAGGCTGCACAAAAAAAGAGCACAAAAACTCGATCAAAATACACATGCAAATTAACGACAACTTAAATTTAAAATTTCAGAATTAAAATACCTTCTTCAAATTTTTCTACATCATCAAAATCTTCTTCAATTGTCTTTGGGCGTTTATATGATCTCAACCAATCTTGAGCACAAAGTAAGCCTTCCACTACTTTGGGTGACAAAGAACTTCTATAAGGATCAAGTACTCTTCCACCCGCACTAAAAGCGGACTCCGATGCTACGTTTGAGATAGGGATTGCAAGCACATCACGCGCAAGTTGTAAGAGTATTGGGAACCTACTTGAATTAACTTTCCACCATTTCAAAATATCAAACTCATCATTTTAAGTAACATATACACTCTCTTTAAAATAAACATCCAACTCACACTTGGATTCAACTTCTCCACTCTCCATTTTTTGTCTCATAAATCTCTCACCTAATGCCGATTGTTTTCTTGAAGATACACTTGAAGATTTATTTGAAGATTGACCTTGATCCACTTGAGTTTGAGAAATTTTAGGTTGACAAGTCTTTTTATACTCTGCAAACAACTCTTTCACCACTACTTTTGTGTCATTGGCCAACTTCCAACCGATTTCATTTCCATATTCTTCAACAAGTGCGAACTCAAGAAACTCTAACTTGTATCTAGGATCAACAACAACCGCCACATAGATGAGTTTGTTCATTTTATTCACATCACCCCAATACTTGTCATATTTCTCTTTCATTTTTTGACCGATAAATCTCACATCAACATCATCACTATTCATCCATTCTTTCAATATTAAATTAACCGTGTTAATCTCATGATTGAATATATTGGATGTAACATATAAAGAGCCCGATATTCTCAAAGTTAGTTCATAAAAATGAACCAACATGTCAACCAACCTCTTAACATCACCCCAATCCCAAGATGTAGGCACCCCCCTTGATCATTAAGCTCATGTACAAAATAAGGATCCATCCTTTCAAATAGTTCAAAAGCTTTTTGAAGTTTTTGGGCAACATTTAGCATCAAGTAAGTGGAGTTCCATCTTGCAATATTTTGTAAGTCAACACACTCCTTAAACTTGGCTAGTCTAGCCGGAGATTGATTCACAAATCTAACCGCCTTTCTCACTCTTTTGATTGATGCTTTCATATCAAGAAGTCCACCATTCACAATCAAATTAATAATATGCGCTATACATCTCATGTGCATGTATTTCCCATTCAAAAAATCAGCCCCCCTTGTAGACAACCTATCTTTCAATAATTCAATGCAAGTATAATTTGAACTTGCATTATCAACCGTAATTGCAAAAACTTTTGAAATACCCCATTCCTTCAAATACATATCAAGATCCCTAGCTAAAAGCTCACCTTTATGACCCTCTATTTGACAAAAGTTAATTATTTTCTTGTGCAAAATCCAATTTTGATCAATGTAGTGAGCCGTGATGCACATATAATTAATCTTTTGAATTGAAGTCCAAGTATCCGTGGTAATACAAACCCTTTGACCCGACAACTTAAAATATGTGGTCAACTTTTTCTTTTCATCCAAATAGATTTGATAACAATCTCGTGCAATTGTAAAACGAGATGGCATCTTAAAAAGGGGTTGAGTGGTGTTCATAAAGTCCTTAAACCCCTCACCCTCAACAAATCTAAATGGAAGTTCATCTATTATGATCATGGCGGCTAACTTATGTCTAGATGCTTTTTGATCAAAATGCCACTTTTTAAGAATGCCCTCATTTCCTCCTACCGAATGCATAGACAATTGGGTTTGTTTCGATTCACCACTAAGAGGGAGTTTCTTACAAGATTTAAGATGCTTTGAAAGTGCACTAGTGCCATTAGTACTAGGATCGGAGTAATATACCTTCTCACAATAGTTGCACCTAGCTCTCAAACACCCTTCCGCATCCGTAAATTTGGTGAAATGGTCCCATACTTCTAACCTCTCTTTCATGCTCTTTCTTTTTTTCTTTGAGCTTGCTTGAGTTTGAGTTTGAGCATCATTAGAATCCCCCATACCAATGTCTTTGTCTTGTGAGTCTCGTTGTGCCATTGTTCAAATTTACAACTGAAAAGAGTAGAAAGCAATCGTTAAGCAATAAACTACTACAATCAGCTGCTGTAATCAGCTTCTCCGGCTAATTAGCTAATGTAATCAGCTTCTGCTCCGGCTAATTAGCTACTGTAATTAGCCTGTAGTCTACTGGCTATATCAATTTACAAGCTCTAGTCCTGGATAAGAAAATCAAGAAACTAAAACAAAAATCTAGCTATAAATCACAAGTTCACAATTCACAGCAGACCTAGCTTAATTAAGAAAAATAATAAAAGCATAAGATAACCTAGCAAATAGCAATCTAGCGCGCAACAACAAGTTAAGATTGAGAGGAGAAGATATAAACGAACCTTGGATTCCTTAAACTCGAATCTCCGATTCTGAAAGAGTGAAAGCAGAGAATAGAAAGTGAATATCTGATTCTTGAAGTGAATCTCCGATTTGCGATGCTTGATTTGTGATTAGAGAATAGAGATTGTGAATCTGCGATACTAGGGTTTATGTGTGAGTACTGGGTATTGCGGCTGATGTTTGAAGTGAACAACGGAAGTCAGAATAGAATACACACGCAAATATTAACATATATTATATATATTTAATATATTAAATTATTAATTAAAAAAGTTCGGTCTATTCGGTCCAGAACCGAATTTTTTCTGAACGGACCGGACCGAACCGAAATTTAATTCGGCCCGGACCGAAGAACCGAACGGACCGAAGTTTCGAAAAAATTGGAACCGAACCGGACCGAATATTTACGGTTCGGTTCGATTTTTTGGTTCCGGTTCGGTTCTGCTCACCCCTACATACATATACATATATATATATATAGGCAAGTGATCAAATAGAAACTAATGTTATTCTAGAAACCAGAAACCACTATCATGATCACTGTGTATAACTACTAATATCACTCGTTTATACGCTATTTATCACTATTTTATGCAGTTAAATTAGCAATTTTTATTATTGATAATGGAGAAGATTTACTTATGTTTGCTAGTGGTTATCGATTATTGATGATCAATTATAGTTGTAGGAGGTCTATGATGGTAAAAAAAATGATGAGATGAGGTGTGTGTGTTAGGAATCAATAATTTTTGATGATAACATAAACATTTTGTAACATGTCTTACTTAGAATCTTTATCAAATTTCAGTTGTAATTGTTATATTTCTTATCTTTGGGAATTATCAACGGATGGGTAGAATAGGATGGCTAATTGTAAATATCCAATGCCATGTAATTTTATCTAAGTGAAGGATATTCAACTGATGAGATGTAACTATTCAACTGATGAAGACTGGATGATGTTTCAACTGATGAAAATCAAGCATTCAACTGAAGACAAAGTATTCAACTGATGATGCTGAGGAATTCAACTGATGAGACTGGAACAGCATTCAACTGATGAAGTTTGTAATTCATTCAACTGATGAGCCCAGCATTCAACTGATGAAGTCAAGAGCAGTTGAAAGTAATCAGAACTTTCAACTGATGAAGCAAAGAGCGGTTGAAAGTGACTAGAGCTTAAGTCTGACAAATCACATGGATCGAATTACACTAAAATAGACATGAAAGCCTAATTAGGAAAATAAAGAAGAAGCAGAAACATACTTATCTCATGCAGTGCAATCTGGATCAAATCAAGATGATGGTCAAAGATGAAGACATCTCAGAAAGCATGCATAAGACAAAGTTGTGCAGCATTGTTTTTAGATTAGAGTGCATTTTGTAATCTAGCTAAAAAGCTTTGTAAAACTTGGAGTATATAACCAAGTTAGAAGCATCAGTTGAACTTGTTCAAATTACTTGAGAGAAAAATCTGAGAGTTAGAACTTGTTTGAGTGATGAACCAGCAGCTGTGCGAATTGTAATCAATCCACAGATTCTTCTATATAAAATCTCACGGGTGGATCATTCAATCCACCCGTATTTTTAAATACTTGGTGTTTCCTGTTTTACTGTGATTAAGTGTGTTGTTTCTTGAATCTTTTAATTTGCAAAAGATTGTATTCAACCCCCCCTTCTACAATCTTTCTTATAGTTGGTGTAAAATAACAGTGTGGTAGTGGTAAATAATCACTAATAATGACAAGTTATAGTGACAAGCGGTAGTATGTCAATCGTGGATATAGGTGACCGCGTAGCAGTGGAATGGGTTGATAATGATGCCCGGAGGTTCATCAATGTGGTATGAGTGAAGATGATGATGATATATGTTGTATATATGTATATTTATATATCTATATTTCTGAGATTTCTTATATAGGAAATAGTGATTTGTGATGTACAAACGAGTGATATTTGCAGTTAAAAATAGTGATAAAAAATTGGTCAGATACTAGTTTATAGTTTCTAGGCTAATTTAGTTTCCAGTGGAGTAAGCCCCTATATATATATATATATATATATATATATATAATAATTCGATTCCAAAATCGAGTTTGAGCTGAGAGCTGAGTCAACTACGCGCGAGTTGGCTCCAGGTCAAGCTCATAACTAATTCTATTATATACTATGTTACCCCGGCTCTTCAATTTTGCCCTCATACCCGTGTCGGTTAGATATGACATGGATGTGGGTATATGATCCAAGTCGGATCCTTCATATGGACACTTTGAATTCAAAAGAATCTAGTACAAAATGATTTACAAGGCCTCACAAAATCTTAATTCTTGATAGGATTGCCAATAGATTGCTATTTACATGTTATCCTTTGGATGTATGCTATAAATATTTACATAAACAATTATGTAAATGTTTTCATTATTTGGCCGAGAACACTAATTTACAAATGTGGGGTATAAAAAGTAGGTATAAAATCACTTATGTGAAGGTTATATGCCAAATCCCCGCACCCAGATCCATATATTCGAATCCTAATGTTTAAAAAACTAAGAGTTTGACACTTGGATCGGATCGGATGCCCGACACCCGAGCAACTTAGATTATATATACTAACACTCACCAAAAAACATACCTCCTATAATAACTTTGACGGTTAATTATGAAGAGTTTCGATTTGGGCACCCGTACCGGGGTAACTTAGATTATATATACTACGCTCACCAGAAAACATACCTCCTATAATAATTTTAACAGTTAATTATGAAGAGTTTCAATTACAAAAACGAGACATACATGTTAAACAAAATATGTAGGTGTTCAAACTTGAGAGCAACAATTGCTTCTTCTAATGGCGTTGTTAGAAGTCGAAATGGAGCAGTGTATATAGTGTATATTATTATAGGAGATATAGTATGAATAATATATATATAGAATTAAGACCATAATTAAATCAAGTTGTTGAAGACTGTTTTGAAAAATGCATCAAGTTGGTCTAACCTAAGCCCATGTGAGTAGTAGTATCCAAAGGACCGGATGTGATCAAAGATAAGGGACAGACTTATAAATAAAATAACACATGCATACCACTTAAATTTTAAAAAATGAGTACTTGCACCATGCAAACCAATTCAAATTAAGAACTTCGCAAATATAAAGTTATATAATGAAAATCATGCTCATATAATTCACCAACTCATACAAGTATTCACCGCCTAACCACGGATATATGTAAAAAATATAACACACAACACTTACTCGAATTCAATTTATTGCTTAAGAGCACACATCCATAAAATTTATAAAATGAACAAATTGAAAACCTTTGAGGATGACTGAAGAAGTGCACAAAGACAAGAAAACCATGAACCTTCTGTTCAATGGTTTGGATCAAGAAATGATTGATAGTGTTATCAGCTGCACAAGTGCCAAAGAAGTTTGGGACACCATCAGGACCATCTGTGAAGGGAATGAGCAAGTGAGAGAGAACAAAATGCAGCTTCTAATTCAACAATATGAGTCATTCCATTTCAAGGCTGGTGAAAGTTTGAGTGATACATTTAACAGATTTCAACAACTGTTAAATGGTCTAAAACTCTTTGGAAGAGTATATCAAGTTAAGGATTCAAACTTGAAATTCTTAAGAGCTCTTCCCAAAGAATGGAAACCCATGACAGTCTCTCTCAGAAATACACAAGAATTTAAAGATTATACTCTAGAGAGACTGTATGGAACCTTAAAAACTTATGAGCTTGAAATGGAGCAAGATGAAGAGATTGAGAAAAGCCAAAAGAAAGGGCATTCATCTGTGGCTCTAGTTGCATCTCTAGAGGATACTGTTAAGGACAAAGGAAAGTCTCAAGTTGAAGAAACTGAGAAGTTGGTCAAAGAGGAGAGCTCAGAGTCAAGCAAAGGAAGAAGAAAAGAGAAAGATGTAGCTGATTCTGGTGAAGAAAGTGATGGAATTGATGAGCATCTAGCCATCCTGTCAAGAAGATTCTCCAAACTGAAATTCAAAAAGAATTTTAATTCTGCAAAATCATTTAAGGGCAATCCCAAGTCTGATAGAAGCATGGTAGACAAATCAAAATTCAAGTGCTTCAACTGTGGGAATGCAGGTCACTTTGCAAATGAGTGCAGAAAGCCTAAAGTTGAGAAGAAGTCAAGTGAAAACATTGACTACCATTTTCGTGAGGATAATTGATAGCATGAGTTGTATATTGTGTATAAGCAATGTTTATTAGAATGAAAACTCAAAATAAAGGTATGGTTATAATTTACATATTTGGAGCTTCTTGGTGATGGAGTTTTTCTAGAAAACCAAATACTTGCAAATTAGGATAGTGGCTTGATTTCAAAAAAATAGGAGAAAAGATATTACTTTTTTTAGTGGTACGATAAAAGAAAGAATTACAAAACCAAATTCTAAGATTCAAGTTCAACAACACAACCCCCTGACCTTTCGCCAATAATACTAGTTTAGAAACCGCGCGTTGCGGCGGCCTATAAAAATTATATTAATGATTCAAAATTAATATTTGTAAAATAAAATAAATTTTGTATCAGAAACATCTCGATGCAATACCAATATTAATATATAAATTTGTAAAAGCGGACTATAATTCATGAGTATAAAAATAAAAATAAATTTCTACATATAATTAACGATTTAAAGCAACTTTTCAAAAACTTACTAATCTGTACCGATTCTTAGATCTCTATTTTTCCACCCGCCATTGACAATGTTGATGGCACCCACGTATGTCAAGCAACCAACATCTATACAATAATATAAATAGAGATAATTATATATAAATCACTGAGTGAGATAGCGGTCTATAACTACCATTACTTGCAACAACCTAACCTTTATTTTTTTTATACTGTATAAGCAGCTTTCACTTAAAAGATGCTTGAACCGAGCAAACAAATATTGTGGAAGTGTTGCATGAATAATATTTTCCTGTACACAAATTAAACCATATAAAAATTAACGAACAACAAACATGTAAGATTAACAAAACAAATACTCCCTCCGTCCCACAATACATGTCTCTTTTGAAAAAATTACGCATATTAAGAAAGCATTGATTAGATAAAATTTTCTCACCTCTACCCCTAATAAATGCATGAATGTAGACTCTTATTCAACCTACATTAATTGTTATACAACTTTCAAGAAGGGTAATTTTGAAATATTTGCAATATATTTGCATTGGAAACTAAAAGTAGACATGTATTGTGGGACAAAATTTTTTTCCAAAAGAGACATGTATTGTGGGACGGAGGGAGTATTATAAAAGAATAACGAACAAACATATATCACTAACAGTTAATTTATTGACCTTTTCATCCATCAATATCATGTCAAGACTATATTGTTCTCCTGTGTTTGGATTTGTCGACTCCGACATCTGACAGACTCTTAATCTTATTAGTCAATCATCTCTATCGTTATTCAAAGCCTAGCATAGTGTAACTTATTATTGTATTAGATGGAGAAGACAAATTAACTAAAAAAAATTGTGTGTGTTAAATTTTATGATGTTTGACCTCAATTTAAAGGAGTTGATTTGAGAAAAAACCGTTTTATCAAAAATACTTTCTGTTTTTAATATACACCTATTCCAAAAATACGATGATAGTTTCAAATTCTGATTTGATTTTGATATTTGGAAAACGAATTTTCTATGGTGTGCCCATGGGCACACAATAGTCACTAACTTTCATGAAAATACTAGCTCCTGATAGGTGGATAGGTAATAAATGTTTGTGGCCCCCCTGCATTCACACCAATTCCACCGATCAAAATAGCCCATTTTCATAAAAGTTTGTGATTATTGTGTGCCCTTGTAGTTTTTATTTTTGATATTTTTTCAACCAAAAATTCCAAAAAATTAGAAAAATTGAACAGAGCTCTGTGAGAGGCGCCACCTACACGCCCCACGCTTCTCCTTCATATATTGATGATTGATTAAGAATCGATCAGAATGATAGACCAAAATCACGACAAACTAATCTAGTAATATTTTATTTATATTTATTTTTACGTCTGCTGAATCTTGATTTTTGATTTCAGAACTCATAGAGTGGATACAAAATTTTGTTTGCTTGCCTGATATTTCCAGTTTCCAACCCGGAAAACGACCCTAATCATAATGCCCAGATATTACCTCATTCTAATAATTAAAAATCTATACTATCTATACTATACTATACTATAATAAGCCAACATGGGTATAATTTGTAGTCCTATGTTTTAATTATATTTTTTGGTTTGGTACTCTCCTTTTGGTACTACAAGTCTACAAATGTGGAGTCTATTAGTCTTACATTGTTAAACAGTTTCAAATATTAAAAACACTCCAAACAATACCTTATCATATAATATTTCACTAAAAAATTATAATGATGTTATAAATAAAGTTATGAATAATAATTTTGAATATCTTTTTTAACAAAAAGTTTTATATAACTCTTTTTAACTTTACCGTGTTCTATATCAATATAAACACCACACATTACATAACTCTTTTTAATTCTAATCTTAAAAGTTTCTGTTGTCAAAAAAATCAAGAT
The DNA here is from genome assembly GCF_001625215.2 of Daucus carota subsp. sativus. Classification (NCBI taxonomy): domain Eukaryota; kingdom Viridiplantae; phylum Streptophyta; class Magnoliopsida; order Apiales; family Apiaceae; genus Daucus; species Daucus carota. The sequence continues at coordinate 11,006,367 of NC_030385.2, read as the reverse complement.
TACAGAATTATGTTGAAATTCGATTGATTAGATTACTGAATTTTTCAAATGTATTACAAGATTGTCTATGTTTGGAAAAGATATGAATTTTCTGATTTTTTTAATTTTTAAATCTACATGTACTAAATTCGAATTAAATGTATTATATATATATATATATATATATATATATTTGTTAGGGTTTGTCAATTTTCAAGTAATTGAGAGAAAATATAGTCAGTTGAATAATATAATTTAATTAAATTTAATCTATTAATATTAAAATGACGTTAAAATTTAAATTATAAATAATAAATTAGGAACTACGTATCCGCCCGTGCTTCGCACGGGTTAAAGGCTATACTATTAAAGCCGAAACATTAAAAGTTTGGTCGGTCGGTACTTGGGCCAAAATACGGGCCTATCTATATGACCAATTATTCTCGGCCTATTTATATAAATAATTATTCTTTTTAATTTGGGCCAAAGTACGGGCCTATCTATATAACCGATTAATAATCCTTTTAAAGCCGAAACATTAAAAGTTTGGTAGGTCAGTACTTGGGTCAAAATACGGGCCTATCTATATAACCAATTATTCTGGGTCTATCTATACAACCAATTATTCATTTTAATTTGGGCCATGGTACGGGCCTATCTATATAACCAGATAATCCTTTTAATTGAAATACATTACTTTTTTATATTTTTGACTAAAAAACTCAATCTTCTAAAATAACATTGAGAAACATGGTAATTACTTTTTTAACTAAAATATATTATCTTTTTATAAATTTTCCAACTAAAAAATTAATCTTTTACAATTAATACGGACATGAGCGACATATTTATACGTAAATATGTGTGCCAAAAGTCTAAAAGTCAAATAATAAAAAATAGAGGGAGTATTATTATATTGGTCGGGCGGTCGGTACTTGGGCCGAAGTACGGGTCTATCTATATATATAACCAATTATTCTTTTTAACTAAAATAAATTATCTTTTATATATTTTTTAGATAAAAAAACTCAATCTTCTAAAATAATATCGAGCAACATAGTAATTGTCTTTTTAATCAAAACGCTTTATCTTTTTTAGATTTTCTAACTAAAAAAACCGAGTTTTTACAATTAACACGGGCGCCATATATATAAAAATATAATATCATTAAATATAATTATTAATAAATAACATGTGATATTATTCAATCAAAATACATTAATAAAATTATTTTTAAATACTCTAATGATCTCATATTAAAAGAAATATTACAAATCTATCATATACTATATATTATTACACTATTAAAGCCGAAAATAAAAATTCACTTGGTTGGTCAGTTAGTTGAGTTTGGTGAATCCTTTGGTATTCGACCCACGGAGCTTTTGAATTTATAACATGTTATAGTATATTTTTTATTATCAATTAAACTAAAACATTAAATTTAGGTTAGTATGATGGGGAGGTAATTGGTTTCATGCGTATGTTTTATACCATATTATTAATTATTAATAACGAAACATCAAAGGTTGATTGGTTATTTTATATCTGAGTTTATAGGCCACCTTAAATTATAACATGTAAAAGAAAATATTTTAACATTCTCATTAAAATATATATGTTCGACCTAATTTTCAATTAACCATTTGACGGACTTAACTATGAAGAATTTATCCAACTGTTAAATAAAACATTTATTAAACCACGTTATTCTATCATAATATTATTTTTACAATAAAATTAGGTAACTTTAAAATATATATAATAAAATAACAAATATGTTAACCGACCGTGCATTGCACGGGTTATAAGCTAGTATTAATAATTAATAGATAAGATGATGGCTAATAAAAGCAAAAAGTCTAATAGCAGGTTAGATTGAGGTCGTGTTCAAATAATTAAAATACGGAAGTGCACGAGGCCCGATCTAATCTCGCGATAAACAACACAATTATTAATGCTTTGTTTTGCATAGCCCACATCTTTAATCTCGTTATTTTATTCAAAACGCCCCTATTTTCTTCTACTTGTCCAGTGATTTAAATATACTAATATGGGTTACAAGTTTTTTAATTAATTTGAAATTCTTTACAGCAAGATCGTCCCCGACAGGCGGACCAGATTTTCAGGAATAATGACTTTGTTTCTACGGTTTTTCTATGGTGTGCCCATGGGCACATGCTAAGCGCGGAAAATTTTGTGCTTGAGAGATTTTGATTGGCTCCTCTCCCTTGATAATGGTGGACCCCCCTGCAAATACACCAACCACACCAATCAAAATCTTCCAAATACAAAAATTTCCGCGCTTAGCATGTGCCCATAGGCACACACTAGACAAACCGTTGTTTCTATTATAATCAATAATTATTGTGATCTACTTTGATTTTTGTATGCATTAAACGGGGTTAGTGAACTTAATGGGGGAATCTAACGGAGCGGGAGTAGTAGTGAATGGCACATGGCAATTTTCGAGTGATAAGGAGATTTTAACTGCCATTATGGATGTTCGGTCTTTTTTGCTAATACTTTCATTCTTCTTCTACGAATCATTAGCTTCCATTTTCACCAAATCAACTACATTCCGATATTTTCGGATAATATATATACTCCTATTTTGCGATAAGTCGTTTTGGTTGAGCTTAGATGAGCTAAAACTAAATCAACGATCAAGCGACTAATGATTCCGGATATCACAAATTATATAAATAATATCCAAAATAATAGAGTTGAGAAACTAGTCCTAAATATTAGTTATAAACGTGAGAAAATTTGGAGTCTTTAATTTTAGAAGAAAATGGTAATCGTGTAGCGTTTTGTTGTTTTAATCTCAGCAAAACGCTATATTAGGATGTAGCATTAACAAAATGCTACATTAAATAACGTTTTGTTTTTTTTAACCTAACAGAACGCAATGATTTGGTGTTTTGGATGCTACGTATGCTACACAATGTAGCATTAATAAACGGTATTCAGAATTCAATTTTTCGGATTGTGATATTCTGAATATTAATGATGGATATTATAATAATGGGGCCAACACGTTGACGAAGCCTTGACGAAGCGAAGTCACAATTATTCTCATGAATTTATTTACAGCAATGAAATTTGTGGGAGCATTTGGTTTGAATGAAAAATGAGACTAAAAATAGGTAAAAAGAACACAAAGGAGGGGCAATAAAATGTTAGCCATGACAGACATGCGGTTATTGAGCACTTAAAGATGGACCCCCAGAAAGCTTTGCTAGCTTATTTATAGCAACCATGTTGGCTTTGTTCATTCTTTGATTTATATTCCATGACTTGATTACTAAGACAACAGATGTACTTGATGCAAACTACTCCTATAGTTCAGTAGCCTGTGGTGTAATTGAGAACAGATAACTGTAGCTATAGACTCAAATATGCTCGGATTTCAGTTTTGTGCATGTATCAAGTTTTTATTTTTTAGATGAGCCATGATAAATTTCTTCCACAAACACAAATACTGAAACTGTTGTATGTGATATGTGAATTCAAAAGATTGGTCAATAAGTCTGTTGTGAATAAATAAGACCAAAGAATTCAATCTGCATCTGCAGCATCTTTATAATAAAAAACATACCAAAAGGAAAATCAATAGAAAATTCAAAGTGCTCTTGGATCCAGATCTTCTGTTATTTCTCTATAAACAAAACATGGGCTTCTTCCCAAACAAACAAACACACTCCTGTTTTTCTTCTTCTTACTTGCAACTATGCATGCACCTACTAAAAATCCTCCCTTTCTTTCTCCTTGTAATCATCAAATTTTCTTCTTCTCATTCTTTACCTTAATATTATCTCTTTTCTTATCTTCTTGTTATTCTCTTGATGTACAAAGTCAGGCTCTTTTAGCATGGAAAGCTAGCTTAAACTCCTCTTCAGATGCATTAAGATCATGGAACTCTACAGATTCAAGTCCTTGTCATTGGTTCGGTGTACATTGCGATTCCAATGATCAAGTCACTGAGATAGTCTTGAAATCAGTAGAATTACAAGGACCATTGCCTTCAACTCTTCAACCACTCAAGTCTTTGAGTAAACTCATTCTCTCATCAGCCAATCTCACTGGACCAATCCCAAAAGAGCTCGGAGAGTGTACTGAGCTGAGTGTCATAGACATCAGTAAAAACTCTTTAGTAGGCAAAATTCCGGTTGAGGTTTGCAGATTGAGTAAGCTGAAAACTTTGGCACTCAATACTAATTTTCTTCAAGGTGATATTCCATTAGACATTGGAAATCTTTCAAGCCTTGTCAATCTTTTGCTCTTTGACAATCAACTTAGTGGTGGAATACCAAAGGGTATTGAAAATTTGAAGAATCTTGAAGTTTTACGAGCAGGAGGGAATCAAAATATTAAAGGGGAGCTTCCATGGGAGATTGGGAACTGTAGTAACTTGCTTGTGTTGGGCTTGGCAGAAACAAGTATTTCTGGAAGTCTTCCTTTGTCGATTGGAAAGCTGAGAAGAATACAAACAATAGCTATGTACACATCTCTATTGTCTGGATCAATCCCAGATGAGATTGGAAACTGTAGTGAACTTCAGAATCTCTACTTGTACCAGAATTCCATATCTGGTTCAATTCCAAGGCGAATAGGGGAGCTTAGAAAGCTTCAGAGCCTGCTGCTATGGCAAAACAATATAGTTGGCACAATCCCTTTTGGGCTCGGAAGCTGCACTGAGCTAACAGTTATTGATATCTCTGAAAATCTTTTGACAGGCAGCATTCCTACAAGTTTTAGAGCCTTATCAGGACTTCAAGAACTTCAGCTGAGTGTCAATCAGTTATCAGGTATCATACCAACTGAGATCATAAATTGCACAGCTCTTACTCATGTGGAAATTGATAACAATAATATTTCTGGGGAAATTCCTTCTCTAATAGGCAAACTAAAGAGCATGACTCTTTTCTTTGCCTGGCAGAATAAGCTAACAGGCAATATTCCAGAGTCATTGTCTGAGTGTGAGAATCTTGAAGCTCTTGATCTTTCTTATAACCATCTTTTTGGTTCCATACCAAGACAAATATTTGATCTAAAAAATCTTTCCAAACTGTTGCTCATTTCCAATGATTTATCGGGTTTTTTACCACCTGAGATTGGAAATTGCTCAAACTTGTACAGGTTTCGGGTTAGTGACAATAGATTGGCAGGTACTATTCCACCCGAAATTGGAAGTTTGAAAAGCCTCAATTTTCTTGACATGGGTAAAAATAGAATTGTTGGTGGAATTCCTGCATCAATATCTGGCTGTAAAAATGTTGAGTTTCTTGATCTTCATTCCAATGCACTTACTGGTTCTCTACCTGATAGGCTTCCGAAAAGCTTACAGCTTCTAGACATCTCAGACAACATGCTTACAGGTCCATTAGCTCCAACTCTTGGTTCTTTGACTGAACTAACAAAGCTTAATCTTCGGAAGAATCAACTTTCTGGCAGAGTTCCTGCACAGATCCTATCCTGCAGTAAGCTTCAGTTGTTAGATCTTGGAAGCAACGGCTTTTCAGGGGAAATACCCAAAGAATTGGGTCAGATTCAGTCACTTGAGATTTCTCTCAATCTTAGTTTTAATCAATTCACGGGTGAAATTCCTACAGAGTTTGCTAGTTTAAAAAAGCTAGGAATCATTGACCTGTCCCACAACAAACTAACAGGAAACCTGGAAAATCTGAAAAGCCTCGAAAATCTTGTTTCTCTAAATGTATCATTCAATGACTTCTCAGGCTCATTGCCTGATACGTTATTCTTTCATGAACTTCCAGTGAAGGACCTATCTGGAAATCAAGCTCTGCACATATCTGATGGAACTGCAGAATTAGCTGACAGAAAAGGAGAAGCTGCCCATGTGAAAACAATGATGAAGCTAACAATGTTAATCCTACTCAGTGCTAGTGTAGTGCTTGTACTATTGGCTGTCTATGTGTTAGTCAAGACGCGTATGACAAGCAATAGAATGTTTGAAAATGAAACTTGGGAACTGACATTCTATCAGAAGATGGAACTGTCAGTGGATGATATAATACAGAATCTAACTTCAGCTAATGTGATTGGTACTGGAAGCTCTGGAGTTGTCTACAGGGTGACAACTCCAAATGGAGAATCTCTAGCTGTGAAAAAGATGTGGTCATCAGAAGAATCAGGAGCATTCAGTTCTGAAATTGGAACACTGAGTTCAATCCGACACAGGAATATTGTCCGTCTTTTAGGTTGGGGTTCGAATCAGACACTAAAGCTGCTGTTCTATGATTACCATCCTAATGGAAGCTTGAGTTCTCTCCTTCATGGTGCTGGAAAGGGAGGCGCGGAATGGGAAACTAGATATGATATCATTCTTGGCATTGCACATGCACTTGCCTACTTGCACCATGACTGTGTGCCTGCAATCCTGCACGGGGATGTCAAAGCTATGAATGTTCTACTAGGTACCTGTCTCGAGCCTTATCTTGCTGACTTTGGGCTGGCTAAAGTTGTGAATAACAGCAGTGATGATGATTTTTCAAAGCAGAGTCAGAAACCTTACTTGGCTGGTTCTTACGGATACATGGCTCCTGGTAAATCTTTTATCTTTGATCAGTTCGTTACATTCCAACCGTTAAATATCCATTGTCACAACATTTTAATTTGCTATCAATTTTCAAAGAACACGCTTCAATGCAACGGATTACAGAAAAGAGTGATGTCTACAGCTATGGTGTGGTCCTTCTAGAGGTCTTGACAGGAAGACATCCATTGGACCCGACTCTGCCAAAGGGTGCACACTTGGTACAGTGGATACGTGAGCACTTACAGAGTAAGAGCGACCCAAGTGACATTCTGGATCCAAAGCTCAGGGGAAGGCCTGATCCTCAAATACATGAAATGCTACAAATACTAGCCGTTTCATTTCTATGCATTAGTACACGTGCTAATGACCGTCCACTGATGAAAGATGTTGTGGCAATGCTCAAGGAAATTCGTAGTGTAGATCCTATAAGGTCAGATTCTGATTTGAAACGAGGCGTCCCAACCCCTTCTCCAGCACCTCCAACTCGGAAATTGGTCTTGCAAGGATCGCCTAACTGTTCTTTTGCATTCTCTGATGAATGAGCTTATAATCACGTTCTATGCAAAAGTGTGCATATTTTCATAGGAGTATCCAAATAGAAAATGGCAGAAGACAAGTATTAAGAGTTTTGCTCCCCTTGTTCGTATTAGCTAGAAGAGTGACCTTTACTTTATATTTTTAGTTGATTGACTTGGCTATTTCCCTTAAATAAAGACATGTATGAAAATTACTATTCCGTGAAGCTTGTAAATATGTTATTGTATCCGTAATTAAGCAAAAAGATTATGACTTATTCCAGCGTAGTACTGCAGCATCTACCATATTTGACCCCTCATGTTTGCTCGCTTATATATAGAGTTGACACCCTACTCTTTTCATCGTTCTTGCTCTCTAGCTCACCCTTCTCTGTTAAATAACTTGTCTCATTCTACAAACAATATACTTATGTTTTCATTTTCTGGAATTGATGAATACGTTAATGGGTCACCGTTTCCACAGTGTTAAACATTCATTCTTTCTGCTTGTTTGTTTCTTATGGATCAATCACATGAGACTTGAGGCCAAGCTCTTGCCTCCTGAAGAAGGTTAGTATCTCTGTATGCTACATTTCATTTCGCTCTGCGATTGTTTCGTCATTTTCAGTTAAATACTTAAATCCTTTGATATTTCCTGAATCTGCAAGATTTCGTGCATAATTTTTGGGTCAACTTGATGAGTTGATGGTACCCTGGCATGCACCGCATTCCAATTTCCACTGCACATGCATGTATTTAATTACTTTGAATGCATATACCTTTAAGTAAAGTAGCTAGTGTAACTTTAGTTTGAGGCCAAACAACATATCGAACCTTCGAGCTCAGCTTCCATATTAGATATACAAACAACTAAACTCAATGAATTCCTTGAATATTTTACATATTATTAACAAACCCGGTCAAATACCACCAAAATTTGAATATATTTTATTGTCGTTTTTAGTCTATTTTGAAAGTAGGGTCACTGGGTCAGGTATCAAATATCGAATTCGTTTTATTTGTGTTTTTTGGGTTTTACATGAATTTGTCAATATTTTCTTCTCAACTTCACTAATACGTGGTTCGGCTTATTCTCGCTCCCTTCGCCGGTCTATCATATCACACCTCACTCCTCACTGATGTGGCTCGGCTTGGTCTCTCTCCCTTCACCCGTCTTTATATCACTTGGTCACTCTGTAGCCAAAACTTGATGTTGTCCAAACTACACCTATTGTGTTGAATGCAATTGAAATTTTGTGGTGGCAGTTCAAACTCTTGAAGCAATAGCAATGAAGCTAAAAATTAAACACTGGGACGTTAAAAGGAGTTCCTGCAGTGGCGGTGGAGGTCTGAGTGTGGTGTTTGACATCCCTCAGCCAGTTAGCAATGTGACTTGCGATTGCACGTTCAGCAACAATTCAGTTTGCCATGTCACCCATATGTATGTTCTTTCCTGCAAACTGATTTTTTTGTCATACGAAAAAAGGATTTAAGTATTGCTTGGCAAGTTTTTGTTTGATTAACCGCAATTCACATCTGCAGCCAGCTGAAGCGCCTCAACTTGACAGGAGAACTACCTTCCGAATTTTCAAAACTTGTCTTTCTGCAGGAATTGTAAGAAATCGTATATTCTACCTTTATATTACAGTGACGTTCTGTTTGATTTAATTTCCTGAATTGGTCTACATGTTATTAGAGCATCTCCGATGGGACTCCTGGATAATCCTTTAACAAATAATATAATATATGGCTCCTAGCAAGTTAATACAGCGAATATCGTGACAAATCCAACCCTACTCTTTATTTTTGCTCTCTATATATATTTTATTATTATTTGAAGGAAAAAATGGAGAGATAATTGAATAGAATTGGAAGAATGTGATTATTATATCCAATAATAATTAGTTAGAAGCACCAAGAGAGAGAAGAAACTCTTAAATTTTTAAAGAGCCTTAGGAGTCCATTGGAGCACTATTTTTCACATCTTCTTTAAATTAAAAGTTAAGAGCCTGTTTGAGGAGCCCATTAGAAATGCTCTTAACAGAGAGTGCCAATTATATTGTGTATATTAGGTTCGTACATAGTTGTTAGAATACAATATGATCTTGATAAGAGCATCTCCAATGGTGCTCTTAAGTCACTCTTCAAAATATAATATAATATTTGGCTCCTAGTGAGTTAAGACGTTGAAAAAGATTTCAACTCCAATGCTCTTCTTTATACTTGCTCCTTATTCATATTTTATTCATATAAAAGAGAGAGAAAAGTAAAAAGAGAGAATTGTTGGGAGTAAAGTTGGAGGGAAACCAATATTATATTCATGAAAAAGAAGTTAAGAGCTCTTACATGCTCTTTAAAAGAGAGCAGATATGTTAAGCTCTTAATTTTTTAAAGAGCTTCTAAGAGCCCATTGGAGCTCTAATTCTTGCATTGCTCTTTAAATTTGAAGTTAAGAGCTCATTTAGAGAGCCCCTTGGAGATGCTCTAGCCCTCCTTCCAAAATCTTGAGGTTTTAGGAGAATTGATTCCGAACTGTGTACATTCTATATTGGAGCCTCAAAGGATGTTCTCAATTTCTGATTACATCATAGCATATGTTAGGAGAATTTTCTTGACAGTTAAAAATTTTCTGTAACATGTGTTCTTTTGAGACTTTGCACATTACAGGGATGTGTATCAACTATCATGCATAACTGACTGACACAATTGCTTGGGCATTGCACCTGTTACTACAGTTAATACACTTTCGAGCATAGTACAGTAAAAAATTACTGGGGACAATGAATGGGATTCCTTTTACATGCAATGCAGGATTCACTTCTCAAAACTGTGTTTTCTAATCGTCACTTGTCTACATTTTAATTTTCAATGGCAGGGAGTTGGCTCAAAACTATATACATGGAACTATCCCCATTTCTTTTGGTCACCTTCCTTTGATAACTCTGTAAGTGATTTTAGTTCAGATTATTTAATACCTTAGTGTTAGGGAGATATAGTTTGTTAAATGTCTCAATAACATTGGTTTATAAGGATAACAGATATATGTTAACTTGGAAAATATACTGCAGAAGCCTTGTGGATAACCGTATTAGTGGTTCGATACCAAGGGAAATAGCTAACATATCAACACTTGAAGAGCTGTGAGTAGATAATTCTGTGTATATATGCACACCCTTATATCTGCATATAATTCTACATTTAACTACAACTTTTTGAGCTTGATGTGAGCCTAATATGCAGGATCTTGGAAGATAATCAGCTAGGAGGAACTCTACCGACAGAGCTTGGAAGTTTGAGGAACTTGAGAAGACTGTAAGTTACGAGTCTTTCTGTTATGTAATCTCTGGAATTTCAACTAATTTATTTCATTCTGGTCTGCTGCTAGGCTACATATATAGTTAAGAAATTAAGAAGACATGTGCCACATAGGTGCTCTCTCTTCTGATTTAAGGACTCAATCTGAAAGATCAAGACAAATACGCCGATCAAAAACTTCTGGGATTAAGAAATGAAATCCCTGGAATGGTCCAGTCTACTTCGCATGAGGACTTTTAAGAGTTCATTTGTTCTCCTAGTAAACCTTACCACTAAAAAGTTGATTGATCTTTTATAATAACCATAACATATAAAACTGCTCTCAAATAGAGAATCTGTGTAATGTTCCCAGACATTTAGATATACAAAGTGGATGATACAAAATTATGTAAACAGAAGAAAATTGAGTCTAGTGAAAGAAATGATAGTAGTACTTTCCAAGAGAATGCTGCAAGCTGTTAGCTGTTCAAGTCAAACTCGCAGATGAACACTAATCCTTTTTAGTATCTCAATTTGCTTATTATTTTTTCCTTTTTCTTCTCCTAGATATTTATTATTCGAACTTCATGCGTCTTAGCTCCTGTCTCTTAGATATGCTTTTACAATTCGAGTTACAGCTAAGATTAATACGTATCGTCTTACTTTACATTTTTATGCAGCCTGCTTTCTTCTAATAACTTCACTGGAAACATACCGGAGTCATTTCATACTCTAAAGAATCTATCAGACTTGTAAGCCATAGTTAATATTATTTGTTAGAAATATATATTGAATAGTGTCTTAATAATATATGTTGATTACAGTAGGATAGATGGGAGTAGATTGTCTGGAAAGATACCTGATTTTATCGGGAACTGGACTAAATTAACGATATTGTAAGTACATATAAATTTATATTGATAGTACATATATTTTAAAGCTTTGCCTGCATGCCTACCATTTGAGTAAGCTCCGTTAATTTGTTGCAGGAATCTGCAAGGTACATCTATGACAGGTCCTATTCCTTCAAGTATCTCCTTTTTAAAAAACCTACAGGAGTTGTAAGCACAACCTGATCGGTCTAGTAATTATGAATGATTATGAATGAAGTCATATGCACATCTGAATGGATAAGTCATTTACTGTGATTCCTATATGCAGGAGGATATCTGATTTGAGTGTATCTGTTTCAAGTTTCCCAGATTTGCGGTATATGACCAATATGACATACTTGTGAGTTGATCATGGGAATTTATTAAGTCCAAATGCATTATGTTTTTAATTGGAGGTTCTGCTCTGCTAATGAAATATCTGTTTACAATTTTTTTTTAAGCAGGATACTCCGGAGATGCTTGATTAAGGATTCAATTCCAGAATACATTGCTGTGATGAGAAGTTTAAATACACTGTACGTTGATCTGTAAAACTATTCTTTCATATTAGTATCATTCACTATTTTTACTCTTTTATAACGACTCTCAAAGACATCAGAAATCTTCTGATCTATAGTAATGTAGAAAATGGACAAAACTTTTGAAAGTGATCCACCAATTTTATATTGATGATTGTTGTGGTGAGCTCCTACCTGCAGCATGATGCATGAAGTTTTTATTCATTATATTATTGCATTTTTTTTAATTTGCGTCATATAAGCTTTGTTTCTTTGCAGAGATTTGAGTTTTAACAGGCTATCTGGACACATCCCAGATTCAATTCAGCCGTTGGAGTCCAGTCTAAACTTTTTGTGCGTAGCTAGTACAATTTCTTCATTATAGTCTAAAAGTACCTCTGATGCAAGAAGTAAAAATTAATTTGAAACCATAAAATTCACTGCTGTATTTTCTTTTAGCCGCTACTACTTATTCCTTCTAAAACATATATGTTTCATTGTAATTAACTCTCTATATTATACTCAATTTGTTAAAAGCATATTTTGATATAGGTATCTGAATAACAACTTACTAAATGGGGTGATACCAAGCTGGATATCTGACAGCACAAGAAATTTGTCAGTATGCTTTCTGAGTTTCTGTTAATGTTGCTACCATTGTTTTGTGATCGAGTTTGCACTTTCGTTTCACAAAAGGATGTGGACTGTTTTCTTGATTGTTAATCTTCTATTCATTGCAGTGATGTATCTTACAACAATTTTACTGTGCCAACAAGTGAAGATAGATGCCAGAAATCTAGAGTGTAAGCCTATTGATGTCAGGATGTCTTTATTTGTTCATGATCACATTAGTTTCAACAAATTTTATTTTTTGCAGGAACTTGGTTGCTAGCCAATTATCTTCAACCAGCAATGCGTAATTCTTCCTACTAACATCACATGTTTTAGTTTTGCAATGCTTAAGATTCATCTGCAGTATGCCAACTAATATTTTTTTAATCAATTTCAGAACTTTGTGGTGCTTGAAGGAAGACCTCCCTTGCCCCGGGAATACCAAATGTCAGTAATTTAACATGTATAATTTCTCCACCTATATGGTGCCAGTGCCAGAGTACCCATTAACACGTAGTCAACTACAGCATGAAAATATTTATTCATATTGCAGATTATTCACTGTTTATTAATTGTGGAGGTCCCAAAATAGAGGCCGGGGGCAAGGAGTATAAAGAGGACTTGGTAACGGAAGGAGCATCTTATTTTTATTATCCTACAGATCGATGGGCTTATAGCAGTACAGGTGTTTTCATGTATAATGACAGATCCAACTATGTTGCTAGTAATACCAATGTGACTGGAGAAAAATACTATCAAACAGCTCGCCTATCCCCTTCTTCACTCAAGTACTATGGTCTTTGCTTGCGAAAGGGTGCCTATAAAGTCCGTCTCCACTTTGCCGAAATACAGTTTTCTAATGATGCAACCTTTAACAGTATTGGAAAGCGCATTTTTGATATATCTATCCAAGTGAGTAAGAAATCTTAATATGTTATTATAGATTAATTTACTCCAGATTTTAAAGTTTATCGAATCCAGCTATAATTTCTTTCTTAGGCCTTAAAAGTAGGCTGCTGTAGCTTTCCGCATAAGTTTATGTTGTTTCTCTACAGGGAAATGTTGTTTGGAAAGACTTTAACATTGCAGAGAGATCTGGAGGATTTGGAAAGGGAATCACCTTGGAGCACGATGTCAATGTTTCTGGTAGCACTTTAGAGATTCACTTGTACTGGGCTGGAAAGGGGACTACTGCAGTTCCTGATAGAGGTGTATATGGGCCTCTTATATCAGCAATTTCAGTAACGCCAAGTGAGTTTATCCTGTATTTTTAGAATTTCTACTTATGTTCTTGACTTCTTGGTACCTAATCTGTAACTAAAATTCCTTATCTCAATAGAATTTAATTTCAAAACCAGAGGACTATCAACACAAGCTATTGCTGGCATTGTGGTTATTTCACTTTTGAGCCTTGCCTTGATATTAGTTGTACTCTGGATCAGTGGTTTGCTAGGAAAGACAGACGTTTTAGACAAAGGTGGGTTATCTCATCCCAATATTAAACACGCATGTGAATCTAAGATTATCATTTGTTTTATAAATTCTTGTATTGTATTCTGGAGAATTTTACATGTCTAACTAACATGTATATGCAACTCTCTTGGATAAAGACCGTCACTTCTTTGATCTGTGTGTTACATAGAAACTAGGTTGCTTGTCTTGATGATGTCAAAGACATCAACAAATAAAAGCTTACAGCCACAGTAGAACTATCAAAAACTTTAAAAGAATACCTTTTTTTTATAATTATATTTGGCCCTTGCAAGTTGCAACACTAATTTTCTGGCTCGCCACTCGTCAAGTATTGTTATAACTAATGCATGTAAGGAGGTATATATGTACGATAACTAGGTATGATGTACATAAAATTTTATGGTCATTGAATTTAATTATGTTCGATGTTAACATCTGACTGTTAGAACAGAGCATTAGGTGCTTGATGATGCAACTGCAGAATAGAATCACAGAAATATACCTACTCAGTCTCCTAACGAATATAAAACGATGAAATTTAGCATAATGAATTATTATAAGATGCCTCAGATGAACATTTGCATCTATGATACATGGTTTCCAAAAAGAGAGTTATCTGGATACTGCTGATGAATATTAACAAATTGCAGAATAATATTTTTCATATCTTCGAGACCTATAATTTTTTGGACGAAAAGTTTTTCTCTATATATATTGTGATCCTGTTAAATATAAAAAGAATCTTGAGCAGTCCTGGAAAACCTAATTCTTATATGTTTTCAGAACTGCGTGGAGCAATTGAACAACAGACAGATTATTTTAGTTTGAGACACATCAGAGCTGCAACTAATAACTTTGACCGCGCAAATATGATTGGTGAAGGAGGATTTGGACCAGTTTACAAGGTAATTTGCTTTTAAATCGAGTTTATCTTTGTTTCCTTGACACATAATTTAGAAGGACATCGGTAAACAGTTTGCTTCAAGTACTAAACAAATGAATATGCATGAAAGCAGGTTAAAAAATTTGTAATTATTTCTTGGATAGGCAAGCTGTTCTTGCATTGCACCTGAAGATGTCCATGCTTGAATAATATGACTGCATTCTTCTATTGTAACTAAACATATGTCCCAAAGACGAAATATGCTGCAATATAATTGTCATAGTCCCCAATTCTTATAGGCTAAAGAGACCTTTGTGCGCATATATTCAAGTTGTGCCTGCAGGCTAGCATACTGGCTAAAAAAATATAAACTTACAGACTGAATAACTCTGAAATGAGTTTTTTTTTTTTTTTTTTAATTCTAATTTAACAACTGCTAGATTTATGGCTTTGCGTATAGGGTGTACTACCAGATGGTCTAGAGATTGCTGTTAAACAGCTCTCCTCTACATCTAGGCAGGGAAACCGAGAATTTATCAATGAGATAGGCCTGATATCTGCTTTACAACACCCGAATCTCGTGAAGCTTTATGGATGTTGTATTGAAGGAAATCAGTTGTTGCTAATATATGAGTACTTGGAAAACAATAGTCTTGCTCGAGCCCTTTTTGGTATTTAACGAAGTCTAATCTTTGTGTTTTGTTATTACTATCACCTCGTGTGTTTTTTTGGTTCTCACCTTCTATCTGTCTCTCTCTAACTTCTTCCTTCATCTTTTAGGTCGTGAAGGACACCAATTAAACCTCACCTGGATGACGAGAAAGAAGATCATATTGGGTATAGCAAGAGGCTTGTCTCATCTTCATGAGGAATCAAGGTTAAAAATAGTTCATAGAGACATAAAGGCTACCAATGTATTGCTTGATAAAGATCTTAACGCAAAGATCTCAGACTTTGGTTTGGCCAAGCTTAATGAAGAAGAGAACACTCATATCAGCACAAGAGTTGCAGGAACAGCGTGAGCCTTTCTAATTTTTTGTATTCGTAAATGTGATAATTTTGAATGCTAAACTCCATTAGTGGTTACTTAAGCATGGTGATCAGATATTAAAGAGGTCCTCCCTTTGATTTGTCTGAATATTCGAGGCTTTTGCAAATGTCTTTGTGTATATATCAGAACAAAAGGTCATTAAGGAGATTCTTCTCCAAAAGAAATTCAGTTTTATCAGTTTCCTATCACATTGGCCTTAAAAAATTAGTAGAAGATCCTAAATATGATCTCTTTCAGTTGTTCATGCTTCTTTATTTAGTGATTAATGTAAGCCTGTAAGGCTGTAACTCAAAGTACGCTTCCTCTGTGTTAAGTTGGAACAGGTCTGGGTAGAGATAACATACTAAACTCACCAAATTATTTTTTGCATTTTTTATTACCAGTGGGTATATAGCTCCAGAATATGCAATGCGGGGACATTTGACTGACAAAGCAGATGTGTACAGCTTTGGGATTGTAGCGCTAGAGATTGTTAGTGGGAGAAGCAACACAGGTTACATGCCACAAGAGAATTTTGAACACCTTATTGACTGGGTAACATCGCGCTTCATTGACTTCTGCATTTTTCCCCCTATATTGCTGTGCTTTTGTGTTAAACATGCGCATCACACACACAAATCCAGGCAGCAGCCTCTCATGCAACTTTCTGATAAAATTGTGTCTTTCAAAGCCCTGGAGTATAAAGTATTCTCGCTAAATATAAGATTAGCAGCCAGTGAATGGTTCCAGAGTAGTTACTCATGCATCAAATCAGAGGGAAATTTGCAAAAATACCCATATTTTCAAACTTATTTTCAGAAATACGGTCTGGTTGAAAAAAGTTGATTTCCAGGTAACTGGAGTTGCAAACGAGGTTGCATATATAATTGCACAGTATGTTTGAAAAAATAATTGCAACTTGGGTACACATTAGCACGTGTAAAGCACTGAATGTTGTCTATTTCACCCCTTCTGACTTTAACTGTTTTGAAGGCCTACATCCTTCAAGAACAGGGAAATCTTCTGGAAATTGTAGACCCGATTGTTGGCACAGATTACTCCAAAAAAGAGGCGAAAAGTATGTTAAATATAGCTCTGCTATGCTGTAATTCATCTCCTACCCTTAGGCCATCAATGTCTGCCGTTGTAACTATGTTGGAAGGAAAGAAGAAAGTTAAAACACCCTGCACTACCACGCACACCACAACAAATGACAATGTGAAGCTTAAAGTCTTTACAAAGCCTTCACACCGCGACAGTCGAACACAATCCTCTCCGGAAAGTCTGGGAGCAAGGAGCACAGCATCAACGGACGAGTCATGGCACGTTGATTCATCAATATTAATTCCAAGTAAGGATGGCAGCAAACTCCTTGACGATCTGTATGATTTAAATTTAGAATAATTACCATGTGATCTAAATTGCTGATTGTACAATGTACCTGCTGTTGTTTGCATTGAGACCTTAAGCTCTTCTGAACTCCAGTCTTGTAACTCGTTTATTCTTTGTGCATTTTCTTGTGGTGTAATGAGGATAATTATCCTCGGAAGACCATGAAAACACGATATTACTATACTATTACGGAAATTGTCATGGTTTTTAATATAAAGTTACAGATTTGTCACTAAATAGTAGAATTTCGAGCAATATAGATTATAGAGATTTTATGCATGTACTTATGTCTGACAACTAAACAATAAAAATCAGTCTATCAGCAACATAGCAACATAGAGGTTTATGCATGTTCTTATTTGTGTGACAACTAAACAATAGAAATCACGTTCAATAAACATTTGACATTAAATTTAATGTCACATTGTTAATTTGACGTATGTTTACACCATTTTGTAGTTGGATTGTAGTAGTCTTTGCACCATAATCACATTATTTTGGGATTTTGGTATTTGGTTGGAGATGCTCTCAGAAATAAAGAAGTCATCCACATAAATTTTGAGATTATTTCATTTTTAAAAAAAATAATATAAACATCATAATTTTTACATATTGGTATTATAATATCTCTTTTCCAATTGAAAGTTATATATACCATCACAATACTCTTTATTATAATATATAATATATAATTCGAACCCAATTCACCCAACTTGATGCTGCTGTGTTGTTATAACTTCTTCTTGTTACTTTACAAATTCTTCGATACTTCTTTTTGTTGATGATGAGTGCTTGGGTGTGGTGGTGTTGCTTTAATTGATGACGATTGTTTGGAGCTGGGGGTTGATAAAATTTTGAATGATGGGTAGGGTGGTACTTGCTCATATGGTGGGTGACGAGAATTCGTGGTGGATGGTGTTGGAGGTAGTGATGAAAACTTACGAGGTGGTGGGATGACGGCTGATGAAGTGGTGTTGAGTAGATAGTCCATATATTGAAAATGCTAAATAAAAAAAGGTAAATATCGAAGATTGTTGATAAAGTGCATCAAAAGACT
The DNA here is from genome assembly GCF_001625215.2 of Daucus carota subsp. sativus. Taxonomy (NCBI): domain Eukaryota; kingdom Viridiplantae; phylum Streptophyta; class Magnoliopsida; order Apiales; family Apiaceae; genus Daucus; species Daucus carota. The sequence goes on along the minus strand of NC_030385.2, from coordinate 10,988,180 downwards.
CGACTATTTTGGGATACATTTTGAGAAAGGGATAAAAAATTTTCTCAAAGGATCATCTAATTCAGATAGAATAAGTAGTGTATAGATGAAGATGTGGTGTTGTATTTATAGACATTTTAAGTTGGTTTAACAAGAAAAATTCTCAAAATCACGGGCATCACTAAATTGTACATGATTTTTTAATTTCTATTTACAGATTCGTTTGTATTTGACCGATTCAATTGATAAAAATAAAACTGGAGTCGGTAACGAAAAAGTACAAAAAGAGTATGGAAAAAGAGTACCGAAAGAGTACGAAAGAGTATTAAAATCTAACTCATGTCATTATATACAAAATTTTATATATAATCACGTGTACCAAACATTTTTTCATGAAAATATTAGAGCAAGCCCAATGCAATTCCCTATTTTCAACCCCTAAAATATTATATAATAATGATTACCTAAAATATAGGGGACCAAAAAGTTATTTTGCTCCAATGGTATTCCTTATATTGATCTCCTATATTTCAAATTCACATATGCAACTGAAATAGAGAGAGGTTGCAGTTGTGAACAACAGAAAAACAAGAAGATATATGAGCTGATGATGACATGAAGAACATAGGGTTTGCTTTTTCATCCCTCAAATAAGGGGTTGAACTTTCTCTCACCTAAAATAAATGAGGGATAGGGAGTTGGGTTGAAGTTGTGTTTTTTGTTCTCAATCTTCAAATCTTGTCCATGTAGACTAAAAATAGGTAAGGAGTGGGTGCATTGGAGTTGCTCTTATGAAGCTGCCCGCAAACAGTTGAAATTAGTTGTGGGGTCCATCAACCAATGTTTGGACCGGACCAGTCCCGTCGAGTCCAGATGAATTGCAGACTCCATGTCGTCTTCTTCTTATGATCTTATCTATCAACTACATAATGATAACAAAACCTTATCTGCAACCACAAGAGAGAGAGAGATGGAGAGAGATAAAGATTATGGAGCTTTTATGGAGAGATTTACAGTACAACCCACCCCTTCTTCTCAACAGCGTCTCTTGGATGGCCTCACTTTTGCTGTCAAAGATATGCAAGTCAACCCTTTACTAGTTCCTCATTTCTTTCATATTATGCCATGTACATTCTTTTTATATAGTAATTCTCTGTTTCTATCTCATAATTTCTTCACTTAGCACACACAAACACTACTCACAATATATTATAGACTGATACACACAAATTGTTGTGAAATTCAAGAGTGCAGGATTTGCTTACCCTTTTGCACAATGAAAATTTAATACAAATAACTTTACTAGATTGAAAATGTTGTAGGTATTATCATAATTCATTGCTCAGCACAACTCAGATGAAAAACCACCTATTCTATGGTTTTGAAACCAAAAGTTGCATGCACGAACTAAGATACCCAAAATTTCTCTAATGCCTATCCACAAATTTGATCAAAATTTCTAAAACTTAATTTGTATAGCCCGATTTTTACGAATACTCAATTTGTACATTGGGAAGATGATGATTCAAGGAATTGTCTACAAACTGAATGTGACCATTTAGGACTCTTGGAATAAAATATTGATTACACTGTTGGGGTTTGTTTATTGTATGAAGTTTCAAAGTGTTTTGCTTAAATTGTGGCTATATTCTCTACTTAATATTCTTGAAAGTATATGGTCTAAACTGTTTATCTGTTTTTCCATGTCGGTTAAGACTGATTGAATTTTTCGAAGAGCTCTCTGAGTGTCTGGTTATTTCGTCTTTTACTTTGTTTTGAGTTTAGTGTTATATATGATTGGAATTTGGACTACATCTGTTCTGTTAAAAAAATTCTATTAATTTTATTTAGTTCCCATGTATGTTGGGTAAATTTGTGGGTTTTGCTTCTGTCTTAACAGTCCGAAATATGTCACACAATAATTATTCCCTGCCTCCGTATTACTTAGTCCAAAAAAAGTGCAGGCTGTTAACAATATTTGCCATCTCTTCAATATCAACAGTCTGAATCAGTGAAGATTGTTACACTATAATTGACCCCTTTTCACAGCCACTGTGTTTCATGCTTTGACCGGTGCTTATTGCTATTGTAGAGAGAATTTGAAGCATATAGGCCATAATAAATTAGAATTATTAGGTTCTGCTTTTTACCTCATATTTATATATTTAGAACATTAAAATCAGATTTGATATGGATGGACATGTGACTGGATTCGGAAACCCCGATTGGGCTCAAACTCATTCACCTGCTCTAGCGACAGCACCAGCTGTTTTGGCTGTCTTAAGGGCTGGTGCAACATGTGTGGGTAAAACTGTGATGGATGAAATGGCATACAGGTTTGATAAACTTAAACATCTGCCTTTCACATATAAGTATGTTTATATACATGTTATGTTGATGTACTTCAAATTCAAATAATGTGTGCTACAATATACTACCTAACACAAAAAAACACACTGAATAATGCTTGTGAAACAGTTTGCATTATCATCATTAAATGAAAATTATCTACGTCCTTACTATTTAGTCATATAGGGAGAACTATTTTTCAATGTCGATTGCAATACATGAAACAGCCAGCAATTCCATCTTCCCTAGAACTTAGCTATAGTTTTAAGTCGAATTCAACTTAATTTTTGTAGGTGCTGTTGTCCATTTTGACAGTTTAACACTACATTAGATGGCACTGAACTTATACTCATCACTGACTTTTCTGTGTGCAACACATCTATATGCGCAACTTATATGATGTTGCCTGTGGCCCTGTAATAGCACTGAAATTTAATTATGCACAAAGCTGGTATCAAAGTAAAACACACACTGTGTTTGTGGGCATGTATGCCCTAAGCTTACTTGTTATAATGTAGTGTATGGTCTCGATGTATCTGAAAATTTGCCCTTTGGTTGAACTCTTTGATAAGTAATTATACTACAGGAGCCCAGGCTGTTTACTATGAGGCAGTTAAATGGAAGAATCCAGAACATTTTTGGCATTTGGGGTTCTTAATAATTTATAGATTTGTTTCTTCGTAATGCTGACTTCTATTTTGACTTATGACTGGTGCTTTTGATTTAGAGTCTTAGACACTAATCTCTGTCAACTACTTTTTACCTTTGCAATTCTTAATTTTTATGTTGTGCTATGTATGATTAATGATATGCATTGTTTCTTCTTCTTTTTTTAAAGCTCCACAAAAGCTTTTGATCCATGTTATAATTCTTTACGCCTAAGATATATCTTCTGTACTGTTTCATCTTAAAAATTTGAAGAATGATCTGTATATATAATAACGCATTTAATCTGTGTATAGCATAAATGGAGAAAATGTACATTATGGCACACCCACAAATCCCTGTGCACCAGATAGAGTACCTGGAGGATCTTCTAGTGGATCTGCTGTTGGAGTTGGAGCATCCCTTGTTGATTTTTCCTTGGGTAAAACATTCCTTACTCGAGAGTATTTTAGTTCTGTACTTCTGTAGTAAGCTAATTGACTGAAGCCAAAAGGCCATCCTCTGCAGGAACTGACACTGGAGGAAGCATTAGAGTTCCTGCTTCATATTGTGGAATTTTCGGCTTTCGACCTTCTCATGGAGCTGTTTCAACTGCTGGTCTAGTTCCAATGGCCCAGAGTTTTGACACTGCGGGTGAGAAATTTTATACACAGATATGACCTAAATTTAATTTTTGTTTGCGGCAGTATTTTATAGCCATAGGACCTAAAATCATATATAATTCAAAGATGATGTAATGTCCTGCGGTATTTAGTTTTACAAGCAATTCGTATCAGTTGCTATGTTTGTGTAGTAGACTCTTATTCTGCATACTTTTCTTTCGCTGAGTTGTTACTCTACATACTTAATATTAACAACTTTAAAGTAAAATTTAAGGAAACTGAAATTTGTTTTAGGGAAACTGTACATTTCCTAAATTGATTAGAATGATTAGGTACCATTTTTGAACTTCTTAAAGTCATTTGGGACAACTATTCTTTGACAGGATGGTTTGCAAGGGATCCTGTGATATTGAGTCGAGTTGGAAGTATATTATTGCAACTTCCTGACAATGGTCTTGTGAGACCATCCAAAATTATCATAGCTGAAGATTGTTTCAAGCTTCTTAGCATCCCTAGTGCTCGAATAAAAAATGTTCTTGTGGAAGCAGTGAAACAGATATATGGAGGTAACAATTATTCAACAGTTGTGCCTTCATTTACTTATAAATTGTCAACTCATCATTTTGAAATAATGGTGAATGCAGATAGAAAGATATCTATTTATTTATAGTTCGTATCAAATATGCGATCATTTTACATTGTGTTGCTGCAGATAATACATTAAGTTATGTAAACCTGGGGGACAATGTTGAGCACAATGTTCCAAGTCTTAAGAATTTCATGCGCAAAGATATACAAAGCCAAGAATTTAACATAGAGCCTTTAGTGGCTTTATCAAATGCCATGAGGTTACTTCAAAGGTGCAGATGATTTGTCTTTTATATATATCTTGATACAATTCTCTCTTCTATTATTTTTCTGGTTTCTTCATTGTCGCCTTGCCTTCTGAACCGTAGGTACGAATTCAATAATAATCATGGTGAGTGGGTCAAAACTGTTAAACCTCATTTGGGTCCAGGAATAGCTGAAAGGGTATGGGAAGCCATTAACGCAAGAGGTGATAATATTGATGCATGCCTCTTGGTTAAGACTGAGCTGCAGGCTGCTCTCAGAGGTCTCCTAGGGGTAGTCCTTCCCCCCTCCCAGGCCCTTTCTCTCTCTCACTCACACACACACATGCACAAGTTACATGACACATGCTCCTCAGACCTTAATGGCAGAACAATTTATCTATGTAAACGCCTCGTAATAATATATTATATTGAATATTGTATATTTTTATTTATTAATTCATCCCACAAAATTTCTATACTGAAGGCACGGAATTGCCAGGGGTATTCAAAGTTAAATGAGCATTTAGGTTCCAAGTATTAGTAGAATAATAGTTGTAGAGTGGAGATGGATTCATCATTCATGTAATTGTGTTGTAAATTATTCAGTATTATAACCAAATCTCCATAGTTCATATCTGGCTATACTAAGATATATGTATTTTAGTTATGTACAATGTGTCTTCTGTTAATCGCCCAGTAGTCTCAGTCTAGTTATCTAGTATTTTCTCACCTTGTGAGTTGGTTTAAATCTGTTTTATTTTTTCTCAACAAATCAGAAATAATCTTATTTTACTAGAGGTACATTAGTATTGCAGTGATTTACAGTGCTATCATGCGTTACTGAACTGTTGCACCAATTATCTTTTCTGTTGACGACTTGACTAATTTTCTAGCGCTTCAGATTTTGTCTTTGTGTGTTCATGGCTTTCGTTACGTGAGACTAGGATTATGTCTTCTGTTAAAAGTTAAGCCCACGACACCTCCAAAATCCAAATAATAAATAAAGTGCACGAGCTTTGTGAACCATTCTTGATTAAATGTACACCATACAGCGATCGAGCCTTTTTTTTACGTGTTTGTGGGTTTTTTTTTTTCCATGATTGCACAGGATCTTGATGTACTTGCCATCCCCACAGTTCCTGGACCTCCACCAAAGCTACAAACAGAGGCAGCTTCATTGGAAACATTTCGAGTTAGAGCATTTAGTTTATTATCTGTGGCAGGAGTATCTGGATTTTGCCAGGTTCATGATCTCTCTTCCCGTGTTTTTTGCTCGATACGTAGTCAATACAAGCCCATCTTATATGGTATCTCTTGATTTGACAGGTGAGCATACCACTAGGGATGTATGATAATCTTCCCGTGTCAGTGTCTCTGTTGGCAAGAAGTGGCTCTGATAAATTCTTACTGAATACTGTTGAGACCCTTTATGGAACCTTGAAAGAGCAGGCTGAGATTGCAGAGATACCAAGTTCCTAGATTCAGTTCATGATAATGTCTAGTATATCACCATGCATCTATACTTAACGCTGAAATGTGTTATTTTTTTTAAATTTCGCCCGGTCATCCCCCGGCCCGGATTATAAGGCTCTTCAGGAAGATAATCAAATCGCGATGATTCACTTCCTGATGATAAAACCATACTCTTGGATACAAACTTTTTTGTGTTAAATCTGGTGAGACTTTTGATCAACAGAGACAGGAATTTGCAGAAACAACGGTGGAGCAGTAAAAAACAAGTATTTTGCTCGAAGCTTAAACTGCATTGCCAGGAGCAAAAATCTTTGATAGAGTTTCATCATGCTTACATTTCAAGAATTTAGGTGTTGTAAGAGTTGGTAAAATTATTCTCATTTGGTCTGGTTTAAACTAACATTCTCTCCTCGTCACTTCATGATGAATCATGTACAATCTCAACCTTAACAATAAAGCAAAACAGCAGCTTTTATAATTCAATAACATTATACAAATAGATATATTTTTAGCTCCGTTTCAACATGAGATACAATGAAAATTTTATTCCAACATATTTTATTTTTGAATAATGAAAAAATTATATAATTGTTATATATTATTTCTGTTTGTTACAAAAGGTGTGGCCAAGACTACAATTCGTTACACGACACGAAAAGTTTGGGTTTGGTTTTCAATATTCGGTACACGAACACGAAGTACACGAAAAATACACGTACATTTAGTGTCGGGTTCGGTTTTTAATACAAGTACACGAACGACACGAAAATACACGAACTAAATAAATAAATATAAATTTAAAAATATATTATAGTTATATATAATATATCTTTTAATTAATTTCAATTATGTTATTTCATTTATGGTATCTTATGAATTTATTGTATGTCTAATCTATTGTTTGGCACATAAAAATTGTAAAAATAATAGATTTATTGTGAAATTCGTGTACTTCGGTATACAAATGTGTATTTCGTATACATTTCATCCGGACCGTTCGTGGTACACGAAATTTTTCGTGTACTTAACGTGTACGGTTAGTGTTGACACGAAATAATTCGATTCGTGTATATGTTCCAGAACTGATACACGAAACCGAAATAGTCCGGATTTAGGGTGCAGTACAGGATACCAAAATATACAACACGAACTGTTTGCCAGCCTAGCCAAGACCATTCAACATAAAATTTCTTAATTAAATAAAAACTTCTTTAAATCAAATTGTCATTATGATAACTTTTTAATTATAAATTCCAAGTTCAAAATATCAAATTTTCATATTTTGTGAATAATACAAATTTGTTAATTGTATTTAACGAAAACGACAGAAGCAGGGGCCTTATTGCGTCAGTCTGGGCTTTGCAAGCAGCAGCAGACTCATCATCTTATATACTCATAATTCTATTTTATTAACCTACTACTTGTCATCTGGCAAAAAAAATTAACCCTACTACTTGTTGTCATAATTCTTCGAAAACCCCACCCCCGGCGAAGAAGAAATGGATCCCAGCAGAAACCCCAGCAACTGTAGCATACGCCCCTGGCTAGTGGTGGACTCATCTGGACAAACCCATGTCATGGAAGCCGGAAAACAAGCTATAATGCGCCGCACTTGCTTACCTGCTCGTGATCTTCGTCTTCTTGATCCTCTGCTCTCTTACCCCTCTACCCTTTTGGGACGAGAACGTGCTATCGTCGTCAATTTGGAGCATATCAAGGCTATTATCACTGCCCATCAACTCTTTTTGCTCAATTCTAATGACCCTTCTCTTCGCCTTTTTCTTCAGCAACTTGAGCGTCGTCTGTACCAGGCTCGGGTATTCATATTATGTAATTCTAATAATACATTACAATGTCATGTAACCTAACCTAAGACTACTTGCTATGAATATGCATATTTATACTAATATATATGTTTTTGATGGGATTCAAATCTTAAACCTTTGGAAGGATTTTAGACAGGGAAATATAGAAAATTCAATTTAATGGTATAATTCGCTGTGCCTGACTACAAACCAACGATCAAACTTTTGCATGTTCGGCTTTAATAATATAGTATAGAAATTTAGAAGTTGTTCATTTACAACTCAAAACACCTTCACCAAACATCATTGAAAAATATGTTTTTAGAGAATAATATTTCTCTCTAAGGGGCATTAGTTGTTTTTGAAAGTTATTGTCTTTGGTATTGCAGGAAGGTGGGGTCAATGCTGAGAATACTAACCGGACCAGTTTGCGTGATTTATTAGAAGTCTCAAGACAGAGGCCAGTTGGCGACGAGGAGAGGAAAACAGATGGAAAACAAACTCCTGAAACTCAAGATGGGTTGAAACTTCTACCTTTTGAGTTTATAGCTTTGGAGGCCTGCCTCGAAGCTGCCTGTAGTTGCTTGGATAATGAAGTATACCATATTAAGAATCCTATTTATTAACTCTCGTAAATTTCTTATGGTTAAGAAGTCTACTCAAGATGTCTATATCTTTTGTACATTTTATTCATGATTATGCCTCCCCTAAAATATAATGGATTTGGTCAATTTGTTCCATAATATCTTTCCTTCTCTAATTTTAAATTAGGCTAGCACTTTGGAGCAAGAAGCTCGTCCTGTCTTGGACAAGCTGACTTTAAAAATCAGTACACTTAATCTGGAACGTGTACGTCAAATCAAAAGTCGATTGGTTACAATATCTGGACGTGTTCAGAAGGTAGTGACTTCAGCTTGTAACTTTGTTCATTATTTACTAGTTAGGCTATTGCATTCTGGAATGCAGATAACCCTTATGCATGTATTCACCAGCAGATTTTTCGATGCATCTACTTACTCTGTCTTCAATGTATAGACAAGTGAGCCCGAGGACGTTAGACTATTCGAATAAAATAAAAATTAATAAGTTTCTAAAGATATATCAGTTTCTGAAATAGTCAGTTCATGCATGTACAAATCTGTATGTAAAAGTTATGAAGTTGTGTGTATGTTTGAGTATCCTAAGTAGATTTAATTATTTTAATTGATATGTCAAATGTTTTATTATTGTCTTGTGGATAAAATTTAAGCATTTGCTTATTATTTTGTGCATTTGTGATAATAGAATAGATGAGTCTGCATTACTAGGTGTGATTCTTTTATTTATATTAGATTTGACTGATAAAGGTTAATGTTACAATGATTTATATACATCTTATGGTGCTCATATATCTATCACAAGCAGTGATCGACTTTCTTGCATTAATCTTTTTGTAGTAATGGTATTTGATTATTAGGTAAGGGATGAACTAGAGCAATTGCTAGAGGATGACAAAGATTTGGCTGAGATGTGCCTGACAGACAAATTGGTGCATTGTCTTAAAAATTCAATAGTTTCCTCTATAGATGAGGAAGTCAGCGTGGAAGATGAAGTTGCTGGGTCAGATACTGTTGATAGGTGTGTTGCATGAAGTTTTCTTTGTTATATACAATATTTTTCTCTTCTATTTTGATAAAATCTGACTGTTGCGAATCAGGAATCCTGATGATGTCTATGCTGAAGGTGATCTTCATAATATTGAAAATCAACAGGAGCATCTATTTCGCCCATCTGTTACGCTTGGCAGAGACAACCATGGGAACCGTAACAGCACCCCTCATACTGCTACAAGTAAGCATCTTGGTGTGGAGGAGCTGGAAATGCTTCTCGAAGCATATTTTGTGCAAATTGATGGAACACTGAATAAACTATCCACGGTATGTCAAACAACCTTCTTAGTTATTGATCTTATACTTGAGGCGTCCCACTTCTTGATTACCATTTTGTAAGTTATGCTTCTTCTTTTTTTATCATAGACGGTTCACTTGGTTACATGACAAATTTTCAAAAAATCAACACAGCACTTATTGGTTTGCTGTCCCCTCATATATTCACTTGTTAGTTGTTACAATTACAAAATTTGATGCATGCAAATATATGGGTTTTACATATGCACTGATATTGGCTGTAGTGTACACTTCTACCTTGTCAAACCCAAGGAAGACTTGGCAGATCTTGTAAAGGTCTTTGACTCCCACATTATGTGGAATGACTGCCATGATTGTTTCAGTCTATGAATCTGTTGATTGAACCGGCTATAATATTGAACCATATGAGTGTCGGGGCCAAAGTTTGTTATCCGCTATTGTTGTGTTAGTAATGCTGATGCACCTCCAGCTTTACTTTCGTCGTCTAATTTTTATCAAGCACCAGAATTTACTGACAATTTTTATATTCTGGGGGTTGCCTAAAGCTGAGAGAGTATGTGGATGACACAGAAGACTACATCAACATCATGTTGGATGACAAACAAAATCATCTATTGCAAATGGGGGTCCTGATAAGCACGGCAACTTTGGTGGTGAATGCCTTTATTGTTGTTGCTGGTGTTTTCGGAATGAATATAGCCATTGAACTGTTTGATGGCTTAAAGCAGAAAGTGTTTCTCTTGACGATTTTTGGCAGTACTGCTGGTACCATTTTCTTATATGTGGCTGCAATCAGCTGGTACAAGCACAAAAGGTTACTGTAGTAACTTTAATATCGTGCCTGATGAAGATTTGGAACTGCTCTTGCACTTTGTTGTTGCTATGTACATCAATAAAATCTACTAAATCACGCTAAGCAATTCTCTGCTGGTGTAATTATCTCAATGGTACTTGGATTAGTCTTACCTAAGTTTCGTATTTCAAGCCTATTGGGTCAATTCATTTTCCTTTGAATATTGATATATTAATACAAGATTGGTATCGATGAGTACTTTCAGTTTACAAGTAAGTTGATTTTATTTTTACAGTGTCAATTTTGATATATTAATACAAGCTCGGTCCTGTTATTTGTTACACTTACAAGTTAAGTTGATGCATAAATATATCTGGGCTTTTTTTACCTCTGCCGTATGCTTCTAACTCGAGGAAGGTTAGGCAAATCTTGAAAAGTTCTGTAACTCCCACACTTTAAATAACAGAATGGAAGCAGTTATGTAAAATGACTGCCATGATTGTTACAATCTGTGGCTCTGTAGTTTAGGTAGCTGCATATTGAACCATACAATGTTGTTAATTGAGAGAGTAGTTCTTCTGGTACTCCAGTGATTTTAATATTTGATCAAATACTTAAACGACTCATTCAGTTTGTTGTGGCCATGTACAATAATGAAATCTACCCGGTCTGCTTGTGCAAACTACGATTATCTCAATGGTACTTGGACCCGTTGGGGAGTAATGGAGTACTGGCCTTTAACCCGTGCGAAGCACGGGCAGGTATATAGTTCGTAATTTATTGTTTATAATTTAAATTTTAACATCATTTTATTAGTATATTAGTATTAGTGGATTGAATTTTAATTAAATTATATTATTCAACTGACTATGTATTCTCCCGATTACTTCAAAATGGACAAACCCTAATATATATATATATATATATATGTGTGTGTGTGTGTGTGTGTGTGTCAGGATTTTAGTACATTTAATCCGAATTTAGTACACGTAGATTTAAAAATAAAAAATCAGAAAATTCAACCTTTGAAAGATTCGGTAATCTAATCAATCGAATTTCAACATAATTATGTAATCTTAGTTTTTTTGACAACAATAACTTTTAAGATTAGAGTTAGAAAGGGTTATATAATGGTTCGTGTTTATATTGAAATAAAACACGTTAAAGTTAAAAAGAGTTATACGAAGGTTCTTGTTAAAAGAAAGATATTCAAAATCGTATATTTATAAATTTATTTATAACATCATTATATTTTTTTAATGAAATATTATATGATAATAAATTGTTATGAGTGTTTTTAATATTTGAAACTGTTTAACAATATAATACTTATACTCCACATTTGTAGACTTGTAGAGTATCAAACCAAAAAATAATAGACTCCACATTTGTAGAGTTGTAGTACCAAAAGAAGAGTACCAAACCAAAAAATATAACTAAAACCTTGGACTACAAACCTATGTTGGTTATTATAGTATAGTATAGATGTGCGGGTTTGGGAAGGCGACTTTCGGCTTCATTCTGATAACAAACTAGTTTCTACATTTCTTGATTGGTTGATGTAAAAAAACAAAAAAAATTATAATAAACTACTTTTTTCCCCAAGAGTAAGAAGCACTTATTTACCCAATGGTCCCGGTGTCTCTTCATTTGGATATTGCATTAAATCGATAAAAAACCAATTTCTTAAGAAATTTAAAGGATAAAGATTTGAATTTCAAAAACTACAAATAAAAAGCACTCTCATTTTAGATATTTTTTTTATTTTAGTTCACGGATTGAAGAGGTAATATTTTATTACAAAATATTACAATCTTTTTTCAAAAGACAATGTGCAGTTAAAATTTTTTTTAAATAATATGATACCAATTATATGAAAATTTTAAATTATTTATTGACAATATTGATATGAATGCATGGACATCCATTATTTATGATTATAATCAATTAGATATTATTATGTGACATTTGATTATCGGAGATGTATTGTGAAAATAATTTGATATTATAAGAAACATTTATGTCATATAATTATTATAAATAAAATTAATTTAAACATGTTATTACAATTTTTATTTTTTAATTCATTTTCATTAATTGAATATATGATGTTATAATATCATTCAAATATAACAATTGTATTTTTGTTTTTTTGTTTGTCGCATAAACAAAAGTTAATATGAATTTTGTTTAACCGGAAAATACTTTGTATTTTTAAGTTAGGAGACAAAAAAATATATCAAAACATCAGTGAAAGTTTATTGCCTTGAAAAGAAATTTTGGTGAAAGTTTAATTATTTCTTTCTAAGAAAAGCGATGTTGTATGTAAGTGAATAATGAATTGGACTAGTATATATAAATAGAATCCTGAAATTTTCTTCATTTAAGGAAATCATTAAGAGGAGATTTAGAAAATAAAATTTTAACATGAGGACAAAAATACCGGAAATTCACTAAACAAAAAAGCAGATAAAAACATACTCCCTCTGTCCCATTTAATTGTATACGTTTCTTTTCAACTGTTCGACACGCATTTCAATGCTCTTATGAAATATAGTTCCGTAACTTATTTTTGAGATTTTCTTTTTTGAATAAAAATATAATATCCAAACTTTAATTCAGAAAAAGAAAATTCTAAAAATAAATTACACAACTATACTTTACAGGAGCATTAAAGTCCGTGCCGCGTCCCCGTCCCCCAATGTATACTACTCAGGGCGACGGAGGGAGTAATTAGTTGAAATGTAAAAATGGCAAAAGATTAGTTATGGTAGCAGCGTAAATGCAGAGTCCAAATTGCTTATTTTTTTTTTTTAAAGCAGAAAATATATTCCATAAAATCTCAGAATTTCTTACAAAGAAGCCAAAAGGGGACCGAATACTGATATACAAAAGAGAACCCCACATGAACCCCAGACAGCAAAAGAGAGCACATACTAGAAAGAAAAACTGAGACCCTGAATAACTACTACAACCTGTAAACAAATACAGTAATAGTTTGATCATGGGTGGGGGTTGGATTATGTTGGATTCATGGGGTTCAGAGAAGAGTGTGTTAGATGTTGATAAGCATGCTATTATGCAACGCTTTCATATACATGCTAGGGATCTCCGTGTTCTTGATCCCCTTCTTTCCTATCCTTCTACTATTCTGGCTCGTGATAATGCCATTCTTCTCAATCTTGAGGTACATTATTGTCTAGTCTTTTAAATTAACATTATTATTTTGGTTTCTCATGTTTCGTTTCTTTTGTGCCCAGCATATCAAAGCTATTATTACTGCGCAAGAGGTACGTGCCTGGTTTCTTTTGTGCTTGAACCTGTTTGCCGGGGCTTTAATCCATTTCCGACTTGGAAGATATATGTTTGTGTAATAAGTTAAAAACTTACTTCTAGTTAAAAAATAAGCTAAAAGCTGACTTAAATTCACAAGTTAGTGGGATATACTTTTATGAATAACTTGTTTTATTTTTTATGAATTCTTCTACCAAAAGTCAATTTCATCGCTCAAATAACTAACCCATCAAATTTATTTTTATTGTTATGTTTTTAACAAGTCTTGAGTCATCTATCATTCAATGTCATTCATCAGTATCCATCCTAATCATTATAATGAGTTTATCTGATGCTAGCTTAAGATATATGTCCTGGGCACATACCTCAATGGATAAGAACTGCTTACTGGCCAATCGGCAACTGCAAACATGATTTTTCGTGGTTACCATATAACATCTAATTTATATAATGCTTAGTATGTAATGTTTAGGGTGGACTAGGGACTTTATTTTATTTTTTTGAAATTGGGATTATGTATTATTCTAAAGATGTCAGCGCAATGCATTATTTACTACTGATAGGTTTTACTTCGAGATCCTTTGGACGATAACATCATCCCTGTTGTTGAAGAACTGCGGAGGCGATTGCCTTCACTAAACATTACTCCCCAAGATCATGGAGAAGAAAAAGAGTCAAGTGTGCAAAATGATGGGGAAGCAGGTGGAGATAGTAAGTTCTCTAAAAGATGAATATATTGAAATAAGACTCTATTATTTTTCGTTCTATTCTCCCCAACCAAACACAACATTGATGTTTCCCTTCTATGGCTCTTAAGATCAGCTACCTTAACGTTCTTATTTTAATCTTAATTTCATCTTATGTCCTACATTTTTTGATGATAAAGCAACAGAACCTCCTTTTGAATTCCGAGCCCTTGAAGTTGCTTTGCAAGCCATTTGTAGCTTTCTAGCTGCTAGAACAAATGAACTGGAGATTTCTGCTTATCCAGCCTTGGATGAGCTTACATCTAAGGTAATTCTAAAATGTTACACTCATCTTTACATCTTTTATTACATTGGTAGCTCAAGAAAATACATATTTGAAACATGAAATGTAATAAGGGATAAATATTAACAGATTAGGCCATGGCATTATCATTATCAAGATGCATGTATTGAGCCAAACACGCTATGTTACATTTTCATCGAGATAACACTTGCTATACCATAGTTTCTAATTGGTCCGTTTTTTTCTTTAAATAATAGATAATTTTAAAATAGAGGAACGTACTGAAAAAACGGCCAGCTTACATTAGGAACCACACTGAACCCCTGACAACATAATAGAGGTGAAAAAACATAAATCTTAACTAAACTCTAGCAAACCAACTGCCCATTTGTACTTGCACTGCTGGACTTAAATATCATGATCCGTCCCCGGATCAGCTTCAACATTAGCCTTACAGATAGCCCCATTGTCTTCAACTCCACCCTTCACAGAACCTTCCTCATATTTAGAACTATTCCCCATCAATGTCATTGCTGAATTGTCAACTAACTTCATTTGCAAGACAGGCATAAGCAATTTTCTGTCTAACTTTGTCTAAGTTTATCCTGGACTGGGGGGGGGGGGGCAAAACAGAGTGGTCCTCCCTTTGAGCTATTTTGCTGGCGGGGATATACGTGGATGAGCTTTGTCTACTATAGCAGTAACATCCATAGGAACAGACATGTTGATAGTTCGAGTAATTCGAGTTCGAGGTTAGCCTTGAACCTGAATTTCCTGAATGTCGTCATCGACTTCCATATCATTTCCCAATTCATGAGCTTGTTATAATGTTCTTCCTCTGTCAGAACCAATGAAATACTGACGGTGATCCTCCCAATGTTCTTGTGTGAAACAATATAATGGTATAGTTCGGGTGCGCGTCAGGAAGCAATAAAAGCATATGACCGACAAAAATCTTAATTAAAAGCTGCTACTAGCAAATAATATTGAAGAGATACTATTAAATTCAGTCTTTAATACTTTACTGAGCTATGTACGGCTTAATAAATTGGACTTGACCTCACTTAACTATCAAATTATATAGCCTTCATAACCAGAGTTTTTGCCCCCAGCCTTTGCCATTTTATCTTCTTCTATATTAGACTTGAGAGTTCAAAGCAACATAAGAGATCTTAATATTCTCAAATTTGCTAATATTAAGAGACAACTGATTGGTTCCCACTGCATTATTTATAATCGAAACTCCCCAATATGCCTTAAGGTTTCCTCCAAATCTGTAAAAACACCATTGCCAAGCTTTTTTTTTTTAATCCTTGTTAGTACAAGGAAAAAATCTCTTTAAATAACTTGTTTAGTTTACAGCCACTCCATACCACTGCTAAATAAATAAACATAGGATGTGTTTAGATGCCACACGCTGCACCAACTGCAGCATTATAATAACACTTGCAAAGTGGAAGGCATAGTCTAAAAGACAGTGTCCTCACCGGAAAACTGGACCCCATGACCTTTTTTATTTATAGTATTTGGGTGTAAGTAGATAGAGTCAAGTTCTATGGAGACCGTGTTTCCGTTGGAGACCTAGGTCTGTTACTAGGACCTGGCTACAAGTGTCTAACATAAATACGTGTCCAAGTATCAGACTCGGCAACATTTTGAGAAGTATACATGTTATTTCCCTAAAATAAGTGTCCAAGTTTGAGTGTCCATGTCGGAGTGTCGATTGTTCGACGGGTTCTCAAAGGTAAAATGAAGAGTCCGAGTAACATAGATCATGTATGTTCTGCATTGAAAATATTATAGAATGTATTGTTTCATATATCGCGTGTTCTACAAATATCACTATTTCATTGAAATTCTTAAAAATTATGTATCTTCTGCAAGCAAAAGCTTGAAACTCGTGTAAGTTCTGCCAGTAGAACATTGCAAGACGTATTGTTATACAAAACATGTTTTGCTTGTACATAATTTACAAGATTTTCAATGAAAAGTTTTCGTAAAATTTATTTTACCAAAAATTAAATTTGGCAATATTTTATTTTTAGAATATGTGTAGTCTTCAAGATCTCTGATGAAATAATGGTCTCCATAGAACTTTTCTCCATATATATATATATATATATATATATATATATATGAGTAAAGTTCTATGGAGACTATATATATATATATACATATATTAACAATTTTTAAGTCAGAAAGGGACACTGGAACATATATATACATTTTTCCGATTAGAAGTACAGTTTGATAATGATATTTGGTCATGTGGTTGCTCCCCCATGCAAGAAGGGTAGAAAAGGAATTATAGTAAGAAGAAAAAGGAAATAAGGCATAAAATCCACAATGCATTCAAAAGAATTATATTATTGATGAAATTGTATATTTGATATTCATTTGTTATATGTTTCTTCTTTTCACGCTCTTACAGCTGTTAATGAGTGCAGATTAGTATCCACAATTTGGATAAAGTTCGTAAATTGAAGAGTGGAATGACAAGTTTGACTGCCCGTGTTCAAAAGGTGGTGACGTTTTCTCTCATAGTCTCAAAAATATGATATTTATTAAAGCACTTACTTTCTAAGACTGTTCCACAAAAAAACTTTGTTTATGTAGCTGATTAAATTCCCATCTTTTACCGCTGTGTGCTTATAGCTGAATAGGGAAATATCTAATTAATTCTAATAGCTTTAGAACCCAGTCCTTGTAACAAAATTTACATATGTTGGTGTAGCTGTCTAGGCACATCTTCTAGCTTGTTTGAATAATCTGATGTCGCTGCTAATTTATTCTGCATTTTAGTATGTGATATAAGTATTAAGAACTGTATATTGCACTATATACTTGCAAATTGAACACTTTGTGCGGATGTGTTGTTTTTAAGAACCTTCTATATTTGGAGGAAAGAGCTGGATAGTCTTTTAGTCTGGGCATATCTTCTAGCTTGTTTGAATTATCTGATCTCGCTGCTGATCGGTTCTGCATTCTACTATGTAAATTAAGTATTAAGAAATGTTTATTGCTCTATATACTTGCAAATTGAACACTTTAGACTGATGTGTTGTTTTTAAGAACCTTCTTTATTTGGAGGAAAGAGCTGGACAGTCTCATCAAGGTAGTTTATAACATTTAATACTGAAACGAAAGCTAGGCCACTTAAAAACTAAGCTCAGGGGTCATGTTGTATAGATCAACGGTAATATTGAAATACAAAAATAGTACATGACTATTTTTTGGAGATAGTAAAACGATATCTGAAGTTGTCTTGTAATGAGCAGAATTAATATTTCTCTTTGTTCAAGATCAGAATTTATGCATAATTGCGTACAGTGGTTTTACTTTTGTGCTGACGAATTGCAGGTGAGGGATGAGCTTGAACAGCTGTTGGATGAAGAAAATGATCTAGCTGATCTTTATCTGTCCCGAAAGTTGTCTAGGGCATCACTTTTGAGTGGCTCAGTTGGTGCAAGTTTGTATATTTCTTCCCCTCACATAAGTTCTAAAATATCTAGAGCTAGTAGGGCTAGCATGGAATCTATACAGGGAGATGAAACTAATGTTGAGGAGCTTGAGATGTTACTTGAGGTCAGATGCGAACTTACTTGTTTCTTACTATCTAAAGCCACACGATTTTCTAATCAGTCGGTAATTTTAATTATTTCAGGCTTACTTTATGCAGATTGATGGCACTTTAAACAAACTGACAATGGTAAGAATGTTGCGTATCTTCATGTTTAATAGTAGCTTGTTTAAATTATTTAATGTTTTCTTTGTGCCTGATTTTAAGTAAAAACATAAAAGAAATGAAGTTTCACTATCTATGAGTGTGAAATTTATTTTTTATTTTAAACCTTTTTAAAAGTAATTCATTATATCTATGCGATTTAAAATCTCTCATCATATCTACTCATTGTCAGATATTTATGTCATTTTTATATGAATAGAAAGATGTACTAGGCCTCTTTGATGGTGCTATACTCCGGTAGATAGTTACACATGATTCCTAATTATCGTCATCTTTAGCTTCCTCTCTAGCATAAAATTCTGAAACTTCTGCTCGTGTTACTTTTTTAACCTCTCAACTTGCAATGAAAGACCAATCCATTAAGTATGAACAATCCCTATATAATATTTATTATACCATTCACTTTATAATGCTTAATACCGAAGTTTATTATTTGGAGAGCTGTCACTCATCAGCATCTCAAGTTTTATATTTTATGAAATTGTGTTGTCACCCTCGGCAACAAAATAAAATAAACAGATTGTTAAGCCTCTATTTGACATTCATTCATATTCTTCGTTCACTTGGTAATTGCAAATGTTTATATCATTTGGACTTCAGTTTAGTATACCATATATAGATTTTATAGTGGTGATAGTGAAAGTCGTATGCTTGTGCTGCTTATAAGGTTTTAAATTATACTCCATCCCGAAACATATGGGTTGGAGACGTGATAATATATCCCTATATGATATCTAACATTGTAGAAAAGAGAGCTTAAATTGAAACTAAAAATCCTGAACACAATACACGGGCCGGTCATTCCTATCAGAGTTGTAATGTATTGTGCATTTGTTGTATCTGATTTCTGCATTTTATGTACTCATAATTTAATATCTATTAAAATGTGTACCTCCAGTTATCGACCATTACAAAATACATACTTTTGTTAAATATGACTAAGAGCATCTCCAATACTGATGCCCTAAACTATAATTTTGAGAAATCTGCTACAAAAATCCACTCCAGCCGAGTCCTAGTCATTACGTTTAGCAGTGTGATGAGCGCTGATGATTAAAAAGTGTGACGATCAACACCAACTCCATGACGTCTTTTACACTAATTATTTATAGGATATAAGTAATTCATGACCTTTACTAAAATTATACAACTAATTTTTGTAGACTAAGTCATGTTGCTTTCTCCCTTTTCCCCGTGCCCCAATTAATTTTTCTAGAGTTCTTTGTTATTACACATTTAACTTAATATATATGTGTAAGATAAAACTACAAATTTTAAAATATTTTATATTTAATCCAAACACTTAATATTCTTTCTCATATGCTATCTATACTCAAAGTAATGTAAATCTTTTTTTTATAATTCTAAATATTATATACTTCTAATATGGCCCAAGGTGTTATAATTTGTGTATATTCACAATTTTTATAATCAAAAATACTGAAATACCCATCAAGTAGTTAATTGTGTGACGGAAGTTGAGTACTCAGTCTGCAAGATACCCAAGTTGCATACACAAAGTGCAAAAGTGTGCAACTTTAAATCCACACTGCATTTTACTCGTCTTCCGATCAACTATTATGACATAACAATGTTTTCACGACATAACAATGCAGGTGCGCGAGTATATTGATGATACAGAAGATTATATCAACATTCAGGTAACATATATATGAGTAATGCTAGTTAATTAAATGCTTTTGTCCACAACTTATGCTCTCTAACAACTTTGGCAATATAATTGTAGCTTGACAAGCATCGAAATCAGCTGATTCAGGTGCTTATTATTATACAAAATGTTACTGCATGTGCACTGGTGTTTTTACTCATTAGCTGCTGATACATGTCTTTCACTTGCTATTGCAGCTAGAACTCTTTTTAAGTTTAGGCACCCTCTGTTTCGCCGTATATTCATTGGTGGCCGGAATATTTGGCATGAATATTAAATATACTTGGAATGATGATCATGGTTATATTTTCAAATGGGTAAGTCCTCAAGTTGTAATTTATGCAGAACCTAAGTTCTATGATAAGTTGCTTTCATTAATCTTTGCTCTTTTCCAAAGGTGGTTATTCTATCAGGGATCGGTTCAGCAGTACTTTTTCTACTTGTCATATCTTATGCCCGCTTCAAAGGCGTATTGTCAGATCTTGAACTCTACCAACCAGCAGAGGACATCAAAATGAATAAGATCCAGTAGCGAAGTTCTACCCATGACTTTCAACAGAGGAAAGATATTACTTCAATGTAACTCTAGTTAATTTGGTTGGTATCTTAAGGATTTATTACCTCATGCAGGATCACGATTAAAGTGAAAATTTGTTATGGAAGGAAGATTTTACAATTTTTAAGATTGTTTGGAAACGTAAATGGGCTTTACTTAATTTTAATTAATTTGAAAACAAAATATAAACTCTTATACAAGAGTTGCACACTTTTATACTGCACATAAGAGTTGCAACTTAAAAATTTTGACACAAGTTACATAGCTAAGCATTTCTTTTATTTTACGCTTAAGAGTTATGATGCATATAATTTTACAAGCTACGGCGTTCTTGTTAAACTTTTCCAGAGCTACTGCTCTCGTTTTACGCTCTTGTCTGGTCACCAGCTTCACTGTGATTTAAGTTTCATTTTTCGTCAACATATTATATTTTACTTTAAAATTATTTATAAAATATAAATTACATAATAAGTCCAGTTATTTATAAAAAGTATATTTGAGAGTAATTCGTGTTGTAAGTTGGTCATCCAAGTAAATCAAAAAAAAAATATCATTTATTTAGAAATTTAATTTTTCCGAAAATAATTGTTGAGATTTAACAAAGAAATTTTACTCTTAGGAAAATAATTGTTGAAATTCAATATATATTACTCCCTCTGATTTCTATATACTTTCTTTTTTTGGATGTCTCATTTAATTCTATACATTTCAAAACTTTCCCAAAATAGTAATCTTTTATAATATAAAAATCTCAATCATCCACTTTTACAAATCTATCAATTATATATTGATGGGTTCTACCGAGTATACCCACTTTTCTTTCTCTTTCCGTATACTTTATATTACTCTATACACTTTTTTTAGTCGGGAGTACACATTTATCAATATATATCATAAAAACCTAATGCTTATTTGTGATAAAAAAAAAAAGAAAAAAAAAAGCAAGGTGTAAACCGATCAAGTCCATCCACACACGCACGATATTTTGTGTAGCCAGCTGAGGCTGAGCCGTGTGTATACATAATAATATCTTGTTAAATTTGCAGTCTGCTGTGAAGAATTAACAACAATGGCAGCTTCTGTGTATTGCTGTGTATCCATAAGTAAATCTTTATCTGCTGCTGAAGACTTGGGCAGCACCACCACAAGCCCAATATCCAATACAAGACCCACCAAGATAATCTTGCCCAAAAAGAAGCCTGAGAAATGGTCTACTGGAACTGCTCCTGGTGAATATGGGGGCCCACCATTGACTACCAAGCTGAGGAAGTCCTGGGGTGGCCCTGGTGAAGACCCCATCACTTCTGATGATTATATTTGGAATAGAGATTTCATGCCTCGTATGAAGAATTTGTTTCAGGACCCTTCTCAAAATCCCCTGTTTGATCAGCCTCAGGTGAGCTATTGTCATTTGGGAATCTTTATTTTTTATGCTGTTAATATTGTTTGTTGATCATGATTCGATGAATTATTGTTGATGTGATGATTGTAAGGAGTTTTGGTTGAGGGGTTCGATTAGAAATGAAAATGTCTTGGTGGGTGTTGTAACAAATTCGATCAAGGTTTTTGGGTTCACCACTTGTAGATTAAGTACCTTTTTGTCGTAAATAAGTAACTTAATTTTGGAAATGCTTACATGTAGTCCAGAGGTGTTTATCATTTACTTGTCTTTCAGAAACAAGTACTTTTTATGTCCTTGTACTTATTTCTCAAAAATATGATAAGCCAAATGGGGCATATTAACCTAAAAACCTTAGGTTGTGTTCATTTCGATGGAATGGAATGAAAAATTATAAGGAAGTTTTACGGAGATGGAAGAAAGTATGAGAAAATAATGAGCAAATATGAGTTAGTTTAAATTTTTTGTGATGAAGATTGTAGGGAAATGTGATGGAGAAGTGGAATGAACATTCCTTTCAAAGCATGTGGGTTAGATTTTTAGTTCAAATTGTTTAGAATGGAATGATTGAAGCAATGAAAATTATAGACATTTTCTATGAACTCCCTCGATCAAGAGTATAAATTCCAGTCCATTCCCTTCAAGTGAACGCAGCCTTAGAATATCTATGATTTATATCTTTCTTGAAATTCTACTCAAAAGTATAGCCGAGAATCTTTGTTTGGGTATTTACATGTTGATCATTAAATAATATGAAAACAGTTTAAACTGGATGCTAACATTATATCTGTTTGTTTTGGCAGGAAGAATCTTCAGGTTTTCTTAGCTTAAACAGGGTTATGAGTCTTGACAAGTATGTGCTTATTCACATTTTGTATTTTGACCATTTAAATATCTTTCATTTTCTTTGCTTCTATCTTTTATCTAACATATTCTAATTTTTTAAATACAGCATGGATGCTGACTTTAGCAAAGAGTTAAGAGCACCTTCAAAAATTCTCACAGAAACAAAAGTTGAAAGAGCTCAAGTAATATATTTTTCTTCCAAATATGTAAGCTTTATTAGAAGTTGTAATGTATTGTATTCTTCTCTCTAAATTACTTAATTGTCTTTCAGACTAGTGGAGATTTGAAGCAAAAATGGAGACCAGCACCTACACGACGCGAACAAGATAAGTGGGATAGAGCATACAAGGCTGCAACTGGTGGCAGTGTATTCCCTCCACTTTTCCCTTTCTCTTTCAGTATAACTAAGACTGATTCTACGTAGTCTTAGGCAGTTCAGGGATCTCTTTGTTGGTTTTATTTCTCAACGTAGCTTGGTTTAACCCTACTATCAGTTAGAGCAACCCCAGTGTTAGCTGCAAAATGGCTATAGCCAGTGCTATAATATAGCACCAAAAAGCGATTAGATCTTTGGTTGCGTAGTTGGAACCAAATATGGATGCAAGTTTGCATTGAAGTATGGCATTGTACTGTTGTGGTCATTTTATGCATATAGTTCCACTAGCAATAGAACCATATGTAGCAATTAGCATTGCATTAGAGTTTCTCTTAGATGTATATGCAAATGACAATGCATTTAGATAGGGAGTGCTGATCTTCGTGTAATTGTAGGAAGTTATGTTACGAGAAATTAAGAAGCCTGTCGGTGATCCGGAGGTTTTAGCTGCACAGTCGAGGGAACAGTATTACAAGGTATTCATACATATGATCTCTCCATCTAACATCATAAACTTTTTTAGCTGATAAAACTCTATACGTATTTCAGTTTATAACCTTTTTCGCCATTATAAAATTTTTGCAGTTGAAGAATAAAATGCAGTTGCTTACTCTAGGAATAGGTGGAATTGGTTTAATCTCTGCGTATGTATCTTATACTCCAGAGATTGCGGCAAGGTAAGCCTTGAGATTTTACAATAGATTTGCTAATATTCGATTATAGGTTGAAACTCTACCTTGTCTGCATTAAGTGAAGTTGTTTATTGTTCATTTAATGTGTTCAGTTATGGTGTTGGGTTTCTTGGCTCATTGGCTTACATTCGAATGCTTGGTAATAGTGTGGATTCTATGGCTGATGGAGCCAGAGGGATTGTCAAGTATGTAACTTTCCCTTAAATGCGAAACTATATATTGATGTGTTTGCGTGTGTATGAGCTATCATATTCTTCTTTGGTTGCTTCGAATTTCCACAAATCAATTATATATGGGCCCTCCTTTTCTTGCGGAGGGGACATAAATTTCTAGAATATAAATTTATTTGCAGAGATCTGTTATCTTTGCCATGTTGAGCACGTAGAAGGCTTGGATTCGGGTTAAAATCCCTGTATGAATTTTCCTGATCAAAACTTTTTAATTACAGAGGAGCTATTGGGCAACCAAGACTACTTGTTCCTGTTGTTTTGGTCATGATATTTAATCGTTGGAATGGGTGAGTGGCCGGACATTCTCGTCACATGATTTTTTTATTTGTATAACCATGATTTGATTAGATATCTTAATCTATATTCTTTTTGTGAAGTATATTTGCAATATTTCTCACTAGGAGTTACTGGTTTTGTACAGGATTCTTGTTCCGGAATATGGGATCATGCAACTAGAATTAATACCTATTCTTGTTGGGTTTTTTACATACAAAATTGCAACTTTTACTCAAGCTATTGAGGAAGCGTTGACCATAGTCCAGAAGAAGAGCGAGGTGTAAGGTGATAATAAAGATCAGGTGGTCTCACAGTTCTGGGAAAAGATAACAAAGGTATGCCACTAAGGGAACATGAAAGGTTTGCGTGGTTTTAATTGAGGCACTTGGTGAAAGAAAGGAATAAGCAATTTGAACATAAAAGAACTACGTTTTAATATATTTTTCTGGGTTGCAATATGATATTATCATAGATTCAGCATCTGTCAAAAAAAAAGAAAAAAAGTTTATCATAGATTCAGCAGATAAATTCTCTCTTCCACTTGTTATGGCATTCTGAAGTTAATAATTGCTTGTTTGAATTGTATAATGTTAATGCAAAGTAACCAAAATCGCAACAGGTGTCAAAACATCTTCTCCAAAACTACACTTTCTGTAGATAGTAGCTAATGGCTTAGTATGTATAGATTTGACTTAAATTTCAGAGTCTAGATTTGCTTTTCAAATGTTTTCTTCAGCACTAGCACTTCAAATGTAGGTTTTTACTCGCTCAAACGTCATTGTTTTCCGTCTTGCTTTCTATTTCTTGTACAACTAATTTGCTCTTCCATTTTTTGATAGGAAGACACAGATTGCTCTTAGACAAGAAGATCAAGGAAAGCCTAAAGGAAGCTGCAGCTAGGCTCTTCATGTTATGTATGCTCTTTGCACTCTATAATATAAAAATCAAAAACGATTCTAACACTGCAGAGGGCAATAGGCAGCATACCATGGCGACTCTGTAATTTTTATTTAGAGACAAATGCAGCTCGCTTGAAATCTATATCAGTATTAATAGCAAAATAAAAGGAAATATGTAATCAATATAATATAACAATTTCTTTTTATCTATGCTATAGTCCAATTATTGAAAATATTTACCACATGACAATCAATTTATAACTTTACTCAAAAATAACAACTTAAACGATAAAGACTCATTTATCTTATCTTATTAAGAAAAATATATTATTTTTGAAAAATATGCGTAAATATATATTCTTCTCAGAAAAATATTTGTTTTTAAAGATAAAAATGTTAGATGTCAGAAATAGAATGCAAATATTATAAAAAAATTTAAATAAATTCTAATGTTTGGAAGACAACTATAAGCGGAGAATTGGAAAGAGGAAGAAAAGCGTAATGTATTAAAAGAGCAAGCACAATTGAAAAGATTTTATTTCTGACGAGAACACAAAAATATGTCGATAACTTTACACCGGCCCGCAGTTTTTAAAGGAATAACTTTCGACAATAGTCTCTGGAATGATGATTTATTCGGTTTTCATTTTTTAACTTGTCGGAAATATTAATTACAAATATATAACTGGGATTTTGGGGCCATAGTGTTGTGTTTTTGGCTTCATGCTGCAGTGTTTCTTTTTGAATTGCTCACGTGCGTGCCTTACAATTTGTTCCCCCTCCGATTCATGATCAGTTTGAGTTACAATATTTAGCAAAAGTAAAATATATTGTTGTTAAAATAGTTATCTCATAAGATTAATACAGAAGTTCCTTCGCGATTATGACATATATTTGAATCCTTTTTCCACATGTTTCTTCAGTAATGGACACATATTAAATATTTATTTACGTGAATGATTTTTATGTGATAGAAATTTTTGTAAGATTTTTATACAAACAAAATTATAAAAAATTTCATCACCTAACTATTAAAGATTGTTAATACATGCCTTGTAATATATAAAAAATAATTCACCCATTAGATATATACAAACATCTACAATGATACATATCTTAATCACATTTTTGGACGTTAATTACCTTATGAGTAGTAAGATTTTATGATATTCATGGGTTATGTAGATTTTACGACTTGGAATTATACAAGGGTTTATTTGAGAACCGGTTCAAACTGCTCTGATGTTAAAAAAAAATTGAAGACAAAAAATGTTGTCAAAAAATTAAATAAATGTATAATAATTTTTTAATATACGCATAATTTGAATCATTATATAAAAATTTCTTTCAAGAAAATATAATATAACAATATTTTTACTTAGGTTTGATATTGAAATCATTGATCGTTTATCATGAAAACTGAAAAATAGTTTTTTCCAAAAATATACAAACATGTTTTTCTAAAAAAAAAAATAAAATATTTAAAAAAAACAATTTTTTAACAAAAATTATTATTTCCGTATGTAACGATAATAACAAACTGCGTCCAAATATAACAAGTCGTAATCAAATTTCGAATCTTTGTTTGATGTTGTCCTAGAGGAATATACGTATAATTAGAGCATCAACAGTGCTATCACGTAAATTGGTTAGCTAAAATATCATATAATGATAATTAATTACAACAGAGGTGTTATAAAATAATATATTAAGTGATTGTCAAAAGCTTAGTCAAGAAGACTCGCAAAACTTATCAAGTAAGTCTGGCGAAACTTACTAAGGAAGACTCGCAAAGCTTATCAAGGAAGTCTGGCGAAACTTACTAACGAAGACTCGCATAGCTTATCGAGGAAGACTTACGATACTTACTCGAGAAGAATAGTAATACTTAACCTAGAAGTATTGTAAATCTTAGTTAGGAAGATTCATTAACCAACCTCTATAAATAGCTGGTTCAGTTGAAATGAATTCTATTCTGAAATATTCCGAAATACAATTACTTTCTCTCTCCATCTTCTATTCTCTTTATACTTTCCAGGATAGTTTCTTTTCTATCGTTGTATAGTTTAATAGTATATGTTACAAGATTTACAACACGTTATCAGCACGAGACTCTGCCGAACTGAGATATGCCAAAGAAGGACTCTGCCAAACTGAGATAAGTCAAACAGGTACATCATAAACAGGTACAATCTAACCAACTCTAAATACTGCGACTTTCACAGAAATAAGGTACGATCTATCTCTACTCATTTTACGATTATTACTATCGTTATAGCTTATGACTTTACTATTGCTTGATTTGTTAATGGCGACAATGCCGTTAAAACTTTTTAGTTATATCATACTGTATAGATATTAAATTGTTTTTGTATTAACTTGAAATATTGATAGGTCATGTTTTAAATATTTATTTTACATTCAGAATGACGAACCTTGTAAAATTAGAATTTGTTGCCTTGGATGTTTCTGGGAATAATTATCTATCTTGGTTCCTTGATGTGATATTACACCTTAGTGCTAACAGCCTAGGACACTATTGATTTAGAAAATAATCCCCATTGTTTAACAAAATGTCAAACCAATTATCTTTCTAAGACATCACATCCATGAAGACCTAAAATCTGAATATCTCATTATCAGAAATCCCCTCACCCTTTGGAATAATCTCAAGGATATATTTGATCACCAGAAACCTGTTCACTTACCATCTGCCCGTTCTGACTGGTTGATTTGAGGTTACAAGATTTCAAATCTGTAGTTGAACATAATTCTGATCTTTTCAAGATAAGCTCAAATATTAATTTTGTACGGTGGAAATATTATTGATGCTGAAATAATTGAAAAGACCCTATCGACTTTTCACCCAAATACTATGATTTTGGCACAACGATATAGAGAGCGGAGTTTCCAAAAATATGGTGCGATGGTATATCTCCTTCTTGTGGTTGAAAAGAATAATGAGTTGCTATTGAAAAACCATCAGATTCGTCCCATAGGCTCTGCCCAGGTACCTGAAGTACATAACACGTCATTCCTGAAGAATGAACGTGGGAAAGGGCATAGAGGAGGACGAGGTTATGGACGAAACTGTGGACGTTGAAATTTCCATAGTCGGTTTCGAAATCAATATCATTCTGGCCACCTGAAGGGGCAACGTGATGGTTAAAACTCAGGCCACTAGAAATGACAACGTGAAGTGCCAAAAGAAAGGCATCCAAGAAGGAGAGAACCGAGGCATATGTCATTGGTGCGGATCTGAGGGACATTGGCAATGTACCTATCGCACACCTAAACATCTTGTTGATCTGTATGGGTTATCCAAAAGAATAATGGAAAGAGAGTAGAAACAAACTTTTCTAATTATAATCTAGTTGATGAACCAATCAATAAGGTCTCAAATGAAATAGATACTGGTGCTAACCTTTATTATGGTTGAGAGGACTAGACTTCATACGTATTGTCTTGCTTTACTTATTACCTTTATGTTTTACTTATTTTCTTTATCTGCTTGTTTCATGTTGTTGTTTGGTATACTCGGTGTGTTTTTAAAAGATGTTTTTCATTTATATATGTATAGAGATGGAAGATATATGCATTATTGATTGCACGACCACACACTATTTTAAAAAGTTAGAAATACTTTCACAGTTGACTAATAAAACCAACTTACATGTCTGGACGGTATCGGGTACATCATACATAATAGAGGTTTCTGAGAAGCTAGTTTTATTCTGCCAAATAAGACGCACATAAGATGCTCTATACTCTAGAAAGGCAACTAGAAACCTACTAAGGTTTAAAGATACTCGTTTGTAATGGTTTCACGTTGAAACTACTGATGAGAATGAAAAAGAATATCTTCTCATCACCTCAAACACCGTTGACAATAAAAAGGTCTTTGAAAAATTTCACTCAATTTCTTCAGGATTATATGTTACAAGAATAAGAGCTATTGAATCTCATAGTGTCAACATTCCCAAAGTCACAAACCTAAAACTACTTTTCCCTTGGCATGAAAGGCTTGATCATCTAGGAATATCTATGATGCGTCATATTATTAAAGAATCTAGAGGACATCCTTTTATAACTCAAAAGGTAATGCCCAAGGTGAACTTCCTTGTTCAGTATGTTCCTTAAAAAGTTTTGATTGTCTGATCATTCCTAGTTAAGCTTCAAACTGAATCCCCGAAATTCTTAGAAAGAATTCAAGGTGACATTTGTGGTCCTATTCATCCATCTTCTGGCACATTTAGGTACTTTATTGATGCGTCAACTCGATGGTCCCTTATATGCCTTTACCAAATTACTTGCCTTAAAAAATCAATAGAGTAAAGAGCTATGTGAGCTACAATTATTTAGTATCTTGTCAAATAGTAGTTCACAAATAAAATCGAATCATATGATTGTCATAGACAATCTTTTGGTTAACTGGTCATTAAAAAGATTTTAGAGATACTAGTGGGGGACTTTTGATAATTGAAGAATGTGCCCTTATTGCATTGTCACAAAGAACTACACTGAGGCACAATAGTATATATGCTGGTTTTGATTCTTCGTTTAATATAAGGTATCTAGAGCCATTAACTGGTGATATTTTTTCTGCTCAGTATGCTGATTTTCATTTTGGTGAATCTATATTCCCTAAAACAGGGGGAGAAAATATTTTGCATAAATTATGTGATATCTTCGAATGCATCAGTTTTGAATTATATTGATCTACTAATAATATGGGTCATAACTTCAAAGAGTTATTTATATGCAAAATATTGATAATCAATGCCGAATTCTTTTAGTGATTTTTAGACATATTATCACACATACATGCTATTAATGCTTTGGTAAGGATTGAAATCCTGATTTATAAATCAATTTTTGAAGAATTGGTTAGAGTATAATAAGCACGCCGGAAGCGTGGGAAATCTATTCGTACATAGGATATTGTACTGTGAAATTACAAATTGATTGTACTTGCCCCAGAAGCGGCAAGCTTTTTGATATATACCCTAAAAGCGGTATTACCCCTTGTAGAGGTTATTGTATTATGCAACGGAAATTAATTAGACTTGCCAAGAAGTGGCAACCATTCCATAAAATACCCCAGAAGTGGTATTACCTCCTGAAGAGGTTTGAGCCCCTGAAGTGGCTGAAACAAAATCCTTAGAAATGAGATTATCTCTGAAAGATGATATTGTCCCAGAAGTGACAAATACATACCCCAGAAGTGGTATTGCCTCCTGAAGAGGTTCAAGCCCCTGAAGTGGCTGTAACAAATCCTCATGAAGAGGAAATTGCCCCAGAAGTGGCACATGCCTCAGAAGTGGCAAATGCCCCAGAAGTGGCAAATGCTTCCATAAAAGCAAAGGTACCTGAAAATTATGAGATCTCAATGAGTTATGTACATAGAGGAAAATTAGTGGATCGTGAGAGTACTCAGATTGATGATGTGTATGTTTTTCCGTGATATGTGATATTATTATAAACTCTGATCCTAAACCACAGTGTGGAGAAGTGTCGACAATGAGATGATTGAATCGTGGGAGTATTGAGATTGATGATATGTATGTGATATTATTATGAACTCCGATCCTGAACCACAAAGTGTGGAAGAGTGTCGACAATGATATGATTGGCCAAAATGAAAATTTGCAATCGAGGAAGAATTGCAATCCTTGCGCAAGGGAAATATATATGGACCTATAATTTAAACACCAGCTGGTGGCGTCCCTGTTGGGAATAGATGAGTATTTGTATGAAAATGAAATGAGAGAAATGAAATTGTGAGATATAAAGCTTGGCTGATAGCCCAAGGATCCTCTCAGAGACCTGGATTTGATTATCAGGAAACATACTCTCCTATAAGGGATAGAGTCACTTTTGTTTCTTAATGGGTATAACTTTAATCACCAGGAAATATACTCTCCTGTAATGGATGAAGTTACTTTTCATTTTTTAATGAGTATGGCTTTGGAAACACGTCTGATGGACGTTGTGATAGCATACTTTTATGGATCACTTGATAGTGATATTTTATAAAAATCCCTGAAGGATTAGAGATAGAGGACACTAAGCCTCGACCATTATATTATGTTATATCCCAACGATTATTATATGGTTTGAAACAATTTGCTCGTATGTGGTACAACATGCTTGGTAAATAATTATTGAATGATGGATATGTTAATAATCAGGTATGTCTTTGCATTTTTATTCAACGTTCACCAACCGTTTTTGTTATTATTGTTGATATGTGGATGCTTTGAATATTATTGGTACTTTTTGAAGATATTACTGATGCTATTAACCATTTGAAAAATGAGTTTTGAAATGAAAGATCTCCGAAAGACAAGATTTTGTTTAGGTATACAGGTGGAACACTTATCTTCAGGCATATTTGTTTATCAATCAAACTACACTGAAAAGGTCCTTGATCGGTTCTACGTGGACAAAGCTCATCCACTAACCACGCCAATGGTTTGTCAATCACTCGAGGTTGAAAAGGATCCCTTCCGTCCTAGAGAACAGGATGAATAAGTACTCGGATCTGAAGTTTCCTACCTTCGTGCAATTGGAGCCCTTATATTGCATTTGTTGTGAACCTGTTGGCGAGATTCAATTCTGGCCCAACTAAAAGATGTTGGATACATGTCAAATCTTCACAAAGGCGATCACAAACAAAGTTACTGGAAATTCATGAAGCAAGCAAATGATGTATTTGGTTAAGACAACTCAAGCAAAGACATGTCTAAGGAGATCGAACAAAACACATATTGTCAGAATTCTTCCATACTCATGAGTTTCAAGAAAATGGTGATATTGATGTACAACAAGTTCGTTCATCCGATAACCTGGTGGATAAAACTGCAAAGTCATTACCGACATCAACATTTGAGAAGTTACGAAGTAATATGGGTATATGGAGATTAAAAAGTCTACTGGATCAAGATGTCGAAATGTGAGTAATTTAATTCAGGAGGAGACTGTACTCTTTTTCCTTCGACAAGGTTTTTTTTATCCCATTGGGTTTTTCCTTGCAAGGTTTTAACGAGGCAGTCAATCTCTATGATAACTCGCATTTGACAATCAAGGGGGAGTGTTATAAAATAATATATTAAGTGATTGTCAAAAGCTTAGTCAAGAAGACTCGCAAAACTTATCAAGTAAGTCTGGCGAAACTTACTAAGGAAGACTCGCAAAGCTTATCAAGGAAGTCTGGCGAAACTTACTAACGAAGACTCGCATAGCTTATCGAGGAAGACTTACGATACTTACTCGAGAAGAATAGTAATACTTAACCTAGAAGTATTGTAAATCTTAGTTAGGAAGATTCATTAACCAACCTCTATAAATAGCTGGTTCAGTTGAAATGAATTCTATTCTGAAATATTCCGAAATACAATTACTTTCTCTCTCCATCTTCTATTCTCTTTATACTTTCCAGGATAGTTTCTTTTCTATCGTTGTATAGTTTAATAGTATATGTTACAAGATTTACAACAAGAGGTGATTTTACTCCAAAATATTAGCTTTAATTATTAGTTTTTAGAATCTCAAAAATAATATCGTATTATCAAAATTACTGTAAGAAAGAAAAAATGAGATACAAATCTATAGATAATATGAATGGATTAATAAGCATAGAAGACCAAACAAGATCAGCTAAAAAATTTATTATTATTAAATTATGATTGGAAAAATGATTATATATATACACATAGAGTTAGATTTTTTGGAGATCAGATAATTTGGAATATTTAGAGACCACATCCTATACCATTAGATTAACATAATAAAGAACAATAAATTTTGAAGAACAAATGATATTTTCATTTATTTTATAATTATCTTCTATTGTCTTGTTTGTGCGCAATCAAAATCTTCTGGTAACAGATTGAATTGACAATTACAAGTAATTATCTTGCCAAATTTTCTCTACCAAATCAATCCAATTATCTCCATGATAAATGCGGTAAAGCAAAACTAATGCATAATAATGTTAGCATAAATCGAAGAACTACAACGGCAGATGTAAGTTCAAAGAGTGTAGAACAACGTCTGAAAAAAACCTGAAAATAATAGTTGAGACATAAGTCGGAAGTAACGAGAACCACTACTAGGGGTGAGCAAAACCGAACCGGAACCGAAAAACCGGACCGAACCGTGTAAATTCGGTTCGGTTCGGTCCTAATTTTCTGAAAGTTCGGTCCATTCGGTCCGGACCGAATAGACCGAAATAAAGTTCGGTCCGGTCCGGTCCGTAAAAAATTATTTCGGTCCGGACCGAATAGACCGAATTGTCCAAAATATATATAATTTTAATTCATATTTATATTATATATGTATCTTATATGTTATAATTATAATATCTAGTTTGTAAATTTAATTATATGTATCTTTAACGAATTGGGGGTGATTAATTAATATGAAAATTTTAAAATAAATCATGAATTTTAATTAAAAAATATAATATTTTTTTATTTTTAAAATAATTTCGGTTCCTTCGGTCCGGACCGGACCGAACCGAATTATTTCGGTTCGGTCCGGTTCGGTCCATTATAAAACTTCGGTCCGGTTCGGTCCGAAAAAAATCTAAACTTCGGTTCTCGGTCTATTCGGTTCGGTCCGGTTTTGGACCGAACCGACCGAATGCTCACCCCTAACCACTACTACATGTGGTGAAAAATTAGGAGACATTTTGTAAGTACATTCGAAAAACCCAAATGATGAGTGTATCCATTGTTATCCGGTCAGATCATATATACTCCCTCCGTCCCATTGGATTGTATATAGTTTCCTTTTTGGGACGTCCCATCAATTGTATACATATCAAAAATAGTAAATTTTTATAATATAAAAAACTTAACTACACCCACTACCTTCTTCCACTACATCTACTTTATACATTAAATATTAGTAGGTCCCACCATTTTACTAACACCATACTCATTTTACACCTTAAATATTAATGGGTCCCACCACTTCACCCACTTTTCTTACTTTTCATCACCAAATTACATTTTTTTTCTTAACCTCCGTGCCACTTCCCATACGTATACTAATCAATGGGACGGAGGCAGGGGCGGAGCGAGATTGAGGCTGGTGGGGGCACTGGACCCCACTAGACTTTTCAATTTGATATATTTATATATGATATATATGCATATAAAACCTGGCTAATTGATTCAACAGATTTTGTTGAATGGGTTCTGTTTTGATTAATAAGGATTAACTGGTTCATATCTTTGGTCTAATATTACTCTTGGTTATAAATTATTACCAATAATGCTTCCTATGTCCGAGTATGCATGTCTTTTTAAAAAATCAAATTTGTCCTATCATTTCTTATATTATCAAATTTGTTATATGAGACGGAGGAAATAATATATTATTAAATTTTTTTGCCCCCACTACCATTTAAGGCTAGCTCGGTCACTGGACGGAGGGAGTATTAATAAGATTTAACTAAAATGTCTGTACGAGAAAGAGCCCCTACCTGCCAAGTTCATATAAACGTAAATGTGATATGTGTATGAGAAGGATGCGACCCAAAATTTGGTAGCCAATGAAAAGGACAAGAGAGGTCTAGAACAAACATGAGCAGCCGAGCAGGAAATGTCGAGTGCGCGTACATTCACATCTAACCTACTTGTATTTGAATACCCAGTCTATTAACTCGTTTTACATGCATAACCTCCAAATTATTGTCATCATTAGTTTAGCCACAGTTGTTGATTATTTTAAGATTTTGGCGTACGTTTTCTATTTCTTTATTCCATCCAGTACCTGCGAGGATATATGTACCCATAAGGATGACTCGTGTTTCGATGATTTCATTTTACTCCAAGCTATTTTTCTATAGGTGTAAATCCTTACTGTTATGTCTTCTATTTTTTTACAGTTTTTCGGTGTTTAATCCAATTTTTTATATTTAAAATTCAACAAAAATAAGCAATATTCCAACACTTTCCAACTTTTATAAAAAATGAATGGATTTTACTAATCCATCTACTTTTTTTTTTTCATTTTTACACTAATTCATACATATAGCTTTACCTCGGTGCTCAAATCATATGTAAACAAATGAGTGAAATGGAGGGAATATAGATTTTTATCTTTCGGTGAAAAAAATTAAATTACATAAAAATTTTATTGGAAACAAAATATCATTTTGACTTTTATCTATATATGTTTTTTATATATAAGTGCATTTTCGTTGATACTGTATGAGTTAATAGCTTCGCTATAGCGGTAGATTGGGGTATTTGGCTTGAAAAAGTTGCTTATATTTACAAGAAATTATTAATTGTAAAGTAAGTTTTAATTTAGAGTTTGATAGATAATATAAATTAGTAATATAATAATAAAACAGCACATATTATTTTTTAAAATGGTCATGAGCCCGATATTTTTTTTTCTTAAGGCATTAACTCTAATTTTATACACGAGGTGTGCATTCAACTGCAATTTTAATACATTATTTACGGTATATAAATTTTAATAGATTGAATCTGATTTTGATATTATGCGATTCTTCGTAAAATATCGCAGAGTTTGATAAAAGTTTTTAGGATTTAAACAAGTACTTCAAAAATTTATGAATTTTATTGGGATTTTGAGAAAAAACTTAAAAACAGATCCTAGAAAATCCAGGGAAGTCCAAAAGAGTTTATCAGTATTTGGATACTATCAGATTTTAATGAATTTTATACAATCTCAATGTAATATAATCAGACTTTAAAGCACAATTATAATCCTCATTAAATACTATCAGATTTTGTAACATAATAATGCCCAAAGTTTTGTTATATTTTTTAAAATCTCAATTGAATATACTCGAATTTCATGAATTAAAAAATATTTTAAAATCTAATTGAATCGAGAGATACCGGATATAGGATATTCTCATCCTTAAATTTTATTCTTCACGTTGATAATAAATTACTAAAATTCGAATCGCTGCGGATTTATGCGATTTGTTTTACAAGTGTGACATTGAACAAAAATAAATAAATTGGAATGTGATTGGGTAAACTGAAAATGCCATATCCCCCCACACACAAAGAATAAGTGGTAATTGGTAAATAAAAAGAAATGGTTGAAGAGTAGACTCGTAGAATGGTAACTTGACTTAATGGGCATGGCACTCAATAAAAAAGAAGAGAAATAAGTGTACGAATGAATTGAATAATGAAAACAAAACACCCATTACATATTCCCTGATGTGATTCACTCATTTCATTTCTCCTTCTCCATTTCCTCTCTACTCATTACTAATTTGCCCTACTTATTCATTCCTCAACTCCACTCTTTTCTCTCCTATCAACCCAAAAATGTCCAGAGAAAGAGGCAAAGAAGTGGGCGAGGACTCCACTCCCAGCCGATACGAATCGCAGAAACGCAGAGACTGGAACACCTTCGGGCAGTACCTGGGGAACCAGAAGCCCCCAGTGTCCATCTCCCAGTGCACCAGCAGCCATGTACATGGTTTTCTGGGCTATTTAGATCAGTTTGGGAAGACTAAAGTCCATGTTCAAGGCTGCGTATTCTTCGGCCAGCCTGAGCCTCCAGCCCCCTGTGCCTGTCCGCTCAGACAGGCCTGGGGGAGCCTGGATGCCCTCATAGGCAGGCTTCGGGCTGCCTATGAGGAAAACGGAGGGTCACCTGACACCAATCCGTTTGCAAGCGATTCCATTCGCTTGCATCTTCGACAAGTCAAGGAGGTCCAGGCCAAGGCCCGGGGGATTCCTTACAAGAAGAAAAAGAAGAACAAGACTACTGGTAGCCAGAGCAGCCACAAAGAGGATCAGGATGAGTCCAGTTCTGCCATTTAGTATCCAAGCTGCCAAAAACATATGGTAAATTAGTTTGATTGTTACAAATATCTAATTAAGTTTGATTGTGGATGATGATTTGAGTTGCTAAAAAGGGCCCATGAAGATTCCTGGAACATCACTAATAATAGATGGTACTAGTAAACAGTGTATGTAAAGACACTAGTACTGAAATATTCCCTGAAACTCTTTCAAACTTTCACATTTTCGTGTCGGTTTTTTTGTTTGTTAGGTTAGATTCTGCATTTTTTCTTGCGCCTCCACTATTCTGCATGGTGCTTTCTAGAACCATACACCCTCTCCTTGCTAATGTAACCATATGATAGTTCGAATGACTAGGGTTGTCGAAAATATAATTTCGGATACGGATCTGCTTGTATTCGAACTTATATCCGATTAGTCCAATAATACTTTTGCTTCCATTCTATAGCTCAGACAGAGCTTGATTAAAATCCACAATATTGCATCTCTGCTTCTTCAACAATCTGCCCACAAACTATTTTTATTACTTAGCAGGCTCCTGTTGCGTCCAATTAACCCTCTTTTCACCATCCAAAATGAGTTTGTTTATATGTAGATTAATCTTTATTAAAAAAATACACATATATTTATTTATCGGAAGAAAAATGATAAATCTTCAACGGGGTTCATGCCGGGGATCGGGATCGCAGAGCAAACTAATAAACGAGGACGAGTTTCGATTTATAGCACTCCCCGGCCCAGAATGACCCGATTACCATCCACCATCAGGACATATGCGTCTTAGCAAATTTTGTAGTTTGTATAGTTTGTATAATTAATCATATTCAAGATAAATGCATTTATACAACTGGTAGTAGGAGGCTTAACCACCGAGAAATATATATCTTGATGAAGCATCAATCTATTAGTGTAAAAGCATGCAAAAAGAATAAACTTGTGTTTTGTTTCAGGTTTGCAGGTTAGACGGAAAGTATGAGAGTTGTTGGCAATGTAGGTCAACTGATATTTTGAAAGGCACTTGAAATGGTGATGGACCATTCTACCAAATGCATTTCCTATCAGTTCCATAACTAATATCAACGCCAGACTAAATAAATCTATCTGCCAGAGTTTTCAGATTCCGGCTGTCCGCTTCATCATCAGGCATGGCGGGGAGGGCTATCGCTAGAAAAAAGAAAAAATGAAATCTGTATTTCACCGATTTATGCAAATATCTTCCAGTGAATTTGGTATGTCATGAACAATATTTCTATTGCCTGTTATATATGCAGTTTCTTGATTCGTATTATATCAGCATATATGTGCCGTGGTGTCTTCTGCATCTGGGTACTCAAAGCAAGTGTTCAAACTGAAAACATTACTATTCCATCATCACAGATTCTGATAGTAGAGAAGCACACTCAAAATTTACGTAATGGCGAGTCATGACTAAATCTAGGCAAGCATGTGCATAGCTACCATCAAACAGATCACTGCCCAAAAACAAAGATGTTCATAGAAGAACAATTCATGTTGATGATTTATCGAGAAAGTAATAGCTATCAAAAGAACAACTAGTCATTAGCTACGCCTGATATTCGGGTATACTATCCCTAACAAGTTTCACCCGCCTGTAAGCAGATTTCTATAGCATTTACCTTTCCAAGCAACCAAACTATACCTATATGTATGTGCAGACCAGAGCTGCCATCTAATATATAATCTCCTCCCATAAAATTAGCCTATGATCGGCCAAGATCCACCACCATCACAGCATCTACAGCTTACTCTCTGTTCCAAAATTTAATTAGTTAATATGCAATTCTTTACAAGTATAAAACAGGAATGAATTCAACAAGAGAAGATAATAGATTCTATTACAGTTGTTACTTTTGCATCTTGTGAAATTTAAGGATTTAAGTTAACGGCAAAAAATTGAAATGCGAGGAATGTTAGAGACATGCCAGAAATTCATAATTGCAGTTGGAACGAAGCTAGCACGCTTATCCCATATAGATTAGTACTCTCATGGGCTCACTAACAGAACTTACAT
The DNA here is from genome assembly GCF_001625215.2 of Daucus carota subsp. sativus. Taxonomy (NCBI): domain Eukaryota; kingdom Viridiplantae; phylum Streptophyta; class Magnoliopsida; order Apiales; family Apiaceae; genus Daucus; species Daucus carota. Next base: position 10,948,956 of record NC_030385.2, on the reverse strand, counting down.
ATTAATGAAAAAAGAAAAATTATACTTAAAAACAATAATTTTAAGTGTATTTTTTAATTTTTGTTATACACGAAGAATATTGTTCAAGATGGGTACGAGGACAAACAAACAGATGAAACATGTAACGCTCTAAAGCCTACATCGTAGAGTGATGCACCAGTAAAATGAAATGAATGCTGAGAGGATACCTCTCTTCACTCGGTAAATGAGCTCAACCGCAAGGAACTACAAACACTTCTATGCTTAAGCATCAGTTATGCAATCGAATTTCCACTAGAAAAATGTCTCCATAGGAGTCAACTAATCATGAGCCAGATAAGGGGATACTTTAAAAGGTGTAAATACTATCGAAAACTAATACAAGTAACACAAAAATAGCCTTTACAAAAGACACGCAGAGAGGTTCAAAGGTCAAAACCACCTAGCCTTAACTATTAAGCCAGAAGAATTCCACATTTAAAATCAAACACCAGCAAGATAATTTTGGACAAGTTTACATTAAATTTGTAAAAGAAAACATGAAATTTTGACATGAATCAAAGAAAAAAATTGACAGATTGAACTAAATAATCCACAATGTAGATCCTCTAGTGGAAGCATAAATCTCGAGAACCAAAGAACCAATTTTAATATAGTGTGAGTGTGTGACAATTTCTACCATCAAACCACATTCTCATATCATTACAAGTAGGAGAGCTCCCCGAAAAAATATGCATTACATGTATCATTCCCTCCACTGAAAGGTGAATCAAACCTAGTTACCCTTTAAGCATAAAAAAAAACAGAGAGGACTTTAACATGCTTCATTCTCTTTTTCTTGTTACTAAAACCACAAACAAGCACAAAGGCTTCCACAAATATAATTTCCATACTAGCATTGTATTCAAAAAGGACTCATGACATTATATGCAACAAAATTAGAACATTCAAATTGACATAAAAGAAAAAAGAAGTTGCTACCTTTATCATCATCAACAGCTCCAACTTGCTCATTCCCATCAACCTTCATCCTCAGTTCCGAAACATAATTCATAATCTGCACATTCAAATCAATAGCTAACTTCATCTTATGCTTCTCCAACTCAATCATGCGATCCATCTTCTCCCTCTCCACCCTCTCATACCTCTCCCCAAACTTCTCAATGGCCTCCGCTACCTTCCTAATCTCCCCTTCCCCGCCATCCTCCTCTTCCTCCGCCACAATCTTCGATGCCAACTCCGCCATTGCATCAAACTTTCTCTTCCGCGCATCCCCATTACCAGCCCCCATCACAATTTCCGGCGCCAGCCGCTTACTACGGCGACCCACCGGAATTTCAAAAGTCGCCGGAAAACTCATTTTCCTCCCTCGCCGGCAAATGGGTTGCCCATCCTCCGGCGCCGGAGCCGCACTTCCGATCAAAAAATCGAGAAAATCAAAAAACGGCCACTTGGGCACATAATTTCCGGCTGACTCGAGAACCCTGATTTTCTCCTTCTTATACTTCTTCTTCACCGTATCAATCCGATTCTTCACCTGAGCGTCCGTACACGAAAACTCGCCTGCGTGCCGGAGATTGACAGCGTCGGTGACTTGTTGCCAGTGAGTCTGCTTCAAGCTGCCGCGATTAAGCTCCTTGTACTTATCACCCCATGTCTCTATAAGCGTTTTAGTAGCTTCATTGGACCATATAATCTCCCGGGTCGGATCCAACTTCTCCATCCGTGTCGGAGGAGAAATGGGGTTCTCGTCTGTGTCGCCGGCCGTGATCGGAAGCTGGCTATTTCCGGTGAAAGAGCGTCGGGAAGCCGAAAGGGCAGACCATGAAGGAAGAGGACGGTGAAAAGATCGATGGGAAGTTGTCATGTGTGTGTATATGTATATCTATGTGTACGTAAGTGTGTGTAGCCGGCGGTGTAGTACGGCGTGATGATGAAGATGATATGAGGGAGTAGTAGTATAGAGACATACAAGAGTGGTTTACAATATTTTATATTTGTTTCTTCATTATTTTAAATTCTCATGCTTATTTAATTCATTTATTTCATTTTTCTGTATCTTTTATTCATTTTAATTGTTACACATTAGATTAAATATTTAAATACTTACATTATTCAAATTTTATAGAACTATTGAAAACTAAATTATTATCGATCACAGATGCCTAATCTATAATACTATACGATCATTGGTGACTAATCTATAATACTATACGATCATAAACCACGTATTATATTATGATAAGTTCGTACAATTTATAATACTAAAATTTGATTTTATTATATAATTTTTGTCATTTCAAAATTATATCTTTTTATCTTTAAAAAGATATATAAATTATATTTAACTTTTTCAACATATTATACTTGAAAAATAAACACAAATTAGTATATAACTCTCATTAATTCTAACTTTTATTTTAACGTGTGTTTTTTTTCAAAACGAATACAAACAACACATGTCATTATAACAAGATAACATGAGTATAATTTACGTTATTAAAATTTCATTTGGTCACATTTTTTTATCATTCATAGATTACTATTTTGTCTATTATTGTTCTGAAAAATATAAATATAAAACAATATTTCTTCTTGGTTAATATATACTGCTCGAAAACAAACATAAATTATCACTCAATCCTTGTTAACTCTAACTTTTTAAACTTGATGTGTTTTATTCCAACACAAACACGATCTATGTATGTCACTGTAATAAGCGAACATGAATATAATTTGTAATACTGAAATTTGATTTAGTCCTATATTTTTTGCCATTCGTAAATTGCCATTTTTTCAATTAAGACGAAACACTTGACAAGGCAGATATTGAAATCCAGGCGGGACAAACTCCCGAACTGTCAACAACAAACTGATTTTGAAACAAAGAATGAACTAAACAAATAGTCATTTTGTTTTCAGATCGCTTAACACATTGAATATTCATATTCTTTGATCCAAAAAGTATTATACTGATATCTCGAGCAATCCAACCTACATCAGTTATGAAACTAGTAGCATCGCAATTGACCTTCACATAAGCATCATCTGTAGTCCAATGTTCAGAACTATCAGTCAAATCAACTGATCCTGGAGAACCAAACGTCCCCAAAACATGAACAATTTTTTGTTGTAAAAGGCGAGCTCTTGCGGTATCCACCATCGTCCCAAAATCGATGCGAGTTTTACAGATCTCCCAAAATACCGTATAAATTCTTTTCATAATGATAACCGAAAAACATACCAAGACACATAAGAATAACAAAATATAACACACTGACATCTCAAAAAGATGGGCACAAACTAACATCCCAAAAAGATGGGCACGACTAACAACCTTGATAACAAGGTACTCAACAAGAGCGAATGGGTTAATTGGCGAGGGAGATGAAGATCTGGAAGGCGGAGAAGTGACGGCTGAAACCCTAATACGGGAGTCGACTCACAAAACAAGGGAGAGCACGTAATTGCACTTTGTTTTTAACAATATCTCTTCTTAGTTATAACGTATTCGTGAAAAGAAACACGAACATGTATGTCTTTTTAACTCTGACATTATCTATTTCAAGATAAACAAGAGTCCAAAGAAGATACTTCAAATGATATATCTTTTCTTATAAATGAAGAAACATAAAATGTGACTTAAAATTTATCAAAATACACATGATCACATATTAATATTAGAAAAATAATTATAGATAAATAATAAAAAAATTGTTGTTTAAACTACTTCTTTACAATATAAAAAAATTGTGAAAGCTAAATTTGTAAAAGAAAATATAATCAAATGGTTTATATGATTTAATCAAACTTATGGCATCCAACAATACTAAAAAATAATAAAATAATATTACAAATTAAATTATAAATACAACATTTTGAACTGTATATGAAATACTGTTCAAATATTAAATTATTATGATTAAGAACAAAATGATTACTCAAAAAATACGAGAATAAAGTGATTTAATATTGAATAATAATGAAATGGTGACACAAACTTATCTATATTGAATAATATGCAAAGGTCCTAGGCCAAATACGCCTCGTATATGGTGTATCGTTGGCTGTCTGGGCGCAGCCTCTCATGAGCCATAGCATCAGATCGTTGTACAATCGATCAGAGACTTGTAAATTTTGTGGTTTAACTCTCTCAAATTTCTCGGCTCCCCAAGCATATCTATATATTTTCCTCAAATTAATAAGAAATGAGATCAATCGAGGGTGAGCGACATTGTTGGACTTCGTAGGAAACAATATCGCCTCACAAAAAGTAAAAAACGTATCCCCCGGCCGGGTGTAGGAAACAATACTTTTCTCTAAAAGAACTTAACTTTACACCATCATGGTCCAGAGCTGATTCCCTTTGTTCATATGAAAGTTCTGGATCAGGCCATTTAAGTAACCATGTCTTTGTCACCGCAATATAAAAGTCGAGTCTGACCGACTCTACAATAATTGGTAGACCAGTCAATATGTATATATCTTCTTGGATCACTGCCATCTCCCCGAAAGTGAAGTGAATCGTGTTCTTTTCTGACCTCCAACGCTCCACTAAAGATGTGATTAAGCAAACATCATTTTGCATAACCGTTTGCGGATTTTTAAATTCCCGAACCCCCTTTGTTGCAATAGATACACTTAGTAGTCATGTAATCTCCATTGATTGAGATGTGACATACTTTGACAGATTTGGAGTTTATCATATTATTTCTCATTCCAAATTGTCGTGCTTATATGATTCTCTTGCTTATTAAGCACATAATCATCAACTGGTCCACAAGAATCTTTCGCTATATCTACGATTCAAATTAAATTATACCATTATTATCGACGTCAAACAAACAAACAACACAATAAATACGCAATTATCGCTAACAATTCTTTCAAAACTCAAAATCAAACCAACAATTCCCACCAACAATTTTAACTACCAATATAAAAATTCGAACTAGCAACAAAAGTAAAACTAATTCATACTACAATATTTGAATTTACTCATTCAACATTAAACTAAAAATTCTAACTAAAAAAATCGATATATCCAAAAAGAGTCAAACTTTACCAAAATTTACACTATCAAACTCAAACTCAAAAACAAAATTGAACTAAAAATTCAAACCGACAATTTTATCAAAATTATAAATCTAACTACTAATTAAAAAATCAAAACTAAAAAATCGACAAATCTAAAAAAAGTAAACTTTATCAAAATCTACACACACACACACATATTTATTTATATATGTATACATATATTCATAAAAATTCAGAACTTACATACAAAGAAACATACATATACACACACAAATATACATACACATATATACATACATATATATATGTGTGTATGTTTATATATATATATATATATATATATATATATATATATACATATGTCAATTGAAGAAAATACTCACTTAATTTGGTTGGAGTCGGCTTAAATTAGGTTGGATAGCCTCAATATCTCCTCAAAATCACCTAAAAATCACCTCCAAATCGGTTGCTAGGATTTGTAGTTGTGTTTGTTTTTACATCCACAATATGTTGTATAATAGAATTAATCCAGTTTCACTTAAAAAAAACCCGACTCGTTTATTATAGAGCGAAAGTGTAGAAGGGTAAAGTGGGAAAGAAAACCTACTGGACTTACATCGTAGTATATAGTGTAAACGCTGTATAATGCACCGTAAAGCTTTTTTATCCTCGTTGATTGTTTACTGAATGTTAGAGATGGTTGAACATAACTATATATAGAGAGAGAGTCTTACTTCATTAGAAACCTCCTTATTCTAAAAACTAAAAACCAAGCTGGAATATCACTAAATCCTAAAGGAAATACCACTAAATTCTAAAACAACCACATCTCCACCTCCATCTTCACTAACCCCACCTTCATATCCGCCACTGCCATCACCTTCATCGTCGCCTCCTCCATAACCACTACCACCTATATGCCGCCCGCCCCCTCCATAACCACCACCTCCATCTCCACCTCCATTATTTCTCTAACAACACAATCTCCAACTCCATCTTCACCAGCCTCATCTTGGTCGCCGCTTCAACCTCCTTCAGCCCCGTTCATACTTCTTTCTCCACCTCGGCTCAACTTCAAAAGGCCACTATTCCGGCAACGCTCCAACCCCCTACTTCAAGCCGCCCAGACCTCCGCTACAATCAATCCTTCGTCCATCTCCACTTTGACCTCCACCAACTCCACCACCGTCACCACCATCTGAATCGAAAACATGAACAGATCTGGAGATTTTTAGCAGTTTCTGGAACACATCTGAAGATTCTGGGGCAGTTTCTGCAAGTTTTCACTAATTCCTACAACACAGATCACTAAATCCTAAAGAGAATATCACTAAATTGTACAGAGAATATCACTAACTTGTATTTGTTTCTAGTTTTTATTGTAATACGCTCATGATCAAATACAAACCAATCTTAAAATAAAAACGAAAAACCACTATTGAAACTCCTTTAATTACTAAAGGCACTCACCTACACTAATAACCCAGCATAACAACCCCACCCAGATCTGCCCCATATCTCTCCACTCCTTCCACCTCTGTTGTCACACCCAAACCAACACTACCACCCACCTCATCGCCCTGATTTCGCCATCATCTTCACCAACTCTGTCCCTCCCTCTCCCCGTCATCACTATCCTCATCGTCTCTCTGTCATCACCAACTGCTGTACATTTTAGTGATATTCGCTTTAGAAATTAGTGATATTCGCTGTAGAAATTAGTGATATTCATTATAGTCTCTAGAACTTGATGAAAACTTCCAGATCTGTTCTTGTTTGTTGATTCTGGTGGTGGTGCCGATGGTGGAGATGGAGGTGGTAGACATGGAAGGGGCAAGGGCGTGGATGATGCGGGGGTGGGGGTTGAGATGGCGGAGGTGGAGGTCGAGGTGGATGTATGGCAGAGGTAAGGGCTGAGATAACGCGCGGAGGTGAAGGTGGTGTTGGTAGGAGTCGAGGTGGAGGTGGTGGTGGCAGAGGTCGAGATGAAGGTGGTGGAAGAGGTGGAGGTGGGGTGGCTGTTGATATAGTTATAGAAATCAATGATTTATGTTGTGCAAATTAGTGATATTCGCTTTACAAACTAGTGATATTCGCTTTATAAATTAGTGATATTCGTAAACTCCAGAGCAGAAACTCACATTTGTTGTGTTTCAAAACGAAAATCACCTATAAACGAGAATATCAGACTTTAAAACATATAAATTTTGCTCATAACACTAATAAGACGCTGTAATTACATCTTGAAATCGAAGAAGATGAATAATGGAGAGAAAGTGGGTTTGTGTTAATATGTAAGAGTTTATATGTATAATTCGTGTATATGTCAGGTGCTATGTTATAACGATGGGCACCAGTTGTAATAGTAATGGGCTGGGCTGATTATTGTGTGGGTTGGGCTGTAGTTTTTAGTTTGTAGATTAAAATGGTTTGTATTAGAACAAGACTATCTCTCTCTCTCTCTCTCTATATATATATATATATATATATATATATATATATATAGGGTAGCACTCCATAGCATACCCTCTTATATGGAGTTACGTAGCACACCATTATAAAGATATACATAATATATATTTTATTATGTTAGATATAATTGATGATTACTAATGTTCTTAAAGTTTGTGTTAGAACAGGAGTGATCATAGTTTAAGCTGGAAGCTGATCAGAGTTTAATAAAGTCTGACCAGAGTTTGATAAAGTCTGATCAGAGTTTACATAGTCAAGACTCGTCAGAGTTTACACGTGGAAAGAGCTCAGAAGCGGATATACTTCAAGGAAGGATAGAAGCGGAGGAGTGATTTGCTGACTATGGAAACCAAACAGAAAACAGTAGCAATCTTTGATTGATAGAATACATAGCTGATTTATAGGATATCAAATCAGAGATTGATTTTGTAACTGTGTATATATAGACACAGATTAGGGTTACTCTATACGAGTTGAGTTATCGAGTATATTTTACAGAACCCTAGCAGCTCTTAGTGATAATATATAAATCACTGAGAGAGTTTTTGTAACCTACTAAGCTTTGTGAATAAGAGTTTACTGCTTTCAATCTCTTATATTGTTATTCTGTGTGATTGATTGTGTTCACTATATTAATCTATATAGTGAGTTCATAGGACCTAACAAGTGGTATCAGAGCCAGCTCTGTTAAGATAACTACAGTGAGATCTTAATCACAATCATGTCTGAAAAATCACAAGCTTCGTCTTTTAGAGTTCCAGTCCTTAAGGCATCTGAATATCCAGTCTGGAAAGAAAGAATGATTATATTTCTAGACTCTGTCGATCCAGAATACCTTGACAGGATCTATGATAGACCACATATGCCCACCAAGCTCTCTGTTGGGATTACAGATGAGCCTCAGAAGATGATTCCAAAGGAGAAGAAAGATTATACCCCTGAGGACATCTTGTCAATTGGTAAAGACTCAAAGGTGAAACACCTTCTGCACAGTGCCCTTGATAATGCAATGTCTAATAGGGTGATTGGGTGCAAAACTGCTAAACAAATCTGGGATGCTCTGGAAACCAGATGTCAGGGAACTCAAGCCATCAAGAAGAACAGAAGAACCATCCTTACACAGGAGTATGAGCACTTTGACTCAAAATCTGGTGAGTCCTTGACAGATCTGTATGACAGATTTGTCAAACTGTTGAATGACTTATCTCTGGTGAACAAGGAATATGATCTTGAAGACTCAAACCTCAAATTCCTTCTGGCTCTTCCTGAAAAATGGGATTTGAAAGTCACTACAATAAGAGACAATCTTGATCTTGGAGAAATGTCTCTTGATGATGTTTTTGGAAGACTGAAGACTCATGAACTTGAGATGGAGCAGAGGAGCAAACGTCATGGAGGCAAATCAAAGTCTGTTGCTCTAAAAGTTCAAGAGGAAGCTGCTAAGAGCAAAGGAAAAGCTCATGTCACAAAGTCTGACATTGAGTCATCAAACTCTGATGACTCAAACTCTGATGTTCCCTCAGACTCTGAAGACAGTGATGATGAGATGATGCAGTTAGCAGCATTGATGGTGAAAAGCTTCAAGAAGTTGGCTTACAAAAAGTTCAACAAAGGCAAAAGTTTCTCAAGGAAAGACAGAAACTCTGACAGAGTTTATGATAAGAAGAACTTCAGGAAGAATGAGGGCAAGGAAGGAAAAGCTGGAAAAGCTGACAAGTATACCTGTTTCAACTGTGGTGAAAAGGGTCACTTTGCATCTGAATGCAAGAAAGCCAAGAAAGAAAAAGAAAAAGCCTTTATCACCAAGAAAGGAAACTGGACAGATACATCTGATTCAGAGGAAGAAGCCAATTATGCTCTGATGGCAAACACTGACAACAACTCTGAATCTACTGCTAAGGTACCTCATTCTACTCTTGCCTTTGATACTGAGATATAACTGAGTTAAGATTGTTCCTTAAAACTTTGCATATCAGCTTTAGAGATCAGACTTTAGAGAATGAAAGATTAAAATCTGAAACTCTAAGTGTAAAGAAAAGGAATGATTATCTAGAAAAAGAATTAGTTCAGATGTTAGAAGTTCAGAAAGAGAGAGATGATGCTGTCATTGTCAAAGATGAACTATTAAAGAGGTATGCATCTCTTCAATCAGAACTTGCTAAGGAAAGGGATATTATTAAGACATGGACTAATTCAGGCAAAACTACTCAGGATATCTTAGGTAGTGGAAACTGGAAGAAGGGACTAGGTTACACTGATAACACAGAAGCTGAGTCATCAAAAACAGAGTTTGTTAAAACAAAAAAACCTAAGGTTAAACCTGTTAAATTTGTTGCTGAATCCTCTAAGTCTAAACAGAGTAGATCAGAATCAGAGATTAACAACAATTTAAAATCTGATAAGCCCAAACAGGTTAACATAGGACTGATGACTCAGAAACACCTTAAGCATAAGCTTAAAGAGGTAAAGTCTGATAACAAAGACAAGGAGCCTAGGAAAAATAGAAATGGCAAGGTTGGAATAGACAAGAGTAATAACTACATGCCTGTTCCAAATGCACCTAGGAAGACATGCCATAACTGTGGAAATACTAATCATCTTGCTAATTTTTGCAGGAAGAACAAGGACATTAACTCCTTACCTACAAAGTCTGGAGTTAGAAAAAGTAGTATTAGATATAAACCACAAGATCCATGTTTTCATTGTGGTAGTTTATGGCATTCTATTTATACTTGCAAAGAATATCATAGTTTGTATTATGATTATTATCAATTGAAACCTTCTTTGAAAAAGGTTATTAAAAACTCTGCAAGTACAAAATCTGTTTCTAGTACAAACTCTGTTCGAAAGTCTGTTAGCTCAAACTCTGATAATAAGAATTCCGCTGCAAAAGCTAACAAACTTAATAAGGCCAAGGGATCCAAGCAAGTCTGGGTCCTTAAAACTAACAATTAGTGGTCTTTGTGATTGCAGGGCAACAGGAAGAATATCCTAGTCTTGGACAGTGGATGTTCAGGACACATGACTGGAAATAAGGCCCTGCTGTCAGAGTTTGTGGAGAAAGCTGGCCCAAGTGTTTCTTATGGAGATGGCAACATAGGAAGGACTCTGGGATATGGCAACATCAATCTTGGAAATGTCATCATCTCAAATGTAGCTCTTGTTCAAGGGCTAAAACACAATTTACTCTCTGTCAGTCAGATCTGTGACAGAGGATATCATGTTGATTTCTATGAACAACACAGTGAGATAGTAAGCAAATCAACAGGCAAGGTGGCAGTGATTGCTCACAGACATGGAAACATTTATGAAATCAACTTGCCTACAAACTCTGAAGGAAAAGCAATTTGCTTATCAACAAGAATCTCTGCAGAAGAAAGTTGGAAGTGGCAAAAGAAGCTCTCACATCTCAATTTCAACTCCATAAATGAGCTTATAAAGAAAAAGCTTGTGAGAGGACTCCCTGAATCACTACTCACTTCAGATGGTCTATGTGATTCATGTCAAAAGGCCAAGCAGAGAAAGACATCCTTCAAGAGTAAGACTGAATTCTCAATAAAGAAGCAATATCATCTTCTACATGTTGATCTATTTGGACCGGTTAATGTACCATCCATTGCAAGGAAGAAATATGCTCTTGTCATTGTTGATGAGTATACTAGATACACTTGGGTATATTTTCTTCACTCTAAAGATGAAACAGCTTTGCATCTGATGGATCATGTGAAGCAACTGGACCATGGATCTGAAGACAAAGTAAAGATCATTAGAAGTGATAATAGAACTGAGTTGAGAAATTCAACAATGGAAGAGTTCTACAAAGAAAGAGGTGTGGTGCAACAATTTTCTGCACCTGGAACACCACAGCAAAATGGTGTTGTTGAAAGGAAAAACAGGACTCTAATAGAAGCTGCCAGAACTATGCTTGATGAGGCTAAATTACCTACTTATTTCTGGGCAGAAGCTGTTCAAACAGCCTGTTTCACTCAAAATGCAACACTGATTAATAAGCATGGCAAGACCCCATATGAGATGGTAAAGAAAAAGAAGCCAAATCTGAAGTACTTTCATGTATTTGGGTGCAAATGCTTTGTATTGAAGACTCATCCAGAACAGCTTACCAAGTTTGATTTAAAAGCTGATGAAGGCATTTTTGTAGGTTATCCTCTGACAACAAAGGCCTTCAGAGTCTATAATCTAAGAACCAAGGTGATCATGGAATCCATACATGTGTCATTTGATGACAAGAGAATTATGGGTTTAGCAGATATGGATGATCATGAAGAACTGCATTTTGAAAATGAAGAAATATTCTCTGATTCCACAAACTCTGATGAACAGTCAAACTCTGACTGTGAGCAAAATACAGCAAACTCTGGTGAAAATTTACAAGTTCATGATGATGAAGCATATGTTGAGGGGGAGCATCAGAATGTTTCAGACTCTACCCAAGACTCAAACTCATCAGAGAATGCTGACTCAAACTCATCAGAGAATACTGATTCACACTCTGATAGCACAAATTCAGGGGCAGCTACAGAGAAAGATCAACAGAATCAAGAGAGCATGGATCAGGGGGGAGGATCCAATGATGAAAGTAGCCAACTTCCACATGCTAGGAAGTGGACAAAATCTCATACACCTGATTTGATAATTGGAAATCCAGAAGCAGGTGTGCAAACAAGGACAGCTACAGCAAATGAGTGTTTACATCATTGCTTTCTGTCACAAACAGAACCTAAAAAGGTGGAGGAAGCTCTTCAAGATGCTGACTGGATTCAAGCAATGCAAGAAGAGCTAAATGAGTTTGAGAGAAATAAAGTCTGGACCCTAGTACCAAGACCTAAAGATAGATCTATAGTTGGTACAAAATGGGTTTTCAGAAACAAAACTGATAGTGAAGGTGTCATTACAAGGAATAAAGCAAGACTTGTGGCAAAAGGGTATTCACAACAGGAAGGTATTGATTATAATGAGACATTTGCTCCAGTTGCAAGATTAGAGGAAATTAGAATCTTTCTGGCCTATGCTGCACACAAGAAATTCAAGGTATTCCAGATGGATGTCAAGAGTGCTTTTCTTAATGGGAAACTGGATGAAGAGGTATATGTTGAACAACCTCCAGGATTTGTGGATCCAAAGCATCCAGACTATGTCTACAGATTGGACAAAGCTCTCTATGGACTAAAGCAGGCTCCAAGGGCATGGTATGAAACTCTAGCTCAATTTCTTATTGAAAGTGGATTCACTAGAGGTACCATAGACAAAACCTTGTTTTATTTGAATCATGGTAATGATCTGCTTTTAGTTCAAATCTATGTTGATGATATCATTTTTGGTTCCACTAATGCTAAACTCTGTCAAAGATTTGCCAAGCTCATGCAGTCTAGGTACCAAATGAGCATGATGGGGGAACTAAGTTATTTTCTGGGATTACAAGTTAAACAGACTGAAGATGGGATTTTTATCAATCAAGCCAAGTATACCAGAAATCTCTTGAAGATATTTGGTATGCAAGACAGTTCAGCTGCAACTACTCCTATGACAACTGCAACCAAGCTAGACAAAGATACTGGTGCATCAGTGGATATCACAAACTGTAGAGGAATGATTGGATCTTTGCTTTATCTGACTGCAAGTAGACCAGACATAATGTATGCCACATGTCTATGTGCAAGATTTCAGGCAGATCCAAGAGAGCCTCATCTGATTGCAGTAAAGAGGATATTCAGATATCTCAAGGGAACCACATCATTGGGATTATGGTATCCTAGAGAATCAGATTTTAGTCTAATTGGATACTCTGATGCAGACTTTGCAGGTTGCAAAATTGACAGGAAAAGCACAAGTGAGAGTTGTCAATTTCTGGGTGGAAGTCTTGTTTCTTGGTACAGCAAGAAGCAAAAGTCAATATCAACATCAACAGCAGAGTCAGAGTATATAGCTGCAGGCAGCTGCTGTGCTCAAATTCTTTGGATGAAGAATCAATTGTTGGACTATGGGTTATCTTTTTCTAAAATTCCTATTTATTGTGATAACCAAAGTGCTATTGCTATGACAGGAAACCCAGTTCAACATTCTCTGACAAAGCACATCAGTATAAGATATCATTTTATAAGGGAGCATGTGCTGGAAGGAACCATTGAACTTCACTTTGTTCCCACTGAACAGCAGCTAGCAGACATATTCACCAAACCACTATGTGAAGCAACCTTTACTAGGCTGGTGAATGAGCTAGGAATGATATCAGGAACTGAGTAAACATAATGGTCAGATCTTTCAAGTTTAAATTGTCAAATTACCATATGTGTTGCTCACAAATTTGCCATGATATACTCTGATTGTTAAACTCTGATGACATTCTCTGATGATATACTCTGTTTGTCATTCTCTGACGATATTCTCTGATGTTTGTAAACTCTGAATCTTGATAAATGATCTCATTTTATTTCTTTGAGACAAATAACCTGTGAAGATACTATGAAGAATGATCTGAATTAGTAATCATGAATCTCAGTTAAATTCTTCAATCTTGATCTCAATTTTGTGCAACTGTATTACAGAAGAAGTATGTTAATATCATTGAGACTCTTTTACTTCACATATCTTAAGTATAAGTGAGACTGATTAATTTGAATTTTCTCTCATTAAATTAGAGATGCACAGTGGTTATAAACTCTGATGACTTTATATATATAAGCCAATACACCCCAGATGATAAGCATGGTACTCCTTTGAGATCTTAGATGTCTATATGACAGTGACTGGGAAGACCCAAACATTTGCTGGTATTAAGTAATTGCTAAGATTTTATAATCTATGGTGACCAGTCACAATCTCTGATTACTGGAGAAATACTGATGCAATATTATATTTAAAGGTCGTGCCTCATTTGCCCTGAGAAGCGTCCTTACAAAAAAAAATATATAAAAAAAATATATATATATATAGGGGGTATTTAATTGCATAATTCTTCATCAGAGTATGTCACTTCTCTATGTCTTGAGAGTTTGAACAGATTATATTTGTCTTACTTATTCTTAGGAAATCATGAAATTCTTTAGTCTCTGATTTAATATGTTAGATCACACACATTATTTCACAAGCACATTATTGAGCTATGGATTTTATGACAAACTCTGATTTTTTGATGAACTTTCTAATCATTATGTCTTATTCTGAGGTACTTAGAAATTTATTTTCTTTGTTTTACATCTCAGAGTTTAAAATTCGAAGGAGTTTATCTTGATTTTTTTAAATCCTGTACATCTCAGGAGTTTAAATATTCAGAGAATGTGAAGAGAGTGTTCCAAACGGCTGTATTGTTAGTGGGCTAACATGTAAAACATTTTAATAGGAGAACGTGTAATCAGCATTTATAACTGCACAAGTTTTACTGCGCTCATGATTACTCTTTTCTTTTCTCCATGCCACTAACACTCATCTACCAGTTAAAATCTGACAGGTGTACAGCTAAACAAGAGTCCAAGCGTGTACAGCTAAACAAAATCTTAAGAGTTTATCAAATCAGATTTTATTGCTTGTTATTCTCTTATACACTTCATCTTTACACACACTCTCTCAACAAACTCTTAAGCTTTTCTCTCTGCAACTCAAATCTTCTCTTACACACTTTCTCAAACACCTTTCTTCCTTTACAAACTCTGTTCTAATGGCAACTTCAGCGTTTATTCATGCAGGTGTGGAATTTGTTCCCAACAACCACGCTGCCATTCTTAACACAGCAGATGCTCCAAGGGATTATCATCCAATCCAGCAATTCCTGGCACAGAGTGCCCTGGCTACTGCTCTTACCGCTCCTGCCAGACTCTCTGGAAGCCAGATTATCACTTTTTGGAGAACAGGGCAATATGATAATGGTGGTGCAGATGGATCACCATCTATTGTGTTCGAATATGAAGGGGAAGAGTATGCTGTTACTCCAGCCACAGTTCGTCAAGCATTCAACATGCCAGAGAATACAGCTTACATCACAAATGGAGATACAAATCTAAGAGGCATGATGAATGCTCTGGGCTACAGTGAATCGCTTGATAAATTGGGTCAATTAAAGCGTCTAGGACTAAGAAGGGAATGGAGCTTCTTCTTTGACTGTATCACGAGGGCTTTCCAGAAGAAAAGCACCAACTGGGATGCTATACCCATGGATATGCTACAAATTGGGTATTCTCTGATCTACTCTACTAATTTTGATTTTGGTAGATTAGTTCTTAGAAATATTGGTGAAAGAATGCATAAAAATAGACAAATCATATATTTCTCAAGATTTTGTCAATTACTGTTTAATGCCACTGTTGGTGAGGTGGAGTTTGCTGTTGATGATGAGATCAAGCCCTTTAGGCTTCATAAAAGGGTGTTCAAGGACCTCATCTCAAAAGATGAGAAGTATTCAATCCAGAGGCCTCTCCTAATTCCAGCTCCAGTTAAAGCTAGGATGGATTTGCCCCCAGTCCAACAACAACCCCAACAACAACAACCTCAACCTTCCAGACCTCCCACAGCAAGCAGATCTTCTGCATCCAAGTCAAAAAGGGCTACAAAGTCTGATGCAGCCCCTACCACTGTGAAGACCAGAACCTCTGTTGCTACACAAGTTCTGAAGACAAAGTCTGATGTGTCAACAAACTCTGATACAGTTCCTACTGTAAACTCTGACACAGTCTCTAAGACTTTAAACTCTGAAGCTGCTTCTCCACCAAAGCAGAAAAGAAGGAGACTTGTTGCAGCTTATGAATATGATGATCTGGAACCCTCTCATGCAACAAACTCTGAACCTCCTCAGGCCAGCCCTCAGTCAAGAAAGGTCAGATTTAAAGCAAGGGCAAACAAGCCTAAGAAGGCAAAGGTACCCATTACTGAGATCACTGATTTCACTGTTGAGGAAGAGCAAGCACCATCTACTACACTTCCTGATTCTTCTCAAGCTCTGATGGTGCATCCTCTTCAAGCTGTTCCACTCTCTACTGCTACAGCATCTTCTACTTCATCTGAAGTAGATGAGGAAATAATCTGCAAGGAACCAGTTACAACTGAAGCTGGGACAACATTGTCTGATCCTCACACTCCAATCTCTGATCATGGACCCTCCACTCCAATTCCTCAATCTCCATTGAAATTTCCTGAGGGTGCCATAATTCATGATACAGCTCCAGAAAATTACAAGTCAGATGCTGTAATTGAAGACTCTGACAAGATAGTATTGGAAGCATTGCAGTCACTTGCTAAGGCTGATGAAGAGCCCAGCAAATCAAAATCTGCAGATCAAGAGAATGTTGTTCCAGATCCTATTGAAGATGATGTTGATCCTGCATCTGATGATGATGAGGATGATGAAAATGAAGCTGATGAAAATGAGGATGAAGTCCCCATGTCTCTTCAACAACAGAAGTGGGAGTCTACCAGTCAATACAATGCCAGACTGCAGACTCTGAAGACAAACTCTGAGCCTCTTCCCAGGGATCTTCAGGTTGATCCACCTAATGAAGTATGGGATAAACTCTGGCTGAGTCACCAGCATTCTCTGGAGCCAGTAAAGGCTGAAGAATTCCTATCCTTGGCAGAGAATAAAATTACAAACTCTGATGTCATGTCAAGCCTCAAAGCCTGATGTGTAAAATTTATATCTACCGCAAGTGCACGGTGCCTGTTGTAAACAGAGACTAGCAAGTACGGGTCGAATCCACAGGGAGACAAGTTTCAAGAATCTTAATCCGATTATCACAAATTGTTTCACAAGACAAACGAATATTTAAGATTTTATACTAACTAAATAATGCAATATGAAGATAATTTATATCAATTAACTAAAGTCTAGGACAATTCAGGTTCACCATGCTTACACCAAAACTAGCTATTCATATAATAATTCAACAAGTCATGTAATTAGAGCAATTGTTAATCTCTCTCAAGTATGAACACTCTCAGGAATCCATTGATGCTCTCGCACTCAATCTCAGTCCCGCTAATCTTATGTGTGCCTCTAGTAAGTACATCTCTCGATCTTGTACTCCTATTTGCATACAATCAATCTATGATATTGGCCAATTACACAGATCAAACATCAAGACATATAGACTAGAATTACACGTTACCCATTAAACCACTAATGAAAATAAAGCATTATAATGGTGCAAACATGGCTCCCCTTCCGTCCTAGAATGGAATTACTCACACATAGTAGCGAAAGTAAAAGCAACAAGAATAGTGAAGAGAACCATATAAAACATTAACAAATAAACAAGAGATGATCAAGAAATACCTCAAAACTTCTATTAATGGAGAAAATAATGTCTAGAACAACGTATGAAGAGAAGAGAAGAAAAACCTAACCCTCTGTAAAAGTAGCGTATCTAAAAAATGTCTATTCTAATGGTAATCTTTTTATAATAAAATCTGATCCTATTTCTATAATAAAAGCCTTTCTAATATTTTAAATCAATATACAAAATAGAACTCCAAAACCAACTAGGATTCTCTATCAAAATTCGCAGCTTTCTTTTCTGCTCTGTTTTCGGGCTTTTCCAGTTGGACTTTGCTTACTGGACCACTTCTAAATAAAAGGAAATTCCAAGAGCTTCGCGTGGGCTGTAAGATCGTCCAATTCTGACATCCGGAACTCAAGTTATGGCCCAAACAGTGCAGAAATCGGGTAGAACCCAATTAATCCGAATTTTAATAGAAATTAGCTCCAAAATAGCTAATTTATCTCCAAATCCTTCTCAACTTGGAATTCTTTATTTCCTACAATAAAACATAAAAATATATTAAATAAATATCCAAATCAGTGCAAAATATAATTAAATATGGGAATAAAATCATATAGAATATATACAAAAATATATTCTATCAAAGCCACAGTTTTATATCTGAAGACATTTTATACTGCTCATGCTCAGACATCTAAGTCTGTGAATAATCTTAGAACTGAGGTAGCAAACTTGGCTGAAACTCAAAACATGGACAAGAAAAGGAATCTACTACCTCTGAAGGAAGATATGAAAAAACTGGTGTCTGCTCAACAAACTCTGGAGCAAAGGATGACTTCAATTGAGGCCACCCAATCTACAATGACCACACAGCTGGAAGCCATCCAATCCTCACTTTCTTTACTCACATCTGTACTGATTCCTGATGAGGATGATGTCAAAAAGGGGGAGAGAGTAGCAAAAGTCAAATGCAAGTCTACTTCTCAAACTCTGAAAAGAAAGAAAAATGATGATGATGATGATGTGGATGACTTCACAAAGAACAAGAGATTTCAAGCTGCAACTGGTGGAAGAGTTTCAAACTCTGACAGTGCAAAACAGTCTAGGCAAAGCTCAAAGTCTACTCCAGCTCCAACACACAATGTCACATCTGGATCAAAGCAAAGACCAGTGGCTGGATCAGATAAACCAATGATTGATGAAGAATATGCTAGACTGATATTTGAACAAGAAAATCCAGAAGCAAAATTGGATTTGGAGTTGATTGCTGCAGAGGAAGCTGAACTGAAGAAAGAATATGTTGAAGCTATAAACTCAGGACAAATTCAGAAACCTGCAAAATCAACTGCCAGACCAAAGGAAAAAGGAATAGTGATCAAGGAAACTACTATTGCTGATCAGAGTTTACCAATCAAAAAGGTATACTCTGAAGATGAATATACAAGCAAAGGCAAAAGCATAGTAGATGATTGCCTTGAGAAAGGCTGGACTCAAAAGAAGCCTACAACCTCTAACAGAGATCAAGTTGTAAAAGGAAAGAAATCAGAAGCTGCAATCTCTGACAAAGCTCATATTGCAGAATCACAAGAAGGAAAATTAACCTCCGACACAGCTCAAGTTAATGAGGAAGCAAAGAAAGATACAACCTCTGACAAGGCTCAAGTTGTGTTTGAACCAACTATCACTCCTTTATCAGGATTTGTAAAGCCTAGTTTGATGACTGAGATAAAATTTGACAAGGGTTCAATTCAACCAATCTCTCATCAAAAAGCAGGAAGAAATAAAGGAGGGTTAGGATCAAAATATGAAGTATTTGAGCAGAGCATAGCATCAATGCCTAATGATCCCTCATCCCTCTGTGCACCAAAGACTGGATCTCTGCAAGAAAGAATGGACAAGCTTGCTTCGGTTCAACTGGTGAAGAATAACAGAGGTGATAATGTTCTCATATACTTTATGTCTGATGGAACAGTGTTTAGAATTATTGAAGCTGATCTCTATGCTAAACACTGGGAAGAGTTGAGATATGTTCAGTACATATTTCAAGTGAAGAACAAATCATGTCAGCACATCTCAAATCTGATCAAGGATCAAATCAAGAGAAAGATGGGTATAACGAGAAACAAGAATGCTGGACCTTTTATTCCTAAGTACTTCAATGATCAAGGTCAGCTAGTTGAGATGAAGAAGAATTCAGCAAAAATAGAAACAGCAGCTGGAATCAGTGCTCTTACATTCAATGAAGAGTCTGATAAAGCTTACTACATCAGGCTGGATAAAGACATGAGAAGAAACAAGATCTATGATCTCAGAGCTGCAATCTATCAAACTGGAGTTTCAGATCCAGAACTAAGAGAGATCAAGAGACAGATGATCACAGCACTTGCAGAAGCTGAAAGAGAACTCCTCAAGGAATATTTAAAGACAGCTCATGGTGTCTATGAAGCTAAGGAGTAAAGTATCTGTAAGTTTAAAAAGTTTTCTGTTATGATTATATAGCTAAACTCTGTTGCATTTGACTTATTTGTTTTGACATCATCAATTATCTGTTAACTTGCACATAACATATTTATGCACAAGTTGGGGGAGATTGTTAGATATAATTGATGATTACTAATGTTCTTAAAGTTTGTGTTAGAACAGGAGTGATCAGAGTTTAAGCTGGAAGCTGATCAGAGTTTAATAAAGTCTGACCAGAGTTTGATAAAGTCTGATCAGAGTTTACATAGTCAAGACTCGTCAGAGTTTACACGTGGAAAGAGCTCAGAAGCGGATATACTTCAAGGAAGGATAGAAGCGGAGGAGTGATTTGCTGACTATGGAAACCAAACAGAAAACAGTAGCAATCTTTGATTGATAGAATACATAGCTGATTTATAGGATATCAAATCAGAGATTGATTTTGTAACTGTGTATATATAGACACAGATTAGGGTTACTCTATACGAGTTGAGTTATCGAGTATATTTTACAGAACCCTAGCAGCTCTTAGTGATAATATATAAATCACTGAGAGAGTTTTTGTAACCTACTAAGCTTTGTGAATAAGAGTTTACTGCTTTCAATCTCTTATATTGTTATTCTGTGTGATTGATTGTGTTCACTATATTAATCTATATAGTGAGTTCATAGGACCTAACATATTATATTTTTTATGAAATATAATTGCAAATTTTGATTATTAAACCGAAAACGAAGTTATACAATTTTTTTTATTCCAAAGATCATCTAAAATTATGCAATATCTCAACATGATTCTATAACAGAATAATAATCATCCAGAATTATTCTGTTGTAGAATCATTTTCGAAAATATACTTTTTTTAATCAAATTTTAAGTGTTAAATTACTTAAAATAGATTTATTTTACAGTATTTTATATTAGAATCACGTTTTATATGTATTCTATAACAGAATTTATAATAAAATTGATGATTTATAGTGGCGCACTATGTAACTCCATATAAGGAGTCCCTCTCTGGAATGTTGGCCTATATATATATATATATATATATATATATATATATAGGCTCATGATCAAATAGAAACCAATCTTAAAATAAAAACTAGAAACCAATATAAATTAGTGATATTCTCAGTACAATTTAGTGATATTCTCTTTAGGATTTAGTGATCAGTGTCGCAGGAATTAGTGAAAACATAATCTCCAGATATGTTCTAGCTTAAAATCTCCAGATCTGTTCATGTCTTCGATTCGGAGGGTGGTGATAGTGGTGGAGATGGTGGAGGTGAAGGTGGAGATGGAGGAAGGATGATTGTAGCGAAGGTTTGGGTGGCTTGAAGTGGGGGGTTGGAGCGTTGCCGGAATAGTGGCGGCTCCGCGTTTGAAGTTGAGTCGAGGGAGAAAGAAGTATGAACGGGGTTGAAGGAGGTTGAAGCATCGCTTAAGATGGGGTTGGTGAAGATGGAGGTGTGGAGGTTGTGTTGTTAGAGAAATAATGGAGGTGGAGGTGGAGGTGGAGGTGGTGGTTATGGAGGGGGCGAGCGGCATAGAGGTGGTAGTGGTTATGAAGGAGGCGACGACGGAGGTGGTGGTAGTGGAGGTGGGTTTGGTGATGATTGAGGTGGAGATGGGGTTGTTTAAGAATTTAGTGGTATTTGCTTTAAGATTTAGTGATATTTCAGCTTGGTTTTTAGTTTCTAGGATAAGGAGGTTTCTATTGGAGTAAAGCTATATATATATATATATATATATAGGCTCATGATCAAATAGAAACCACTCTTAAAATAAAAACTAGAAACCAGTTTCCCTACCACTATTTATGACTACGGGTATCACTAATTTATACTGCACTAATCACTGTTTTTATACAATATGTAAACAACGATTTTTATTATCAAAATTGAGAAAATCTACTTATCTAAACTATTGATAATCGATTATAGATGATCAATTTCATCCGTAGGAAGGTTCTTGACAATAGGAAGCCGCAAGAGAAGTTGTATGATGATAGTAAGTAGTCGTTAGTTTTGTAAATTATGATGGAAAGTGTATGTGACTATTGGTGATGATAGACAATGGTGGCAAGTCATAGAAACGTATGGTAATGGTGGTAAGAGGTCCATTATTACGATTTAGGTGAAGATGATGGTCATATACGTTGCATATATGTGTATATATATATATTTATATTCGCGAGATATGCTATATATAAATTAGTGATATGTTATGTACAAATTAGTGATTCCCGTAGTTAAAAATAGTGATAAAAAACTGTCCAAAAACTGATTTTTAGTTTTTAGGCTAATTTGGTTTCTATTGGAGTAGGACTATATATATATATATATATATATATATATATATATATATATATTTTTATTTATTTATCTCTGTGTGTGTGTGTGTCTAGCCTAGTGATCAAATACAAACCGACCCTTAAATAAAAACTAAAAAACAGTTTAATTTAGTGATATTCTCAATACAATTTAGTGATATTCTCTTTAGAATTTAGTGATTTGTGTTGCAAAAATTGGTGAAAACCTCCATAATTTGCGAATCTGTTCTTGTCTTCGATTCTGTTGGCGGCGGCCGTGGAGATAGTGGAGGCGGGGGTGGGGATGAAGGTGGTGAACATGGAAGGAGTTAATGGAGCAACAATTTCATCAAATTCAACAGTAGGCTCTGTTTAGTTCAGCAGTTATTGATAAATAGACATAATCGAGCCTTTAAAATTCGCAGTAAAGCAAGGGAGACGGCAAATGTGAGGACAACAGAGGTGACGTGGGTGGAGGTGGTGGAGGTGAAGGTGGAGGGGGGCTGTGGAGGTGGGGTGGATTTTGTTGGTGTAGAGACGGTGAAGGCGGACATGGATGGGCGGCGGACGTGGAGGGAGCGGCAGACTTGATGGGGGTGGCGGGGTAAAGTTGCCGGAAGTGGGGGTGGAGGCAGAAGTTGGTTTGGAGTAGGAGAAGGTGGGGTTGTTGGAGAATTTAGTTATATTTTCTTAAGAATTTAGTGATGATTTTTAGTTTGTAGAATAAAGAGATTTGTATTGGAGTAAGACTCTATATAAATATATATAGTTAGAGTGGATTTCAGGTTGGTATTGTGATCCAAATCTAACCAAAATATCGGGTTATGTGATATCCAATTGGATCGGAACAGATCGGATATCACTAGATTGTTTTATCATCCCCAGTAATAAGTTGTGAGTTATAATATTTCAGCTAATAAATTTAGATTTTGAAAAGTTTATTTAATATTTGTTTAGATTTACAGTTGTTTTCTTTCTTTTGTTTACTACATTTTTTTTTTTGACAGATGTTTACTACATTTTTAGAAACATTTATTTCTGTTTATCATGTTTAATATGGGTATCAAGAGTTCGTATATAAAGTACATGAAATTCATCTTGTTAATTAAAATTATTTTTGTTGTTTATCGTTCAGGTGGAGTGAAGACAGTTGTGTTTGAAGGTGTTCTTGCTCGATTAGAGTTTAGATTTATGATTATTGCTTAATTAAAATTATTTTTATTGTTTATCGTTCAGGTGGAGCGAAGGCGGTTGTTTGAAGGTGTTCTTGCTCGATTTGAGTTGAGATTTATGATTATTGCGTATATTGGATCTGGATGTTATATTTGGAGTATTGGAACAGGAAAGTGAGTACTACCACAGTGCATATGTGTATGTTGACAGAGAGAAACATCGATGGAAAACAGGGGTAAGCCGAGAGAGAGAACGGAGAGAGAAGAGAGAGCGGGAATGAGAGAAAGCTGATGGTATCGCCGCCTTCATGGCAACAAAGCACTGACCTGATCAAATGATCAATGGTAGTTGTATGTCAGGGTGATTAGAGTTTATTCCAGCTTTTGAAAATTGTGGTGTTCTAAAATATTACTCCCTCTGTCCCATTTAATTGTATACGTTTCTTTTTAACTGTTCGACACGCATTTCAATGCTCTTATAAAATATAGTTCCGTAACTTATTTTTGAGATTTTCTTTTTCTGAATAAAAATATAACATCCAAACTTTAATTCAGAAAAAGAAAATTTTAAAAATAAATTACACAACTACACTTTACAGGAGCATTAAAGTCCGTGCCGCGTCCCCGTCCCCCAATGTATACTACTCAGGGGGACGGAGGGAGTATCAGTTTTACGCCACATTTTCACCACATTTCATCTCAAGTTCCAAACGAAGTTTGAAGGATTCATTATTCTATTACTCCAGGAATTTTAGTGCAATTTTATGTGTAGAAAGGATGAAAAATGAGTGCAGTTGACTTTGGAGCTCAAGGAGAAGAAAATAACGGGATTCCGCTACTAAAAACTGACGCACGACAAGCGTTCAAGAATCCTCTGTTGAAGTCTGTTCAGCTGAGAATTGAGACGCACCCCGAGAGTACTGCTGATAAAGCTTTGACAACCAGCTTAACAAAAAAAAAAACTTTTCAGAGTGGAGATATCAGGGATAAATTCATGTAGCAGTACGAGAGATTTTGAGTACAAATATCGGTGCTAAATTCATGCAGCAGCAAATTATGAGGGGTGAGAGCTGGTTCTATGAAATTCTTGTGGCCCAACAGACAATAAATTCATGAGTAAGATTAAAAAAAAAAAATGCTAGTGAAGAAACTGATATCGAAATACTGAGAAACAAACTAAACAAAAGGAAAAACGAAACAATAGCGGTACTTGACCTCGGACAATGCTACCAGTATTCAACTTGCTCAACATTTTAACAATGTGTGTACAGCAAAGAGTGCAAAAGTAATCCATCCGGTAATTAAACATGAGTCAACTTTACATTCAAGGTAATAGGTATGAACTGATTCTGCTCGAAATGGAAACTGGTAGTAATTTTTTTTTATAGGACTGCTAATTTAAACAAAAAGTATTACTAGAATTTGAGCCGGTAATATATAATAACACCTCTACTATGTTGTTTTCTATACAACAGTCTGGACAGCAATTAGCTGAGGGAGTACTCACAGTCCAGCAAACGGGTGAGAATATCCTCACAGCTTGGTCTTTCGTTCGGTTCTGCCCAACAATCTGTGTCAATCAAATAAGAATTAACTTGTAAGAGATAAAACCACAGTATTCATAAAACTCAGACATTAGAATCTGATGCGGGAGACCTGCAATTAGCCCCCCAAGTGGACCTTCAGGGATCTCTAGTCTTGAGCCCTCATGTGTAACAGTATAAACAACCTATTTAGATGAACAAAGTCAAGATGATTCTTTCTGTAAAGGAAGCACAGATTTAAATCACATCAAAATGTACCGAAGATGTATAAAACTTACCTTCTCTGGAGGTGTACCATGCCATGGCCTACTTAGTGTGGACAACTCCCACATTATTACCCCAAGGCTAAAAATATCACACTTCTCATTGAAGGGTTCATTTCGGAAAAGTTCTGGAGCCATCCACTCGGGAGTCCCTGCTGATGAGGAGTCATTTATGTGTTCGTCTATCATCATTCTTGAAAGCCCAAAATCACAGATCTTGACTGTCCAATGTTTATTCACAAGGCAATTTGCACTTTTTATATCACGATGAACTATCTTCATCCGGTGTATACACATCAGCCCCCTTGATTGCAAAAAAAAAATTTAATAATCAGTTCCTTGTTACTATACCTTTCCTAATACAGCACATTATGATGTTTTTCCAACATAATTTTCTAATTCTTGTATATAAAACAATTAATATGATCCGTGGGAGAAAAAGATGTCAGCAGATGATAAAATTTACAGCACCACAGGTAAATGAATCATAATTACTCAATTTTCCCTTTCAGACTACGGCGTGGCTACATAATGTGCTACATGGAATTCCGCAATGCTGTAAAGGACATTGCAGAAAGCTTTGGGACAAAAATGCCAACTAAGAGTAATAGTTGGCTAAAATGATGTAAAATAGTGATCATCTAAAATTTAAGCCAGGGGGAATGGTATATACTCCAATGGTGTTTAGCAAAAAATTAAAAGGATAATTATACCAAAGTGGAATGTTGGTTCAACAAATATAGCCAACAAAATGTGATTGGCTAACTTTTTGCTAAGGGGGATCGTGAGTTGGAGTGCTGCAAACAAAATGTGATTGGCTAACTTTTTGCTAAGGGGGATCGTGAGTTGGAGTGCTGCATTTGTTACACGTTCTCTAAAACATGTGCCACCTAAATATTTTAGGTTTTAGCTATGGGGTCCCTCAGAGAGGAGATGCTTTAAACTAAGCGGTTAGATACAATGGATTTCGACCAACAATGTTGTACCAAATTTCTTAAGAAACGTCAACAATTTTAAAAAGGCAATCTACAAAACCCAATATAAGTTGGTGTTCTAAAAGCAGACACCAGTTCCACTAGCAAAGCTTGGCGCACAACAGTCACCAGGATTAATTAGGAAGTACTCAGAAGGATATATCAGTGCAGAAATTGGATGTATTTAATTATGTATATAATACTAATTATTGATTACAGCAGAACTTTTACTCATACAAATTAATATTTTTAAGTAACAAACAAACATTTAATTTTTTTATTCATCTTCTTCGTGTACTCGGACAGTTTTTCTGATTTTCGCCCAATTTTGTCGAAAACCGATTAGTTGGGCAGTTACACACTAATATAAGATTCTAACCGCAGAAGATATTAAATAAATATTAGTCACTGCTATTGACGGGACTAGAAGTTCCCAAGGGATACAGATAGTTTATTATAACAGATCTAAAAAGAATAATATTTGTACTCGGTCAAAGAAAGAACAACTTTTCAGATATAACAAAGCTGTGTTCAATTTCAGTTTTAATACTTTATACACACAAGGAATTCACCAGACGGTATGAGTTTAAAATTGAAAAAAGTAAAATATTATTATTTCAAGCTTTCAGTTACACCAACATGGCGAGCTTAAGACCTTATCTTAAATTAGTTTCTTTGTGTCCATCACAAAAGCATTTGAAGTTTCTTTAAATTCATCACAATTGTCTTGCTAGGAACTGAGCACGAGATAATGGTATACACTTCTTTTTGGTATTCTATACCATGTCAATTAGGGGGAGGAGAAGGTGAGAATCAAACTCTAACCATCTTCTAGCACTCGGAACACATTTGCCAACAAATGGACCCTCCTTGATTCTCGACAACAACATAGTCTTTTGAAAGACGCAACTGTTATTGTTTTAAAATCAATTCCAAAGTAAAACAGACCAAAAACAAGGAATTAGTTGATCTAATGCTAAATGCATACTATCTGTGCTAACCTGCATATATCACGCAACATCTTAAGCCTTCTCCTCCAGCTGAGCTTCTTCTTCTGACCACTTAAATGTATCAAGTAATATAATGATCCCATTTCCATGTATTCAGTAACCATTGATAAGTGTGGAGGCTTCGTGCATGCTCCGAGAAATAATATAACTAAAATAAATTGTAGCATAGTTAGACAAGAATAACTATTAATATGCTGTACCTAGTAACCAAATTCCAGTTCCAGCATATAATTTCAATTACATATTGGCTCAATCTATGTTGGAATAAGAGGATGGACTGGGCTTACAAAGGTCTATTGAATGGACATCTAAATAAACAAAGGTACAATACAATTTTAATTTTTTATTATTATTACTATTTTTCGGGAGGGGGGGGGGGGGGGGGGGGGGGGGGGGATGGGTGAGAGGAGAATAAGTACCATTAGGATGTCGAAGTCGGCTGGCAAAAGAGAAAAACAATCCACAAGAAAAATAGTGCAATTAGAAACAGATCATGAAAAGCAGGGTTCTCTAATAGTTAGAAGAACCTACTAATGTGACATTGATCCAGGGTAACATACCTCAGGATGGTTATTTCATTACAAAAATCTTCCATGTTTTCAGCAGTGAGATCTTGTTCTAAAAACACTTTAATTGCAACATCTGTTCCATTCCATACACCACGGAATACCTCTCCGAAAAATCCTATTAAATAAACATTAAGAAATTCAGACATACATAAGACTGAAAGAATCTCTAAATGTATTTACCTCAAAAACCACAAATGTAGTTTGCAACACACACGGATGCAGATGAGTTCATATACACTTCATAATCCCGAATCTGCACTCGGCTCTACATTTTTTAACTCAGCTCAACACCAACTAGGCAACTACATAAAAAAACTAGTGTCCCTTACCAATCGACACAGAACTAATATTTGTGTTCCTCTAGTTGTGTACCAAGAAACGGGGGGAAATTCGAGAATGAGAAGACCTCATCACAAGTTGTCGAATTTTAAGGATGAGAAAGACAACACAATAAGTCTACCTTTGGTGGACCACGTAAGGGTAAAATGTACATAAATTTATGTATATTATCCTTGCCATTCATGATGTGGACCAATTCCTTCATCCAACCATTATATTACTTTGCAATCTAATTTGGATTATAAGCTTACTCACAACTCAATAGGGCAGGCTTACAACCATTTATCTGAAGTAGGTCTAATTGGTTACACGATTAATTAGGTTGTGACACTTTGGCCGGAGAGTTGGTAGTTACCAGCTATGTCAGCAGGAGAATGACTAGAGAAATGGGAATGCTGTTTAAAAGTTTTCTTTTTAGAATTTATAGAAGATGACTACGGATATGAACCGTACATGAATCTATTCTTTCTGCTTTGAACCTCCGGCAGGAAGTTGCCCAAGTGTGTCTGAAAGGTACATTAAACCTGAATGGCCCTGCAGCATATTAAACTTGAATGGCCCTTCAGAATATACCCTTGTCCTTCAGTGCCTAGAGCTAGGCTGGCTCACGAATTCCATAATATCTAAATCACTTATTTTCTTCTGTGTTCAGGTTTTCACAAGAATCATACTATCATACTGGGCAAACATATTGATATCTCTCTCTCTCTCTCTCTCTCTCTCTATATATATATATATATATATATATAATATTAATAGTAGTAATAATAATAATAATAATAACAACCCAGTGGTTAGTGAGCATAATTGAGTTTGTGCTAGTACACAAAATGTCCACAAGCTTGCATGAAACAATGTTTGCTAAGAATATTCAAAGGCATGCTTAGATTCCTGTAGTATATGATACATAACAGGTGCCAATGCAAAATGTACAACAAAAGCAGAACCATGGTAATTACAATTGCATACTTCTATAAAAAAAATAATAAAGAACCGAACAAATGCCTTTTTAAAGAAGACAAACTTCAACGACATCTTTAAACAGTGAATGAATAATGATTAAAATCTATCAGGACATCATGTGTGAGTTGTCCCAATTTCCACGAAAAAGCTGAGTTGTCTTAAACATTTCATGTGACATCGGAAAGTCTTTAACTATTCAGTACAAGGAACTCTGTTGGTTAAGTTAACTGAAGATGCAACTTGTACATCTGTTTATGCAGAAAATATAGCAGTAAACTGGTGTCGAGATTTTAGACAGTAAACATGGTCAAACTGAGAAGTACATATACTTCCGAAGTCATTTCACGTGAATATAGAAATACAATATCTGATTTTACTCATCTTTCGTTCATATGGTTGTAAAGCAACATACACACTTAATCGAATATGGACAAGCTAAAACTATAACATGCGGGTAAATTATATATCTAACAAAAACTGGATGTGGGGAAATGGGGTTATATAAGAATACTCACCAATTCCAACCCGTGTTCCAACGGTAATTTCTGAAAAGTCGATATTCCATTCATGAAAAGGTAAGAGAGGCTTATTCTGGAACATAGGTGATTCCAGAATTTTATTCCATGTAGAGATCATTTCCTCGTCGGGCCCAGTTTTTCCCAAAGCCTGGCTTCTATATTCATGAGGAGATGAAGGTAGCGATATCGCCTTCTGTGAACTGAAATGCTCCTTGGGAAAACCATACAGATTCGAAGTCCCGGCAGATGATTCATTGCGACTAGAAAGGTGAAATTCAGATACCTAAAGTAATGCATTGAATATTAATAAGGAACACCAAGAAATCTCCACAAAACAGGGTGCTAAAGTGTCACCATTGGAAAATAGGAGTCAACAAACTATCCTAAATTAATGGCAGACCCAGAAAAATTATCAGTGTATTTGAAAGAACATGGTATCTAAATTTAATTTTTGTTTTTAAAATAGATTAATATGAGAAGCTATTTGAAATACTTGATACATATAAGTTACTAATAAGCAATTGATATGATTAAAAAGAATAATATTTCTATTTAGTTGAATTAACACAAGAATCATATAGTAATTTTACTATATTCCTTGTAATTTATGAGGTATTAAAAAAACTAAGATGGCATATCAAGATAATATGTAGGATCTAGTTCCCTTATCAAATTTCTTAAATGATTTTCTGTGGTTGTAATATTATGATAGGTTATACTTGACCAACTTACTTTCCCTTCTGCAGTTATGAAACCCTTGGGATAGTGGGTGTTATGTGGTTCATTTACCCTAATATTATTATCATTTTGTTATGATATAATTGTCTCTCTGAAACTTGTCCTGCATCACCAGTCCCGTCGGGACACGTAACCACTAGTGTGGGTATCCAGAAGTCTGCCACAGGCCCCAAAAATATCATGTGCCCTTGGTATCTGGCTTAGGCTTAGATAAATATCAACATGTCCTACAATGTTTAGTCAGGAGGGTTTCAAATATTTCCCTTCTTGGGGATGTGTCGCCGTCACAAACTTGTATACGAGAGATATATTAACAGGGGTAAAATAGTGAAAGTACAAACGTAATTTCATAAATTTTTTATCTAAAAAAAGATGAAAAATGCACAAGAATAATTAGAACATACAGTTAGAGCAGGAATTCTTCAAAATCTAATATATTAACTAACCAACTCTCCCAAAACCTTACGGTGTTATGGCCACTATTTTTCTCCAAGTAATATCGAACATCGACTCCTGCTGGTGAGCCTCAGGCAATTGTAAGGCACCCTACTCGTACCACCTACTCTGAATATTACTTCTTAAGTTATACTTAACACCCTCCTCTTTTTACCGTCGTTACTAAAAGAGTAAATTTGAGGTTGGTGGCTAAAGTTTTCAGATTTTCACAAAATGTAGGCTTATATTTCAAAATTAGGAAAAATTTCCCAGTCTTTCCTCAGTGGTGGCCGTCAACTACCATTAACGATAAGCTATTAAGTATTAAAAATGAAAGAGTAAATTCCAGGATGGTGGCTAAAGTTTTCA
The DNA here is from genome assembly GCF_001625215.2 of Daucus carota subsp. sativus. NCBI lineage: Eukaryota > Viridiplantae > Streptophyta > Magnoliopsida > Apiales > Apiaceae > Daucus > Daucus carota. The sequence continues at coordinate 10,917,573 of NC_030385.2, read as the reverse complement.
AAATTTCACAAAATGTTGAATGATAATCAGTTAATATTTTGTTAAAATCAGAAAACTTTAGACAATATTTTTGAGAAAATCAGAAAACTTTTGCCAATATTTTGTGAAAATCAGAAAACTTTGGCCAATATCTTGAAATTTACTCTCTTATTTTTAATACTTAACGGCATATGGTTAACGGGAGTTGACGGGTGCCACTTTTTTAAAAAGCGGAAGAAAAGAATGGCCAATCAGCCACTATTTTGTTAAAAATCTGACCACTTTTAGACAATGCTCTGGAATTTACTCTCAAAAAATTAAATTCAGGAAAGGTATGACAACTTCAACTGCATTCATTGTAAACAAAGAGAAAACACAGAAATACACTTTTTTACTGTTATCACTAAGTTTTTTCTTCAACAGAAATGTACTTTAGGGAAGGTAATACAGCTACAACTGCGTTGTAACCAAAAAGAAGAGAAGCATTATATGGTAGAAGAATCCACACGGGGAAAAAAACATATCTGTCAAAGTAACATATCCACAATGTAAAAAACACAATTTCAATCAGAGCAACAAACAGAATGTAAACTTTATTATTGGACTGTTCATGTATGCTAGAACAAAAGACAAAAATGCACTTACACTCCCTTGAAGATCTTCGCCACTATTTGTGCCATCCAACAAGTCGGGATATGTCCTATTAACCCCTTGTTGTCTATTAACCCCTTGTTGTCTCAAGAGGCGGTCCTGTTTCAGCGTTTCATTCATTGCTCTTACAGCCCTACAAACCCATTTGATTACATATAAGAATCACCCTTTGCATGAGTAATTATGAGAACCAGGCCCGTCCTCCAATACTATGACAGGTAGTATTCATCAATCTAATCACATACGTATGACTTGCAAGAAACATTAATAAATAAGTCTAAAATGTTCATACTATTTTTTCTCAGATATTTTCCCCTAGGGACTAGGGTCTTTTAGATAGATTTCCAATTTGTCGCATAAGATTTTAATGCTTTCACCTTCCAAAAAGTTCAAGCAAATTTCTAGTTTCAGCACAACAGATAATAATCTATTTTAAGTTGTTGCTTTCTATCAAGAACAACCAGTCAACAATAATATGACTAGGACCGAACCGAGTTTCAAGCAGCAATTGGACCTTCACAGTGTAACATGTAAGGTGGATGCTTTGATGTTAATTGCAGAACCAGATGGGAACAATAAAAGACAACAATAATATCATGCATAAATAACAATATATTACACTTTGAATTGGAAATAGACATATAATTAATAGCCTATTCCCAAAAGAGAGGCCAGATTATTGGTCTAAAACAAAAAAAATTACATTCAACGTTAATGTTAAAAAGTTATCTTTAAAAGTCCAGCAAGTATAGAATAGTCATAGGACCATCAATATATATATATGGGGAAATAGATAACTGAAGTGCACTGAAATAAAAATCGCAGAATGGTAAGAAAAGACACCTTACACTGTTCAATGTTTTTTTTTTCTACATTATATATGAAGAGATTGAAAGTAGAGAAACAGAACAAAGTGGAAGAATTCTTATATGCCATATCTTAACAAGGACCGACATTTTCCTTGTAAATGTTACTATGAGTTACATGATGATGCAGTGCAAGCAATTTGCAAGTGATGAACTACAAACAGCATTAATTCAATAAATTCCAAGGAAAAATACTTTTTCAGAAAACAAAGCTACAGAGACTTCTACAGTCACTATTAATCATAGCTAAATATATAATATATACAGTACTTGGAAGTTTATTTTTCATTATTACAACCAGACTATAAGGCCTACAAATTGCAAGTTCAGCCACTTCAAATTTGGAAATGCAGATCTTACTTTACTGGACATTGTTACCAAATACAGTAATCACTTTATGTTCAGCCTACTCAAGGAGAGGTAAAACCATATTTAACTAGTTTTCCTGCATAACTGAATGTAGCATGAAATGACCACAGTGCCAGCAACAATTGTATACTCCCAAGAAATACCACTCCCCCTCACTCAATATACATCAAGGGAAAAGTGTGAATCACCTTCAGACCCACTGATAAAGGTGTACAAATTAGATTGTAAAATTATGGGTGTAGGAGGGTTCTAAATCAAGACTAACTCCATATTTTAAAAAACGAACTCTCTTAACTTTATGGCATTAGGGAAGACGTGTAAATGGATCATTTTTGTTAAACAATGATATAGTGAAATTGCACCTTTATGTTTAAAGAGAATAATAAAGTAATCATTCACGAACCTGGTCCATATGGCATGCCATAATTGTATTTGAAAAAGAGATTATTATTTTTAAGAAAAAGTAAATTTTCTTGCAGTCCATGGTAACCCCCCCCCCCCCCCCCCCCCCCCCCCCCCCCCCCCCTCCCTCAAAAAAAATAAAATTAATTTCCATATCAAATTAATCCGCATATGGTTTTTACTAGCATTGACCTCCAGAATTTATTTTTTTTGCCACGGTAATAACCCTTACATGGTTTCTACATAACGTTTTCATCAAAGAAATATAAAACTTTAGAAGAATATTGGGTGATTCGCCATAATAAGCCACAAAATATAGCAACAAAGTCACAGCTTACTAGTAGATATGAAAGTGTCAATTATTAAGTTTAGTTCATAGCTTTAAAAGCTATTAATTCTTTTATATAATTATATATACAAGAATTACAGAAGTTCAAGTACCATCCAACATAAAAATTAGCAAGGATCAAATATTTGTATACAAGCAGCTTTAATATCTCTTCAACAAAAAAAAGGATCATCTTTCATATGATGAAAGAAAAACTCAGACATAACAAATCATCAAATACAGGATGCTTTTAGAACGTTGCATAAATTTGATAACAATAAGGGAATATATAGAGAAAACCAACCTTACGATGTCATCGCCGATCTCAGGTGTAATACTAATGCTTCTTCTTCTTAGTCTACGGGTTTCTGACGTTGAAGCTCCTTCCGACCTGCAGCTATTTAAAAACTAGTATTTAACATCTTAAATCTTACTGCTTTTAGGGACATACTTAAAAAGTTTTAGAACCTAAGGAAATTATATAACAGTCACAAGCAGCACAAAAATGCCTGAAGAATAACTTGTGATGACAAAAAGAAGAGCAATATATACACACACTTACAACTTTAGAAACATAAAGCTTAATATTAATATATAAAACAAACTCGCAGGGACACTAGCTCCTCCAGCTGAGGATAGTGGAATTTCGAGGACTCTCCCTAGTGCCCAACTATTGATATCAGTTTAAAGTCCCAATCAAATTACTATAAATTGCTAATGATATTGTCCAACCAAAGAGAGAACTGCTGATTCTTAATAAAATGGGCAGAACCAAATCTGAGAAGAAAGAACCAACGAAGTCAGACCCCTTTTAAATATTTAGACATTAAAGTGAAACATAGTGGCTGTTAGGTTGACATGTTAATACACAGGAACTTAACTTACAGGGAAGTACACATCAGTCAGATTGTTTGGTTAACAAAATTCGGGAAAGTATAACTTCCTTGGAAGTGGAAATTCCCGCTCAACCTAGATGCTTCTAGTCATGTTCGAAAACAATACCTGTATTACCTTACTTTTTTTTTTCTTCTTGAAAGATCTGGTATGAACATTCATACGCTTTTGCTTTCATCTATTATGATGGGTTTTTTAGAATTGATGCAATTTAGCAAACAGAGTTTTGTTTTATGTAGGCATTGCTTTCACTTTCAATTAATGCTCTTAATGTCATACACACTTTGATACTATCTCTTCTTTTATACTTTCCGTTTGGTGCTTTTGTAATTTGGTCGACGAAAAAAATCTCATCCATCACTGTGTCCTGTGACAGGAGACAGCTGAAAAGGCAACAAAGGAAACTAGTAAGAAGAATTCAAAGCCTGGTAGTGCTAAGAAAAATAAATAGTTGATTTTAGAATTGCAATGTTAGGCGTACTTATGTCAGGTAAAATTATCTTATCCTGCAGGTTTTCTAATTACTGTTGCTTTGATGTCTATATCTTCAAGTATATATTGACAAATATATTTTAAAAAAATGGTTTAATTATGAATGAATTTTCCAAACCAACAGGCTCCTGTATGACTGTATCTATAGGGACAGCAGAGTTAATAAGAGCTACAAATCAGTTATCAAATCCCTTCATATCAGCCTGAAAATCTGCCTACACTATCCCTTAAAATCAGTCTATCATATCACCTATTATCAGCCTCTAACCAGGCTTATAAAGTTATCTGCTACTTATCAGATATCACAGATTTACAGATATCAAAATTACAATACAGGAACACAATAGGAAACCTAATTTGTTTTGTCGCAGTTGGATCAAGGATAATATTCCTTATTAAATTACAGGAAGAAAGAATGGAATGTTGATGCATATAATCAATACAAACACAACTAAGTAAAAGTTAGAAGCTGCACACATCAATTATCAATACAGCAGAACCGATATTTAAACAGGCCAGAACTATTAAGGCAGTGATAGTGATTAGGACCATTCAAATAACTTCAAATAAATATGGGCTACTCACATACTTGGAATGAAAATTTAGGCAACGGGAAGAAAGAAGGTAAGTTTTTGCAAAAAGCACCTGGATGTAGCAATGTCATCAGAATAGTCTCTAAATGATTTGCGGTCACCACTAAGCATAGAGCGTCCGCGTGCACGAAATAGAGGATGCTCCGGGCTACAAAAGTAAGAGTACAAGTAACATAAGGATATAATTAACAAATTCAACATTGTGTCTCGATTCATCCACAGAACAGAATTTATCTTAATTTTTCATTTAAAATTTATAACACAAACACAAGGTAAAATACAGATATATATATATACACAAGGTTATCACGGCGCCAAGTCGAGCCTCGGCGCCCAGATACCTTGGAATCGACTAGTCGACAAGTCGCCCGACTAGTCGTAAAAAGTCGACAAGTCATTCATATACATAATTTTACTAGATATAATAAATAAAATATAGTTGAACACACATCAATTTATAGTTTGAATCAAAAGTAAAAGATAATAAGCAACAGTGAGATGTACAGGATATAACAGATTGTTAGTTCACATGTAAAGTGAAGCCAGAAAGTAGTGACCGGATGGAAATAATAATGTGAAGTTGAAAACTTGAAATGATACAAAGATTAGGGATATACTGATATGCTGAAAATGATACAAAGATTACGTTGCCGGAGCATGTAATCAGGACCTACACAGCGATGACAAGTCTATTAATGGACTTGATGTAACCGCCCAAAGCCTTTTCTTTCTTTTCGAACAAAATCGCATAAGATTTTGCTTGAAAAACCCTACTTCTGAAGTTTCTGATCAAACCAGGTACCGGGTCGGGTAAAACTCACAAGTCGCCAGACTAAATAAGTCGTTGCTTGACTTTTTCTATAAAACGACTTGTCGACTAGTCGTCGACTTGATAACAATGCATATACATATATACAAGCCCTGTTCAAAAAAATAAGAGACTTAATTGAGTTGCAAACAAGTAAACTGTATAATAGTGTGACAATGTCCTCAAACAGTACCATTGCTCATATGGAGGTGTAATATACACACACAAAAACAAGGTTAGATACATGAATGCACACAGATTTACACACAATAATATGCCTTGTGAAATAAAATAAGAGATGCACAAGTAAAATTGCCAAAAAGCAGACTGCAAAATAGCAATACATGTCCTTGAACTATTGCATCACTCCTCATGGAGGTCTAAAATTACAACTGATAAAATAAAAATTATAGTACTTTTATAAAAATGAAAGCCAGACAAACTAGAACAGGAACCAGATTAAGAATGTTGAGTGGAAAAGCGTTCTGTATGCACATATTCTAGGCTACTCATGAATTGTATGATTATAAGAAAATGCAATTGTCTGAATTGACTTGCATCGTACTAACAAAAAAATATAAATCAATAAACATTCTCATTTTTACATACAATCAAGATTATTGAAATGAAGTTTAGTTTGAATCCTTCATCATTCTTTATCCTCCATGAAGTACAAACAAAATAGATCAACCTTGACACTGAAGAATACAGCAATTTGAAGGTAAACACAACCAATAGATATTTTCCATTCTTTATCACATAAACGAACTTTCAGTAGAGACCAACACTGGGTTGTAAACAAGGCAAATACCAATGAACTTTGTGCTAGTCTTTTTATAATAGTTTCTCTGGAACTTTTCCACTTATCAAAGTAATTTAAGGTGGTAAATGGGCAACTACTGGGCCGGTTTTGAATGGTAGTTTCCAGGTAGCTTTCTAAATACTGGCATCACTGCATCAAGCTGACGAATATTCCACTTGCCATGAGAACCTTGATCAATGCTATAAGCAAGAAGCCAATACCATAACTCCACTATATGACATGATACTTCATACTAGCCAACGAATCATAAACACCACCATGAGATATAATGATAACTTTTTTATAAAAGTGATCAGTGAGGAATATTAAGGGGAATAAGTTTTAATAATGAAACAAGGAGCTTTGTAGCCCGGAAGCGGCTGAAAGTGTCTGACATGGGTACATGTCCAAGTGATGGACTCGTCAAAATTTTTACATATTTTTAGCATAAAATAAATGTCCAAATTTCAAGTAGCCGACACGGGTACTCAAGGCAAAATGAAGAGTCCGGGTACCATAGACGACGAAGCTATTCACAATATTATGCAATTTTAATGAAGTCATGTTTCTTCTTTTAGCTTCCACTAGAAGTTGATAGCAACATTTATGCGAGCATCTGAGCAAATCTAACTTTCTCTTTTCGTTTTAAAAAATTTAAAACACAAGAATTGAAGATTACCAAATTTCCCATCTTCCATCCTGTGTATATATCTCAACTCCACAACACAACACATCAAAGAATATAAAGTCAGCAGCCTCACAATGCTTTGAAAAAACTCCTAATTCCTAAATGAATACTGCCTTGGAGCTATAATATAAACAAAGTTAACTTGACTCCTAAACTCTTTTTTTAGGTGAAGGGTATGAATGAAAAGGTTCAAACACGGAAATAAGATCTAATCAAATCAGACACCACTGAACATCATTGTGTTTAGGTCATCTCATATTTTCTAATTGGACTCATTCACTCATTTTGGCACAACATGAGGAACAAAAGATTTAGAGAAATATACCAAGTATGAGTCAAGCTATTAATTTGCATAGTATAGGATACTCGTCGGATTCAAACAATTAGATAAAATTTTATATACTCTAAGATTATGTAGCTAATAAAATATTAAAAACTGATCATTATGACATTATCTAATCAGTTTTTTTAATATTTATTAAATCTTGATTTTTGATGAGCATTAACCCATCGAAGTATGCAAGGAAGCATGAAATGATGTCAAGATTCTTAACTAGTATGCCTCCAGTACATGGTCTATTTTACTTCTAAAAATGCATATAGTTTGTGATTGACCAAGTCATAACTAATAATAGCCAAGTATCTTGACAGAGTTAGATAACCAGTCTCTGGGTATCTTCCCCTGCAATACGCCTTTCTTACATCTACATCTTGCTAATTATCTCTAACTTATGCCTCTGCCATTGCTGATCTATCTCAATGCTGTCCAAATTATCATTATCTAGCCATCAATATATATGTTCCTAAACATATTCTCACATAAGTTAGAAAGTTCAAAATCAAAAAAAGTCATAGTTCGAATATGTTTTTATCTTCGAGTTCTTCGCTCATAAAAATTGGATCATAATTTTAATGAAGACGAGTTTAATCTCGATTATTATGATGTATCCTTATTTAAATGTTAACACATGCCTTGGTACTATTAACATGAGGAGAGGTGTAGCCTTGCAGATAGTATAAATTCTTACTACTTAAAAGAAAAAATACGAGGCAAAAATACGGCATATGATGGTAAATAAAATCATAACATTTATAAACAATTCTTTGTTCTGTTTTCCAATGCATTCTGCATGTCCTTCGTATTCTTCTCAACCTAATTTGCTTTCCTAGAATCAGAACTGTACCTAACACTTAACATGTCAACATTAAATTCCCAATTGATCACTTTTGAACCTTCAGGTAGTATATGAGCCCAACATAAACCGCATATATCAATAATCTAACACATAATACAAACATTAACATATTTGGTTCAAGATGAATGCTTGCCCAAGATCCATTTCCAAAATTCACACAACAGTATCATTCTTGAGTGCAGTTTAAATGAAAGGAATAACAATCTATGTTGCTTGAGCATTAGGAAAAACCTTGAACTTGCAGTCCTTGTTTCGGCAATGACCTTTTTCCGGCTTCTCCGCCAAAATGTGTTTGCAATATTGGATTCACTATGTGATGAACTGAAAAGTTTAAAGATCATCCGATAAGAGACGTATCATCATAATAATGCTCTAATAAGTTCCGAATCTTTCGAAGAGAGAACTAAAAAATCCAAAATAGTAGGCGGTGTTTGGAATTCCACTCAGTGTCCAGGTGAACAGTAGAAATTGTATATGTGAGCACTACAACACCTCAAGTTTCTGTCAATAGAGGTAGAACGCAACATCATACTCCTCAAAGAAGGCCCTGGAGCATTTAGAGATGCTTCCAGACTCCGTTGGTATTGTGGGCTGTCATCTTTATCAGTACTGCATAATATATGAAAGATGACATAAAGTTAGCAGGAAGTCACAGTTAGGACAACCAGTATATGTTATATCCCAACTCCCAAGAATTGGATAACTTCTGTTTATTGATTTCAGAAGACACTATAAGTTGCTACTAACCTCTCGTGATCAAGTCTGTCCGAACTCCCGTATAATGGACTATTTGGTTCTAGTGGCGAGTCACAGGAATCATTTTCAGCAGAATCACTTTCTCCAGCTGCAGACACATGAGTCATAAAAATTGCCTTGGGAGATCGAGGTATCAATTGGCCAGGAAAACGCATAAGGTCTACCAATAGTTCTACGGAGTTAAGGACAACGATTACAGACATGTGCTTATACGAGTCCACACACTCAGACGCTCCTTCATTAGGAAAGCCCTGTTTAGGAATTTATTAAGACAGAAAAAAAGTCTAGATGTAAATAAAACCTATCACTAATAGCCAATTCATCAGTACATAAAACTGCCTGCAAAACTGTAAGATGTAAATAAAATTATTATATGGTATAAGAACAAACTAAAGGAAACTGTACAATTCCTAAGGCCCACACATACATTGTATAACTGATTATCACTTACACGGTGAGATAGAACCATAAAGAACTGCTAAATATTCTTTGTGGATATATCAGTTTCCCAACAACATAAACAATCTACAGCAAAGATTTTACTTACCACCATTAGCCTACTTTCAAGTCCTACAGCATCCGCAAGAACTTTAAATAAGATTGCCCGAGGACGGCACGAACCATTTTTTATTTGTCCCAACATCTGCACACCTCGATTAGCAGAGACATGAGAGGTTTCCTCAAACGCAGCTTTTGCCACACTTGAGTCAACATTTGGTCTTTTATGAACATCAGATACCTATTAGACATATCATGCTTTCTATTAGAACAGAACCAAAAGAAAAATTCCATACATTTGAATAGATAATTATAACAAAAGTATACGAGAGAGTAGATCATAATGTCAGCGGTAAAACAGTTGCCAATTTTCAAATTGACAGACATAAGGAGATTTATAACTAAGCCACTTGTTTCTCGTTATTCACGAATGCAAGGAAATCAAGCTCAAGCATTCAAGAACCAATTTCATTTTTCAATTTCTTACCTCTCTTCTAATTTAATGCAATGCTATTTCAGCTCATTAATAATACCAAACAAATCTAGAACATAAAACAATTAGACAGTGTTTCAAGTTTAACCATACCGTTGTACCTCATCCGGACACTTTAAACTTATATTGTTTTTAAACTTATATTGTTTTTAGATCAATAAAGAGATATTATAAAAATATAAAACCAAAATTAATACAAATAATACATAAATAACTAATACAGAAGTAGGACTAACACCAGTAAACTTGCTACGACTTTTTTCCTTTCCGTGCTCAATTGCCATCTCTCTACAAATCCTCTTGTGTTTTGTTGTCATCCGCAAAATTACTTATAAGGTTCCTTCTAGTCCGATCCCTAACCATCTTCTCAAGTACATCATTAAAGTCTTCTCTTATCCAGGAGGCACATGAAGGATTATTTTCAACCAAGTCAAAGTACTTCTAGGGATTAGGAAACAAGGCTGCCCCATACAATGGTTTCCCCATTTATGTACTCCAACGATCTTTAATAATTATCAATACTTTGTTCTGAAGTTGCGGTTTTGGACCAACAAATGCCTCTGTAAGTTGGATGCTTGCATAATCCCTAGCAGCTGCAACCTCTGCGAGAACAAGCCTTTCATCATCATCTCTGCAATTCGCAAAACTTGAAGAAATGGTTGTGATGTATTCAACCAATCCTCTAAACCGTTCCAAAACACTATTAAGAATACAATCTCATAAACCCTCTTCCCATTTTTTGTTTTTGCTAGCTTTGACACAAGCCAATGTTCAGAGCCAAACAATTTGCGCAAGGCTGGCCTAAGCTTGTGCAAGCACTACAATATAAGAAAAGCAGTGGCAAATCTTGTAGCTCCAGTTCTCACTAAATTCATCCCATTAGTCTGCTCCCTCATTGCATGAAGGACACACCCATGTCTATTGTCTATAAATAAAGGTAGTACATTTTCTTGCTTGCTTGATTACTTTTTTAATGCTTGGAATCTTGCTGACATCTTCTAACATTAAATCAAGGCAATGAGCAGCACATGGAGTCCAAAACAAAGTAGGGTACCATTCTTCCAAGTGTGCACCAGCTAGCTTTTAATTTGCCCTGTTATCTGTCACCACTTGAACAACATTTGAAATCCCGCCATCAATGATCATTGCTTCAATCAACCTAGCCAACATTTCTGCATCATGTGATTCATCCAAACCATCAAAAGAATGCAAGAAAAATGTCTCTTCCAGACTATTAGCAAGGAAGTTGACAAGATGCCTTTCTCGTCTATTCATCCATCCATCAGTCATAAGTGTGCAACCATATTTTTTCCAAGCTCTCTCATTCTTTCGCTCAATTTTATGTTTCTTCTTTTGCTTTTCTAAGTTGGGGTAGCCTTAAATCATGAAATGTTGAAGGCTTTAAACCCGGTCCATATTGGCCAATGGACTCCACCATTATCTCGTAGCTCCTAGAATTTGCGGGATTTAAAGGACTACCATTCTTGTAGAAGAAATCATCAATATGCTTAAAAACCCTTTATTTCTCTTCTTTTGTTCTTAACTTGCTTTCCAAAGCTGTTTGACTTGGACCATTCATATACCTTTCTTCAATTACTTGTTCCGGTGTCCTCATGATCATTGAAGCTACCGCGGTGCTACTAGCTAGTGGATTTTTGCAGTGAAATGGAGAGGCAGCACCCTTGCCTTTGCTTTTTGCATTTGATTTTAAACTACCAAGTGTATTAGAGGCTGTTGTGGATGGTACTTCTTCAACATCTTTATATCCTCGTCTTGCAGCACAAATTCAGGTTTCTTCTTGCTCTGCACCTAATCATGTATTTCCTTCACAATCTCCTTTGTTGTTTTTGAACATTTAACGATACCCCCACATCCACTCATCAACTTCTGCTTAAATTTGTTAATTCCACCATGATTAGTATTTCCACAAAGCACAGTTAACCATATCTCTATTAGTATCCAGATACGGGAAATCTACAAACTTCCAACCGGGATCATTCGACTTTGCTTTTCTTTTTGGATCCTTAGCCAATTCTCTCCTTATTTGTTCATCTTCATTTTCCATTCAGTTTTCTATATAAAACATGTATAAAGAAATTACAATTATGCGGGAGGAGATTAGAATGATGATGCCTCATGGTGTGGAGTGCAGAGCATAAATCATAAATCAGGATCAAGTGTATAAGATTGCAAGGTTGTCTGAGATACAAAGTAGAAACAGAACATGGTAACTCTACATTAGTTGGAAAAACAAAGCACTGAGGAGGGAAAAGAAAACAGAGAAAACCTACTGTCTCTTATTTTTTTTGTAAAATTTAGATTCATACAGGCTTCAATCCTGTATTTTGCCAACTGAAAAACAAAAGAGCAAGCACCCCCCCCCCCCCAAATCGTTTATAGAAACTGGAAAAAAATGGTTAAAAAATTATTAAAAATGAATAAAATTATTATTAAAACGTTTATAATAAAATAAAACTATATAGAATAAATAGATATCAAAATTTTTATGTAAAATAAAACTAAAATGTAATTTTATTTTTTTTGAAAAGATGGAAAAAGTAAATTATAAATGTGAATAGAAATTAATTCATATTAAATGGAAGAGTATTATCAAAGCGTTTTTAATAATATAAAACTAGATAGAAAAAATAAATAAAAGTGCTTAGGTAAAATAAAACTAAAATGTAAATTTTAAAAATAAAAGATAAAAAAACAGTAATTAATATTGAATAAAAAGAATTATTAAAACATTTTTAATAAAATAAAACTAGAAAAAAATATTAGAACGTTTTAATAAAATAAAACTGGATAAAAATTATTTGTCAAAAGTTTTTATATAAAATTAGTAATTCTTAAAAATAAAAGATTCAAAAAAATTAAAAAAATGTTAAAAACAATTTGTATACCACCAGCAACGTACAGTATATACACACACGATGGTGTCTACATACATACAAGCAGTCGATGCAAATAAAAAGGAAAAACCGAAGAAAGAAGAGAGAGAAAGGAGAGGAGAAGAACAAATATGAAGCTTACTGGAGAAGAGAGTTTGCTGCCCACATCGCCAGATGAATTGAAATGAAGACAATAATTAAATAATTACCATAACACTTGACAGCATGGTATTATCGCAAGAACAACCTCCATGAATATTACGTCAGTCGTAACATCAGTATAACTATAGCTTTATTATTATAGAAGTTTCTTCTCGGTTCTAATTTTCTATATGAATGTTGTCTCATCGTTGTAGTTTGAAGCATAGTAACAAAATATACGGGACAAAGTCCCGTTCTATAATCTAAATCATTCATCCCCGATCCCTATCAAAAAACAAACGTGTCTCAAATTGCTGGGGACAACGTCTAGGTTCATTCATGGTGACGAACCGCGGAACCGACAGATATGAATGATTTTGAAATTAACTTTGATGTAGTATGACTCTAATGACATAGCAAACTGATTGGAGGAAGAAGATGAAAGGAAGAAGAGAAGAGAAGAAGAGGGAGAAGAGATGTATAAATCTATATATCTATATATCACATCTGAACTATATTATGGACAATTGTTCAAAAGTTTCATTCTTTCCCCAATTTCAATCCTTACACCATAAACTAGAGGTCACTCCCCAACTCGGGAAAGAATGCTCCATTCCCTCCGATGCCAATTGCTTCTCAAATCTAATTATAACAATTTTGCACTTGTGCATCTTTTTTCAAAACTTCCCTTCTACCTATAATGTTTTCTTTTATTTTTATTCATTCCATTTCACTCCATTACATTCTCCACAACCAAACACAACATACGTGACGGCTAATAAATTCTGGCTTAGCACAGTCCACTCTAATTTTAGGATCCAATATGTACAAGCGCAAACCTTTAATAGTCCAATACTAGTGTGTTTATACAAGTCCTAATGTTTTAAACACAAAAGTCCAATTAATTGTATCATTTAATTTCCATAACATTAAAAATCACAATTAATCATACTAAACCGGTAATAATACACAATGATTTTTATAACACATATTATGCATTTATAAATTGAAATGTATCATATTTTAAAATATGTATAAAACTAATGAAAAAAATCCATCATACCCAAGCGTCCCATCAAACCCACGTGTTCCATCGTACCAGATACACTATAAGTAATTTTTCGAGTATCCATTTCCTTAGCCCGTCTTGTGTAACTATAGTTTGAAACAAGGTAGTAGCATTTGCAATAATTTTTGAAATTCCACACACAGAATTTTCATTATACGTGGATGGTTCCCACATTTTCTACTTCATCTACCATTAGGAAACTTTGTGGTTCATTAAATTCCTGGCCGTTAGGAAATTGTTCATCAAAATAAAATTTTCCATCACACAAAAAGACCTTTGTTTCTGTTTCTTCTCTCTGAGGAAAGGTCACAGGCCTGGGCTTGGAATTAGTAGCATTATTGCCTGGGATCAAAATTCCACATGAACCTTTAGAGCTCAATTGAGAAGTTGAAATTGTCATGTAGTTAATACCGAAACTGACGGAGCTCTTAAGTGATATGGAGAGAGGATCCTCATAGTACCTGGCTACTTTTAATGCTTGTTCTGGTGAAACAGGCTCCAATAATCTGATCATTCCTTTAATCTCACCCGGCAGGCCACCAAATAAATTTTTCTGAGAAGTGTCACTGGTTAAACTTGGAATCTTTTTTGGTAATCGATGCTTACACTTCGCAAATTCATCGAGATGATGCTCTATTGAACTTTCTTGTCATATTTTTATAAACCTATTAAAGATTAATTCTCTTTCGAACTCTCTACAATTTGGCCAAGAAAGCATCAGAGAATTGCTCCCAGGTAAACCTCTCTTTGCGCACCATAACGACTTACACCATTCCACATGAGAATTGCTGCAATGACAGCCTTCTCATTATTCTTGTTATTTTGGACCTTACATATTCAAAAGTACTCATCACTATCCTTAACCATTCCACACAATCCTCACTCTCTTTGAGAACATGAAAATTCAGTTTTAAGTGCTTCAAATTGCGATTGTCACTACTAAATCTTACTTTACCTATTCCATCATTCAAAATCACCTCCTTATGCTTAACCTTTGCCTTATGTCTGCGGCATAAATAAGATCTCAAGACATTCCTTTCTCTGGAGTACCCTACATATAAAACTCCTTATAATCACCATCTCCTGATGCTTCATTCTCTTTAGGTACAAACCCTATTCATTCCACTCACTGACATCTCAATTTTTATCTTGCATTCTACTAACCTTCATATCAATTCCAACCATGTGACTGTAGATCTTGTTGTATCAACCATAAAGTTCAATGACGATGTTTCCGGAGATCTAAATTGCCGTGATAGTTCATTTTCTCACTATTTACTCCAAGGTATAACAGTCATAAATATCATAATGCTACCCAGGGGCGTAGCCAGAAAATTCATAAACTGAGGTCAAAATATTATACTCCCTCCGTCCCGCCAGATTGTTTACGAACACTTATTGCATGCATTTTGAGCCTCTTGTAAAGCACAACGTATTTTTATTTTTTTTTCTTTTTTTGAATAACCTGATGGGACAAAGGGAATAACACATAAGCGACAGTAACCAACAAGAGTAAATGAGTAAAGTAACGGAGGTGGAGGCTTGGAGCGACTGTGAGTATAAAATAGAAAGAGAGAGTTATATTTTAATAAAATGGGTTAGTGACTTAGTGCTTTAGAGGGGACTAGGGTGAATATTATAAAGTGTTAGGTGAAAGGTAAAGGCTAAGATTTGCAACTGGGTTTTATTACTTTGCTGCTTTTTTTTGTTCCCAGTGAGAACCGGGGTCAAACCAACTTTTAATATGGGTTCAAAATTTATTATAATAATAATTATATATATAAAATTAAAAATTTTATGGGTTCAAGTGACCCCTCAAGGGGTGGCTGTAGCTACGCCCCTGATGCTACCAACTCAGAGTTCTAATTACACTAAGTCTTCAACAATTTACCAATCAATTCAGACTTCACAACAGATTCAACAGAAGAACAAACAACCAACAATTCAACTTGATACAACACATAAACAGATCAGCTCAAATAAACGGAGTTCTATAATACTGAAGACTATGTAAAACAACCATCAATCTAAAATATTTTCTAAGTTTTCTCAGTTATAACCGGAACAAACAAATGAGTGCAAACTAGAAAATTTCAACTAATAACAGATCTAACTAATTGGACTGCAAACTTTGTAAATATGTGAATAAGTACTATTCCAACTAGCAAGTAGTAATGCATAATAAGTGCTGTTCCTGATGTAAGATACCCTATATCAATTATCTTAATAAGGTCTGAGATTTGAAAATTATCATCAAACAGGGTAGTAGACAGAGCAATTATGCTCGTTTGACAATTAAAACCAAGAACTGAGTTCTCAAATCTCATCAATAGTACCATTGTGAAACTTCCTATGTTCTTGAATAGAGAAAATCACCACACTACATTTTGACTACTAGAGCAAGGCTTTGTAAAGATACAGCAATATATTAACCTGACTTCAAGTCCTGATAGCTTTGTAAAGATACAACAATATATTAACCTGACTTCAACTCCTGATAGCTAAAGTAATACTTAAATACCACTTAATGGTATTTAGGGTTTAATTATTTCAAGGAAGAAAACTTTACCTACAATTTCTACACCTATCAACAGATCTGTTTTACTAGCAAAAGCAATATACAAGAAGAGGTGTACAAAGCTGTTGGTCTAGGAATTCCCAAGATATAAGTATCAAACTAGTCATCACAGAAAAAGTTTCGAAATATTGAGAAATTTGTGTAAAAGCAAAACTTCAAACGATCGAAGATGAAGGTAATAGAAAGTTCAGATACAGAAGTTCACAAAAGAATACTCACTATTCCTGCAATCTTTTTTATCATCGCAGCTGGATTTGAGCTTAAACCTTTAGCCAATGTCACAATTAATTGCTTTAGCATAGAAAGCTTCTTATCTTTCTCTGAATCTACAAGAATAATATCAGCTCTTAAGCCGTCCAGCTCTAAAGCAGAGAGCTCATCTAAAGTAGGAACATAATCAAAACGATCTTTGAGCTTCTTCTCCTGTACAAAATAATATGTCATTAATTGAGATTCAAGTATGCAGCACACTAATCACTAAACAACTCAAGATACATATGCAAATAGGGTTTTCTTTCTTCTTTAGGGCAATTCTGTCTTCATGGATTCCATTCTATGCGTGAGTTTTTGCTTTTTGCTTTTGAAGTATGCTTTGTTTTGAAAATTGAAACTTACATAAAATCACTGCTTTGGCGCGTTGCACAAAATGGTCCTACAAAAAACGTTAGCTGTCTGACAAAATCCTTCATACAAAGACTAACAAGTATTTCTGCAATTACATTGGTTTATTATGAGAGGAGTTTACGGATGCAATGAAAGGCTTGGAACTTACCATCATAAGAATAAGAAACAGGTGAATTGGACAAATATGTGTTACAATAAAGACGTAGCTATGCATTAGGTATATCAAGTAAAAGGAAACAGATTGTCTGCAACTCATAATGAAGTAGATTAAAATTTAAGACCAGGAAGTGAAATTTCATGCACGCGATCATTCATCCGCTTTCAAATAATCAAAAATCAGATTACTAAAGCCAGACGCAACCTAAATCTACAATTGTTCAACCTAAGTCTGCATGTGTGCTTTTACCAGGCATAGTAAAATCCAATAGTTATTTTGCAGCTTGTAATCCACAACACCATTTCTCAACATCATATCATCAACCATTTTTTAAATTATATCAGACGCCTGGGTTTAATAAAATATGAAACGTTGGGCAGTGATTCCCTAATGTTCCTGTTAGGATAATAGCAGCCGGGACTATATCAAAGCAACAATGCACAACTAATTTACCTAGAAATCCGCAATCCCAATTTGAAAAATTCATGAAGTTCTAGAATCTATATAATTGATATGCAGATTATAACACAGATGCAACCAGAAAACACCACAATAGCAACAGTATGCAGCCACCACATTATTGATTTCCTCTACATATGAACAACTGACAGAGACCATCAAGATTAGCCTCAAAAGTCAAAATCAATTGTTTCCAACTTCCAATAACATACTTGGGGTCAAAAGTCCAAATCAATTGGTTCCAGTAACAAAATTTGGATCACATACTCACATGTACTGATCAAATTTTATAATTAATATTTAATATATAAATAATAAGCAATATTGTGTCGGTTCTTACATGAATGACAGAGTAAAAACCATCTGGAATAGGTTCTGAAAGCATTCCAGTACTCCAGAGGATCTGTGACGCTGTCTGAGATGTATAATCATCATATGCATTGTTACTCATGAATTCTTTGCCACTTAATGTTTCTTCTTTAGAATGCAAGGAAGCTGAGCCAAATTTTTCGATGAAGTCTGTAGGCCAGCCATTAGTATTAGAAGCCCTTTGCTCCGAGGGCCCAGCTTCATCTCTTATGTCTTTCATTTGCATGTACTGTTTAATGCAAGCATTTTCTCCCCCTCATTTGTAACATATGTAACCTATTTCCATTCCAAAAATTGATCTATAATAGCTTATCAAGTGGCAATACTCCTTATATCCTCCTTCAGCGCTGGAGGCATGTGATCTGAAAAATGAATAAAGATTAAATGTTAAAATCATATTTTCAAATTTTCCATTGGCCTCTATGCACAATAGAGTATAAGTAGTAATAAATAAAAAGTGATCAAGCTAAAAAAACCAGTACTGACAAAATTTTATAAGACAGATTTAGTTGAACTTAGTTTTGATGGAAAATGCAAACAAATATGTTCCCCTTGCTGCAACAAATAAAGTGCTGAAGCTAGTATTCTTATAATATGAAGCAAAAAAAAGACTAAAGAGTCCGGGCTCAGCATGTACTGTAATACTAATATAAAGCAAGATGAGCAAGTTGACATATCAGTGGCAGAGCCAGATATCTCTCCACATCCACATTACAGATGTGTCTTACAAATTACTGAACCCTACTGCATTTCATCATATATTACTTAACCTTGTAAAATAAATATACGTTGTCAACGGAAAATAACAAAATTTGTCCCCTTTAACAACTCTCTTCTTAACCGTGGCATACATCCATTAGTAGCACTAGCCAAAATTCAATATCTGAGTGTGCAGTAAATATCATCCTGGCCTGTCTAGAAGAGTACTCAAGGTTCTTATTTTAATATGATGGATTACTTCAAGATATTAAAGGCAACCTTGCTTAATTTTATTGACATAGTTTCTACCTCTCTTACCTGGACTCTCCATTTTTGTTCTTGTACCATGTCCACCAGACATGACATGGGTGTCGGTATGGGATCTAAGTCGGATACTTGTTTTTAAAACCGCACACTTCACCTTGTAGCATCCCAGTTCAAAATGAAAATTAAGGTCATGTTACAACTTGTTTAAAAGAGCATGGTCCACAAATGACTTGTTTCAACATTATTCTATCGGTTTTTAAGTTATGATTTTACATACTTAATCAAGTGTATGTGATTTGTGTGGCAGAAACTAAATTTCTGAGCATATAATAAATTAGTCTATATAAAATTAACTTGTGTTAAGCTTACATACTGAGTCCCCACACCTGTCTAAATTTAAATCCATATCCAAGAATTCTAATTCCCTTAAAGCTAATAATCCGACTCGTGGAGCCGCGCCCTTTTCGGACACCCATACCCAGGTCCGCGTAACATAGGTTCTACTATCAGGCAGGCACTTATAAATCTGAATAACTAAAGTAGGTGAGCAATTGTACGATGAGAAACAAATTCAAGATGCCTCACGCGAACTTATTTGGTGCTTCATGCATCAAGTTGATAAAAAACCATATTCCTTTGGACCCTTGTACTCTTGAGGAATTGACCACAATATTACAAGCGAGAGCGGTGCTGAAGATGATTTGACTTTGCAAATCAATGTTGTAGAGTTTGTTTCTCCTATAACGAATGTTCATTTTTTTTTCTGTACTTGGTTGACGAGGCACAAGTTGATGATGCAGAGATCATAGAAGTCCCATTGAAGATGTCAATGGACTTCCCTAATAATCCATATTAAATTTGTTATTCCAGAATGTTTCAACAAAGGTCAAATTTAATATTTGCTCACTATATTGCTCGACTCGGATACGAGTGTCGTGCACAACACATATTTGAAAGTTGGACAAGACATTTCAGAAAAAATGAGATACACAGAAACTGCAAAGAATTTAGACACAGTTACCAGGACAAAACATAACTTAAACATCATCAATTATGTTTATGTTAATATTAAATCAAATATTCTTTTTATATAACAGTGCCACTTTTTTTATAATATATATTATAATAGAAATAAATATTCATAATATTGTCATTCATAATTGAAAATTTAATTATATATATTACTTTCAAAATTTTATATAAATATAATATATATAACATCTAACACGCATTTGGTTGTACTTCAGAAATGAGTTTGTTAATTATATTTCAAAGCATGTGACTATGTGAGGTATCTTAACACTGGGCCATCATAAGAATATTCAGTGAACTAAAACATACACATAATTTAATCATTTACATCAATTTATTTAACAAAAATAAGATGCATCTTTTTCTTGAAGTTTGTCCTTCAACTTACTCCCCTAGTCCAGTCACCCCCTAAATTCTCCCCTTAATATCTACTTCATTCATATATCCGGTGACCTACAATTTTTTCCTCATTTTATCTTCCTATCTTTAATTTATCGCCATGACACCAATGAAGGATCTCATTTTAACCCAACAGAGTATAAATGTCGATCCACATGCAGTTTTCCTCCAACCTACAATGTGTAAATAATGCCTATGAAGGATCCAGATTCAAGCCAACGAATGGGTACTATCATGGCTCATATCATGTGACTATCAAAATTAGTTTCCTTTCATATAAAATATTTACTCATTTTCTAAGTTTGCGATATCTATATAAACAATTGTAATCTTGACAACATAACGTAATTGAATTATAAGATCTGTTAAAAAATTGACAAATTTAGGATCAAAGACAAGTTTTATCCCTTTTTCATTTTTTCCAACCATCTTCTTGAACATGAACAACATCCACCAGCTATACAACATCCACGGGTGTACAACATCTGCTGATATTATGATTCATACACTTAAATCTACTCAACTTTCCAACCAGTTTTCTCGCATCACTCATTCTTCAAGGATTTAAAACAGTCTACAATCAACCAAATCAAACAAGACTTCTGCAACATAAATCATCGTTATCTAGTCTCAAACATATCCTCTAAACTCATACTCCCTCTAGTCCATTATATAAGTCGTCTGCACTTTTTACACGTATCTTTATTCTTTAGGAGGTTTGACCACATATCTAAAATTAGGATTTTAAAATTTTCTTTTTCTGAATAAGAATTTTGATGTTATATTTTTATTAAGAAAAAGAAAATTTTTTAAAACTACCAATTTTAGATATGTGGTCAAACCTTCTAAAGATACGTGTAAAAAGTCAAACAACTTCTATATGACCATAGGGAGTAGTACTTAAGGCTCGCCTTTTATCATCTTTATAGACAACAATTCTAAATATTATTAAGTGTGAGACCATTTTTTAAAATGATACGGACATGCAAGTTGACGTGGTAGAGTTCGCTGTTCCCGTATTAATTTTCTCTCTCCCAGCAACACGTTGCAAGGTAAGTTGAACATATAGAGATCATACAACTGGAAGGAAATGATTCAAAACTCTCTCCTCCAAAGATGTCAAAAGGGCTTTTGTTATAGTCCACACTGAATTTGTTATTTTAGTGAGGTCAAAAGAACCAAAGGAAATTACCAAATTAATCTACACATGATAACTGAAGATTATATAATTTTGAAATTTATTAATTTTCTTTGCTTCTTATGATTTCTGATTCTAATCAATTTATGTATATACTATCAGATTCCACTAAGGCCGTGTAATCATACATGTCTTTTCAACAGCGATTATCATTCACCTAAAAAATTTTGGTAGTTTTTTTAGAGGATGATACGCGGTAACAAGTAACAAATTAATTGTTAGATTTATACCTTCTATATAATTTAGTGTATAGTTAGTTAAAGATATGTATTACATAAAAGGCATATTCTAAAATGTAATAGGTGTCCCGTGTCTATTAAAAATGAAGATAACTATAAGAATTGAATTACGTTTACCTAGGATTTTACTTAATCTACAAGTTCACATTATACAAGTTCATATCGTCCATCACTTTGAATATCAAGAACTCGTCAATCTGACAATTTCTGTACAGGAAATCTCTTCAGAGTAAGGTCTTATCCCCAATTCTAACCCTCTGCTTAAGCTTGTCCTACGTCAGCGTCAATATCTGCTTAATTTAATTCTTACTACCAAATGTTGTAAATTTTAACAAAAATAAAGTACTTTGTTTTACTTGATTTGCGATGAGAACTAAATTCTGTATATTCTTAGAAATTTTAGGAGCTTATAGCTAGTTGACATATAGGAGACTTTATTTTAAATTAGACTACAGAATAACAAGCCCTCCTCATTTTTTTTATTGCTTCCTCATTCCCATATAGTCATTATTCTCCACTAAATTAAAATTCAGGGGTTTAACAATGTTCCTGGCAAAGGAAAAAAATGCCCCCGCTCATTGATTGCTGGTTCCAACTGCTGACCGGAGTCTCTTAAATCAAATTTGTTTGCAGGCAAGTGTGTATAAATTTTTTCATTACAAGAATTAAACTGATCTACAGCAATAAATGTGAAGTACCAGAAACATTAGCAATTCTCAATGTGTAAAATTACATCAATGTGTCAATACTGGCATCCAATTAAATGTATACTTATATCTATCATCATTCAGGATCAAACTGCATTAAAGCACTAAGTATTCTAAAATACAAACGAATCAACCTCCGCAACATACATCCAACTCAAAACAAAACCTAGATCCCGTCTATAATGAAATTCACTAAAAGCAGCTTACTACGACACACGACCAAGAGTCTATTACAACTAAAACAAAAGCAAACTCAATACAATCGTACCGCAACACTGAATGACTAAATTCACATCCTCAACATACAAATTCATCGCAATCTCAAGCATTTAATCGAATTCTTACCGAATTAAAAGACAACAGAAACATCACAGTCTCAGAAGAAACTGATCAAAACATATAAAGAATCATAGAGAGCGAGAGAGAGGAGCTTACCACCAGGAGATCCAAAGCAATTCTTGAACTATGAGAGTGAGAAATAATATATAAGTGATAGGATTGAGAGAGAGACGCGGTTGGATTCGATTATTCGATATCTGTGGGTTTATGTTTGTGTGTGTAGCCTGTAGATGAATGTATGTATTGAAATTGATGAGGTGTGTGTTTTGTGAAGGTGAAGTTGTGAGTCACGTGGTTGGGGAGGGGAAGGTTTGGCACTAGGCTCCGACAGCCAGCTGGGTTTTCCAACCACCTCTTTTTCCGCTACTTTTTTTCATCTGCCTAATTAAGGGTTTAAAAATAATTCGTACTAGTGTCCCCAATATTTTTGTAATATATAAATTTATCTAATAATTCATATGATATACCAGTAATTATAAAAAAAATATGTTTATTAATATATATATCGGGAGAGAAAAGTTATATAAATACATTCCCAGAATCCTTATTCTTCAAAATTACATAAATTATAATTAAATGATTCCATTTTTAATTTGTTTTTGATTTATGATATTTCTAACGATTATGTTTTACAACGTAATCGTTAGGCTGATCAATTAATAATGTAATAGATCTATCAACGGATATGTAGTTAGGATGTCAAATTATAAATATTTTAAATCATGTCCAGAAAGCATGAATTTTCACTGGCTCATTCCCTCTCCCGGCACCACTAAGGTGAATATTCATGGAGCTACCCTCCTTGTACCGGCTGCTAACGATAACACGACGGGTCTGGGGGCATTTCTCAGAGTTCAAATGGATCAATGTCCAGTTGCATTAGCGGAACCTTGCTCCAAGTTCCCCTGCTGGTGAATCAACTCGCTGCTATCTATATTGGGATGAGACGTGCATGCGAGGAATCCGCTAAGAAGGTGATTGTTGAGACTGATAACCTGGAAGCCCTCGGAGTTCTAAAATTCTAGCATAACGGGGTTCCCCTCAGGAAACTTGGAGCATTATCCAGCAAATTTTGATCTTGGAGAAAGACCATGCATGGAAGTTTGTTATCAAGTATGTATATCCTCGGAGGAACAAGGCAGCCACCTATCTGGCTCTTCTGGGTGCAGACCTATTTTCCCACCTGTTTCTCTTTTCTAAGCCCATTGGTAGGGCTGCTGAGTTGATGGACTTGGACATCGGTTTGGGTCTCATGACCCTCGTTTTGTGGAGGTCCCGATTGGTGAACTTGAGATGGAGTTGCTTGACCACGCTTTGGATGAAGGTTGGGGCGCGGCCAATGGCCCCGGCTATGCTGCTCAGTTCACTGGAAATGCAGGGTTTCAGTTTGAAATCAACGGCCAGATGTAGGAGGAGTTAGAAATCCATGACTTTATCTTGGAAGAAGAAATCGAATAAGTGGAAAAGGATGATGTTGTGGATCTCTTGGGATGATGGTTTTGGTGCTTGATGGCTTGCTTTCTGATCGTATCTATGGCTTAGTAGTTATAATAGGTAACTATGGTCTTTAGTTCTCCCAGATATTAGGAAGGTGCAGTTACAAGCTGTGGGTCTTGGTCCTTTTTTGTCCCAGGCTCGTTTGGTTTCGTAGTTATTATATGTAGTCGTCTAGGTCTATTTCGCTTCTGTTTGCTGTATCTATCTCCCCCTACTATAAATATGGTGCTTTTGTCCAGCCTATTAGGTAATATAAGTTGCGTTTCAAAAAAAAAAAATTAAATCATGTAAACTGCACAAGTGAAGTGAAGATCAACGGCTAATCAAAGTATCAGGAGATAAAAAATAATTTTTTATCAGCTGCTGTTCAATCCATGAGAATTGACTATCAACTGACCTTTTCAAAAAAACTCATCAGCGGCTATTGGATCAGCACATCAAGTGCTAATCAAGTGCTTATCAACTGATAGCAACAAGTCAAAAATACAAGACCTTAATCATATGGCTTGAATAGAGAAAAGGTATAACTATTTTGGAAGTTAAGATATTAAAGGGTTAATCATATCTTGAAAAACCTAAAACCCACTATTTCGAGTAAAACAACAAAGAAATATACAAACATGATTTTTGTCATAGAGGAGTAGAGGACAAGTATTTTCCTAAAATGTGAAGGTAAGAGAATGGTGTATGAGGGGACTCCCTCCGTCCCACCAGATTCTTTACGCTACTTTTTGGCACGCATTTTGAGACTCATATAAAGTATAGTTCCATAATGTGTTTTTTTCAAAAAAAATTTTAAAAAAAATATGACGTTTAAACTTTTATTCAAAAGAAAAATAAACTAAAAAAATGTTATTGAACTATACTTTATAAGAATCTCAAAATGCGTGCAAACAGTGAACGTAAACATCGTGGTGGGACGGAGGGAGTAGTTATTATGGACTGTAGACCAGAGTATATAATTGCTAGTTTATGAAATATAAATTCAAGAACTGTATTTGTATCTATCTATTATAGTAGAAACAAAAGTGCAACCTGGAACTCCTAGCAAGAAAATTTGTAAAGGTTAGCACTTCATCTTTATAAGCAGCCAAATAATTTTACTTGGAGAGGTCATTCGATATAAAAAAAATCTCATGCGAAAAATAAAAAAATCCAACCTGAAATTTTAAAAACCGCTAGTCTTCTTAATTTCTATTTATGCAAATGATTGTTCTTGTTTTTTCAATATAATTTATGTTCAAAAAATTGAAATTTTTCAAAATTCGAAAGGTATAATTACAACAATATTTATTCATTATTTTAATTTTTAAAAAAATTGTATTATAAAAGTAATTATAATTTTTTAATTTCTCCCTTAAATAATTCATATTAGTTTAAGAACGATGATTATACGATATTTTTGAGATTTTAAGTAGATTTTTCTAGAAAAATATTTGAATTGAGAAAATTTATTTGATTGTTGTAAAAATGGATCAAAAATTTATGCATGTTAATAATTTTAAATATATGAAAATAAAATGTGGTCTGTACACCATATACAATAGTACTAAATATCGATAAATTTTGCGAATTTTCTTGTAAAATATCAAATATCATAAAAGGATGGAAAAATTATATACAACTCATTGAAAAATTCTCTATCACATAATTTGGATTTTTTTTGAGATTTAATCAGAATATAATAGTATTAAAATTAATTAAAAAAAATCTAGTAAACTATGGTGGGGCCAAAAGTGCTAGGTATGCAAAATGTGAGCTGCTTCGGTTGAGACCAGACAGGTTGACCCGGCCCAGATTGGCGTTAGGCCCGATAAGGCGATAACAATTAATTTCATTGCCAAGTCCAGCTTCGTCACAATATCTAGGGTTTATGCAAGCGCAGGGTTGGAAAACCCCCCCAAGACTGAAATAGTTTGTGCATTGGGAGTTGAAATCGAGATGGGTAGAGCTAAGAAAGGCCCCAAGTTTGCTGTGGTGAAGAAGATGATCACTTCTAAAGCTATTAAAACGTAAGTCTGCTTGGTTTTTGGTTTGTTTGTTTTTGCATTCTAAGGAATATGAAATCTAGACAGGAATATTTTGGATTGCTTGTGCTTCCACTTATATATTTTCCACCATTCATCTTTGTGCTTTATTTGCTTGCTTGCTGAATGACAAACTAAAACGTATTTTATGTTATGATTATCAATTTAAAAGTAGACATGTCAACTTACCCCTCTCTTTACGTATAAAAACTTAAAAAATTAAGTAGTTGTTTAACTAAATTTCAGTTTTTAGGATTTATAAAATACATGACTAGCGGGATGGTTTATGACAATATCTACATTGTCCAATTCTTATTGAGTCTCAATGTTGGATTAATAAATTGTGCAAAGGAACAAAGATTGAAGACAGCAGAAATAAGATGTTATGAAGGATTTGTGAGCGCGTTATACATAGTTTTTTGGTTTTTATTTCTGAGAGGGAGAGGGAGATTTGTAATTGAATACTGTTCTTGTTAATTCTGTAACTCCTGAGAATGCTTTGAATTTTCTTGCAGATATATTTTTCTATACATATATTATTTATTTTTGATTGCAAATTTGAGTTAAATTGCAGGAAGCTAGTTCGGAATGGAGAGAATTTTAAATAGCAGAAAATTATAGACCCTTTGTATTTTTTTTTGCACTTTATAAACTGAGAGACATGAGTAGAACTTTGTTATTGCTCCTCATTTGAACTTTCATTTTCCTTTACTACCTTCAGGTATAAAGAAAATGTCTTGAATCCTAACAAAAAGGATTTACAAAGTGAAAAGCTTCCAAGAAATGTGTATGTTCCCTACTTTATTTGTGACTTTAAGTACATTGGAGGTGGTTTTTTGTCACTATAAGTTGAGCTTCTGAAATTCTGTTTGATGCAGACCAAGTACTTCATCTGCACTTTTCTTCAAGTACAATACTGCATTGGGGCCGCCCTACCGGGTGTTGGTTGATACCAATTTCATTAACTTCTCAATCCAGAACAAAGTAAGTGCCAAGTTCTTCATATGATAGTCCGGGAAAAGTGGTATTTATTAGATTTTTAGAAGCATATTTATATGTTCCAGCAACATGTGCACGAACCTTTGTATATTTTTTGTATTTCTTAGCATATATACATCTTGAACTGATTTTTAAAAAAGATATAGGAACTTCCAGCCATGTATTTGAAGTTAAATAAATGTAATTCTCTGTAATGTTTTTCACCTTGATGATATTGTTGTTCCCAAGAAATATCAAGTTATTTGTGCAAGTGGGCCCGTGCCGAGATGCCGACATAGTTGGGACTTGGGAACATACAATTAAAATTTTACATTTTTTTGAAGCCCAATTGGATCGTACATAGTGAACTCTTACTTAGTTTTGACATGAAGTGTATTTTGCTATTATAGAAAATAAGAAATTATGGTGATGACTGATGAAATAACCTAAAAAACCAATTCTTATTACAGAGGCTGTCCCTTTATACTGGTAGCTGCTATCTTTGTCTTTCATGAACTTCCCTAGCTGCTTGTATTGGACAACCAGTCCTCGAATATCTAGATGCGCGTTGCTGCATTAATTTAAAATTCGAACCTCCAAGAAACTATACAGGTCTTATACATCATGACAATGATCTTTACTTTTATGATATAATTAGCAGATTGTAGTGCTTTTAGGTGAATTTTTGGTCTGCAAATTTTAGTTTCCAGTTCCTGAATTTATGATGGTATTTTCCTGATTTTTACTTACAATTTAATTAACTTTACCTTGGTGTAGTTGGACTTGGAGAAAGGGATGATGGACTGTTTATATGCGAAATGTAAGTTTCGATATCTTCTTCATAGATATTTGTTAGTTACCGAATTCTTTTGTCATTTTGCGCTCATTCAATGTCTTCTAACTGTTTATAGCTAGTTTATATATTAATTTTAAAAAAATTAACTTACCATCAAGCTCTTAAAAACATGAATTTGTCAACCTTGACATTGACACTGTACATGGTCCTCACACAAGTAAGCGATGCATTACATACTTTGTAATAATAGATAAAAAGGATTTCCAAACATAAACTAGAGTACCTTACGCTCTTTCCTCCCGTATGATGTAGTTGAACATACCTATCTGCAACCTCATTGTTCTGTATATATATATAAGCTAAGAAGATGGATAGCATTCCTGTATGTTACCGATTTAAACTTTAAGCTAAAAGAATTTGGTCTGTTTGGGTAATGCACTGCCGTACAAAATTGTAAGTGACAAGTAGCCATGATGTAATTAATTTTATTACTCCATATTCTGCATAAACACACACATATATGAACCTAAAGTATATTATGCCGATGCCCTCGATAATATATAAAAAATTTACTTTTAGTTATAGTTAAATGAAATAAGATTTATGTAATTTTTAGAGATGCTTTAAGTCATGTTGCTAATTTTGTTTGAATTACCTAAGGCCCTTCTAGTTGTCCCTTGACTTATTGCATGCATATTAAGTTGTTTAAAAATGGCACTTTCATTATTTGTTTTTGCTAAATAAAAATTTGTTACTTTTATATTCAAAAAAGAAGAAGATTGTAATAATAAGTTTTAGAAGTATCATTTTTATGAACCTTAATGGGGACGAGGGGAGTATTGAGTAATCAGATCTCTAAGCTTGTATATGCAGGTACACCATGTATTACTGATTGTGTGATGGCAGAACTTGAAAAGCTAGGACAGAAATATCGAGTTGCTTTAAGGTAGTATATAATGCTCTCTGTGGTCTTGATGAAGAACTTCAAACTTCCAATTATTTCACCTTGTATTTCTTTACTTGTGTTTGTTTTTGTTTGTAAGAATAAAATAATGGAGCATGTATACACGTATATATAAACCTGTCAATCGTGTCGTTTCGTGTCGTTTTGTGTCGTGTGCTTTCGTGTTTCGTGTACTTGAAGGTGAAACCCAGATCAAACCCGTTTAGGATTTGTGTACCTAATCTCAAACCCATATCCGTTTCGAAACTTGTCGTGTACTTTTCGTGTACAATTAATATAAATATAATATTAAAATTTAATTAAATAATATTATATAAATACATTTTTTATGTTTTATTTTATGAAATATAAATTAAATCTTTATATTTGCATACAATTGTGTACAGATTTGTACATGTATGTATATAATATATATGTAAATATATAGTTATTACATGAAAATATAGTTATTTATTTAAAAATGTATTTATATTGTGTACTTTTGTGTATATAAAATGAAAACCCATATCCGATACTAAATTCATCGTGTACTTTCATTTTTGTGTATTTTCGTTTTCGTGTATTAAAAACCCAAACCCAAAATTTTCAATATATACGGTATGTATGTAGTGATTTGGTTATATTTTGTGCTTTAAATGGTAGAACCTATGCAAATATGGCGAGGAATAATAGAAGCACACTAAATATGGCCAAGAAATCTATAGCAGTGTGCAGACACAGATTTTTACTTTATTTACCCAAGATTATTATGTCTATCATTTTATTAGCAGTGTGTACCTGTGTGTTGAACTGATAAGAAGTGTCTTCACATCAGCATTAACACAAGACAGTTTTTTTTTTCTTTGAGCCTTTCTATTAAGGGTATCCAGTATCCTGTGAAATTGAACAGCATATTTCCTTAGAATATTGTTTGAGTCCTGGAAGTCAGTGGTCTCATCTCCTCACTGACAATTTTAATCATCAACCAGAATTGCAAAAGATCCTCGATTTGAAAGACTGCCTTGCACTCACAAAGGAACTTATGCTGATGACTGTCTTGTGGAGAGGGTTACTCAGGTATTGATATACAACAATTTACTTACGTCATTTCCTTTTCATCAAGCCTATATTAGGTCTATTTTGGCTTTCAAATATTGCTAGATGTACTTGTCCAGTATACAACTATGTCTATGGTTCTATCGATGATTTGTGGCTCAAATTGTGAATCCAGCTGTTAATCACAGATGTGCAGTTCGTAGTGCTTGTTACTTCTTGTCCAAGACTCCTAGTTGCGTGTTCCCTTGCTTTGTTTGGTTGGAAGGAGATGAACAAGGTAGAAATGAAATGTGAGCAAGTAAACATTAGACGGCTGTCAATAGCCAAGAATGAAAGAGTGTAAATTATCCAACACAAAGGTTGTGAAAAAAATAAACCTGGAAGGTGAATGGAGGAGCATTCATTCTCGTATTGAGGGGTTGAGGGATTTGAGATGTACTTTAATTTGGTAGAATGGATGGAGGAAAGAAATAAAATTTTATAAATACTAATGTTTTTAAAGTCACTAGACTCCTGAGGGAAGTTGGGGTGTTAGATTTAATCGGTGAATCGGGGATTAATCGGAAATACTTAATTTTAAATATCATAACTAGACATAATCCAATGGTTATGTCTGGTTTTCACAACTGATACAATCTCTTCCACATAATTAAAAAAATGAACAAAAATTATGTATATTTCTTTAATAGGAGATTGAGTTCGTAAAAGTGATATATACCGGTAGTTTTTGTTTGATACCCTCAGTTAACCAGAGCATCATAGTTTAACAATTGTCTTGTATGTTACACATTATCCCATTCCATTGTCAATTTCATCTGATGTATATATTTGTAAACAGCATAAGTGCTATATGGTAGCAACATGTGATCGAGATTTGAAGAGAAGAATCCGCAAGGTACACAGAAGAATCGTGATTAGCTTTGAGAAATATATGACACTAGAATGTTTTTTTTATTAGCAAACTGTTATGTAAGTGTAATGTGGTTAAAACTGATTTTTATGAATCAGATACCTGGTGTGCCAATTATGTACATTACCAAACACAAGTATTCCATTGAACGTTTGCCTGAAGCAACAATGGGTGGAGGTAGGCTTGATATCCCAAGTTGTCGCTATAATATAAAATATTACAGTCTTTTTATTTGTCTAATTTATGTTTGTATCTTGGTGCAGCTCCAAGATTTTAGAAATGAAAACAAGTATCATTCAGCAGAGAGAGAATTGTTGCAATCAAGCTGGTATCAAGTTCTGACGAGATTTCATGTTCTAGGAGATGTACTCTGTGTAGAGACCAATGTAGCGAATTCTAGTGATATCACATGTGCTGCTGCCCTTTTTGCCTGTAAACCTTAACATATTAGTTTCTTGAATTACATTAATAATATGTCGTGTTTAACTTACTGGTGCCGAGTTTAAATTACTTTCTAATTTCTATGATCCTATACACGTTGGTTTGGTTTACCAAATCAACTGATTAAATAACTGTTTCATTGATACCTTGTACCACTTGGACATTTTTCTGTGTTAAAGAAGAAAAAACAAAAAGAGCATTTGAACATGTATCTAATATATCTAACAATCTTCCCATCTTATGTGTATTTGAACACATATGGACAAGTTTCTTGATGTCAAAAAACAAAAATTTAAATATGAAGTAAAAAGTTATCAGTAAATACATATGTACAATTACCCAGTTTTTATTCAGCAAGAATTTCCAAATATCCAGAAAGACTTTCTGTTAAGAAAATCAAGCAACAACTTTCTTTCAGCAGTAGCTAGAGTCCAGATCATTTGCTTCTTAATTTCCTTCATCTTATGGATTAGTATCACTTGTCCGATATATGGTAGTCCTTAGATTGTAGATTGAATTTTTGCACATATTACCTACAAGTTAAATACTTTCAACTTTCTTCACATCTTCATTGAACAAGTGCCTTTGACCCAGAAAGATTTCCAACCTTGCACTATTCTTGTCCATCTCCTTTTCTTTGTCATCATATGATACATATTTAGGAACATATGTACCATCACATTTTGTATCTAACTTCTTATTCTTGTTAGAGATTGTCTTCCTAAGAATCTCTGTCCATTTTTTTGTAACTTCATTCTTGACTTCCAACGGATAGAAAATGTGCTCCGGTTTTTTTCAAGATTTTCTAAAAATATTAATATCATTGATCTTGTGCACTCTTCTATAGTCAAAAAAGTTCCATTGTGGAAACAAGAAATTCCATTGTGGTTTACACTTCCTTTAATTAAGAAGAGATGGTTTCCTGATTCTTCCGCAACTGAGATTTTCTCTTAGTCAGAGGTCTTAACATCTTCTTGAACAGGGCCGGCTCAAGAAACTTGGGGGCCTTAGGCGAATTACAAAAATGAGGCCTAATTTAAATTTTTTTTAGATATTATATTAACAATATAAATACAAAATTTTACAATATTTAAACATTACAAATTAACATAAAATCATCCTAAACACACTACTACAAAATTTACTTGCTACAAAATAATATTTTTACATCAGGTTTCACTAGTCTTCATGCACACTACTACATATAATTATATATGTTTATTTGTCTAAATAAACATATATAATTATATTGTTTCAAAAAAAAAAAAAAACAACATATATAATTATATAAAAATCGTAGGCAAACAAAATTACATACTATGTAAATTAAAACTAAATTAGTTATATAATATTCATATATATATATATATATATAATTTTATTAAATCTGAATTTAAAAATTAATTAACCTGAAGGGAAAATTAAAGAACAATAAAATCTCTAGTGTTTCTTTTTATTTTATATTTACAAGAATGAGGTTACATCCACATAAAACAATCATTTGCATATTTATTAGGTTATGGATTTAATTAAGTATTTATTAAGTTAGCACAAAAAATAAAGTATGATTAATAATATTGTATTAGTATTTTGATTATGTTTTTGAAAAGTTGATCACACAAAATTTTCAATTTTTTCACAAAATTTAGATATTAATTCCCATCTTATTTTTGATTTTTTATTAATATAATGTAACTAAATTATTTTTTTCCAGATGTATACTTATACATATATATACTAGTATAAAATTGGGGGCCTCTTAACATTGGGGGCCTTAGGCGGTTGCCTAAATGGCCTGTACTATGAGCCGGCCCTGTTCTTGAATGCCAACTCTTTCTTAGTCTTGACCTCACAAAAATCATCCTTGATGGTGCATACTTCTTCTTGAGTCTTCTGCTGAGCAGAGTGTATATATTTGATCATTATTGTAGAAGCTTTGAGATGAGAAAGAATATCAGGATATGTAATGTTGCTCTCGGTTGTTTTTAGAAGTTCATGATTAATAATATGAGAGAAATGATGTATGAGGGTGCTTCTATATAGCTCTCCATTCCTCAAATCTTAAGTTAGTAGCCACAGTGGCAGATCTGACTATTAAGTTAGGGGGGTCAATTTTTTTGTAAAAAAAATTAAAAGGGGTCACAAAAAAATTAAGGGGGGTCAATTTCAATTTTACAACCTAAAAATATGTAAAATATTAACAAACAAAAAAATTAAGGGGGGTCAGTTGCCCCCTCTTGCCCCTTCTAAGATCCGCCTCTGAGTAGCCACCTTAAATTATTTAGTTAAGTATGGAAGGATTAAGGTATTCATAGTATAAATTACTTGTAATCCAAGCTGGGTTCAAGTTGGTTAGCTTATTTTCTTTTATTTTCTCCGCAACTATTTTATTTGATTAATTTGTAAATTATGTGACAAATTCGTGTACTTATGCACCTTATAAGAACTAATCTTGTATATTTTGCTTGATGTTACATTACCGTCTTTGGGAGTTGAGTATCGTTTTTCACGTATTTTAATTATTTTGCTAAGGCGTATTTAAACATTCTTATCTTCAATATTTCAAAATCCAAATAACATGCCAAAATTCGGGTCGGACTTCTTCCAGGTTAAATCAAATTTTGGATTTAGATTTTTAATGCAACTTCAGACATGAATAAACTACATAGTACCATAATATGGCTGATGAGTATAACATAAATAAATACAACAAAGTAAGCAAATCTTATTTTTTTTTTTGTTCCTGTTACGAATATCATGTGGCAGGCAAGATAGACAAAATGGACATGTAGATGTTAACATACAAATAACCAAAGTATTATTGATGC
The DNA here is from genome assembly GCF_001625215.2 of Daucus carota subsp. sativus. NCBI lineage: Eukaryota > Viridiplantae > Streptophyta > Magnoliopsida > Apiales > Apiaceae > Daucus > Daucus carota. Next base: position 10,883,111 of record NC_030385.2, on the reverse strand, counting down.
AAGTCAATTATAACCTATAGTGGGGACTTCAGATTCATTTAATATGAACATAATTCGGATTGGAATATTTTTAATCCAACTTACTAATTTGTTCGTGTTTCACGCCTAGTAAATTTAATTTTCTGTGCAATCAGTTGTATCCTCTTCAATTTTCACAAAAAAAAAAAATAAAAGTTTTTTTTTTTTTGAAAATGAGAATAAATCTTAACGAGAATCGGAAATTCACCGTGATAATTCTTTTATTTAAGAAAGTTTATTATCTAACCGTCGGACATGCAAGATGACTGGGGAAATTTAGACAATAAAACCATAATGTCCGAAAAGAAAAACTGGTCTTCTTCCAAGAATCCTGAAAATAAAACAAGAGAAACAAGAAGAATATAAGTCCATACATTTAGCAGATTATATCAAAATATTCCCACAATCATGATAACTCATAATTGAGACAATTAAACTCTGAATTAAGGCATGATAATAAAATATTAACGTCCTTAATTAAGACATAATTAACGCCCTCAAATAAGGCACAATTAACGCCCTCAATAAAAAGGCACAATTTACGCCCTCAATCAGGAGGCCCAATTTACGCCCTCAAGGCCCAATTTACAACCTCAATTAAGAGGCACGATTAATTAAGCAAACAAAGTTAAGCAGAATTGAAATGCTTTACTACACAAGCACAGATTTGGATCAAGACACAGTTAAAATCAAGTAGTATGAGCTAAATACAGAGTAGTCACACTGTACAAGAAATCAAAAGCAATCAGCACATAGGACATGTATATATAACAATACAGTTTAACTAGTGAATCCTTATTTAGAAAACAATAAGATTATAACCAACACACAATTAAGAAATTCACAATAATCAATACAATTTAGAGATCATAGTTAAAACTGCATTAATAATCCTGATACACTAGTAAGCTTGTAATAAATAAACAAAGGACAAATATTGTTTACTATCAAAGAAGTTCATCTAAAAAATTATCACATAAGCAGTTGAAAATTAGTCAAATAAAAAATAGTAATATACAGTGCTGCAGAGATTGTTGATCAAGGCAGACTATACACACACAATCCAAGCACATAGACATAACATATAACATATAGTAATAAGAAATGCGAAGCCAACAAGTGATCAAGTTTACTGCAAGAAACAAAACACACAAGCTGTCCAAGCCAATCTCAAGAAGTCCAATACCCAATCAGTATAACTTTATCAAACAAGAACACATTCTAATCACCAAAATCATAAAATTGAATATTAATACAAATTGATCAATAGAACGGTAACTCTATCTACAAGCCACTAAGGGTTTAGAACCCCTCACATAGGCCATGGCCTTACAACGCATGGACTCACCTGTATTAGCCCTTCAAAGGGCTAATAATCCAGCTGCGGCTTGAAATTAAACCACAAATGCATTACTTGTCTGAGTTGCCGAGTTAACTCGGTGAGTCGCCTTCGAGTTCGCCGGTTCTGGAATTACCACCTTCAGTTTGATCTTTGTGGTGGCTTGGAGAAGTAGGACTCATCGATATTTGACTGAAAACGTCGCTGGAGATCCGCAATCGCCGTCGTCGGAGAATTGAACTGATTTCAATTCGTTTGGAAGCAAGACGCTGCGTAAAATTTCTCTTGCACCAAACAAACAATGTGTTAATCACACAATCCATGAGGGAGAGTTAAGATAGAGATCAAATCGAAAGAAATAAAGAAGGGCGATTAGGGTTTTAGAGTTCGAATGATTTGGAAACGGATATATCGATATATATATATATATATATATATATATATATATATATATATATATATATATATATATATATATATATATATATATATATATATCGATTGAAAGCTAAAAACACAAGGAACTCGAATCCATGAAATGATTGAAGAGACAAACGAAAATGAAGCCTGAATTGTAATTAGATAAATCAGGGTTTGAGTCGCCTTCGATTTGGGGATCGAGAGAGGCTGGTGAATCCTTTCATATCTATCCACAGGTTCAGCTCTTTTGTGCCAAACACAGTCTGATTAAATTTATATAAGACTAAATTGCACTTTAATGGCTTGTATTATAAATTTTTTGCACGTCAATGGCCGACGTTTAAGAGTCAGCATTTGTGTGTCTAAAGAAGTGATTTTTAAGCAACCAAATGGCTCCGCACTCTCTCCGTTATAAGACCTTTAACGGACGTTTGGTTTAATTGAAATAAAACATAATTCAAAGGTTAAAGCTTCCATTTACCAAACTACCATATATAAGTTTATATACATACTCCATTTGTTCATTCAGATTCGTAAATATATTATCATTGAAGCCAATCCTATCTCTCAGCTCAACAACTTTTGCTATTGTTGTTGTCGAAACTTGATGAGATTCATCAAAAGATTTAGCTTTGCTCAGTGCTCCTGTTTCGAGCACATACAGGGACGGAACCAAGAATAAATTTTGGAGGGGCAAAACCATACATAAAAGTTCCTGTAATACATTACATACTTCAAAAGCCTAGAAAACTATACTAAAACATGTTATGCAAGCTGAGATCGACGATTTTTCATCTTGTAAAACATGTCAATGATAGAATCATTATCAAAATTTTCAGCAACTTCTTTCTCGATGTAAGTAATCAAGTAATTGTGCAGAAAATCATCCTCCATTTTGTTCCGTAATTTAGTTTTGACAAAGCTCATGGCTGAAAAGGCACGTTCAGTTGTAGCTGTCGAAACAGGTAACGTCAAAACCAACCTGATCAATCGATCAAGAAGAGGATATATATCTGACTTTTTTGTCTTGTTTAATAGCTGGCAGAGCTCAGATATAGTAGTCAGAATTTGAAACTCAGGATGTTGGCTAACATCAAGTATATAATGTTCAAGTTGAAATTTTAAATGGAGTTTATCATTCTCTGAAAAATCATCAGGATAGTAAGAACAGGCTAACCTGCAGATAGCTTCAATGTCAAATGATTTATAACAATCTGTTGGATCCAAAGCTGAGCTCAAAACAAGGAGTTCTACTGTATTTTCTGGAAATCTATGATTTAATTCATTTAGCTGAGAATCGATGGTAGCTAGAAATATATCAACACGAAAGTGATGCTCAATAGTAATAGGATCTCGTGAACGTCCTCTGCCAGCTCGATAATGATCACCCATTTCAGGAATTTCTATTTCATGACTTGCACAAAACAACTTCACTTTCTGAAACATAATATCACATCCTTCAAGCTCTACAACATCAGTATGCAAGGTTTCTACTTGATCTTCTTCAACATTTTGGGTCTCTGATTTTCTCTTATAAAAGGAATGTAGAGTAGTAGCTTTCCTTTTTGTTGTCATTTTCTAGTTGTTACAAATCTAATTAAGTATACAATACAAAACAATTAGGAATTGGATATCGAAACCCTAAATCAATAGGATTATAGTAATGATTTGATTAATTAGTAATAAAGATAAGAAGATCTTACCTTGATTTGTTACCGGAATGGAAGATATGTGTTCTTTAATCTGTCCTTTTTGTTATTTCTTGAATCTCAGACACAGAGTATCTGTTTCTTGAGTCTAGGAGAAATGGGTTATGTCATGTATGTATCACTTGTTCACTTGTCTCTACTTTACTGATAGTTTACTAGTTTGTTTTATAAGTATTTTAAGGGTGTGACCGTGTGAGTCTGTAGTATCTGGTTAGCATTGTCCCAAGTCCCAATAGATGTCCACATGCTTTTTTAATTTGGGGGGGCCAATGTTCATATATTTTATTAGTTTAAGTGAAGTATCAAAAAAATTTCCCAAACTTTTACATGTAAACTTGCAAAATCTATATGTTTTGGGGGGACAAAAGCCACCCCCTGCCCCCCTCCCCTTCCGTCTCTGAGCACATATCCTTTCTCTGCCATGGCTTTCACTGCATCTTGAGCCAATGACATTGCTTCTCCAGCAGAAGGAACTTAAAGAATGCCTTCCATAACATGCTGCTGAGATAGTTGTATAACATGCTGCTGAGATAGTTGTATAGATGTTAATAAAAGGAAACAAGGTTAACGTGGAATTATAGAAATGACAGAAAACTGTACAAACAACTCGCTCTCAGCAAAAGTAAGAATTAGCACTGCCAATAAACAGGAGTCTGCGCAAAAGAATGAAGATAGAGAAATCCATCATCCTGCGGTTTACTGAAGATGGAGAAACCCATCGTCCTGCGGTTTATTGAAGATTTATAACAAAAACTTCATAGATATTTCTGACTCAAATTTTATTCTTTTTGTAAACATTTTGCCTGATGCGGAGTGTTCAATATATGATAAAATGAGCACTGGAACAACTTCATACATCAAAACTTCTAGATTTGATCATCCTGGCCTTGACAAACTACTTGATTTTTTTTTACAATACAGTTTTTATGGAGTTGAGTTTTTTGCGGACTTATGTAGGCATGTAGCTGACAAATTCATTCTAACTTGAGAAAAAATTTGAAGTAAATCATTACTTTAGCACAACACAAGATAAAACACCAAGCATCTAGATCCTTGATTAGAATAGTGCCTTCGGTTAGAGTTGTTTAACTTCTGTTCTGACTAGCACCCTAGCTAATCAAAATCACAGGAAGGTAAAGAGTCACGTTTCCATCATCTGAGGGGAATTTAAGTAGCTGAGTGAGATTTGAGTAGTTTGAATCCTGAAACATATACTAGTTAATAGTTATTATTAAATTTTATATTATTTTCTACATCTGGATTCAGATTCAGTGAACATTTGAATGTTATTCATTAGCTCAGATCATTTTTTACTTTCAATTTTCTGAAAATCTTCTGTTTAACTCTTATACAAGGGTTATAGTACTAGGGAGGTGAGGTGAAGGTAATTTAGGATAGCAGTTGCATCTCTCTTTCGCATTTATACAGTGTGTTTAAAGAATGGCGGAATGGCAGAATATGAGGTAATATTCAATAATTTATCTTCAGTTTTCTGTTCTCCTGCCCAGTAAAACATAGGATTGTTTTGCATACTCAAGCAGATGACATATACATGTATATACACACAAAAATAAACCCGCTAAATTAAGTTCCCAAAACACCCTTCATTCCGTTAACGCCGTGTAGACGAATCATGTGGATCCATTTAATTGCTTAAAAAATATTTTTTCAGCCACACAAATGCTGACTTTTAAATGTTGGCCATTAACGTGCAAAAAAATTATAATACAAACCACCAGAGTGCAATTTAGTCTTTATATAATTCATCAAATTTTTATTCGTGAAGTGCTTCTTCATCATGGTCTAAAATTTGGTTAATCGACATTTATGTCGTTTGAGCATCTATTTAAGAATAACTCATGAAGATTACAAATTAATCTATAAATTTTAATTTGTTTGATCGAAACTTGCTCATTTAGTTTTTTGGAAAACATATGAAATGAATTGAATTCAAAACTGAACATTTCCCCCCGGATCCAAAAAAAAAAAGAAGTTGAAATAGCTTGTATAACATATAAAATTTGCCACTTGGTAAACCATCATTTCATTTAATTAGACAGAACAAGATCACATAGCAATAATTGAAAATAACAAAATTTTGCGGAATGTCAGAAATGAACACTGAATTAAGCAACATTGTTGGAACAACAAACATACAATTCAACATCAAATCTCTCTCATATTCAATGACCTATAGGAAGAAAAACCAACACAAGGACATAAAATATACATATCTTCGATGAACTTATCTATAGCATCTTGCCTATTTTGGGACATCTTTTGTACGAAGCTATGTACTTCACATAGATAGTTATATGCAAATCTGATGTTGGAACTCGCAAATGGACTCTATTTTTCAAGCCGAAAAAATCTACCCGTGAACCTGGTTGATGCATGCTCTAGTTCTTCAGTGAGAGATGCTTTGAGCTTAAGTTCCTTTTTCATCTTTCTCAAAAGTCCCTTTAATGGATCCGTGGGCAGCGGCGAATCCAGTTTCGAAAGTAAGGTGGTCGTACATATTATTTTGTAACAATAATCAGTTGGTTTACGTTAATTCGTTAAATTAGTTATGTTGAAATCAACTTTAAAATTTAATAAACATGTTATGTACAACTTGATTAGAATGTTCAATACCTAAATCATAACACAAAAAATAAAATTTTAATATTCAGATATGTGATTTTTTACCGTTGCACAACATTTCTTTATCGTATCAAAACATTTTCTCTACCGCATCACAACATTATCTATGATACTAGTAGTGTTATGTTTTTCCTCAAATTTAGTACTCTACTTTACTCAAAAAACTATTACAAAACAACTTATCATATGCTATTCATTCACTTAGAAAACTAGTGCAATTGGAGGATATTAACGAATACTGAAGCCCCTGAGCAGCCCCGACGAAGATCCATTCGATGATAAAAAAATGTCATTTTCTTGTCTAAACCACCACCCATATTTGGATTTCGAATTTTGCGCTGCATATTGTGCCTTACTCGAGGCACTGGAAGTTAATACACCTGAGAGGAGATCGTAGGTTGTTGATGTTATTGACGGTATTCCGATGTTTAAAATGATGCTTCGTGCTCCATGTCGTATGATAGCAGCAAAGGTACATTGCGTATATTATTCGGGTATGTGGAATTCGATATGATATAATTAAAGTGTCGGATTTGATGTTTCTTTTACAATATAAATTTTTGACATGGATAGAGTGTATTTTAATTATAGTAATTTGTATACAATAAAATTAAATATAAAACAAATTAAAATTTTATAACAATTGTTTTTAGAAATAATATTTTTTTGAATTTTAATTTTGATTATTAATTGAAATTCATATATTGTTGACACGGGTGAACAGCTGGCCCCATTATCATTAGTTATAAAAATGATTACGAATGTGGACATGATATAGAGGATTCGTTGATATATTTTTCTAATAAAAACGCGTGTCTTCCCCAGGCCTCACCCCTAGTCGTCTTCTTTGCCTTTACTTTGTTTTTTTTTGTTAAATTACTTTGTCTTTACTTTTTCAATGTACTCGTAGTCATAACCTTCATATTTTCCGAAATTTTTAATCTGTTGAATTCTTATCATCACCATTAAACTTCACAAAGAGCTTGTGAAGATGCATCTACTGTCATTTCCAGGACTTTTAAACAATATGTTGCAGTTAAAATGATGGTTTGGTTAGCCCTTGCACCAACTATGACGCCGATCCATGGTATTTGATTACGCCCAAAAAAGACCATCACCATACCGCTACTTAACTTATCGGCAAAATCTTGTATAGTGAAGTTGGGTGCAGGCCAGATCGTGAACGTTTTCGGGGCCCAATAAATTGAAACCGTTTCACGGTCATGTACAATCAGTTAATCATCAATATACTTATATAAAGGAGAAGCATAAGAGCATCTCCAATAGACTCTTAGAATCACTCTTAAATATAATATAAATTATTAGATATTAGCAATTTAGTGTACATGTACTCCAACAATGTTCTTTATATCCACTCTTTATTTATTTTTATATTATTAAAAGTACATTGAACTCATAAAAAGACAAAAGAAAGTGGAAAGAAAGAAAGTAAGTGGAACAAACTTATAATATAATATTAGTTAAGAGCTATCTAGTAGCTCCTACAATTGAGGAGAGAGAAGAGACTCTTAGGCTTTTAAAGAGCCTCTAGGAGTCTCTTGGAGCTCAAAATTTGGCATGACTCTTTATTTTTTAATTTAAGAGCTCAAATAAAGAGCTTATTGGAGATGCTCTAAGGCGTGTAGGTGACGCCTCTCAGATAGCTCGCTTCTATTTTTCTAATTTGCTAGAATTTTTGGATGAAAAATATCAAAGATAGCTCGGTTCTATTTTTCTAATTTTCTAGAATTTTTCGATGAAAAATATCAAAAATTAAAACTACCTTTTTTAGTTTCGGATATATTGGAAGCAAGTTTCAGAACTATCTTTTTCAAAATATCAACAATCAAATCTACCTACCTTTTTTATTATCAAAAATAAAAATTACCTTTTTTAGTTCGGATATATTGGAAGAAAATTTCAAAATTACCTTTCGCGATATATCAAAAAATAAAAACTACCTACCTTAATATATATCAAATCAGAATTTGAAATTTCTTTTCAATTATTTTGATACCAAAAAAGGCTTACTTCTTTTCCAAGACTGATCATATTTTTGGAAAAGGCGTATTTTAAAAACTGAAAATATTTCTGATAAGCCGGTATTTTTTCAAATCAAACCCTATAAATTAAGGCTGGGCATCATAAAATTTAGCATAAACAATGTTTTTGTGTCTATTTATCTTCGCTATCTAATACAATAATGAGTTACACTATGTCATATGCTTTGAATAGCGATAGAAATAATTGGCTGATAGGAGCAAGAGTTTGTCGGATGTGGGAGTCGACAAATCCAAACGCGAAAGGAGAGTATAATCTTAACATGATATTGATGGATGAAAAGGTCAATAAATTAACTGTTAGCGATATATGTCTGTTGGTTATTCTCTTATAATATTTGATTTGTTTATCGGACATGTTTGTTGTTATTAATTTTTATATGGTTTACTTTGTATACATGAAAATAGTATTCATGCGAATCGGACATGTTTGTTGTTATTAATTTTTATATGGTTTACTTTGTATACATGAAAATAGTATTCATGCGACATTTTCATAATATCTGTTTGCTCGTTTAAGCACCTTTTAAGTAAAGGCCGTTAGTTTATACAATATTAAAAAAACAAAGTTAAGGCAAACAATGGTAGTTATAGACCGTCATATCATAGATAATGATGTTTTTGTGCACAACCAATCCAAAAAAATTGGAGGAATGTGACAATGTTAGTGAGAACATGATTATTTTTTGGGAAAAAAACACAACTCAAATTACGATTCGTTGTGCTTTAAATCGTAATACATGTAGAAATTTATTTTCATTTTTTCACTCATGAATTATAGTCTAATTTTTAAATTTTACATATTAATATTGGTATTGCATCGATAAGTTTATAATATAAAATTTATTTTATTCTAATCATTAATATAATTTTAATAGACTGTCATAATTTTATTTTATTCTACAAATATTAATATCAAATAACTAAGTATAATTTTTATAAGACGTTGCAACGCGCGGATTGTCAACTAGTTATATTATACTATTACAACCTATAATCGCTTCCACGTAATTGAACTTGAGAAAACCATGAATTAAGATATGTAAAGGCATTATTAGAAACACAAACACAAAGTAAACAGGAAAGGAAATCACACCTTACAGAAGCACAACTTAAAAATTCACAACAGATTATTATTGAATGGTCAGAATTCAGGGACAGGCAAATCCTCGTCTGCAGGGGGTGCAAAACCCCATTCTCCATTCTCATCAATAGTCATCCCTTTGTTCTTCTCAACCCACCAAGACCCAGGAATCAAATACTCCTCTTTCAGGATTGCACTTGACTTATTCACCAGAGCCAGACTTCTCTTCACCTTCAACTCGAACTCTCCCTTGTCCCCATTCCATCCATCCACAATATGTAACATGGTCTGCAAATTATGCCAGTCACCCGGGCTCTTTGTGTCTTTCAAATTAGGTGATTTTCGGGTATCTATCAACAACTCCACACCTGTGTTGACATATCCGAGCAAAATACTGGGATACAAGGGAATAAGATCAATCTTATTCCTTATATGCAAAATCTTCACATTTGCAAACTCTTTTAGTTTATCATTAAAACGTTTGTCCCCAACTTGCGGAGAACCAAAAATGAATGCAGAAATAGGCACAGTAACACCGTTTTCAGCCAAATCAAAGGCGGATACCACGGATAAACTGGCACCAAGACTGTGTCCTGCAAAAGTGATGCTCACATTTTCACCTTCATATTTTTTCAGTAACTGCGTGATCTTGCTCATAAGCTGTGCTCTGGCACTCAGTTTCGTGAACTGAGAATTCGGATCGTCTGAATTGTAAATCGTCAGCCAACCCTGCATCACTTTCGGCAGATCATCATCCTCATCACTACTACTACTAGCATTTCCACCACTCAGCTCCTGATTCTTCTGGCTCAGCAACGGCCTAGCGGAGGCAGGCTTGGGATCAAACACATTGATCCACTCGTAGTCCCGTGTGGTCCCCCTCCAGGCCACGTAGATTTCCCGCCGGCCTAAGGCGGCACTGGCCTCATCAGTAGTGGTGGCTATGTATCCGATCCAATTCGACTCCCGGTCCCACGCTTCGCGGGACCGGGACCGGAGGAGGAAGGCCTGGCCGCTGCTAACCTTAGCAGTGGCGTAGAGGAAGCAGGCGACTTGATATTGAGACGCATTTGTGAGCATGACTTTCTGAAAAAAGTCCTTTTTGCCGTAGCGGCTGCTGCCGCAGTACTTGGAATTCTCGTCGTTGTTGAAGGCGTCGTAAGTGGCTTGGCAGAAGTCGCCGCAGCGGAGAATGAGGTGGCGGAGGCTGAGGTCCAGGGGGTTGAGAAGGCCTTGCCAGTCTTTGCTGCCCATGAGTTCCGGCCATGAGGTCTCTGTTTGTGTTTGAGTTGTCATGAAAAATGTGGAATGGTGTTTTTGTTGAGGAGAAAGCAGAGGTTGTAATGGTTTTGGGTGGATAAAGTTTATATGTAAAGAGGGGCAGTTGTGTATGGAGGATTGAAATTATGTGAATTGCATTATTGTAGTGTAATGTTCACAATAGAAATTATGTGAATTGCATTATTATAGTGTAAATGTTCGTTAGTGGTTTTGGTCAAACTAAGTGTTCTTGAGTAATAGTCTTGAGCATGGGTCAATTAGGGTCCAGATTAACTACGTAATCCGGATTAAATTATTCATCCACTGGATCAAACTAAGCTAAAAGCAGCCAGCAGGTTAGATGTATGATTAGGAGCTTGTTTAACTGAATTTAAAATTGTGAATTATAGAATAATTTCATGTCATTTAATTTATTATGATAGATCGGGAATTTAAAATATCAATGGGGATAATTTTACTTATTAATGATTTATAAGTAATTAATAAAATATCAATAAAATAAAAATGATTTATAAATTATTTTATCACAAAACTTTTTAATTATTTCTATTTTTTGACGAACTTGGGGCTTCGAACCGGACAAAACATGCGCTTTAGAACACGGCCGCGGACCTCGAAAGAGTCAACTTAATATGTAAAGGGTTAGCGATGGTTATAGTTGGTATAATGATGATGATTCCAATTTTAACCCATGATTTAAAAGTTAAAAAATAATAATGATCATATTTTTTGGGGACAGAAAATAATGACGGACAATAATCGAGAAACATCAAAAGAATGTCCGTCAAGAAAATCATTCATTAATTACATTTTTGACCATCCAGCCGCGTAAAGTTTTTTTTTTTTTTTTTTTTTTTTTTTTGACAGAAATACACTTGCTCGTATCGATATACGCCCAGTACTCCGAGGAGTTTCTTTCATTCAAAAAAGCTTATCATCTAACCGAAAGACATGAAAATGTCTCCGGAAGCTTAGACAATAAGACCTTAATGTCCGAAAAGAAATCGTCCCAATTTGTAAGACCACGCCACCTGAAACAAATACAATCCATTAATAACAAGAAAAATAATAATAATAAATTTAATAATTAAATCAATATAGATTATCAAAAGAGGGTACAAGTAGAAGAAATGATATATATAATATATTTGACAAAAAGAAAAAAAACAAGAAAGAAAACAGAATAAAAAATATATCTAACCAAAGGGAGACCCTTTGGCTAGATATATAACAAAATAAATAATAAATAATTACTGAGAATAATTAATAAAATGTAATAAAATAAAACTATAATTTTCAAAAAATATCTAAAATTTTTAATAAAATTTAAATTAAAATTAATAAACAAGCCAACAAAATGGCACCAAATTGCCGATTATTAGGCCAAGAATATACGCCATCAATTATGGCCACCCATATACGGTACGAACAAAACCATGAATCAAGACTGCAAATAAATATACACCGGTTAACAAATTGCAATAAACTCTAATCAATGAGAATTAAAGCATTTAGAGCATATATTTAAAAGCAATTACTCGATTAGCAACAATCAAGTGAGTCAAAATGGTAAACAAGCCACAAAATGGCATCCAAACTTGAACAAAACCATTAAAGGCACAATAAAGTCATAATTAATGACTCCCATAAATTGTAATAAATATTCATAAAGAATATTCCCAATTACAATCACAATTTAAAAGTAACTATTCTATTTAAAGAAACAAATAATGAATAGTCAATAAAAGAGAAACCCGTAACTAAGACCAATCCAATTTAAAAATAAATTATTGCCTAAAAAATCAACCAATCATAATAAATATGGATTGAAAAACGTAACGGATTCGACCTTCATTACATACATTATAACAAACACTAGTCCACCATCACCGCCGACAAAAATGTAAAAATCACATAGATCAATATCCCAGAGCAACAATCATCAACACTTCAACAGAGATCTTATAAGAATGAAACCTTTCTCAGAGAACAAGCCTGCTAAACAACATCCACTCAACGATTGCACAACCAATTCACAGCAATGACAAGAAACCAACAAGACTAGACTATAATCATCAATATATAACACACATAGATGGATAGAATACACACATAATATACATAAAAGATGCGCAAAAAAAGAAATTTTGAATACAAAAACACATAACAAAACCCACAATAAACTCATTAAAATCAACAGGAAAACCATGAAAAGATTGTACCTTGATCATGATCAAACATATAAATCCACTTACAAGATCAGCAGATGGATCTATGGTCAAAATCTTGACAAATCAAAATGAGGCCACCCCGCCCTAGAGTACCCGCCCCTGAGATAATCAGAGTGCCAAGTTGTGTGACCTGCAATAGTCTCTGAATTTCTGATCACCTATTATTACAAGATAATAACCCAGGTCTGGCCTTGGACCAATTGGATATCCAAGGTCAGAAAGTAAAGAATCAGGTGAAGGCAGGAGCTCAGAACAATGCTACTAGGAATAACAAGAAGAAGAAGAAGATAGCAGATGCATGTTTCTTTCACATCTGCAACAGAGAGAGAGTGTGTGTGGGGGAGAGAGAGATGGAGGGAGGAAAAATTGAGCTTCTTTTCGTTCAGATTTCATGAGATTAGCCGCGTAAAGTTTAAAGACAAGAATACGAGTCATTTGCCTTTATTTAAAAAGATATTTAAATACACATAAGTGAAATTTTATTTTTTAATTTATTTATTTGGATAATTTTATATTTATAATTTATGAGATATAAAAATTAAATTTATTTATATTATAAATTATATTTTAAAATAATAATATATATTTATATAAAATCAAATTTTAAAATAATCACAAAATAGTTATGATTTTCAATCACTCATTTTCATTTTCTGATCTTCTTGCTTACAAAAAATTGATATATACTTTAGCTTTTAAGCGACAGGAATAAATATATTCTAAATTCTAAAATAAGTGAAAAATTGGGCTTAAAAAGCCCAACCACAAATCATCAATATACTTATATAAAGGAGAAGCGAGGGGCGCGTATGTGGCTCCTCTCAGATAGTTCCGTTCTATTTTTCTAATTTTTTGGAATTTTTGGATGAAATCAATATACTTATATAAAGGAGAAGCGAGGGGCGCGTAGGTGGCTCCTCTCAGATAGTTCCGTTCTATTTTTCTAATTTTTTGGAATTTTTGGATGAAAAAGTATCAAAAATAAAAACTACTTTTTTGTTTCAAATTAATTGATATGATATATATCTTGGCATAAATTAATCTGATTCTGTTTCAGATTATTTAATTAAGGAAAAGAGTAGGACACAAGTCTCTCTGCGCCTATAAATACCCCTATAGGTTGTTGGGTTTTGAAACATTAAAACGCAACCTTCTCTCAGTACCACAACGCTATCCGCTTGTGGTGTCGTTCTTATGCAACGACATCGTAATCTATTTTATCGTTCTACATATACGGTGAGGGGGTGAATACGCATTATAAACAATTTTTCTTTGCCTATTTTTCTCCATCTAATACAATAATAAATTACACTATGATAGATGTAGGGATGGCAACGGGTCGGGTCGGTTCGGATATCTGTGATATCCGAACCCGAACCCGAAAATTTTCGCCAAACCCGAACCCGATCCAAACCCGTTTGGATTTGAAAAACGAAACCCGAACCCGATCCAACGGATTTCGGATCGGGTTCGGGTTTATCCGAACCCGAATTTCTAAAAGAAAAAATTACTGATAAATGAACTACAAGACCTGAATTGGAAATTGGAATCAAGGTGGAAGGCAAACAATAAAGCAACACCGAGTTTAAACATCATAATATACTCCATAATAACATGACACTGTACTTTATACTTCGAAAACAAACCACAAAATCAAAGTACAGTGGAGTTGGAGGCGGAGGCGGACATGGGTGTTGTAGGCGGAGGCGGACAGTGGAGTCGGAGCCGTAGCGGCGGAGCTGGACAACAGAATCTTAAGATATAGGGTTCTTGTGTTTTTGAGATAGGCGGCGTATGAAAATTGAAATTAGGGATAGTGTGTTTTGAGAGGGGCTCACTCACAAGTCTCACAGTCACGCTGAGAGTTTGAGAATTGAGAGTGGAATGGCACGTGACTAACTCATGAGTCAGTAGGCACTGGTAACGTACTATAATATAAATTAATAATTGAAAATATATTATATATGTATAATATATACATTATGGTCTAAAAAGTAATAAATAATATATATAACATCTATAATATATATAATATATAATATATATTATTCGGATTTTTTTTCGGGTTTCGGGTTCGGATCGGATTTGGATTTCGGGTCGGGTTTCGATACGGAACGCCTAATATCCAAATCCAAATCCAAACTCGTTCGGGTCTAAAAATCAAATCCAAATCCAAATCCAAATCCATAATATCGGGTTCGGTAATATCCATTCGGGTCGAAACGGTCGGGTATCCATTCGGATCGGACTTTTCTGCCATCCCTAGATAGATGTTTTGAATGGCGGTAGAGATGATTGATTGAAAAGAGTAATAGTTTGTCGGATGTGGGAGTAGACTGCTATCTCATTAATTTAAATTGATGTTTTGGCGGACAACCAATTCAAAGAAATTGGAGGAAGGAGTCACTAAAATACACCTGCATGGATTGGAATTCATACGTCCCCGACACGATTAATGTTCGTATAACTAAAATATAATGTTTATTCCTATTAAAATTAGGGATGGTTTTGGAGTTGCTTCTCAATATCTTTTTGACTTTTACGCACTTATGTTTTTGCAAGTTTACAGTTTGTTTTATTGGTCAATCAATATATATGGCTAAATGTCAATCACATCTATTAAAGAGCCGTATCTTTTTTACATGTAGGTCATGGTGTATATGTCTAAAAGTAGTGTTTGGAAATTAATGATAATGTTAGTGAAAAACATGATTACTTAAAAAAAACACAACTAAAATTAAGATTTATCATGTTTTAAATCGTTAATTATATGTAGAAATTTATTTTTATTTTTCACTCATGAATTATAGTCCAATTCTGTAATTTTATATATTGATATTAGTATTGGATCGAAATGTTTATAATATAAAATTAATTTTATTCTACAAATATTAATTTTGAATCATTAATATAATTTTAATCGACTGTCACACATTTATTTTATCTTACAGATACTAATTTTGAATCATTAATATAATTTTTATAGGCCGCCGCAACGCACGGCTTCTCAACTAGTTAGCTATAATTTTCTGAAACTCTATGATGGTCTCGTACTGTCTAAACGAAGTCTGCAGAATTTAAAAGGGTCTTGTTCCCTACCAATTGATTGTTGGAAAGGAGTTATTTAACACACTGTATGAGGGTTGTTAGATTTAGATTTCAAGAGCTCAGATACAATCTTGAGTTTTTAATATATCCGCAGATATTATCCGCGAAAAGGGAGTTGAAAGGAGAACTCCCTTTCCGCGGATATTATCCGCGGAAAAGAAAACTTCTATTCTCAAAATATTTATAGCGGATATATTAAAAACTTAGATTGGATCTGAGCCTTTGAAATCTATATTTAATGGCCGTTGTACATTGTGTTAGATAACTCCTTTCCGGCAACCGGTTGGTAAGGAACAAGACCCTTCTTAAAATACTATTCCCCTGCCATTTTTCTTTGTCTTATCTGACCTTCTGTGATCAAATTGACCGGTAAAAAAATATTTACTTCGATATATCTCTAAAAATTAAAAAACAAGTTTTAAAATAGAAATCCGTATTGTTGCAAGATAAATAATGGACCACAAACATGTAATATTATACTAGAAATCATGAAATCTAGTCTAGTTACGTGACTGAGGTCCTCTTTAAGGGCATTTCAACTAGTATATATTTGTGATTTATTAATTTAATTTCGTGAAACATACTTAATACATCGGTGATTAAGCTGTGATTCATTAGTGATTTGCGTAGTTTTCAAGTCCCTTGCTCGTGTATGTATCGTGTATGGATGGAGAGAGTCTTGTTCCTCGTTCCGCAAATTGCAAATTAAAAATCCAGTTGGAATATCACTTGATTTTAAACAGAATAACACTAATTATTCTGAGAACCTAACTCCGCCTCCATCTTCTCCGGTTTTGCCTCCACTCAACTCCATGTTCGTCGAGGAAAACACCAACACTAGATCTTCATGTTTCACTTCCCATTCACTTGCATATACTTTGATCTATACACACCTACTCATTCTCAATTCTACCTGATAGCTAAAAAACCTGTAAGCTAAACTACGGCTATGCATTCGGTTTTTCCTACTGCCTACGGCTAGACTGTAAGCCACCCCTGAAACTTATATCTATGGAGCTTCACCACCCTTGCGGGATCATCCGTAGGGTTACGAAGATGATCTCTGTCTACTTATCAAGAGCATGAACAAAGAGATACAGTGGATGATATTAGCAGAGCCATGAACCTTATAAACAAGTCTAAATGATGGCACGACATCTCCTACAGGGCACAACATCTCTTACGGGCTGCAACTCTCTACGGCGAGATCGTAGCCCCCTTCCCTACGGCAGCCACGTCACCTCTCCATCACCTGCTTGCTCCATCACCTGCTTGCTTCATCACCTGCTTCCTGTTAGTCATTCCAGAATTTCTGGAAAACCCGCCACATGTAATCCTAGCCTTTCCTCGTCACCTATTCTACCTCTACAAAGGAGACACTTGTCCTCTATTCCTGAAACTTCAGATGGTGACTCATCTCCATCATATTATAAAAGGAGAAAGCAAGAGCAAGATGAAGTCAAGACCGGACAATAGCCAAAAAACCTTAAGGTGATGGCCGTGATACGTTACAGCATATTGAGGAAGTTTTCATTGGCCATCAGTTGGCGCCGCTGCCGGGGATCGGCATGCTAACCTGGTATTACACACCACTATACTACAACGACCTCACTGAAATTATCTTGCAGTACCACAACGTCTAGGTACAACTTAGGCTAGAAATGAACCTCTTTGATCGGATACTCACCTGGTCATGATAATTAATATCGTGAGCATCACTATGCCGTGCCTCGAGAGAGGCCTCGTCGGCTTGGATCCCAAGCCGAACAGTAAGTATGATCTCTTCCTAACCAACCAATCTATACCACTTTGAAGCCAGACAACTATCAGTCTTTCTTTGAAAAACCAGAAAAACTAGTTCTTTCCGCAGCGGATCCTGATTATGCTCTAAGTGGTTTAATTAGCCCCTGTAGTTTCCCACCTTTACTTTAACATAACGATCAAGGCTTCCATTTACACCCATAGCGGGAAGATCTCCAACTTTCACCACATCGACATACAAGTAAGGCGATTTTTACTCTTTACGTAGCTCATATTTTCTTATTTCTTTCGTTGCTCTTTCTCCATGCACATATTTTATTAATTGCCTTGCCTGCAGTATTTTTTGTATATATATATATTTAACAATCAGGATATTTGTCTGGGGCTTTTACACAAAACTTGAATTTTATATTATTATGAACACACAGTCCGTATATATGAAATGACAACTTAGGACACACAGAGGTTACGACCAACCTTGCTGCTACAAGCTTCTTGTTACATGTATTTATATGCAGATGCTTTTTCTCTTATTCTTGTTGCGGATGTATTGTTTTTTGTTATTGTCGACATTAATATTACTTATCGCATTGCTGTTTAGTACATTTGCATCACTGCAGCTTCTTTCATTTGCGTGTCACTCACTGTTTTTTTTTTTACCTACTTTTATTATGTTATTTATTGCTTTACTTGTCTCATTGATATATTTTTGCGTCTGCACATTACTTTTCATCTTTTTATTTTACAACTTATTATTGTTTACGTGATATTTACATATTTTGTTATCACATTCTTTGTGTCGCATTTAATTTTCACGGTTTTACTTTGTTACTTGTTGCTGTTGCAATGTGTACATTTTTTTTTTTTTTTTAATTTACTTTTGCTAGTTGCTTACTTTGGCGCTTGGTCCTTCCATAACACATATTAATTTGGCCTCTTATACACTCAGTAGTTTTACATACATTTTGTCTTTACACTTTGACATGTGTTAAGAATATACATACTTGGTTAGAAGCTAGCTACAAGGTAATGACACTGCAGTCTATAAGTTTAGGTTGAAGGGTTTCCTAAGACAGTTCGGATGGTTCTTACGACATTCTATTAGTCTAAGAGTGTTCACATGGAGACCTAGTGAAGAGGGGCACATGACATGCTTAAATAATCCCGTAGGTTGTGAAGTCGTAGCCCGTGTGGGAGATGTTTTGCCAAGTTGCAGGCTAGCCATCTTTAAACCTTTCGGCGCATCGCAAAGACGTAATCCTGTAGTGTTACCATGGCAGTAGGGATGTGAGAGTTTGTAGGGAATAATGATAGGTTAGCTTTGGAGTTACGCAGGGGATTGGTTCAAAAATGCACGTACTATAAGGCAGCAATGCCTGAGGGAACGTGCTTCCCGTAGCCGTAGTGTATGGTTTCGCCGTAGGCCGTAGCAACACAAACAAACTGTTTACACTCACAGGATAGCTACAGCCTTTGTTATCTCACCAAAGCTACAGCTCTTTTTCCTCTCTCTAGTTTTTATTTTCTTCACTTCATTATGTTTTTACAAAACTTGTATATATTACAAATGCTCTGGAAACATGCTATTTATGGGCCGTAAAACAAACACATACATCAACTTAACCTATCTTATTTTACGCTTTGAGAATACGCATCCACGAGCACTGGAACCATGCAACACCCATATGTAGTGTTAGCTACCTTTTATTTAGCTAGCTCTAATGAACCGCCAATATGAGCAGGAGACTGCGGCTGTAATATTTGAAAGTCTTAAACTTGATCCAGAACTTGTGTACTTGAGCTGCCTACCTTGATTCCAGGTTTTTAGCTCTGTTATATGAACTGTACGCGAACTCTTTCGTATTATACATGAAGCCACCTTTTGTTATGTATTTAAAAGTTGCTACCTTTAACTATTACGTGTGAAAAGTTTGAATTTTAACATACATCACGTCCAGTGCCTCATTTCTTCACATACACACATGCAATAGCTAGGCTATATCCTTTCCTTCTGAGCTTTAACTCCTTTGCTATCTACCATCTTATTCACTCAACTGGTGTTTTCTCCTACAGAAAGACAACCTTATTTATAAGCTTTGAGTTCACATTTTTACATAACTACATACCTCCCATTTTTCAACCTTATACATATTAATGGCTCATCCTGTTTAAAGGACATCATTTCAACCTACAGCCTGTTATTTTAACCATGAGAAACTATCATATTTTTTTTCTTTTCTTACGCACGGCCACCTGTTATTCAGAAATTAATTTCTGTAACATTGTCTGCCTATATATAGTGAACTTTCCAATGCACAGCAAGTTCTTTATTTCATTGACATTCGTTACTTTCCATGATTTTTTAATGGTGTGCTTTCTTATGGCATTGGATCATTATACTCTTGGTCATGGCATTTTGGTTAAATGTTACATTCTTTAAGTAGTTCACATAATGTTATATATAATTAGTTAGTCTTAAAATCACTGGCATCGTTATTACAGCATATGTCATTTATTTTATTCAATTATGTAGCTTTTATACAATTTCCTTGTTATAATATATTTCATTTATAATCACATTATTTCTTATATACATTTGTTTGCATAAGTTATATTGTGGACATCCTACGCCAATATAAGTAGCAATAACTGCTACGGCTACGGACTGTTTCATCCTACGCCAATATATGTAGCAATAACTGTTACGGCTACGGATTGCTGCCTCCTACGCCAATATAAGTAGCAATAACTGCTACGGCTACGGACTATTTCATCCTACGCCAATGTAAGTAGCAATAACTGCTACGGCTACGGATTATTTCATCCTACGCCAATATAAGTAGCAATAACTGCTACGGCTACGGATTATTTCATCCTACGCCAATATAAGTAGCAATAACTGCTACGGCTACGGATTATTTCATCCTACGCCAATATAAGTAGCAATAACTGCTACGGCTACGGATTGTTTAAAGGCCCTGCGGCCATCAAAATATATACATATGTCTGTCCTGCATCAAAATATATGCAATTATTATTATTTAAATACCTTTTTGCTATATTCCTATTTATTCATGTTAAGTGTTAACACACCAAGGGGCAAATGATGATGCCTCCCTTTTTCTTTAAAATGGTGATGTGTTATGTTTTCTGCAGTGTATTTGCATGAGATTTATGTCATTAGAGTAACTCAATTATCTATAATTCATTTTAATGGTGGACCACTTTTACAAACCTTAATCATTTTGTATATAATGGTGAATTGTGTTTCGCTATAGTAAAATACTGATATCGTGACACACATATTTAGGCACTTTAGATTAGATTGAAATCTTTTATTTAAGAGGGTGCTTTTTTATATTCAATTTTGCTGATATCAAAGCATCATACAATTATCATGATAGGAAGAATTCCTTGCGTTCGATAAATGCAGATAGGAAAAATCATCTCCACTAATTTCTGCAAAAATTATGGCAAACTTTGAATTAGTACCCCTAGACCCTAAAGGCTGGATCGAGTGAGAGCATTCTACATATATAGATATGAGATGAATATTGCATTCATAAACATTTCTTTTTCTTGAACCAACTAGCTCGGTCATTGGAACACATCTTTCATCAGTAAGAACTCAAGACTTACATCCTAATGTTTTTCCTTCAGATATTGTTAATTTTGACAGGGCTTTTAATAAGGATATATAGTCTCGCACAGTCGCACAAATCACTAGATATTCTTCTTTGGCCGGCATACTTGCTTGTGGGTGTCACTACTATTTTTGCAGTTGGACTCATCTCAAGAAAGCAAAAAGACTTGTCTAATCAATGCATGAATGCACTTACGGCTTTAAGCATCGTGTTTGCAGCCTGCTCCTTTTCTTCCAGTGCACCTTGGTGTTTCGAGTCCCCTCATTACTTTTACCCTCGAGGATATTGAACTATGACCCAGGCATCTATCTGCCTTGTTTGCACAAACATTGCTATTGCTTACATTTTCTATGAGTCTATCCGACCTGAAAACATGAAGATTGTATCACTGCTAATGTTCCCGTGTTGAATCATCAAGTATGTCGGGCGCACATATGCTCTGTATCGTGCTAGTGCTAACACCTCCTGTGGCTCCATGCTGAAGGATCCTGATCCGGAGCCTAACTACGCGGAACTCACAAGGGAACACATTTTCAAATAAATAAATAATAATGAACTCCAAACCAGAATCAAAATGCTTCCGCAGCCAGATAGTCATAGAGTGATTAAAATAATCAACAGAATGAAAACAACTAAACAGGCGCCACTAAAAGTAGCACAATATGCTTCTGGCTACTTCACTAAACTTCAAAAAAACTGATTGTGGACCTCATTTTTAGTTTCCCTGGCTACGGACGTTTCCTTTATTTTCTTATCTAGAAGTCAGATTATATCATTATATATGGCTATGGCTAC
Source organism: Daucus carota subsp. sativus (assembly GCF_001625215.2). Classification (NCBI taxonomy): domain Eukaryota; kingdom Viridiplantae; phylum Streptophyta; class Magnoliopsida; order Apiales; family Apiaceae; genus Daucus; species Daucus carota. The sequence continues at coordinate 10,861,018 of NC_030385.2, read as the reverse complement.
AAGTTGGTTTATCATGTCTTTGTTTTCCACACTTTCTTAACACCTATTTTAGCCAACATACGTCATCCACCAATAGCTACGACTTGAAATGGATTATTCTGCATTTTTAACTTAAGGTAATTTCGATATCAATTTATAGTAAAACCAAAGATATTCTCTCATGACTATAATTTTAAATCTTCATTACTAGTTTTTCTCGCGATTCTTGTTTACACATGAGAATCCATATATAATATATATATAAACTATTAATACTTAGGTTGTGAAAGATTCGATTAGAATACTTTTTTCAAGACAGAGTTTATATCATAGCTTTGTATCAGTGAGCTCATCAACATGTTGTCACAGTCCTATTAGCAATCGCAGAAAACTTTATACAGGTTTCTCTAGAGTGTCTAGAAGGCATGCAAACTTCTGCAACATATATTTAATTTTCACCTATTTATTTGGTTCCTACGGCTTCCTAAAGAAAGCCTAGCAACCATAGGGGCATCTGATAGCTAAAAAACCTGTAAGCTAAACTACGGCTATGCATTCGGTTTTTCCTACTGCCTACGGCTAGACTGTAAGCCACCCCTGAAACTTATATCTATGGAGCTTCACCACCCTTGCGGGATCATCCGTAGGGTTACGAAGATGATCTCTGTCTACTTATCAAGAGCATGAACAAAGAGATACAGTGGATGATATTAGCAGAGCCATGAACCTTATAAACAAGTCTAAATGATGGCACAACATCTCCTACAGGGCACAACATCTCTTACGGGCTGCAACTCTCTACGGCGAGATCGTAGCCCCCTTCCCTACGGCAGCCACGTCACCTCTCCATCACCTGCTTGCTCCATCACCTGCTTGCTTCATCACCTGCTTCCTGTTAGTCATTCCAGAATTTCTGGAAAACCCGCCACATGTAATCCTAGCCTTTCCTCGTCACCTATTCTACCTCTACAAAGGAGACACTTGTCCTCTATTCCTGAAACTTCAGATGGTGACTCATCTCCATCATATTATAAAAGGAGAAAGCAAGAGCAAGATGAAGTCAAGACCGGACAATAGCCAAAAAACCTTAAGGTGATGGCCGTGATACGTTACAGCATATTGAGGAAGTTTTCATTGGCCATCACTACCATATCTCACCTCGTCGAACATACCCCCGTCACCGCCATCGATGCCGATATCACCGCTCTCACTGCCAACCCCGGTGAAACTACGCCGCCTGAAACTACAGCGTCATCCTGTTACCTTCTTATAAGACTTTGCTCAAATAATAACTTGATCTCAAATAGATAAAATATTGAAGATAATATAAATAAAATAGTCTTGATATATGTAGTTAATGCATTTCAACATCAAGTTAAATATTTATGTAGCTCAAATTATTTGAATGATACATTTATATTGAAGAGGTCATTGAGTTTAAGTCTTTAAAATAATAATTTGTTCGCTAATTTGTTCGGAACTAGCTAATTTGTTCGCTCTCCATCAACATATATTTGTTCCGCCTAATATATATATAAGTAGATATTTGTTAAAGCACGAAAGTTACATTCAATTAAACAATATATTCACAATTAATTTTAGAAGAAAGTAAAATTGTAAAAAAAACTTATAAAAATAATATTTTTGATAAATACCGTCTTTTATATTAATCTTTCAAATATGTATACAATATTATAATCATGTAGATATTTTTCATTATTCTTTCAAATATTTTTTTTTTTGAGAGAATTCTTTCAAATATTTATTTATGAATGTTTATAAGATTTTTATTTCCATGACTATTCAGATAATATCACAGCAGGAATTTAATAAGTACACTGGACAAGCCAAACTCCACTAACATACTTTCCTTTCTGCAGGCCACAATAACCACATGATCGAATGTGAGTTTTTTCCTGGCCTATCAATTTCAAGGCAACAGTTAATTCGCTCAATATAAAAGTTTACATGATAGATCTAATATTGTTAAAAGAGAAAAATCGAATTTAACTGGTGAAGTCACGGAACAAATACTAATCAAAGATTAATTAGATTGATCAGAGATTAAGATTGAGATTAATAAAAAATTTAATTAATTTGACGAGTTACGTGACATGAATTAATTAATGATTAATCGCGATTATTCACCTACTTCTGAAATATAGAATAAATCCGACCAATTTTTTTTGGGGTTAAATAGCTAATTTATCACTGACCTGGCTGAAAACTTGCAACTGAGTCATGTTATTGAAAAAACTTTCAAATGCATTACCAAGTAATTAAAAACTTTCAAAAGTATCATTCTCCGTCAGTTCCGTTAAGTAATTAACGGAAAATTCAAAAACATTTTTTTAAAAAAAATGAAAAAATCCGAAAAACACTTAAAAAATTCAGAAAAATTTGGAGAAAAACAAAAAATTCATAATAAATTCAAAAAATTCTGGAAAAAAATTCAAAAGTTCCAAAATATTCTGAAAAAAATTCAAAAATCTTAAAAGAATTTGGAAAAATTTGAAAAAAATTAGGTGGCAAGTTTTTTCTTCGGATTTTAGAAAAATTGAAAAGAATAAAAAAAAGTTTTGTAACCTTCTGTTTTCCATTTTTTTGATTTTTTGATTTTTTTTATTTTATTCAATTTTTTTTAAAAAAATAATAATCATACTTTGTTGAATTTTTCATGATTTTTTTCAATTCTTTTGATTTTTTTCATTTCTTTTTTGAACTTTCCGTTAATTACTTAACAGAACTGACGGAAAATGATGCTTTTGAAAGTTTTTAATTACTTGGTGATGCGTTTGAAAGTTTTTTCAACAACATGACTCAGTTGCAAGTTTTCAACCAAGTTAGTGATGAATTAGCTATTTAATCCATTTTTTTTTTTACTCACCGTAAACAAGTGAGCCAAGAGGCAAAAATACATGGCAGCCGATGGAGTTGGTGGGCACAAGAATTGACCCCGTAAACCTGAGCTCAACTGCACACACGCCTTTTTTCAATTTATTCCACCTAATGCGTTACATACACACTGTTCTTTTTTTTTTTTGGAAAAAACATACACACTGTTCTTATTAATTATTTATTGACTTTTAAAATTATTTGTAATGTGATGCTCTCCTAGTCTTCCTTTATAATTAAAAAGAAAATAATAATAATAATAATAATAATAATAATAATTTATTTGGAAACATCATTGACAACACCAAACAAAGACTTTGCTGCATCATCTCTTTGATATCATTATCCCATTTTCTTCACATTCTCAATACCCAATCTGACAAAAACACACACATATATTCATATATTCGGCTCTTCGATAATCGCCGGAATTCAAACTCCGGGATCTCTCCGTCAGAATGTGTCCGATGAGGTTCATCTTGGTTTTTTTCTCCGCTATATTGGCCGGTTATATGGCGTGGAGGACCGTCCGATCTACCCCCGATTCCGATAAAGAAGATACCAAAGTTGCCAAAGTTCCGCGGAATAATTCCAGTTTCACCAAGGTGATTTAATTCGTCAATTCATTTTTGTACTCTAATTTGATAATTAATTATTGAAATCTGAATTTTCTTGAATTGGGTTCTAGATGATGCAAAATGGGTTCTGGGTATTCGTTGACATGGCAAGTGGAAGATATTTGTGGAAGAATCTGAGAGAGATGAAGAAAGATGATAAAGTTGTTGCTTCTTAGGAGGAAACTGGAATATTAATCAGAAATTGATAGTGGAGAACATGGTCTTTATGTTGTCTATGTATAATGCTATTATAGTTCAACCTCCTCTTAAGTTGTGTGTATCAACTTTATTGTTGTATGAATATGATGATTTTTATGTGTATTAGGCATTGAGACTTGAGAGAACATTGGTTGGATATATGTTTGATCAGAGTTTGTTAAGAATGTTATTATAAACCTGCTTGATCTCCAGGAGCCCTCTGAATATATGCTTGATCAGGGCTTGTTAAGAATGCTATCATAAACCAACCGTTTAAAATTTGTTTGAGTGGTTTTAACCAATTAATTGGATGAAGAAGAAACTCATTGGCTGTGTTGACTTGGATGCAATGAAACGAGAGTAGAATGGGAGGAACAATTATATAAAAATTTTATTAAAAAATAAGAAATATGAGATCACAGTAACAAATATGAAACGAGCAGAGAATGGAGGAAAAATTATATAAAAATTTTATGGAAAAATAAGAAATATGAGATCACAGTAATTAAATATGAATGAGTTTAAATTTCTTGTGATAACAAACATAAGGAACCATAATGTAGAAATGGAATTAGCATATTTATTCCAAATCATGTGGGTTAGAATTCTAGTTAAAATAGCAACAATGGAATGATTGAAAAAATGAAAATTATTGATCTTTTCTCTAATCAACACCATGTTAGAGTACAAAATGAATTCCATTCTCCTTCCATTCCATTCAATCCAAGTGAACAATACCTTAGCGAACTCTGTTAAATTTTAAAACTTGATGATTGTTTTACTTTTTCCAGAGAACTGATAGTCAGAATTTAATAGTAATCAGGAGTATGTAGAAACAATCAACTATGTACTACTATGACATATGATTTCCAAACAACATAGCGGTTATGTACACATATTTTAATCTCTAGAGCAGCAGAATACACTTGCTAATTCTCATGCTGCTTGTGAGAGGACCTGAGTACCATTACAATACAAAAGCTGAACATTTCATGTTTTAGTTTACTTCAGCTTGCAACTTAAGTGACATGTAAATCAGTGTAAGTAGTGCACCTTGTGGAATGGGGGCGATTCGTGCAAGATTTGAGCCAATCCACATAGCTACAACTACTACAGCAACTAGACTACTGCTGGTTTTTCCACAAACCCAACTAGCAAATGTGAGGCACATAGTAAGTAAAACACCAGTTTGCCCTCCCAACACCCATGCAATTATGTGACCCATCTTATATCCACTATCTAGCTTATGGTCAAGCAAAGCCATGAGGCTGCTAAACGTAAGAGATAATCGGGCTCCAATGGTTTGCATTAAAAATAGAGAGAGGAATGCAGACTTGAGAACTTCACCAAAGGATCCCCTCACTTCATTTGGAGTTCCTTCTTTCTCGTCTTCATCATCATATGTCGAATTATCCACTCCCCCATATCGCCGTTCCCAGTATTTTTCCCGTTGCATTCTTCGCCTAAGATCAGCCCACCTATATACCCTTACTCCATCTTCAAATTCAATTTCAAAATCCCAGCTATGCCCCCAGGATCTGCCAGGGCTCTCTTCGAATTGAAATGCTCTATCATACTGTCTCCTAGCTGTATCATTAGATAATGTCTGCAATATAGAAGGCATTTAATCATTCCATAGATCAGATCTTAACCCAAATCTGAATAAAATAAGCCACACTCAAGTCTCCTAGTGAAACCAATGCACCTAAAATAACGTCACTCCTTGCTAGCTACGTCTACCAGCAGATTACAAAGATGTATAACTCCCTTTTAAGGATCTTGCACACAATAGTTTAACTGAAAATGTTTGTAATCATTAAAGGCCAGCCATTGCCAACACAACATCTCTTGTCTTGCTATTTATTATGTAGGAACTACCAAGAATACAAGCAAGTGCTCTACTTGCATATCAATAAACAGGGTCTAGCAAGAGTATTGACATACATGTAAACATTCAGTATATAAGCTTATTTGATAATTGATGTAAAAACAAAGAGCAGCATAATTTGCTTAAGCTTTTTGGTCAAATGGCACCCACTAGATAACCTGGACGACATTCTGATTTTTTTTCTTATATAAATGAGTTCAAAATCAAAAATGTTATCAGCAAACTGTTAATGTTAAATGCTGCGTTTTCAAAACCATAAGTTCCCAGAATGCAAACTTCAACCTCCATTCTGGGAACATGTTTCTAGAAGATTAGACATCAGCTAAAACCTTCAATCAGATTAGTAAAATCTTAAAATTGACAGCAGCATAAGCCAGCATCGTGGTTTTTTTCATTTGACAAACTTAATCAAGATGCAAATATAGCCTGGTCAATTTATTTTAATATTAATCGTAAATTTAAAAGTTTAAATCATTTACTAAAAACATCAGTCGACAACTAAATACTCGGAGAACAGAATGCTCACATCATATGCCAGACGTATGCTTTTAAACACCTCGTCAGCTTGGGCCTCTTTGCTAACATCAGGGTGATACTGTTTCATGGAAAACAAGAAATGTAACTTCCCAACATAAAAGAATAGTCATCTTAGAATTGAACTTAATGCAGCATTATAAGAAACAACAAAATGGCATCAGAAAACAAAGAGTACGGATATAACGCCTACACAAGAGCATAAGCAAAATCACAAAAAGATGCCAAACTAGAGTTGAGAAAAATTATCATGATCTCGTCTCACGATACTGAATATCAAACTCGAACTTCGAAAAAGTCATCTGTTAGAGAAAGTCCAATAGGTTACTTAAATGAACTCCTAAACTCACATTTAGGTAATGTATAAAAAAAAAGCGCTCCAACACTATCCTAGTGATTACCTAGATCACTAGCACATCCCCAAATTTCCTAGCTATTACCTACTTTCAGGTTACCTCTAGTCATTACCTATTTAATATTTATGAATAAAAAATTCATCTCTCCTTCTTTCTTTATCTTTTCCCTCCTCTTCCCTCTTCTTTGTCTCAAATTTATTATTAAAATAATAATAGGGAACAAAAAATAGGGATTGCTTTAGGAGTTGACACTAATAATATATTCCATAAATCATTAGGACTCACTAAGACTCATTATTTTATATTGTTGATAGGTAATGAGAGAGGTAACCTATTGGACTTGCTCTTAGTTATTGATTAAACTAGATTACTGTTTCACCAGGTCCAGAGACAACACTTGTAGAGCTCGAAATCAGTTTTAGAAAAACCTATTGTTTCTCACTTGTAGAGCGAATAAGTGCTACTTAATTCGCTAGCTTAAGTGCAAAATGTACCTAAATCAATTAACAATCTTGAATTTTCAACAGTGTCCGTAATAAAGTTTAACAAATCAATCAAATTACATGAATTAACTGTGTACAAAAACAAGAACTAATTAGGTCTCAATAAACACACTAGCATAAGTGAAATATATATTCACAAACAAAAACTCATATCTAACAAATGTAAATACATGAATACCTTGAGAGCAAGAGTACGATACGCCTTTTTGATATCGGCAGGGGACGCATCGGGAGACACACCAAGCACGGCGTAGTGATTCTGATGAGCGGTGGCTGACGTCACCAGGGAGGAGCAAAATCGACGGTCACGCAGGAGCAGGGAACCAATCGGACGGTCACGATGAGTGGTGAATGAGGCAGAGCCATCGATGTAGGTAGGTGTGGGCCCTAAGAAGCGATAAGACTGCATAATTTTAACTGAATGGATTCAATTGATTAAAATAAGTGACGTCATAATCGTCTCGTGATTCTAAATTGTTCAGGAGATTGAGGAGAGGAAGAAGAAGACGCCGAGAAGGGGAAGCTAGTGTAACTGCGGGTCATTTATCAACGCATGTGTGCGATGTGCCAGTGCCACTAGCGTTCCCAAAACCACCTCCAAGACTCAAATTGAGGGAACATGATCTAAAATGTGATTTTAATATTTATTTTTTATTAAATTTTGAAATTATAAAATATCTTTATACTTTCGAGTTGGTTCTTATTTTTACATGTTACTGGTCATCTTCTATCATCAATCAATCATCAATATATCAATATAAAAGAGGATGTAGAGCGGTGACGTGGCGTCTCTAAAATTTTACGATTCAATCTTATAATTTTCCTAAATTTTGGATAGAAAATAAAATTATAATTAAAAAAATCAGGTTCAACGTTCAAGGATTCTAAAGATAATACAATTTTATTTGTTGATAGATTAACTAAACTGGATATGATATAAAATACTTATCATTAAATAAGTTTCCTATCAACGGATATTGAAGGCATCCTGATACTTTCGAGGGGTCGTTTGGTTGGGTGGTAGCAAAAATCAGGTATGGGAATGAAATCAACCAAACTCATACCTGGTGTTTGTTTGGAATTTTTTTATTCTCATACCCATACCTAAAACCCCTCATATTATGAGTTTTTGAGACTCAAGGGGAGGGGTGAGTATGAGATGGTGGTATGGTTTTCATTGTTAATGTTGTTTTTTTATTCTTCGAAAAAAATATTGATAATAAAAAATATTTATATATACAAATAAATGTTATTAATAATAATAAAAATATTTATAATTTTTTTCTAATAAAATGATTTAATTTAGTTAATAATATTTAAAATTAAACTGATTCATTCCAACACTCAACCAAACATGGTATCGGAAATGATACTCTAATCCCACACCACCCAAACCCGATTCCTCATTGCAAACCCATACCGCTCCACGAACCAAACGACCCCATCTTATGCTTGATTAATTTTTATTGGCTGGAATAGAATGAGTCATTTCATTTGATTATTTAACTATTCAATGGAGGGAATTTAATTTTATAATTTTTATAAAAAATTAGTTTTTAAATTTAAAATAGAAAAAAATAATGATGCAGAACACATAAAACAAATATCACGTAAAAATCAAAAACATACATAAAAATTAAAAAGGAAACATTGAACCAGAACATGTCTCAGGTTCACATTTCATAATAATATGCATAAAAGTGTTATTCTTCGGACCAAAATAATAAAGTCTAAGACGATTTGATATAATGTAACTAGAAAGATAACGGAAGATATAATCTGATCTCAGATCTTGTTATTTATAATGTCCTTGACAAATACTACATTGTTGTATTCTTCTGCGAGTGCTGTTTTCTTCTGCGGGCTGCAATAAACAATATCATCAAATCTTTGTGTGTGTTGTATTCTTAGCAAAATGAAGTTTTTGCAATACCTCGAATCTTAAATTTTTTGAAAGTTTTTCATTCAGTTGCTTCTTTTCAGCAACTAGAGAGGAGTACATCTCTATTATTCTCTGCATTAAGTGTGTCTAGTGTTTGAAAGAAATATTTTTTGTGGACTTTTGTGGTTGAATCCGTATATGAACCTGGTTTTTCCAGTGTTGTAAAAAGCGGGAATCGGACTTAGTCGGTGAAGGCACCGTCCGGCGATTAATCGGATAATCGGAGATTAATCGGAGTGATTAATCGGATCATTAATCGTAATCAATTTAATATTTTTTTAAAATTATATATATATATATATATATATTAATATAATTATATATAGTATAAATTTATAGTCATATAAAATCAAAAAATTAATGATTTTTTATAACACAAAACATGCCTTTATATACATATACAAGTCCAGTCATCTCATATATAAACTTGAATTTAATTAATTCTGCGAAAGAAGATATTGCAAATTTATGTAATTATAGTTTAGAAGCTAATATTAAAAGAATGAAAGATAATTAAATTTAAAGTTTTAAAAAAAAATTCTTTTTATTTTAATTTTTTTAAATTCACCGATTTTTGACCGACTTTTTCCGATTAATCCCGACTTTTGACCGATTAATCCCGATTTTGGCCGATTTCCTAAAAAACGATTTTTTCACCGATTAACGCTTAATCGAGACGGTGGCCGACCGAACAGCGATTAATCGGCGATTAATCCCGATTAATCGCCGACTTTTAGAACACTGGGTTTTTCTCTTTATTGTTCATTTCTGACGTATGTTGTGAATTATTTCATTATAATTCATCAATCTTGCTTAAAGTTTCATCTGAGGATATTAATTGTTTTAATTAATTAATTTTTAGTTGTTTTGTGATATTAGTATTGGCCTGCAAGACACTCATTTTCGATCTTTACAACCATTTGCAACTTATAATGCAATTAAAAGTTATTTTAACAAATTTTTTCAAAATTGTATTTGTGGTTACATATATAATTGACAATCATTGTAAATATGATTGTAAATATAATCTCCATATTTTTGTAATTTTTTTTTAGAAAATGATATTTTTATGATTTTTATTTGGAAAATTGTATTTTTATAATTTTTGTAAAAATTATAATATTTTTGGGGAAACAATTCTAGACTTAAATATTCATGAAAAAACTCCATGATTCTTACCTAATTTAGTTCTGCGGTGAATTTTCTCAAAAAGAGTTGAAAGGGGAAGGAAATATGAATTTTCAACAAAAAGGAAAGAAAATGAAAGATGAGAGGCTATATAATATTATATATCCAAACCAACCCTGCCCCAATGCTGTGTCGGGTTAATTTGGGTGTGAGCAAATTGAAAAGCTAGGGTTTTGGAAAAACAGTGACAGATAGCATCAATTGAATTCAATAGAAATGGAATTGATCGAGAAGAAAGAAGGCGAGAGCGGGGATCAGTCATCTCTCAACAACGATAAAGAAGCTGAGGAACGTCAAGCTCGTGACCTCAAAGCTGGTTTTCACCCTCTTAAGGTCCTCCCTCCCTCCCTCTCTCTCTCTCTCTCCCTCCCTCCCTCCCTCCCTCTCTCTCTCTCTCTCTCTCTCTCTCTCTCGTATAAACAGCCGTTCAAGCTATCATTTGTTAATTATTTATTATTTTTGACATTTCCGCAACAAATAGATGTGTTCAAATCTTCTTTTACATTCTTATTAATCAGAAAAAGGTATGTTTTGAATTTATTTATTTTGTTAATTCAGGGAGGCCGGTAAATATACTTTTGATGTTTAATTGTTATATTTTTTAATTAGGAGACTAGTAGATTCTAAATGCAGAGTAGTTGTTGATCGGTTTTTATTAGAAAAGTACCAGCTCGAATCTGGTCTTGTAAATTTTTTGGAGGAGTTTAAAGGATTTTTCCGGGGCAGTACATTTTGTCCGTCTTTGATGCAATACCTAGAATTTGTCAGATTTCCATAGAAACTGTTCAGGTCTGCATATAACTCAAACTATATAGATTAATTAGAAAGCCTGGATTATTAGTTATCTGTTGTACAGTGTAAATCTGTAAATATATTCAATGTTGTAAGGTTGGGACTGTTCACAGAAGATCTTCATAAAGCAGCAAATGATATATCTGTGTAAGAAGAATGTAAAGGGGATAACATTACATGTAATAGCATTGACTTTAATTATATTTGTTTTGAAATATTGAAGTTGCTGTTGGACTTCCATGTTCTGCCGATGTTTAGACACATCTCATATTATTTGTTGAATTTGCCTCTAATATATCTATTAATATGATAATCAGAACAAGTTTGTACTGTGGTACACCCGTCGAACGCCAGGAGTTCGAAGTCAGACATCATATGAAGACAACATAAAGCAAATAGTGGATTTTAGTACGGTAAATACTTTTTTGCTTCTTGGTTTTGTTAGGGCAAGTCCATTGGAGGTGCTAAAAGTGATGGTATATATATATAATGTAGCACCCACCAAAAAATGCACACTCCAATTAGATGCTAAACTTGGTTTTAAAATAGCGAGATTCTATGCTTGGTGCTAAATATAGAACCAAGTATAGAAGTTCTAATTTAAGATCACAAGTCACATTTTAGTGTTAAAATATAATACTCCCTCTGTTTCATAATACATGTCCACTTTTGAACAAATTACGCATATTAAGAAAAACTAACTTTTGTAGAAAGCTTTCATTTATTATCATATTTATTGCATTGACCAAGTATAATATGTGGGATATAATTGATCTAGGAAATATAATTTAGTAAGATGTGGTATAAACCTCATCTTGGAAATACAAATATTAACTACACTCCATTGAAAGTTGAAATGGACAAGTAATTGAAACATTTTTTTAGTTCTCAATAATGGACATGTAATATGAAACATAGGGAGTAATAGCTGAACATATTTTAGCACCGCCACTGGACATGCTCTTATCTTTTGTGCTACATAGTGGCATAACAGCATTTTGCAACTTGCTTATGTTGCATCTGAGAATGTTTGGACTCCAGGTTGAAGCCTTTTGGATATGCTACTGTCATCTGGCACGTGTATCATCATTGCCAAGTCCTACTGATTTGCATCTTTTCAAGGAGGGAATTCGGCCACTATGGGAGGTGATGATCTAGTTTATTTTGGGGATGTAATTTTTTTCCCTTCATATATTGAATTGAATTATTTTCTTTAGCTTCATATGTTATTTGACTGTAATATATTAATCAAAAAAATTTAATTCAGGATGCTGCTAATTGCAATGGTGGCAAGTGGATAATAAGGTTCAAAAAGGTCGTCTCAGGTCGCTTCTGGGAGGATCTGGTGAGTAATTAATATTGTTACCGGGTTTTTCGAGCATCTGATTTTTTCATTTATAAGTGAGTCGATGAAGTCGAGATCATGTTAATAATTTCCTTTAAAATGATTAAATATCTGAAGATTGTATGCATATGCAATGAACCACGTGGATGTTTTGGATTCGGTTGCACCTAGTTCTTATGAAAAAGTTTCTGCTTGTGAGGTTGTGATCCATTTGAATCTTAATGAGGATGTTAGATCTCTCCTAAAGCAGAACTTGGTCATTTTAAACTTGCTATATTTCTCGAGCATCTGAACTTTTCATTTACAAGTCGATCGATGACGTCCTAGAACATGTATATGATATCTTTTATGTTTTAAGCGATTAAAATTTCTTTAGATCTTATGCATATGCAATGAACCCCTTGGTTTCAGACTTGTTTCCACTTAGTGGTTATGACAAAACTTCTGTTTGTGAGTTTATGATCCATTTGAATCATGATGAAGACGTTAGACCTTTCCTAAAGCTGACTAGTCTTTTTAAATTTATGAGATAGTAATGAAGCATATTCTATCTATGTTTTTAATATGCTCTGACCCCAGTTATTGGTTTTGAACTAGATTACGGAACAAAGTTGCTTTAGACATGTACCAACTTTTTACTTTTCAGGGATGTAAACTATGAATATCATATCTATCCAGAATGAACCTGTTTTTGACATCAATTTGTTTTGCTATTGGACCCTTTCTTATAAAATTAGTCAAAATATACACATAAAGAAAATCCTTAAAAGTAGGAAGAGGTTTCAATAGACAACCAGGGTGTCTTGTCATGAAGCCTTGATCTGTAGAGCATACTATAGTTCTATTGTTGCAATTGCATGTTTGAGCTTCTTGAGGTCTACGGGGAATTATTGGATCCTTCATTATGATCATGATTATGCTGATTGTGAAGATTGGACAAAATGTTATTCTTGTTTACTGGGTGCAACAACTGTAGGTTTCTCAATTTTGGCATATTAACATCAGACTAAACTATACGTAGGTTATTAGTCCTTCGGGTGATATAACCCACCACCATTTCTATTCTATGGTATCTAAAATCTTGGGAAGTAGTGCTGTAAATGCTATTCCCTCCGTTCCTCCCATTTCTTTACGAATGTGTTGGGCATAATGCTATTCCCTCCGTTCCTCCCGTTTGTTTATAAATGGGTTGGGCATGAAGATTAAGAAAAAATATATAAATTAGTAAGAAGGAGAAAGTAAAGTGGTAAAGTAGTGGGACTGATTGATATATAATGTTTAAAGTGAGTATAGTGGAGGAAAGTAGTGTATGTAGTTAATTTTTATATTATAAAATTTTACTATTTTTGGTAAGTTTTGAAATGTAAAGAAGTGGAGGGGACATTCCGGAAAGGAAAGTGCAAAGAACTGGTTGGGACAAAGAAATTAGTAGTTCTCTAATGTGCCATAACTGAAAAGTGAAATGCGGAGGATAATAATGATAAAAGGCTGGAATCCTGACTTCATTGGAGAATCATTTAGATTTTAATCCTTGGATAACTTGCATGTTCTATTGTAGATTCACATGGTCCATATGTTTCTGTATTTGCACCGTCCATATCTTTCTGTAGTTACAAGCCGTCTGAAAAACAGATTTTTTTTATATAACCGAAGTTGATTAATATTACAAGCTGATACTGGTAGATGTGAAACCTGTATCTTAAGTGCATTATGTATGCACTATATCTGCTTTTAATTATGTGCCACTTGTTCAGAGTAAAATGTGACAACCAGTATTAATTATCTTTTTAAACATCTTGTGAAGGTTGTTAGTCTTTATGTACTAACAAATTTTGCACGTCTAGGTTCTGGCTTTGGTAGGTGGGCAACTTGATTATGGTGATGATGTATGTGGAGCAGTATTAAGTGTCCGTTTCAGTGAGGATATATTGAGTGTGTGGAATCGCAATGCATCTGACAATCAGGTCAACCATTGTTTTAGCAATTACTGTGTAGCCACTTTATTTAATCCGTCCCACTCATTTCTTTACGGGTTTTTTTTCACTGCTTGACATGTATTTTAAGGTGTATATAAAGTATAGTTTCATATCTTATTTTTAAAATTTTCTTTTTTTCGTGAAAATTTGAACATTAAATTTTTATTGAGAAAAAAAATTTGAAATAGTTTATGAAACTATACTTTATAAGAGCTTTAAAATGCGTGTCAAACCCTTTGTCCCAAATGTAAACAATCAAATGGGACTGAGGGAGCAACAATTAGTAATTCATTCCTTTTGAACGAATATACTAAACTTATTTTAAATTAACCAGGCTGTTATGTCTTTGAGAGATGCTATCAAACGACACTTGAAGCTTCCTCACAGCTATGTTATGGAATACAAGCCACATGATGCTTCTCTGCGAGACAACTCATCGTATCGGAACACTTGGTTGAGAGGATAGAAAGGTTCTTGTCACTTGGTCACCGGGATACGAAAACAGTGTTGCCATATTCAATCAATATTGTCCTGGGAAATTGTTATGGTAGTTAAGGAACTATAACACCACTACCAAATTATTTTTCCTGGCCAGATCTGCATCTTCATTATTAAGAAAGGCATGCGTAATTTAGATCTTGTTATGCCTTGATGTGTACCCAACTACCGTGCTTTCAATTTCATATTTTCAATGAACTTATTTTTCTGCAAGGTTGTCTATAGTATTCTGCTTGGTTGCTTGGAATAATACATACAATTCTGGGATATTAAGATATCTTTACATAATGGTTTCTCAGTACTTGTGCCCTAAATAAGTCTTTGCATATCGTGAATTACATGCACTGTCTATTTCTTTATGCTTTCCTCATTCCTATTCATCTCTTTGCACCTTGTTTTTTGGATGTCTTATATTTTCTTTTCATTTAGAACTTTTTAAAAATAGTAATATTTTATAATATAAAAATTATTATGACTCCCTATTTTTCAATTGATATTAATGAGTCTCGATATTACATTCATTTTTTTTACTCTTTCAAACTATTTTATATGTTTTTATTGACTTCTGTGCTCAACCTCAATATAGAGAATTGGGTGATATGGCAACGTTTATGTTGTATCCCTTGCAAACATATCTGAATCCAAAGTACTAAATTATCAATGCGATACCCAATTCCCATCTGTTGAAAACCACTTAAATGGTGACCAATGTCAAACCAACAATCACTTGAGAAACTAGTACTCTTCAGCTTCCTCTTCATCAGCTCCTTCTTGCCCAACTTCCTCATAGTCTTTCTCGAGTGCAGCAAGATCTTCACGAGCTTCCGAGAACTCACCTTCCTCCATGCCTTCACCAACATACCAATGCACAAATGCCCTCTTAGAGTACATGAGATCGAATTTGTGGTTGATTCTAGAGAACACCTCGGCCACAGCTGTGTTGTTACTTATCAGGCAGACTGCTCTCTTCACACTGGCAAGGTCACCCCCTGGTACCATTGTTGGAGCTTGGTAATTGATCCCACATTTAAATCCCGTGGGGCACCTTCAGTTTTTCAAATTGTCAGGAATCATCGTTTTCATGATAATCAAAACACAATTTGGCCTATGAGCATGCAAGTTCATATACATGACATGCTGTTGTATACTAGTATTAATAAAGATGGCTATTTGATCCATGAGTTCTTACCAATCGACAAACTGAACAGTCCTTTTCGTCTTAATGGCAGCAACAGCACTGTTAACGTCCTTCGGCACAACATCTCCACGATACATCAAACAGCAAGCCATATACTTGCCTTGCCTAGGGTCACATTTAGCCATCATACTTGAAGGTTCAAACACATCATTTGTGATTTCAGAAACAGAACCTTGCTCGTGGTAAGCTTTTTCAGCAGAGATCACCGGGGCATAAGAAGAGAGCATGAAATGTATACGAGGATAAGGTACAAGGTTAGTTTGGAACTCGGTGATGTCTACATTTATGGCTCCATCAAACCTTAAGGAGGTGGTCAGAGATGAAATAGTTTGAGATATTAGACGGTTCAAGTTCGTGTAAGTTGGCCTTTCAATTTTCAGGGCTCTTCTGCAAATATCATAAATTGCCTCATTGTCCAAGAGCATTACAACATCTGCATGTTCTAGGAGGGCATGAGAAGACAAGACACTATTGTAAGGCTCCACAACTGCAGTTGAAACCTGCAATATCAAAATTATCATCAACAACTATCTGAGCTTTAGAACATGATCTGTGAAAAAATATGATTTGGGATCACTTATATATAAAGTACAGATTTCTTCCAAGACCACTAAGAAATTAACTATCACCTGAGGGGATGGATAAATATTTAAGCCCAATTTCGACTTTTTCCCATATTCTACAGACAAGCGCTCTAGAAGCAAGGATCCTAGCCCAGAACCAGTGCCACCACCAACAGCATTGAATACCAAAAATCCTTGCAAACCAGTGCAATTATCGGCCAGTTTCCTCACTCGATCAAGGCATCCATCCACAATCTCTCTGCCCACTGCACCAAATGATATATATCATCATCTATATAAACTAAAAAGAGATATTAATAATGTTCCAGCTGATATTATGTATTGTGTTGAGGCAGATTTGGCCTAAGTTTATGAAAACTTTGATTTCAAAAAAAAATTGAGCACGATTGGATAGCCCAAGTGGTGGGGTTTATCCTCTGTTGTGGACACCCGGGTTCGACTCTGACTCATCCCGAGAAGTATTAGAACAGATACTCATTTGTAATGCATATAGGCCTAAATTGTCAAAAAAGAAGAGATATTAATTGGTCCAGAGCTACAACAATTTGCGCAGTGGAACAGAACATCACCTGTATAGTGTCCCCTTGCAAAGTTATTGGCTGCATCCTCCTTGCCAGATATAAGTTGCTCAGGATGGAATAGCTGCCGATATTTTCCCGTCCTAACCTCTCCGATAACCGACGGCTCCAAGTCCACGAATACAGCTCTAGGCACATGCTTGCCAGAACTGGTTTCGCTGAAGAATGTACCAAATGAGTCGTCTGTTGACGAAGCTTCGCTGGAATCAAAGAAATTCAATCATTAAATAGAGATAATAAACAAAGTGCTAGAACCCCAAAATTCTTTTTCTTGCATTTGAGTTTGATATGCCATCAAAAGTATAAAAAACTACATTAATACATAACACATTTTTTTGCTATCAAATACAGAAGCTCAGGTGATTAAGAACTTATCCGCTTATGAAATTAACATGGCAACGGGAAAAGGGTGACAAACCTAGGCATCTTGCCATCAGGTTGAATGCCATGTTCAAGGCAATAGAGCTCCCAACATGAATTCCCTACCTGAATACCAGCTTGTCCTATGTGTAAACTAATGATCTCTCTCATTTTTTATTTTTTTTTAAAGCTATCTAGTTCTTTTTAAAATATATACCTCCATGTTATTAATGTTGAAGCTGGAAAGAGCTAGCACAAATGAAAGAAAAGAATATAAAGATAGTTGTTTTTGTATCAAGCACATTCATTTTCATATCAAAGAATGGAGGACGTGATTTTTTATCCGGACATTGAGACCGACCCACCACTTGGCGCCAACTTCACTATTTCCTTAATTCTTTCTCTTTCCTCTTCTATATTTACTAGTCTTTTTTTTTTTGATGAATTTCTAGTACTAGCAAAAAGATAGATAGTAATTGTTAATTATGCACGATTCATAATATTATTGTTACTAATTTAATTCTATAATCGAATAAATAAATCCAAATTAACCACTAAAGGTGATTTTTTAGATTTTGATGATACAAATAAAATACAGTATATATAAGATTGCACTTCACAAAATATTTTTAAAAGAAAATCAATCACAACCGTTCATTCTAATTAAAGACACAGATGGTGGGATTTACCATCTTAATTAGTGCGGAAACCATTGTCCGCACGAAATAAACAGTTTCAATATAAACCTCGATTCTACTGTACGAATTCGAGTTATATGAAAATTTATCTATTATGTTGAATTAATCATGAATTTTATTGGTTTATTCTAAGAAATTATGTTTAAATTATTATTTTTCAAGAAACAACTCGCTTATTTTACAAAGTATTAGTAAAAAGTTCAGTAGAAAAATTATGAACAAACATGTGAAAAAAGTCAATAATATTATATGGTTTAAGCGGCCGTTTGAGGGGATAGGGGGGAAATAATAGACACATACATACGCAGAGTGGGACAGAAAATAGTAAGAAGTTTGAGGAAGGTGTGAAGAAATGGGGAGTGTAAAAGCAGTGGCGATCATCTCCGGCGATAACAACGTCGGTGGGTCCCTTCAGTTTGTTCAGGACTCCTCTGGTAATCTAGAATCTCAACTGTTAAGTGTTTGTATATACTCAATCACCTGGTGAGCTCAAGTAAACTGAAATTGAAAAACAGGGGCCACCCACGTGGAAGGGAAGATAAGAGGACTATCTCCAGGCCTTCATGGCTTCCATATCCATGCTCTTGGTGATACTACCAATGGTTGCATCTCCACTGGTACACACACACTACTCTTTTTACCCAATTTGCATCGAACTGTTTGTTAATGCTTCAAATTATTAACTGTATATTTACTGTTTTCTATTACTAGTTGTATAGCAATTAATTGTTTATGTTAGTTCTGAGCACGATTGGATAGCCGTGGGTTTATCCTCTGTTTTCCGAGGACATCCGGGTTCGACTCTGGCTCACTCCGAGAATTATTAGAACATATACTAATTTGTAAGATATATAAGCCTGCATTGTCAAAATTGTTGATGTTAGTTTTATGTTCACTTATTTACCTTCCTAGTTTGGAGTTAACGGGCAAAATAACAGTGGAACGCAGTCTTCATCTCAACCTTTGATTCCAATGTTTAAAGGGGATAAATATCATCTTTGGAGTCTTAAAATGAAGATTATGTTTAGGTCCCAGGAGTAATGGGATTTGGTGGAGGACAGACATAATGAACCTGATCCATCACCGGCTGTTCGAGTATTTCTTGAAGTCAAATCTGAGACTTTCGAGTATTTTAAGAATATAAGGCTATAAGGGAGAAAGAGCCTGGATGTTATATTAAAACTTTTCGTACAAACAGAGGTGGTGAATTTGTTTCTAAAAATTTTAACAGCTATTGTGAGATGTATGCGGAATTCGAAGAGCTAACTGCACCTTATACTCCACAGCAAAATGGAGTAGCAGAGCGCAAAAATAGAACAGTTCTTGAGATGGCAAGGAGCATGAACATTTCATGCTCATTATGAAGTATTTTTGGGCAGTGGCTGTAGCAACTTCAGTTTATTACATTTCTCCAACAAAAGCAGTCTTTAACAAGACTCCTTATGAAGCATGGAAGAGAAAGAAACCAGTGGTAAGCCACTTAAGAGTATTTGGTTGCATAGCTTATGCCTTAGATTTGTCAAATTCTCGCCAAAAACTTGATACAAAGTCAGTAAAGTGTGTCTTTCTCGTCTATAGTAATCCCTCAAAGGCATATAGGCTATATAACCCCATAAATGGTGATGATTATTAGTAGGGATCTGAAATTCAACGAAGAAAAAGCTTATATTGAATGACAACAATCGAAAATCATCGGCAGTTCATATGGCCCCTTTTTAATGCAGATCTTTTTGATGAATATCCGGAGCCAGAAATATTACGCATAGATGCAAGCAATAGGGTTTCACCAGTGAGATATTCTCGAGATACGCCTCAAAAATTTTGCTCATTAAACAAGATATATGCTTCATGCAATTTTGCTTTATGTGCTTCTGATCCGGAGTATTTTGATGATGCTGCAAGTAGTGAGATTTGGCAGAAAGCCATGGCTGAGGAAATGTTAGCAAGTCAAATGACACATGGGAGCTGGTGGAATTATCAGAAGGGAAAAATATCATCGGTGGCCTGAAGTGAGTATATCGCACAAAATATAATGCTGCTGGAGAGGTTCAGAAGCATAAAGCTCGTTTGGTTGCTAAGGGGCATGCACAAAAGCCAGGTGTTAAATGGAGTGTTTTCTCCTGTAGCACGTTTAGAGACAGTGAGAACTTTTCTTGCTTTGGCAGCCCACCTTAACTTTTCTTGCTTTGGCAGCACGACTATAGTGGCCTGTTTATCAGTTTGACGTCAAATTGCCTTCCTCAATGGAGATTTGGACGAAGAAGTGTATGTTTCTCAACCTGATGGATTTATTTTGAGTGATGAAAAGCATAAGGTTTACAGTTAAAAAAAGAGGGCCTTATATGCTTTAAGGCAGTCTCCACAAACTTGGTATAATAAGTTGGATTTGTACTTTCTTGAGATCGGATTTGAAAGAAGTCCAAGTGAGCCTACTCTGTATGTAAAAAGACAAGGTAATTCTGACTTGTGTGTTTATATGCTGATGACATGATTTTTATGGGGTTGAATGAAGCTATTGTTGTCAATTTTAAAGCTTGCATGATGGAGCAGTTTCAAATGACAGATTAGGTTCACTTCGTTATTTTCTTGGACTTGAGGTGATACAGAACTCCAGTGGAATTTTTATTTCACAACAAAAATATGCTACTGATCTACTCGAGAAATTTAATATGCTGAACTAGGGCTGTCAAACGGATATTTAGGATACAGATATAGCTATATCCGAATTCCAATCTGGGAACTGAAAACCGTATCCGAATTCGCATCCGGATCCGGAAATATCCGGGGAAAAAGAATCCGTATCCGATGGATATTATCCGGATACGAATAATATCCGAATCCGAACCCATTACAAAAGCAGACAACACCCACATAATCAGAACACAAATCACTCCAGTCTTTTAAACAAGCAAATAAATTACAAAAAACAAATCAAACATCGCCGATTATACAAGCACAATTCACGGCTCCATGTTCCAACCTATAGCTCCAGGATATAGCCGATTATAACTGCATAGGACAATAGATATTGTTGGTTAGATACTAACCTTTTTCATTAATAAGAATTTAGAGTTAGGCTTGGCTCTTGAGATAGGATGAGATACTGAGGGAGACGAAGCGGGTTTACAGTGGCGACAAAGTTTTGTGTTTGCGGCGACGAAGTGAGGCTTTTTCGGGGATTGTTAAAGACTGATACAGGGGTAGGGTTTTTGTCCTTTTGGGCTTTCGGGTTTTAACTTTTCAATTTTTATTTTAATGACTTTATTTTTTTAAATGTTATATTTTTGAATAGTAAATAAAATGTTTTAATTTTTAAAGTTGAATCTCGAATTAAGTTTAATAGAAGATGAATATGCTTAGTTTATTTTATAATACAAATATTATTATAAATATATTAAGCCAAATAAAATATTATATTATATATAAATATAATATTTATTTATTTATTTATTTTTTGGATTTGGATATTTTTGGATTCGGATGTGCCTATATTCGTATCCGTATCCTAAATACTCGGATTCAGATACGGATAATATCCGGTTCATGTCGGATACGAATTGTATCCGGGTTTTTTTCGAATACGAATACAGATATTCCGGACGGATATCGGATTTTTCGAATTATTTTGACAGCCCTATGCTGATCTGTAAGCGAGCTCCTATTACAAATGAATATTAGCGAGAAAGTGGCAGCAGAAGATGTTTAGGAATGGCAGATGCAAGACGTTACTGCTGTTGGGACAATCAGATCGTGATGCTGAGTTTATGATATCTAATTAAAAAAGTTCGAACAGAAGATTAACCTTAATCGCTACGGTGCAAGCGATTCAAATCCACATCTTCTGTTGTATTCCTTGTGTGTTCCTTGATTCCCCTTGAGTGAAGTGTGATCTTCGATCGTCTCAAGTTTTACCTCTCTACTAGCTTTGGTATCTTGGACCCTAGTTCTTGGTTGCCTCCTTGTATGGATGTTCTGAAAACCCTTTTTTTTTCCAACTTCCAAGACTAATAGAGAATAAGAATATATATAGGCTACAACAGGTATCCTGGATAATTAGGTCGGGCCTTCCAAAAACATTCCGGGCCAAACCCAATGTTATTACATATTAATTCAATCCACTAAAGAATTAATATTTGCACTACCTCTCCCACCATAACCTTTATTTCAAACCGTAGTATTATTGGAGGTATAAATTACTTGCGTCATACTAGGCCAGATCTTGCGTTTGTTGTAAGTGTAATTTCTAGATTTATTCATAATCCTACTCAACATCACTATGGGGCAGCAAAACAGATTTTGGGGTATGTTGTTGGAACTATGGACCATAGAATTTGGCATAAGAAAGTGCCAGACTTCAAGTTGGTTGGTTTTACTGATAGTGATTGGGCAGGATGCCTTGACGATAGGAAGAGTACTTCAGGCTACATATTTTTCCTAGGATCTGCACCTATTTCCTGGTGCTCTAAGAAGCAAGTTGTAGTTGCATTGTCGTCTTCAGAAGCAGAGTACATTGCTGTTACAGGAGCAGCTTGTCAAGCTGTATGGTTACGCAGATTACTAGCTGATTTGGTTCAAGTGCAAGAAGGTTTCAATGAGATTTTCTGTGACAATGAAACAACAATTTCGATGACGAATAATTCCGTTTTTCACAGTAGGACAAAGCATATCGATATACGTTCTCATTTCATCTGTAACTTGGTTAATGATAAAGACATAGTTCTGGAATATTGCAATATGAATCAGGAGGTTGCTGATGTTCTTAAAAAGTCTATGTCACTTTGGCAAAAAAAGAAAAAAAAAAAGTCTATGTCACAAGCTAAGCATCATTTCTTTAAGTCTCAGATGGGTGTTGCAAATATTTGAAGCAAGGGAAGTGTTTGTTAATTCTTCAAATTATTGACTGTATATTTACTGTTTTCTAGTACTACTAGCAATCTTGCCCGTGCATATAGTAGTAATTGTTGATGTTAGTTTTATGTTCAGTTATTTACCTTCCTAGCAGCATTTGTAGCATTTATTTTAGCAGTTCATTTCTGAACTTAAACAATATATATTAGTCTGATATTCTCTCTGCAATTCACTTTACTTCTCCAACACAAACAACTCTATTTCAGCTTCTTTGTTTTCATATGTTTAAGGGTCTTGCTTACTTTTTTTCTTTTCTAAGTGAGCTGATTTTTGAGTTTATACTTTCAGGCCCACATTTTAATCCACTTAAGAAAAACCATGGTGCTCCTACTGATGATGAGCGCCATGCTGGTGATTTGGGGAATGTCGTTGCTAATCAAGATGGTATTTTGATATTTTCCAGTTTTACATGCCCGCACACAACTTGTTAATATAGAATCTTAAGAAAGTGAATAGTTTATTTGTTGATTTTACAGAAACCTATGTTGTTTAACATTTCAGGGATTGCTGAGGTCTCCATCACAGATACCCGGGTATATTATGTTGTGTTTATTCCGTCTATGCTTCATTTTTTTATCTATAAGATCAGCATCAAAAGATGTGTACATAAAGTGAAAATACTATTAAATGTTTATGTTTAGAATGTAAGGTTAAACACTCCGTATTTTGATTGACTATTTCACATATTTCCCATGTTTTGAAACTTCTCTTTTACACTGTAGATTCAGTTAAGTGGACAGTACTCTATATTGGGGAGGGCAGTCGTTGTGCATGCTGATCCTGATGATCTTGGTAGAGGTAAATGCTTTGTTAGTATTTTTAATTATACAACTAGACCACTTTTTACATGTTTGTGAGTTTGATTGTGAATACTATAATCAAAATAGATACTATTGTTACTTTGTTAGCTGATAGACAATCGACTTTGCTGCATTGAACATAATAAAAAAAGGAAAATAATCATCTTTAACGAGATAGTTTAGTTTGATAATTATTGCTACTGTATAGTAAATTTTGGATAAGTGTAGAGGTTTCAATATATCTGTGGAGTCATTTGGATTTATAACTTAATGAAATGGAATGCTGTTTCACTTTGCTTCCTGTCTCAGTTTTTTTCCCAGTTCCCAGAGTTCTATATGTAGTGGCAAGGGTGAATCTTTAGACTTTCAAGTCTGTGCTTTACATTGCAACTTGTCATCTTCTTCCCCTTTCTCTTTTTTCCTAGTAATACCAAAAATCATTTTTTTTGCTAGTTAATTTACCTTTGCTCCCATTCGTGTACTCCTTAATTCTGGA
This sequence comes from Daucus carota subsp. sativus, assembly GCF_001625215.2. Classification (NCBI taxonomy): domain Eukaryota; kingdom Viridiplantae; phylum Streptophyta; class Magnoliopsida; order Apiales; family Apiaceae; genus Daucus; species Daucus carota. The sequence continues at coordinate 10,836,685 of NC_030385.2, read as the reverse complement.
TGCTTTTAGTCTTTGGAAAGATTCGAGCAAATACATAGTTGATTTCCGGAAAGACAATAAACTAGCAATTTCAAGAACCCTGTAAATGACCTTCTACTTGTGAAGAGCATGAACAATCTATTGACTTGAAATTTGTTGTTTTACAAGCTGATGCGTTAACTAACTCTTCATATTAGTCTCGTTCGATCATAGAAAAGAAATTACAAGAGTGCGAGCTTAAATTTCAATGACCTAGTATTGGCATTTAGGGTATAGTTTACAAAGTTTTTGTAAGAACGTGACATTTTTTTTCCAGAAAAATCATTGTATTTCGACTTTAATGAAATTATTTTACAGCAGAAAGTTCTTCACAACCAAAGTTATCAAAGGACAGGTTTTATTCTTCCCATACCTCTAGGAGCATCAAGATGTTGCTCTACATACAGTTTTTTTTTATCATGATTAAAAGATAGTGAGTTCTGCTTGAAAACCCCGCCCAATAGCTTCTCATGAAATAGAAATCCATTCCTGTTTTCCTATTAACATATGATTGCCACAATGTCCAGAATTTTGTTGCCACTTGAATTTACCTATTTTTGCACTGCTTTAGTGCTTTTAGGAACCTAGAAAAAGTTGTACCTTTCACAATGAAGTGGCAAAGTGACACCATTTACTTACTTGATCTATGATTTTTACTTTTTTAACAGGTGGCCATGAACTCAGCAAGACAACTGGGAATGCAGGTGCAAGAGTTGGATGCGGTAACTAAGTTCACAACTGGTCCTATGGCATTTTTGTTTATACTTCTTTATTTAGATATCTATTTCATGTGGTGGCTCAAACTATGATCGGGAAAAACTTTAGATGTGGCTAAATGGAAATCTTAGATTTCACCTTGAACTGGGCGGCCCCTTGGGAATAAAATTGATTTTAAATTTGAACTAGTTGCCAACGTAAAGAACTTTGCCAACATGAAGAACTTTGTCGTCACTTCTGTCTTCCTTTTGTGGCATCATGTTTCTGATTGTATATTCTGCTTTGCTTCCTTTCCCAAAACATTAAAATTCTAGAGCCAAAAATGCAATGCTCTGACAAAATCTCACTTTTTCTCCATTTTCTGCCACTATGAATCCTATAACATGTTCTAAACCTAAAATCAACCTAAGTTTCCCCAGAAGTACTTGGTAATTTGGTATGCGCCTTATCTGCTACAGCTAGTAGAAGTACTTGGTAAACTGGTATACACCTTATCTGCTACAATTATTATGTCAACATTTGGCAGGTATAATTGGGCTTCAGTCAGCCGTGTAGGATTCCTTGCATGGATAGTGGATTCATGAAGTTTCATTCAGGCTTCTTGGAATGTTATATAACAATGTAGTAAACTAATTTACCAAGTGACTGGCAAAGTTCAAGATAATAAAATAGATGAATACCAAAATACCAATTGTTGCATTGTAATGGGCATACAAGTTTGTGCGCTTGACCCTGATCTTTCTTTAATACGAGCTCGCGAGCATTTCTATATGTACATGTCTAATGTTCACTCGTTTTCTCCTGTCACAGAGCTGCTTACTTTTGAATGTGCATTCAGAGTACAGAATCCATTTGACTTTGGCATTGGCCTTTAAAATCCCAACATCATTAATATGGATGCGTTATATTTGTGGCTTTCATGAATCGTCTGCAGACTGCAAAACTGTGTAAGATCGTCTAACTGATGCCAGTAGTGTAATTTGGCCTCTCGAATGGCGCTTCGTTTAGCCATTTTAGCCAGGCAAAGGCAATGATTAGGATCAGGCAAAAGAAAACTAAGCCTTCGTTATCAATCAAAGCATTATGATCTAAAAATCCAAATTTGACTTATCAACTGATATGAATATTATAAATTCTAATCCAAAATTTTAATTAATTCCACTAGTGTGATTGAAATTACTATATACTTATTACATTATATAAATATTATATTAAACGTTTTAATCTTAAATTTAATATTTAATCATCGTGGACTAATTTTACTTTATTTGATAATGTTTAATTCTAATGTTCAATGTATATGTGTGGTTGTGACATTACCAATCAATAATAGTGATGATGATCAAAATGCTAAAACAATGTCTAGCATAGAAGTTGTGTAGAATCAACCATAATTTATGTAGTGAAGTTTGTTTTGTCATATTTCAACAAAAAGCTCATCAGATAGTCTATCATGTGATGATAAGAGTTTGTCGATGAAAGTTTACCAGACTACCGGAGCATGTATGCTTGAAGAGTCTGTAAAAGTTACAGAAAAGGAAAGTCCTATCTAGAGATGGAAAGTCTTGTAGATAAAGTTGAATTTGCTATTCAGAAGAAAAGATGTGCTAGAAGATGGAAAGATTGGTATTACTGATAATTATCAACCAATATGAAGTAACGTAGCTTCTACATACATGGAAATGATTAAATTTGTTGTTATTAGTTGATGTGTAGCTTAGTATATAAATCCTATTATGTTATTGTAATTCGTGTATAAATCTGTGTGAGCGAATACAATTTTGTAAGAGACTTGAAGTTTTGTATTTTTACAAAGAGAGGGTCGGTGTAATGAGTTTTTAACTACAAAATTTGTAGGCGCATCTGCTAAGATATTTGTATGTCTTACTAGAGAAAATTTGTACCCGTTCAAGTTAATACAAACGAGTGTTTTCATCGTTGAATTTATTGTTTTTCTGCTGCTTAAATATTTGTTTTAATAATCGGAAAACAGACATGAATCAAAATATTGTATTCAACATCCCCTTTTACAAGTACTTCGTGAATAACAATTACAAGTATTATTAGAAAACAAATACTTTACATTTTTATAATTAGTAAAGATAGCTCCTATGCAAATTCTTTTAGCTCCTGCATTTACGAAGTATTTGTCTTGGGATAGATTACATTTTTAAATACTTTGTTGGTTGTATAGCTAGAAATCGCAAGTTTCGAGTTTTTTAATATGAAACTAAGGCGCCGTTTGGCTGGGCTTAAAAGAAGTGACTTATTGCTTAATGTAAATAAGTGGATTATAAGTGAAAAGTTGGTTTGGACTTATAAGCTATTATAAGTGTTTGGATACCGTGACTTATAAGCTTTTTAAGTGTTTGGATAACTTAACTTATAAGTTGGTATAGTTTCGTAATTTTGTAATATAATTATTTGATATTCACGAAATAAATTGAGAAAAGTTGATGAAAATATTATAATAGATTAATATCTATATTATATAAAATATGGTTTTTGGTTTGTTTTGTCTCTCATTTTGTAACTATATATTGAGAAAAATGATCTATAAGTGTGTTTAAAAATTTATATAAATATTAATATATTTGAGTATTTTATAAAATTGAAGACAAAAGTTTAAATAAAAAAATTCATATATTCAATAACATCTAGACGGAGATAACATGAAGCAAATAGCAGGAATAAGAAATAAACAAAAGAAAGTGAAGAGGAGAAAGCAGATGAAAGAAGTTTAAGCTGAGCCCTGAAAAAAGCCATGTTCCTTAGCTTTTTCCCCGAACTTCTTTTACTTTTTATAAGTGTTCGAGATCATTTGCCAAACGGTTGGCAGAAAAGAGGAAGTGGGCTTCTGAGCTTTTAAGCCCAGAAGTTCCATTCCCAAACACCGGCTAAGTCAAACAAGCGTGCTTAGCTTCCAAAATAGACTACACTTTTATGATCAACCTATGTAACTGTTCTCTTATTTAGTATGCTGTACTTGTGCCACTTTGAAAAAATCTTTTGAAAATTACATTTAATTGTATAACAAACTGCAAATTGTTGCAAATGACGAAAAATGAGTGTCTTGCGAGGCCAATACTAATATCACAAATGCAACCATGAAATGAACCAAAAACTAATCAAAAATCGCCATAAAAAATCCAATCCACCTACGTTCAACCGCGATAAACTCCGGCAATTCACCGCCATCGCAGCTCCGTCAAATAACATGTTATTTCAACCCCACGTCATCAGACTCCGCTTTCGGTCGAGACCTTATCAACACCTATGATTCAACATCCAAACCTGTTTCTTCAACCAACAACCACACCCAAAACCACACCCAAAATATAATCCAATCCAACATCTTACGCAGATCCATTACTCATGTCATTCACAAGTCAATCAACACAAAAGTTTTATAATCCCTAATATTTTTTCCCAATAAATATGCATGATTATGTATAGAAGATGTAGATCGAGATCAGAAGGATATTTTTGTTATAATTTGAGAGACAAAAGGAGAGATAGAACAAGAATTTTAATATTTTTTTGATGAAAACGTATATCTGCAGTGATAATAAGGAAACAATATTAATGCAATTAATTTGTTGAAAAAGGATATAATTGTTAAATTTCCTTTAATTTATTACACGTAATTTAAGTTGTCAAAAAGTATGATTATATTTACTATCTTTGTCCGTTCATTTGTTAACAGTTTTTTCACTACTATCTCAAGAGAATATTAAGTATAATTTCGTAACTTATTTTTAATTTTTTTTAAATAAAAATATTAAGTATTTTGATATTTTTGTTGAAATAATAAACGAAATTATATATTGAAATTTAAAATATGTGTCAAGTCTTCACAAAATGTTAATATTTGAAGGAAAAAGGGAGTATTATTTTTGATTTTTATGGAAAATGCAAATGTTTAAATTTTTGTTGGGAATTATTTTGAAAACAATGCTATTATTGCAATACTTACTGCACGATTTTACGTAGAGAAATCTGTGTCTATATATCTTGGGTGCGGAGAGCAAAGAGATTATACAGAAATTGATGCGATATCATCCAATTTCAATTCTCCGACCAAACTGAATTTGAAAACCCTAGCTCAGTAAAATCAATTTTGAAAAATCGTAAAAAATGGCTGTATCGGAAGAAGAGTCATCTTCATCGAGCAGCAGTAGCAGTAATTACAAGTCCCGATCGCCTCCTCACTATCTCGCTAAATCTGTTCTCCGCGGCACCGTTGTGCTTCAGGTCCTTCCCGGCCACTTTCGCTCCCCTTCTTCCAACGACGTCGTTTTCGGCAAGGTATACATATAGCAAAAACGATTCATAACTTTCTTCTTCACCTTAGTTTATTCAATTAGTTTTCATGTTTGTTAAGTTGCTCTAAACAAAGACTGTAACTTGGGGACGGTTAAAAATGCATTATTTACCCATTTTTAGGATATTTTGGTAGTTGATCTTAGGCGTACTTTGATTAAAATGAAGACAGTCACCTCATTTCCAATTTATTCATGTGATTACTTTGTATGTTTGTTATGTTGCTTAAAAATGACTAATATTTGTGCAAGACTGAAAATTTGGGACACTACATTATGATGGTCGATATCTACTTATTCTAGGCCTACTTTGATTAAAATGTATAGGCAAGGATTAGTGTTTCAAAAATTTCGACTGTTAAAGGTTTTCACTACTTGTGTTGTTTATACAGGAAACGTCAATTGAGTTGGTGATTATAGATGATGATGGTGTTGTGCAATCTGTTTGTGAGCAGCCTTTGTTTGGTATAATCAAAGATATTGCTGTTTTGAGGTGGAATGGAAATCGTCATCAACAAAGTCTCCAGGTTTGGTTTTTAGTCGTCTTAATAGTAAGACATGTTTTGTATGGCCCAGGGAATGTTAGATACGATGTTCCTATGTGGCTGGTTTATTTAGTTTTGCTGGCTGAATGAAGTGGAGGGGGATTACTATCTATTTCATAGATGAAATTTTTTCTGAAACTATTACTTCCTTTTTCTTTGGAGGTTAAAGATGCAAGGAAGGGATGCTTTGGCCATTATATCTGATTCCGGGAAGCTCTCAATTCTTACATTTTGCAGTGAAATGCATAGGTCTGCCCCCCCCCCCCCCCCTCTCACCCACCCACCCACCCACCTGCCCCCTCCCTTCTTCCCTTCCTCTATTTTGCACACCCACAGGTACAGTTGGTCAAACAACTTTTATCTTGGAAATGATTTACTCATATATTTATGTTGTCAATTTAGGTTTTCACCACTGTCACAAACTCAACTCTCAAGTCCTGGGAACTCGAGGCATCAAATTGGTAGGATGCTGACCATAGATTCCAAGTAAGTTAGCATAGTTGATTCAAGCACGTGTATTTCATTTTTGAGTGGGATTCAAGGAGACGGTGTTTTTTTTATCAAGTTCAACTTGTCTCTTCCAATATATTTTGACATAACACCCCACATGCAGTGGTTATTTTATTGCGGTTAGTGCATATGAGTTTCAAGTGGCCTTCTTCAAAATTTCAATGTCTTCCGGTAATGATATCATTGAAAAGGTAACTTTATTACTTATTCCTTTTACCTTACCATTATTGCATACTATAATTGTGTAGAATGGTGAATACCAACTAACTAATTTGTTAGGCTAATATTCAGTTAATCATCATTTATTGTGTCTTAACTACAATCGAATCTCTACTATTCGAAGTCAATAAGTTATTAACCTTTTTAAAATGATAATTTTCTTTAGTCCCAGCTCTTGTTAGTGTATAAACTTATTACTTACCATAGCATAATAAGATGATACTTGAAAGATCTCTATATAAATGTATAGCCCATTTAACACGAGAAATTAATAAATTATTTAAATTTTGATTTTATATATGTTAAATCAGTAAATATATTTTAATGGTTGTCTTCTTAAATTTAATTTTTTTTGGAATTTATATCTAACTTTTCCAGCCGACATCTAAGTTCTTGTATTCTAACAGGTGTTTATAGAGTCATATTAAATTTTTGGAGATAAGTGTTCGTTAATCTTATTTAAGTATAAGGCACTACTAGCCTACAAGTGCGTGATGCATCGGTTACCTTTGTTATAATTTTCTTGTTTATGTATTATATAAAAATTTAAGAAAATTCTAATGTAAAGGATAAATATAATTTGAGTTAAATTTTGATGTAACTATTAGATTGTAATTTGGGTTAGCTATAATCTTTTTCGATTCATATAGAATATTATTATATGTCGTTGATGCGTTGATAGGATTTGAACCCTATACTGTTGTTTTTATCTTGGGAACTAATAATATAATTACAATATGTCATTGACATGATTCGGAATTGATTAATTAATATTTCTTAGAATTGAAAAAATCATATGGTCCCAACAATATTAATTATGTAAAACATCAGCTAATTTCCTATTTCTTTGTGATTACATTTGTTGATAATTTTTTTTTTAAACAGAAGTAGTGATAATTTATTAAAGAGTCTACCACTACATTGAACAAATGTTCAATAGAAAATACGTGGAGCTTGTATTTGCATCTAGTAAATAATTACTTTATGAAAGGTTGCCACAATCTAATTAGAACTCTACCTTAATTGAAAGCAATCCATGTGTTGTAACTACGACTTGCTTTCTCCCTAAGATATATGCAGGTAAGATTGGCATAACAATTATGAGTTCACCAAAATTTCAGGAAAGAGTTGAGTTCTGCTTGTATATAAGAAAACTAATACAGCTTGCAATGTTATTTGTTTTATGTTTCTTAATAAAATTAATAAAATGAGAACCTGGGTTTCCAATCAACAACAGAAATGTTCAATGCTGTCATGTGGTTATTTCAGAGAATATCTTATCCTTCTGAAACTGAAGGAGATACAAATACTAGTGGACTAGTTTCCAGTATTGGTGGCACAATTTGGAGCATGTGCTTTATTTCAAATGATCTACGGCAATCATATAAGGAGCACAACCCTGTATTAGCCATTCTTCTGAGTAGGTATGGTAATTGGACAACTTTACATAGCGAATTCGCTGTTCTGTTTTAATTAGGCGAAAAGAGTAGAAATAGAAAAGTTTCTATGCTAAGCAATTGGTAACTGATAAACACTCAAATTATTGTAAATATTTTGATCTGATACTGCAGGAGAGATTCAGTAGTCACAGAATTGTTATTGTTAGAATGGGATATTGAGGAAGATAATGCACATGTGTTGTCTCAGTATTCAGATGCCGGATCCCTAGCCCATAACATAACTGAAGTTCCGGGATTATATGGATTTGCGTTTCTGTTTAGGGTTGGTGATATCCTCTTAATGGATTTAAGAGATGCTCATAATCCCTGTTGTGTTTTTAGAACGAGTTTGTGTTCTTTATCCACTGCTGTCGAGGAGCTCAATGATGCTGAAGAATCGTGTAAAGTACATAGTGTTGAAGAAGAATGTATATTTGACGTGGCTGCCTCTGCTTTACTGGAGCTTGGTGACATACATAAAGATAAAGATGATGACCCCATGAATGTAGACAGTGAATGTGGGAATGTCAATTCAACCTCCTGCCATGTGTGTTCATGGAGCTGGGAACCAGAAAATGTGAAAAACCCAAGGATGATTTTCAGCGTAGATTCTGGAGAGCTATATATGGTTGAGATTTATTCTGATTCTTCTGGGCCAAAAGTTAACCTATCCGATTGTCTCTACAAAGGCCTTCCATCCAAGGCCCTTTTGTGGGTCGAAGGTGGATTGGTCGCTGCATTTGTGGAGATGGGTGATGGAATGGTACTGCAACTGGAAGAAGGGAGGTTACTCTACAAAAATCCTATCCAGAATATAGCACCAATATTAGATATGTCAGTTGTGGATTACATTGATGAGAAACATGATCAAATGTTTGCCTGCTGTGGAATGGCACCAGAGGGGTCTTTAAGAATCATTCAAAATGGTATTAGCGTAGAAAAATTATTGAAAACTCCTCCTATTTATCATGGCGTTACTGGTACCTGGACAATTAAGATGAAAGTTACTGATTCTTATCATGCTTTGCTCGTACTTTCATTCGTTGAAGAGACTAGGGTGCTTTCTGTTGGTGTAAGCTTTACTGATGTTACTGACTCAGTTGGTTTCCGACCTGATGTCTGCACTCTTGCATGTGGTCTTGTTGGGGATGGTTTGCTAGTGCAGATTTACCAGAAAGCAGTTATACTTTGTTTACCTACTACAGGTGTCCACCCTGAAGGTATTCCATTGTCATCTCCAGTTTGTAGTTCCTGGGTCGCTGACAATATGAATATTAGTCTTGGAGCTGTTGGACATAACGTAATTATTGTAGCTACTTCAAATCCATGCTTATTATATATTCTTGGTGTAAGGTTTTTGTCAGCTTATCGATATGAAATATATCAGCTGTACCATGTGCAATTGCAGAATGAGTTGTCCTGCATTTCCATTCCTGAAAAACACTCTATCCTAAAGCCTTCAACTCCTCACTCCAGTTGCCCAGACAGTACCTTTTCTGTTCCAGTTGACATTGGTAATACTTTTGTAATTGGTACTCATAAGCCTTCAGTTGAAGTCATATCCTTTATACCAGATAAAGGCATAAAGGTTGTTGCGATAGGAACCATTTCACTAACAAATACCATGGGCACAACCATCAGTGGCTGTATTCCGCAGGATATAAGGCTTGTACTAGTTGATCGACTCTACGTTCTTTCAGGATTGAGGAACGGAATGTTACTTAGGTTTGATTGGCCTTCTACCTCTATGATGTCCTCATTCGAGTCAACTCTTCAGAAACCTTGTAGTGGTTTGTCTGTGCCTCCTTCAATTGCGCACACAAACAGAAACTCCTCGGGCCCTGTATCATCTGAGAGAATGAAGGAGAATTGTCCTGTATACCTGCAGTTGATTGCAGTACGCCGCATAGGTATTACTCCTGCCTTCTTGATTCCGCTGACAGATTCCCTTGACGCTGATATAATAACTCTCAGTGATAGGCCTTGGTTGTTGCAAACTGCAAGGCACAGTCTCATGTATACATCCATATCATTTCAACCTTCAACACACGCCACCCCTGTATGCTCCGCTGAGTGTCCTAATGGAGTTATGTTTGTTGCAGAGAACAGTCTCCACTTGGTAAGGACCGTAAATATGTAAATATATTGATCATTACTAGTGGCTACTGTTTTAATTACCCAGTAGAGAGATACTGCGTACACTTTAGCCTACAAAGATCATGCATGCACTTGAATAGTTGATGATAAAAGAAATCACAGCATTGGTTGATAGTAATTATTCCTAAATAAACTGATCGCGAATCTCATCTCAGTTATTCTTCTCTCCCCCTACTTCCTGTCTCCTCGTATATTGGTTGCTTATGGAGTCTGGATAACAAACTACCAGTCTGTGTGTGCACTCTAATTTGTTTACTAGTATTTTTAGAACTTTATATTGTACTTTTGGAATGATTGGGTCATGATATACATTTGAGTCGAACTGGTAAACCAGATATATTAGATCTAAAAACTTTCTTGAAAGGAATGTTTATTGTTTTCGGACAGTAACATATGGGCCATCGATATGATCAATGTATTCTATTCTCTCATTGGGATCAAGTACTGTAGAGACATAATCGTTACCAGCAAGTGTCAAGGTATTGCATTGCTTGCATGGAAGTCATATAAATGGCTCAATTTGGCAATTAGCGGATTTAATAACCTGTTTGGTACAACTATTGAATCAACTTTTTTTTTTTATCTTAAGTAGACACATGAGAATCCTATAACTGAAAAAGTTCCTCTAAGTAGCTTTTTCAAAATTAGCTTATTGAGTGTAACTTCCAAACAGGGCCGATGTAACTAGCAAATATATCCTAGGGTTAAACATTTATGCTTTTCACAGTTGTCTCGCTTCTTATGTTTTCTGTAGTGGCCAAGTACAGAAATATGATTGCTCACACCCTACCTCAACTGGGGGTCGAACAATCGACCTCTTATTACAAAGAGGGGAGGGTATCAGCTATGCCGGAAGTCGACGGATATTATCTCTCTTCTTTTCCCCGTTCTCTCGATTATAACTTCCATTCGTATATTAGACCAAAATAATAGTGGTTACTAATGCAGGTGGAGATGGTTCAAAGTAAGAGACTTAATGTACAAAAGTTCCCTCTTGGAGGTACTCCGAGGAAGGTTCTATTTCATAATGAAAGCAGGTTGTTACTTGTCATGAGGAATGATCTTAGTAGTGACTCTTATTCATCAGACGTATGCTATGTTGACCCTCTCAGCGGGTCAATTCTGTCATCATTCAAACTTGACCCTGGGGAAACGGGAAAATGTATGGAGCTGGTGAAGGTTGGACACGAACATGTGTTGGTAATTGGAACTAGTCTTTCTGTGGGACCAGCAATGATGCCCAGTGGTGAAGCTGAAAGGTTAAACCTCTGTCTGCTACATCATAGTCAATTTAGTCTTCCTGTAATTTGATCAATCTCAGTTGCTAATAACATTTAGTTTCTTTAAAGTTTTCCTGGTAAAAAGGTATCGTCACTGTTGAACTAAATTATATATCTGGATGATCGCTATTTATTTTGTTTATGGTACTGGAGGTGGAATATTAACATATTTTATGTATCTGGTTATCTATCTTTGTATAAAGGAAATATGCATGTATTGATAACATACTTTCTACAGCAGCTCACAGGGACGACTGATAGTCCTCAGCCTTGAGCATAGACAACATTCTGATGCTGATTCCATGACACATGGTTCAAAGGCTAGTTCATCTTCTCAAAGAACTTCACCTTTTCGTGACGTCACTGGGTATGTTGCTGAACAGCTGTCAAATAGTAGTATGTGCAGCAGTCCGGATGAAAATAACTTTGACGGGATCAAGCTTGAAGAAACTGAAGCTTGGAGTATAAAATTATGTTATTCAACTAAGCTGTCTGGAATGGTACTCGCAGTTTGTCCATATCTTGATCGTTATTTCTTGGCCTCTGCTGGTTCTGTTGTAAGTTGCAAAATTCTTCCGTATATTTTTCCTACTGAATAGTAAAATAAAAAATGCATATCACCATGCACAGATAGGCTATTCTGTAATTTTCCGTTTGATTATTTGAATTGCTTGAACTGCCACCTTTTTTGGAATAGACTATGACTTAAACAGACCAAGCTTCTTGATGGTTGCATAAATATCCTTTTTTCAGAGGTTGAATTATGGTCAACTAGTCGTTTCTATATGGTAGGAAGAGGTACACAACGACCATGGCATACCTCTTGATAGATAAACTGAGCAGAAGTAAGTTCCAAGAACAAGTGAGAAGTAATATTATTGCTATCAATGCAAAAAACATAATAACAATTTGTAATTCTATATCTGTGTCACTTTGAGAGGTAATTCATTCTGTCTCGGAGGATCAATGAATAGAGAAATGAGTATCCACAGAGTTGCAATTTAAACCAAATAAATGCTCTTTTATGGAGGGGAAATGCCCTAGGTCTAATAACTTCCCAGAAGTGAGAAGCTTTGAGAGAATGGCCTCCAAATTTTTTCCAGGTAACTTTACCTACAAGGTTCAGGTTGGAGGCGTGAGAATATTTGAAGCTAGGTTTCCAGTGCATAATGTATGAGCTATTTGAATCTGGGAGATGCCAAGACCCTAAGACATAATCTTTTGAGGCGCTTTGGGCGCCATCCTATACCAGGGATCAAACCAGGAATTGATGGTTTTACCACTAATAACAATGATTTTAATTTGAGGAAGTGCAGTAGACCTCAAACCAAGCACTTCGTTAAGAATCCATGTGCAGTTACAGGAAATTTGATATCCTTGGAAAACCTTTTAAGATGGTTTTATGAACAGATGGCCAATAAAAAACCTTATAAGTATAAATTATAAGCTAAGATAGTTAAGTATAAATTATAAGCTAAGATAGTTAAAAATCCAGGCCCTATTCCCAGAGAAGATCAAGGCTTGAAGCCAAGCCCTCCTTCCTGTATTGGTAAGGTTAAAAGATGCCAAGCTACTTCTTCATCCTGAAGCAGACACCGAACCTATTCAAAGAAACTGGAAAATAGTTCCTGCACTTGTTGAGGATGATTGACGGATAAAGTGAGAAGATCTATTAGTCCTAGAGTGCGCATATGGTTGACAAGTTGTAATCGACCAGAATAAGACAAGAAATGAATGATCCAGGAGCATGGCTGTGATTTAGCAACAAGAGCAGAGCTCTCAGAATATTTGAGGTTAGCGGTTATGATAGAAAATCCTAAAAAGGTTGCTGAAAGTTGACATAAGGGACACCAAAATATAAAGTGATTCTAGGTACGGGGATAGGGGATTTTCAGGAAGCATGAACTCTTACTAGGATTAGATTTTAAACCCTAAAAGACAATTTTAAGAAATGAAGTGATTCCATTGTAATAGTAATTGTGGAATTTTTCTCTGAATAAGATCATGAGATCATATGCAACGAATAAAAGGATAATACCAGCCTCTTTGGCTTTTCTGTTATAGCTAGCTTCTGAGTTATCAGGGATGGATGGAGTTAAGGAAGATAAGCCATCCATAGCATAATCTTAGCTTTCATTATAAATTTGTGTTGTATAAGATAGTGAAGGTTAGCCTGGGAGTGCTCAAATGTAATACTTGTCCATGGACATGTAGCATATAATCATATTCTTTGGTGTAATTGATAGAGGTCATCATTTGAGAGAGTGCAACAAAAATGGAACCATAGGTAATCTGGATTTTTTGAAGCTAGTGGTTTTGAACTACAGGGGCCAAACCTTGGTTAGCTGTGTGCACTTTTTCAAGAATTTTGTAGTTATGATTTGTCCATGATTCCATTTGCTAACTTCGATTTTATGTATTGTTGAACCTCAGTTCTATGTTTGTGGTTTTCCAAATGATAATTACCAAAGGGTGAGAAGACTAGCTGTTGCGAGAACCCGATTTATGATACGGACTTTGACTGCACATTTTACAAGAATCGCTGTTGGTGATTGCAGAGATGGCATTCTCTTCTTTTCGTACCATGAGGTATCTCGATATGATCAACTTTGATAGTATTATTAAATTTACATGTAATAGCCTTTTGTTTTCAAGTGCATTTGTGGATATCTCATGATATCCTAGAATAATGGTAATATTGTTCGGAGCTGGCTTTTCTGTGTTTAATAATCACTCAAATTGTGTCCTTAAATTTAAATCTAATTTAGGATGCAAGAAAACTGGAGCAACTTTATTGCGACCCAGTCCAGAGGCTAGTTGCTGATTGCATGCTTATGGATGCTGATACTGCTGTTGTGTCAGATCGCAAAGGGAGTGTTGCTGTTTTGTCGCGGCCGAGTCATGTAGAAGGTATATATTCTTGATTCTGTAAATATTTTGATAGTTTGCCTGGTTTTCCCATCTTGAGATGGATTTACTCAAGTGTTATAGACATACGTTAATATGAAGCTAAGTTATATATATTGCAGTCTGTTTGCCTGTGTGTCATTTTCAAAGTATGTTATCAATGTATTAGATATAAAATGAGGAGCTTATAATTAATATCAGTTCCCAAGTTGCAACGTTTTTACATACAGTTCAAGACTGTAGCAGTAATAATGCAAAAGCTACAATTAGAATGTCAAATTCAGACACATAATATGTACTTTTTCACATTGAGAAACAAAAAGCATATGCACATTAAGACTATCTCCAACCCATAACACGAAAATTGTGTGAAATTACATAATTATGGTGTAAAAAGCACACTTTACACTTTAAATCACATAGAAAAAATCTTGTCCGTAAAAAGACATATTCCTCCAACTCTTCCAAAAGTAGTTGTTTTGTTGGGATATAATAGAATATAAATGGCACATAGAGGGAATAAATATGGTTGTTAACAAACATGGGCGTATACTAAGAAGCGTGAAAGACTCCTGATCTGGTGCAAGTTGACACCAAACGAATATATGACACCAATTTTGGTGTCACACTCACACTATTCATTTGGTGTAAATTTTTTTACTATTGTAGTGTTGGGTTGGAGTTGATTTTACAGTATAATAGCGTAAAAGTTGCACTATTAAAGTATAATAGTGTAAAAATTACACTATTATAGTGTTTTGGTGTTTGGTTGGAGATGCTATAAGTGTGCCCATTGTGCTTAGCGATTCTGATGGTAATATTATGTGTTATGAATGCTGTTCTTCCATAAGTTACTACAAGGTGTCTGCTGTAGTACTTTACCGAACCCATTCCAGTAAAACTACTCTCTGTGTGATATTTGTAATATTGCATTAGAACTTACTTTCCTGTTGCTTAAAATGTCATAAATTCATTTTGGCATGCGTGGAGATTTTTGCTTTGTCATATATTGACCTCTACATCGATTCTTCATTGTATGAGTATTGTTTTTGTATTGCACTCCTTGTGGCCATGCTTATATTGATGCTGATGCCTTTTCCAGATAATGCTAGTCCTGAAAGCAACTTAACACTGAATTGTTCCTTCTATATGGGTGAGATTGCGATGAGCATCAGCAAGGTAAGTCCTCGGTATAATGTATTGTGGTAACAATATATTCATTCTTATTGATTGATGTTTGCAACAATGTTATTTTTTGTAATTTATAAATTAAGGCATATTCCTAATGGCACCAAATTGGCTTTTGGTGTAGGTACTATTTCATATTTTTGACTTGTATTATGCGTATTTGACTTCCTTAGTTTTGCACTCTTAAGGTTTGCTAAAGTAGGAAACATGCTGACAATCATTTAATATTACAGAATAAAAATCAAGATACATTCCTTTCTAAAACTCTTCATCTCGTAAGCAGTAAACAAGAAGTTTGATATATTCATGTTCAATCATTTTATCTTAATTATATTCACTACAAATTGCGTTTTTCACATTGTTTTCTCTTATTTTAACTTGCAATCAAAGTTCAAGCATTCTCAATAATACCACTAGTACCACTGATAAAAGCCCATGCATTAAAAAATGTTACCCAGAGTGGTACCAAATAAGAATTTCCCTGAATTTAAACAAAACACTTAATTTTTCATAAAAAAATGATTTGTGAAAATGAGAATCATTAAGTTTAACAATTAAGCTTAACATGTCAAATTTATCATGGAATCTTGTCAAAAGTTTAAAAATCAAATGTTACGAAATCTTGCATAGAATCCAACATAGAATCTTATATACATTTATTGACTAATAAAATATACACAATATCAAGTTATATTTAATAAAAATTTGTTGTTAAATCTCGAGCTGTAAACGAATTGAACTGTTCGTTTAGCTCGCTCGGTTTGCTCAGTGTTCCTGTTCAATAAACTTGGTTCAATATCTTGTCGAACTCGAATTCGAACAACACTTTTTGTCCGATAACCTTGATGAACCGACCCAAACTTTTAAGGTGTTCTACTCGAGCTCGTTTGTTAAGCTCGAGTTCGTCCGATAATAAAAAAGCTGAGAACATTTAAGAAAAATTTGGAGGCTTATTTGTTTGCATTAACTAGAAGTTAAAACTAGCCTAAAAACATTATGAAAATATATATTGTAAGTTTGTAACGAACTGTTCGTCTTCGGGTTGGTTCGGTATGTTTGTGAACAGTTCATGTTTGGTTTGATTGTTTGCGAACTCGAGTTAGGACAAGGAAATTTGTATGATAAGGTTATCGAACATTGTCAGTTCATTAAATTTTTGCTCGAGTTAGGTAAAAGTTCGTCGAAGTTCGATTCCTTTACGGCTCTAGTTATAAAAAGATTAACTGATTCAAAACTATAATCTAAATGAAATTTTAGGTTAGGTTCTATAGTATTTATTATTGTTCTTATACATTCTTTACGGAGAAATGACCCATATATATAGTGAGCTATATAATCCCCCGACCATTGATGGCGGCGGCTAGGGAGCTTGCTCTTATTTGGCTAGCTATTTCTCTTCTCAGCCATTAGGTCGTGAGTTTACCGCTCCCGTTAGTGCCACAAAAAAGTTGCTAGAGGCCAAATCTCTTTTCAGTAACTTTTAGCTTTTACCAAAGCCCAAACCACTTAAAACAGTTTTCTTGTTCTGGCAAGGAGAATACATAATAAGGCGAGAGATGAGTTCATATATATACATATATTAGACATGTTTATAGAATATATAAATAGTCTACATCCATATAAATTTGTTTTTTTATAATAAATCATCATATTTTATTATCTACCATGCTACTTGATATTAAATGTCTAAGGTTCAAATCCATTCAACAACATTAAAATTAAATATTTATATTATTAGTTCAAAATGTATTTTATGATACTAATAATAATACACATACTATTCTAATATTAATATAATTTTTTACAAAAATATATAATGACATATAAATAATAATATAAAATATCTATTATCGAAGCACGAGATATAAGCTATTATAATTGATTGAAGATATATTATTAGATATGTAGAGAATAATATTTTATTATTAGTTCATGATATGATTTGTACAATTTAATGGTAAGATCATTTATCATATAGGTTTTGATTATAAATCCCCGCTGGCTGATGAATCTCATAAATATTATTGGGTGGCAAACCGGGACTCCTTTTCGCAGTTCCATTCTTTACATATGGATTGAGCACGGAGGATAAGAAAAACAAGGATAAGATAAACAAAAATTGGATAAATTGGTAGATCAAAGTAGTGACCCGAATTAAAAAGTAAATTTTGATTTTTTTTTAAATGTAAAAAATTGAGGGATACTAAAAAAAGAAAACATAAAGAAAAGGGTGAGATTGAGGGATTAATATTTAAAATACAATAGCTGTAAAGTTGTAGATTATTGAATTTACATGTTACTTCTTTTATCTTTTCTTTAATTGCGATGCATTGGCTCTTGGACCAATCATGGTTGTCATAATAGGTCTTTTTATTATTAATCAATAACATTCAAATACTTTTGCACTTTCTTTTTTTAATTATTGTTATAACTATATCCTTATTTGTTTTTTTTTTTGGGAAAGGTAACTTTTATATTATGAATTGCATCGAAAGTTGCAAAACAATATCTGAAGTGCGAGGATTCTTTCGTTCAAAAGTTTATTATTTAACCTCGAGACATGCAGAGATGTTCCCGGGAAATTTTGACAGTAAAATCTTAATGACCGAGAAAAGAACCAAAAAAATTGCCATATTAATCTTAGACAATAAATTATTAATAATGATGATTTTAATGTTTGTTTGTATGTGCCTAGATTTGAACGTTAGACCACTTTTAACAGCAAAAAACTGAATACCATATTACTCGGACTGTTCATTTTGCCTCGAAGTACCCGCGTCGGACACTCGAAACTCGGACATGGACACTTGAACTAGGACATAGGCCAAAAACGTGTAAATTTTTCATAATAGTCTCGAGTCCGACACATGGACCCATGTCGGACACTTCTAGCTGAGTCCGAGTAACATATACTGAATATTCTTGACGAGTAAGAGTTAAATTTTCTCATTGTTTAGTAACAGATCTAACGGGTTGATGATCCATATTACACTTATATGTAGAGGATATATATATATATATTTTTTTTTTTGGGGGGGGGGCGCTTGGATAACCGCTCCACAATTGAGTTCTTACTTCATATACATCATCGGTGTTTAATCTGGCGCCGGCTCATGTTACCAGATTATTTTTAATTGCATCGGAGGACTGACTTCAGAATTGAACAAGGAATTTTGTTTACATGTCATGATTTTTCTTTTGACAGTAACCATCTTTTACAATTGCCATTGATAAAATTATGGTAGTAAATGTTGTCTATAGCATTGATAAAATTGGTAGTAAATGCTGTCTAGATTCTCTTTTTTTCTTATCTGTACTCAGATGTGGACAAAATACTAAAATAGTAATGATATGATAAAACAAGAATTTGAGCAAAGATTATATAATGTCCCAAGAATAATTGATCAATATTATACCCAAGAAAAGCTATATAATCCAAGTGATTGATACGTGGTATTACATCATTAATTCATTATATATATATATATATATATATACATACATATATGTGTGTGTATACACACACACATACATATATGTGTATATATATAATATTATACATAATTGGAAAATCTAATGGGGTAAGGAATCTCGCCATGTGGTACGAATTGCATGGCAGGCACCTGACTAGTTCTCCGCACTACGTTTCAGCAGTCGAAGATTATCATGCCATTTTAATGAAAAACCGGCCGGCTCTGGCTACCTTGCGCGGAGCAAACAGTGTTATTAAAATGAGTCATTTTAATATGCGCATCGAGCGGTTAGCGGTTCAAAAGCGCCAAAAAAGTGTGCTGCTTTTAAAATGAGTCATTTTTAAAGAAAATGGGTTTAAAGAAAACCCTGTAGATCTTATAGTAACCAACTCAAATAGATACAAACTAGATTTACATGCAAGAACGAGAGATATCGAACCAGAGATAGATTAAACTCATCTTATTTTATGATTATTGCATATAGATTCCCACATATATAAGATACACATATCTTGTATACACTGATATGTTTTACAAGTGTTGTATATACACATATGACTTGAGGATGATGAAGAAGACTTTGTTATGTATCAGAATTATATTAGTAAAAATGATGATTTCCTGAATATTGATGACGAAGAAGTAGAAGAATGGACTAAGTTCGGAATTCTTTTGTACTTTGACTTTAGAAGAATTTGGGAATTTGGTTGCTCTCTCAATTAAATGTCATGTTACCTCTAAATTAACAATATTCTCCTTATATATCATTTAAATATGTATATCTATTTGTCTTCGATGAATTCGCGCCTTTCGCATTGCTCTTTGCACTTTTGTGCGATATCACGTTTAATAACACTGGGAGCGTAAAAATCTCCCCAAGTCAAACTGCCTGTATGAAAATACAAAATTTGGACAACTAGCTTACGTGGAAAAGATTCCATATTTCATGCCAATAGACTTGTGACATCCATGTACCAAGACTATATAAACTACTAACCCCACGTATAAAATATAGAGATAGATATATTATTTCTCTCTACACTAAACATTCTACTCCAAATATATGTACACTAGAGAATAAAAACTTAAGGTCCCCATTAATACCTCTACCAATTACCTCCTCACCAGAAAATGTATATGATTCTTGTAAATTGAAACTGTGTTCTTGAAGTTTCTTAAGAAAAAAAAAAGAAGAAATGAAGTTGAGAGAACAGAAAAGAATCAAAGTTGTGTATAATTTTCTTTCTTATGTTTCCAAAATTTTTCAAGAGAAACGATAGTTAATATATATTAAATAAATAATACATTTATTGCTTAATGGGAAGAAACTTTTGAAGAGAAATCAACTCATTTTACCTCTCTTTCCGTTTGCTTTCTATCCTTGAAAATCCTGGGAACATGAGAGATAAATATATTATTATATTTCCATTCCGTTTCACCCTAAAGCTAAGCTCAGGGAATCAGTGTTAAACTTCCAGTACTGCCTAGTTTCAATTTTATAGCTTGCCTTCATGTAGTAAGGTCATTTACCATCAAAAGTTAAACTCATTACATTCTTCGTTCTTGACTTAAGTCTGTCAAGCTGATTTCGTGCCTCGTCTTTTGGTGGTTTAATACAACATAAAACTTGTGTAATTAGTTTCCTTAGCTGTACTTGCGTTTTATTCTTATTTTTTCTTTTTTGTAATTTAAATTCGTCAAGTCGTCTCTTTCTGTTTTTTTAATGGTATTCTGAAGATTTATATCCTTCCTGTGGATCAAGCTATTCACTGCTTCTGTTGGAGTCCTTCGATGATCTGGAGCTAGTAGAATTCCCTCGATATATAGAATTAGTTTCATAGCCAATCACTTCAGTTAAGTGGACAAAAATTCAGAGCCTTGCGAATTCAAGCTTGTACGAGTGTGCTAAAGATTTGGGATCTTATTTAGCCAAAAAAAGAGAGGAGATTTTTGCTCTTAGTAGAGTGATACTAGGCTTCCAACTTCCAAGAATGATTTAGTCTGCTTTTTTGCCCATAAGTTTTTCCCATCTTTTATGTTATTCTTTACAGATAATAGAAACTCCCCAACCAAAATTAGCAACACTCTTAGACGAGTAATCTTCCTGCAACATCCTCCTCGTACATAAATAAATAAAAACCTGTTCCTCTATAGTGTATAACTGTATATACTTCATTATAAATAATAATCGCAATTTCTTTCTGTAGTGATTTAAGTGTAAATATGTACATTCCAGGAGGATTTGCCGTAAAATTTGGAATGAGTTGCACATGTGACATGTCTAGCGAGAGTGAACATTATTGCAAATTTCGGTTGCTAATTTAAACACCTAAAATTGCCTTTGACAAGGCTTGAACCCACAACCTATGGTAAAGGGAATGAGACTGATACTGCTAGAGCAAGAGCCTTTTGGTTTGCACTTAATATTGAGGAACAATGCAACCCACGACAATACAGGAATATAACTTTTCCTTTCAATGAATTTAAATGGGCTGTTTGTTCGCATTTTCTTTCGGATCTCTAAAAATTATTACTGTTTGCTGAGAATAACTTTTATTTTAGGGTTCACTTCTGTACAAACTCCCCGCTGATGATGCATTCAGAGGTTGTGATGTTGCCAATACAGTGTTCAATGTTTCCTGCAACAGCATCTTGATCAGCACTCTGTTGGGAAGCATAATAAGCTTTGTTCCTCTTTCAAGGTATGATTATTGCTTGTAACTAGGACCTGTTTGTGTAGTGCATATGGTGTTAGGGGTACTGATGATCGTTGCTTATATGTTTTTTGATGTAAAAAGTCTGCTATAAATAGAATGAGACTTCTATCATCCTATCTGCTTCTTAATGATTTTGAGCTGTAAAGTCATTTTAACCTTATACAATAAGGATAAAGGCATTAAATCTAGAATGTTTCGATATGCATATGCCATAGAAGCAGCCTACAAGGGTTATCTATGTTTGATGCTGAGTGGTTATGTGTTCGTTATCCCTCTTATTGTAAAGTAGCTAGCTACTTGAGACTAGATACTAATATCATATTGCTATGTTTTGCAGGGAGGAATATGAAATCTTAGAAGCTGTTCAAGCTCGTCTTGTTGTTCACCCTCTGACAGCCCCTATTTTAGGAAATGATCATAATGAGTTCCGCAGCCGCGAAAGTGCGGTAAGAAAACTTGTTTTGTACAACAGAATTGTACTTTATGTTCGCAGTTGGAAATTTTCCACTAAAACCTATTTTAACTGGCACAGAGTTGGTAAAATGCCACCCTGAACACCTTTAGCCCAAAATTAATAGTGGTTATTGATCTGGAATCAGGGAAAGCGTTTACTTTTTAGTTCTCACCCCTTCTGCCTTGCTACTTCTCGGGTATTTGGCTGCTGTAACGTGCATCTAAGTGTATACTAATCAATTGCCTTTAGACCTGTACTGTATTGTAAAAAACCTTGTATAATTTGATGCTTGTACAAAGACAAGGCCATTAATAGGAATTGGATCAAATATATATACAGGGTTGCACTCCAGAAAGAACACGTTAAAAAAAGAACAACAAAGAACACTATCATGCTTCATTTTTTATGGAAAATGATTTGGTAAGATTGTAATTATATAGTTATACACCAACTAGACTTGATATATGAATTGAAATCTAACATCCAAGATCATCTAAATTATTAGTACTCCATTAATTATTACAGAATCTAAAATACACACACACACACACATATATACATATTGCACAATGAATTTTACATAGAATCATGATAGTTTTAATACATGCATATTCTTAAACATGTTAGATACTATTATTATTCATAATGAAAGGTTAATTAGCTCAAAATTAGAATTTAATTCAAATTTTAGATGAGATTCTATAGTATTCTTTATTCTTCTTTTAAGGGTGTTCTTCTTTGAGCGATGGCCTGTATATAAGGGTGTTCTTCTTTTAAGGGTGTTCTTTTTTGAATCTTTCTTTATTGACAGGTCACTGTGCCCAGAATACTTGATGGTGATATGCTAGCTCAATTTTTGGAACTCACGAGTATGCAACAAGAGGCAGTGTTGTCCCTTCCGCTTGGTTCACCAAAAACTGTAATGCTGAGTCTAAAGTCATCTCCTCCACCAATTACAGCTAATCAGGTCGTGCGCATTCTTGAACGAGTTCATTATGCCCTCAATTGAATTCTCGTATATGTACTCCCTAGATCGTCAGTCTGCAGCTGTGGAATGAGGATGTCAGCTTTTCAGGAATGAAAAATGGTCAGACCAGATATAATGTCATCTGCCAGATTACATTGCTTGGATGAAGCCACAGAAGCTAGGTTCATCATCCAACACACATTCTGAATTGAATGCATTTGGAACTTGGACAGGTGCATCGATCTTGTAAACAGAAATATCTTCCTTTATTTTAGGTGGTAGACAGAAGCAATATTTGGTAGTGTGCAACCTCTTTCTTGTATAATGTGTAGCTAGACTTTGTTGTACAGTAGATAGGGTAAATAGGCATCAAAGAAAATTTTTTACCTGGCTGCTTTCTTTGTTCAAGACGGGCCACTAATGTATATGGTCATCAGTTAATAGACAAATTATACAACTTGCTTCTCTTCTTTTTTGTTAATGCCTTTATAGATTTATTGTTTGTTGTACTAGTCAAATTAGAATTGATGGAAAAGAGTATGTGTTTTGTGGTTGGGGCAGACAGTATGTTTATGTATTATTTAGATTAGCGTTTGAAGGGGGCATGAGATAAGTATCAGTTGTGATTACGGTGATTTATGTATTTGACAATAAACTGAAGAGGTTGAGTTCAGAAGAAATGGTCATTAATTGTCACAGCTTCCCTTCATGATTATGTACAGGGAGGGTCTTAGCTTTCGCTAGAAAACCGAACATGTGCAAATCTTGGCTTGAACCGTATTCATTGTCAAGTGAATAAGCTGTGAATAATTGTGACAACCCGGGTCAAATCCCGAGCTTTTTCCGAAAATCGGGTCAAGTCCCGAAATCCGAATCAGAAAATAAGCCCAAATAAACTGGTCCAACTGCAACAACTTGGGTAATACACAAGCCCACCACAGGCCCCCAAAAGATCATGATTTGTTGGTGCAATTAGTAGTAGTACTTATGCTTATAAACTGAACTAAAGTCTCCACACTCCTCGATGTGGGACTGGGGTGTTACAAACTCCCCCACTTAAATTCCTGACGTCCTCGTCAGGCCGAAACGGATAGCCCATAGGCCCAGATCGAACCTCTCTAGCCATTGTGGGATAATACCGGCTGGCTTCGTGTCCCCGCCTCTGGATCTCTGTCCATTGCGGGATAATACCACCAGCCTTCGTGTCCCCACCTCCGGCAACTTGACGAATCAAGCTTTTGAGAGCCTGCTCTGAATACCATATGTGACAACCCGGGTCAAATCCCGAGTCTTTTTCGAAAATCGGGTCAAGTCCCGAATTTCGAATCCGAAAATAAGCCCAAATAACTGGCCCAACTGCAACAACTTGGGTAATCCACAAGCCCACCACAGGCCCCCAAAAGATCATGATTTGTTGGTGCAATTAGTAGTATTACTTATGCTTATAAACTGAACTAAAGTCTCCACACGACTCGATGTGGGACTGGGGTGTTACAAACTCCCCCACTTAAAATCCTGACGTCCTCGTCAGGCCGAAACGGATAGCCCATAGGCCCAGATCGAACCTCTCTAGCCATTGTGGGATAATACCGGCTGGCTTCGTGTCCCCGCCTCCGGATCTCTGTCCATTGCGGGATAATACCACCAGCCTTCGTGTCCCCACCTCCGGCAACTTGACGAACAAGTCCCGAAATCCGAATCCGAAAATAAGCCCAAATAACTGGCCCAACTGCAACAACTTGGGTAATCCACAAGCCCACCACAGGCCCCCAAAAGATCATGATTTGTTGGTGCAATTAGTAGTATTACTTATGCTTATAAACTGAACTAAAGTCTCCACACGACTCGATGTGGGACTGGGGTGTTACAAACTCCCCCACTTAAAATCCTGACGTCCTCGTCAGGCTGAAACGGATAGCCCATAGGCCCAGATCGAACCTCTCTAGCCATTGTGGGATAATACCGGCTGGCTTCGTGTCCCCGCCTCCGGATCTCTGTCCATTGCGGGATAATACCACCAGCCTTCGTGTCCCCACCTCCGGCAACTTGACGAATCAAGCTTTCGAGAGCCTGCTCTGAATACCATATGTGACAACCCGGGTCAAATCCCGAGCTTTTTCCGAAAATCGGGTCAAGTCCCGAAATCCGAATCAGAAAATAAGCCCAAATAAACTGGCCCAACTGCAACAACTTGGGTAATACACAAGCCCACCACAGGCCTCCAAAAGATCATGATTTGTTGGTGCAATTAGTAGTAGTATTTATGCTTATAAACTGAACTAAAGTCTCCACACTCCTCGATGTGGGACTGGGGTGTTACAATAATTCTTCGGCCTTTCTGCAGAGTAAATCCTCGAGTTCCTCTCCTGCCAAACTTCATAGATTACAACCGATACTGATAGCCAAATATACCACTTTCGAGTATATGGCTGTAACCAACTTAGCCAGGGAATTGTTACTAAACTAACTTGAAATATAACAGAATTTAAAGGAGCCAACTTAGCCAGAGAATTGGTACTAAACTAACTTGAAATATAACATAATTTAAAGGAAGACCATAAAATTAGAATTAAGTGAAACTGGATAGGAAATATTCAGATGATTACAGAGGAAAATTAAGTGAAACTGGATAGAATTGTAGTCCATATTTTATATTTAATTCGTTGTCTTTCATTCTCATATCTTTTCTTAAATGTTGTCTACAAAAAAGTATTGATCCTTTGTGATATGCGAGAAAATATTAGCCAAATGCAAATTACTCGTAATATTTAACATGTTAATGAAAAAGTTAGTATCATATAGTGTACGCAGAAAGGAACTGAGTATTTATACCTCGACTTCAGCTTTATTTAACAATCACATTTGCGAAATTTTGAGAAAAATCATATATAGCTCCATTCCTGATATTGTTTCATATAAGTCCAGGAAACCTCAAGTATATCAATACCAGACGAAGAAGAAATCTGGGATTACAAAAGAACTCACCTCTCTTGCTTGAAAAAGGAGAACAGGCGAGACTAAACAAGTAAACTGATTTAAACCAAATGAGATTCAAATCATACAAGTTGAAAAGAAAATACAGCACCTCTACCAATTAAAAGACTTCAATATTGGACACTTGAGAAACTTTGTACATATCTACACCTTCTGCTCCTCCTATCCCATTAATCCTCTCTATAAATGCACCAGGCATATTTCTAATCCTGAGGGATTCCAAGGCCGCGAGGCAACTCAACCCTTCGGGAAGCATCTCCAACTCTACGCAACAATCAATCTCTAAAAACGATAGATTTGGCATGGCTCCTTGTTCCACCCTGCATTGCTTTAAGCCGCTCAATGAGTACATATATAACACTTGAAGTTTGGCGAAGCCTTTTGCTGTACATGCCATTTCGCTTCCCAAATATGCATCTCGAAGCAAACCAAGTTTGCGTAGATTGGGAAGTTTCTCCAGAAACATCATCGGGTCTTCCTCCATTCCACAACCGGACAGCATCAAGTAACTTAGACAAGAAGAAGAGAGGCTCGTGGGGTTCGGAAATCTGCATATAGGACCATACATGACTAATACATTAATGAAAATACACTCCAACCATGATTTCAAACAGAATTCATCTTTGCTGCCGATAAAAATTTCAGACTGGCGCAATTCCCTGGATTCGATATAATCCAGGACAGATTTGCCTGAAACAGTATCCTTCTCTGTGCAGAGAACTGCTCTCAAAACTTTAAGCTTCTTTAATCCAATCAGGTCACTTATATCGCAGTAATCTGAGTCAAATTTGTGGATCACTTCCAACTCATCTAACCCTTCAAATCTCAACTTCTCAACTTGAAACATTTGAGGAAGGTACAAGTACTTTAAGCGCTTCAACTTGCACAGAACATTTGCCATCTTACCTACTTGAGAACCCGCAAGATCAAGGATTTCCAAATTTCTCAGCTTACTTAGCGAAAATGGCAACTCTTCCACCTTACATCCGTGTAAACTCAAACACTTAAGATACACCAGCTCTGATATCATTTTCATATCATGGTGACTCAATTCAAATTGCTTCACTGTCAAAATTCGGAGCAATTTAAATTTTTGAAGACTAAGGACCTTGTCTGGCCACAAGAAGAAACCTTTAGAACAACCCGGGATGCCTTTAACAATGAAAAGAGACCGAACATGTGAAATCATATCTTGATCACAAAGTTTCAACATTGATTCATCATACGAATTAACACATAACCTTCGCGCTATGCTTGCTCTCAACTCATCCTTAGACAGGGGCTGCTGCGAATGAACAACCTTGATGAAATTCTCCTCCATAGCTTTAGACAAACAAAAGTCTCGAATAAGATCATGAACACTACATGTTTTGTACTTTGACCATGACTTGTCTTCATTTTCTCTCTTCTTAACTTGAACAAGACTTCGATGGGCTAGTTCATCCATAAAACTTTCAGCAATGTCTAACAACATCTTTCGTTCTGATTTATGTTCCACGGATATCAAACCTTCTGCCATCCAAAGGGTATAAAGTTTTTGAGTCTTGATAACTTCATCCTCGTTAAAATTCGCAAAACAGAGGAAACAGTGTCTCAAATGAGGAGGTAAACTATCATAGCTCAGCCCTAAAACTTGTCTTACTGTGTAGTATCTATCATCTTTGCTTACTGATCCTTCTCCTTGTAGCAAGTAAAAAGAAATATCTTTGTTTATCGTCTCCCAGTCTCGCAATAATTTGCCGTTAAGAATTCCTCCTATTGATGTAATAGCTAATGGCAAATGCTTGCATTTTTCAACCATGCTCTTTCCTAATATTTCCATTCTAGAGGCTGTCATTTTGTCTGTAAACATAAATAGAATATAGACAATAAGCAGTGTTATAGAAATCAGGAATCGAACCTAATCGGTTGATTTACTGATTAAAGATTAATCGAAAATCGGAGATTAATCGGAAGGATTAATTGATTGAAAATCGGGTGTATTTTAATATCAAAATATTATTTAATATTTAGTAATTATTGTATTGGTTATATTTATTAATAAATAAATTTTTACTGTATCATAAATTCTACAATCATTCATATTTAAAATGATGATATAATATTTTAATTTTAATAAATTATCACACAAATTTCGATTAGGAAAAACTTGCAAGGATTAATTGGATTTCAAAAATCGAGTATGTGGGCAATATATATACAAGTTTGTCAATAAGCAGAAAAATAGGTATTAGAAGCTAACCTGGTAATATGTCACTTATGCCTGCCTTTTTAGAAAGAAGCTGCCAGCCCTCCTCTGTCGTCAGATCCTGGATTCTATGAACAAGACCTAGCTCCGCAACTGTTTCATTACGAGTTGTGAGTAAAACTTTGCTACCACTAGTACTCTCTCCAACAGGAAATGCATCCCTTAGTAGTCTCCAAGAATCCATTGCCCAAATGTCATCCAAAACAACCAGACAATTACATTCTTTCTGAACTTGGTAAAGTTCTCTCACCAGTTCTCCATTGTCCATATTAATAACTTCTTGCTTTCTTGTATCAGAAATAAGTTGTTTCAACGCTTCCTTGAGAATCTTTTCGCGGTCAAATTGTTGAGTAACACAAACCCAGGCTAATTTTTGGAAATGAGCTTTCACTTCGACATGATTATAAAGTTTTTGAGCAAGGGTAGTTTTTCCTTGTCCACCCATTCCGCAAATTGAAACAACTTCAGAACCCTTGTCGTCTCTCTTCAAACTACAAATCAATTGCTTCAATTCCTTCTCCATCCCCACAAAATCTTTTTCAACAATATGAGAATAGAATATCCTCTTACTCGTTAAATTTGAAGTTTCTCCTTCTTGCAAACCTTTTGTAATACCATAACTGGGAAGACTTGTTCTGAGATTAGCCATCTCGTCGTTTATAGCATCAATCTCTGAGGAAATGTTGTGGCGACTTACGCCTTCACTCAACATGCAAGCAAATCTTCTTAACATCTTCTTAAAGCCTGATTTTTGGGTCTTAGTCGGAACTTGAATTGCAAAAGTCTCGATCACATCTTCTATTCTAAAAGCAAGCTCCCTCATTTCCGCAACCCAATTCTTTACTCTTTCATCTTGATTTTGTTTCTTATCGGCTTCCTTCAAGAAACATTGCATTCGCTTTAGCTCACGTTGAATTTCCTTGACTTTGTCGCTCACTCCATGTAAATGTTTGATTTCGGAAATTAACAACTCTCCAAGTCTTTCCACAGCGAAAGAGACCACTGTCTCGGCCATATCAAAGTTAGAAGAGGATTAACAAAAGAGAACTTCAAAAATTCTTCGGGAAAAAGAAGGTGATATGCATGATGAATATCGTATTCACAAAATGCACATACCTATGAATTGATAAATGTTATTGATCTTGTCGAGAGGATGGGGTATTATAAATGCGAACAAGGGGTCCTTTAAATGAACATGGGTATCCTTAACCAGTTGATCGCACGATTGAAAATGAAACTTTGGCCTTGTTGACTTTTACATCGACAAAATGTTTTCTTTTATGCAGTGAATTCGAAAGAGAGGTCAATTGATTTTAGTATAAGTTTAAATTAATTTTAATGTTAAATTAAATTAATGTTAATTATATAATACATCGTTTAGTCCTCTTTTTTAATGTTACAATATTCACTAGCAATATATTATATGATTTCCTAAAAGCAATCAAAATTCATAGACATAAACAATTGAATGTACATTTTTTTTTTTGGAAAATAGCATAACAATTATTGTAATTATAATAGATAATAATACTATAACTGTTTTATAATTTCACATCAAAACTTTGACATAATAATCGGATAAAGAATTATGTCCGACAATTATATGAAAATTTTGGTGTGAACCTGGATAAAGAACGTGTCAAAAAAAAAAAATCAGATAAACAAAATCATAAATTGCCCAGAATTAAGCGTGTTAAATTAAATTTGAATGAGTAGAATATTTACTACATCAAAATCTATACTATACTTATACTATAATAAGCCAACATGGTATAATTTGTAATCCAAGATTTTAGTTATATTTTTTGGTTTGGTACTCTCCTTTTGGTACTACAAGTCTACAAATGTGGAGTCTATCTATTAGTCTTACATTGTTAAACAATTTCAAATACTAAAAACACTCATAACAATATATTATCATATAATATTTCATTAAAAACATTATAATGATGTTATAAATAAATTTATAAATATACAATTTTGAATATCATTTTTTAACAAGAACTTTTATATAACTTTTTTTTAAATTTAACGTGTTCTATTTCAATATAAACACGAACCATTACATACCATTTCTAACTTTAATCTTGAAAGTTTCTGTTGTCAAAAAAACCAAGATTACAAAATTATGTTGAAATTCGATTGATTAGATTACTGAATCTTTCAAAAGTATTACACGATCGTCTATGTTTGGAAAATATTTGAATTTTCTGTTTTTTTTTTATTTTTAAATCTACGTGTACTAAATTCGGATTAAATGTACTAAAATCCTAATATAAATTTTTCAAGTAATCGGGAGAAAATATAGTCAGTTGAATAATATAATTTAATTAAAATTCAATCCATTAATATTAAAATACTAATAAAATGATGCTGAAATTTATATTATAAATGATAAATTACGAATTATATATCAGCCCGTGCTTCGCACGGGTTAAAGGCTAGTATTAATGAAAAATACAAACTCTTGTTAGCAATAACTTTTATTTAATAATGAATTTAATACTAAGGCGTAGACGTAACCATTGATATTCAATAGTTGGCTTAAAATAATTGTTATGGATTAATTTTATAAAGACATGTTGGCCTTAGAATATTTATAGTGAATAAAAATATTTTTAAAAATTAAAAGTCAGATGTATTAGTTTAGCTATCAATGTGAACTAGGAGAGATCGTGAATTGTCTGTGAGTTGGCATAAGCTGGTGGGGACTTAAAAATACATTTTGGTGGGCCAAACCTTGTTGATCACCTTGATCAACCAACGAGATGCCCGATTAATCGATGTTCGGTCGGCACCGTCTCGATTAAGCGTTAATTGGTGAAAAAAATTATTTTTTCACAAAATCAGCCAAAGTCGAGATTAATCGGTCAAAAAGCGGGATTAATCGGAATAAGTCGGTCAAAAATCGATGAATTTAAAAAATTTAAAAATTATAAATTTAATTTCAAATAAAATAAAAGGCGCGAAAATGACAAATCATTAAAGTTAAAATTGTTTTTATTACATTTCACTCTTTCAATATTAGCCACTAAACTCTAATTATAAAAATGTACAATATCTTTCTTCACAAATTCAATCAAATTCAAGTTTGTATATGAGATGAGTGGACCTATATATGTATATAAAGGCATTTTTGTGTTATTTTAAGTCAATAATTTTTTTGATTTTATAACACTATAAATTTATAGTACATAGAATTATATTAATATACATATATTTTGTTAATATACATATATTTGAAAAAATAATGTTAAATTGATTACGATTAATGATCTGATTAATCATTCCGATTAATCCCAATATCCGGTTAATCGTTGGACGGTGCCTCCACCGACTAAGTCCGATTCCCGCTTTTTATAACACTGGGATCAACAAATAATTAAGCATTACTCTGTTTTTTACGCGATGTTTTAATTTTTTGATAAATATTTTTTATGTGTTTTGACCGGATAGTTAAAAATATTATTTATTAATTATTTTTCTAAATAAAAATGTATTATTAAAATTTAATTCACAAAAAAATTCAATCAAAAATTATAATAATAGCCTTTAACCCGTGCGAAGCACGGGCGGTTATATAGTTCGAAATTTATTATTTATAATTTAAATTTTAACATCATTTTATTAGTATTTTAATATTAATGAATTGAATTTTATTAAATTATATTAACCAACCAATTATATTTTCTGACGAAAATTTAGCTTTTACAATTTATTATCCATTTTCGTGTTTGTATTGAAATAGATAATGTTATAGTTAAAAAAAGTTATATGAAGGTTTTTGTTAAAATAAATACTCAAAATTATATATTTATAATAACATTATTATATTTCTTTTATGAAATATTATATGATAATGTATTATCACGAGTGTTTTTAGTATTTGAAACTCTTTAATAGCGTAAGTGTAATATACCTCGACATGTTGTAGACTTCTAGTTGCAGATGGAAAGTAACAAACGTCCACAGATTATGAAATGCTTGAAAAAGAAGTAGAAGTTATAAAGAAAATCTTGTGTTTTTTACTTCCAACTTCTTTCTCACGACTTGTTAAAACTTTTTAAAAGTGATTTTTACTTCTTCATACAAATAGGTCAAGAAAAACACAATTAAGAAGTAACTCCTACTTCCCTTGCCCAAACATGGACTATGTATATATTTTTCTAAATAAGCTGGCTTGCTCGACCCGTTAAAACCGACTCTCGTTTAGCTAAACGAGACGGCTCGTTTAATGAAATTAAACGAGTCGAGCTTGGGTAAAGATTTAGTCTCGATAATTAAACCGTTTAATAATAGATATTTAATCACTTTTCTGTATTTTTACTAGACACATGAATAATAATCTAATTGAAAAAATTCTTTCAATTAGTATTGTCAAAATTAACTTTTTAGCACAAAAGGTTATTTAATTTGCTAATTAGAAGTTTTGGATTTTGGTGAAGACTCTAATCTAATTCAAAAAGTTAATTTTTTTTCCGGGAAATTAACTTTCAAAAGTAGCTCAACAGGACAACCGTAAAAATTTAGAATGTGCATATCCAGAGAAGACCTTAAATTATATACGGTACCTTGCCAAAATTTATGATTACTCTCTTGTTTTTCTATACTATGTTTTCATTTTGGCACATATTTTTAGGTGGGTTGACTGGATAGTAGTAATCTATATTATCTATAATAAGTCAACATAGATATAACTTATAATTATTAATTCACCTCTCATTTCTACTCCACTTCTTTACTTTAACAAAGAAGTTATTTTTATTAAGATAACCCAAACGGCACCGTATATTACTTATATTTTCAGAAACAAATACCCTATCTTAAAAGAATAAGATAAATTAAACATACCAATGGATCTAGTGACACAGATATGTATATTGGTGAGGGGGTTGAGTTTCACACCTGGTTCGAAAGAGTCATCGGTGCAAGTAACAATGAGCGAAGGGCTGGGATTGTCACTCTTTGTTGAGCAATCTGGAGAGCCCGTAACGAGCTTGTTTGGAACAAAAAACCATCGATGGTGAACAGAGTAGTTGCAGCAGCCAGAGTACCTTATACTACAATGGAAAACAACCCAGGGTAGGTCTTCACATGTTCTTCTCCAGCCGGTGGCAGATGGGGATGGAGCAATGACCTGGGTAAAGCCTCAACCGGACTCAGTTAAGGTTACGGTAGATGCAGCCAACTTTGAAAACGAGCGTGCTTTTGGGATTGGAATGATGGCCAGGGACTGTGATGGTGAGCTTTTACAAGCGAGATCGAAGCTGTTTCAATGGAATGCAAGGCCAGAGGTAGCTGAGGCAGTAGCGATCACGGAGGCGCAAAGTTGGATCATGAGCTCGACGTGGTCTAATGTATGTGTGGAGTCTGACTGCCTTGTTGCATGCAGTACATGCAATTAGAAGCAAGACGTCGATACGCTCCCAGTTTGGTGAAATCATTGCGGAATGTCGTAGACATATTCGCCGGCTAAACAATATTCAATTGTATTTAAAAAAACGGTCTGCAAATATGGCTGGCCACGAGCTTGCTCGGGTTTCATATAGTCATCCTGATCATAATTTTGATAGGAGGTCTGTTCCTATTGAGGTGCTTGATTGTATTGGGGCTGATTTGAGAAGTTAATGAAATTCCCACATTTCCGTCAAAAAAAATAATGAGACTTCCTTTATAGATATCAATCATATTATCACAATTTTTCACGTGTCTGCCACATCATTTGGTAAATAAATTTTGAAAATTTCTTCGGATTCGTAACATTATCTTAAATAAATTATACGTGAAAACTACCAAATCTGATTTGAATGCGCTCTCCTAAAATCAATAGTAACAAAAGTTTAAAGGTATGACATTCTATATTTGATTTTTCCTACTATATATTCATTTTGAATTTGGTTTTTTTTAATATTATATATATAATTCACAATAATGTGAGTTAAAAGTGATTATCATCAACAACATATTAAATTTGAACTAGTGTAATATTAATTTTATAAATATAAATAAATTTAAAATTCTGAAAAATATATTATATAATTTTAAAATTATTATAAATATGAAATATAATAATTAGAAAAGAGCTAATTATCAAATTCATAATTGAAGTCGTGTAATAATATCAAGTAAGTTAGTGATCTCCGTTGGATCTCACTTAAATAAATCAATGATATCAAGTAGGTCACCATCATTAAAATTATTCAAATATTTGATAGAATATATAACGAAAAGATCATGATGTTAACATGGCGGCGTGACGTGGTGCTGAGTTAGATATTGGACAAATAAATTATACAAAAGATTCATACATGAGTACTCCCTCTGTCCCATTTAATTCTATACGTTTCTTTTTAACTGCTCGACACGCATTTCAATGCTCTTATAAAATATAGTTCCATAACTTATTTTTGAGATTTTCTTTTTCTGTATAAAAATATAACATCCAAACTTTAATTCAGAAAAGAAAAATTTTAAAAATAGATTGCACAACTGCATTTTGCAGGAGCATTAAAGTCCGTGCCGCGTCCCCGTCCCCCAATGTATACTACTCAGGGGGACGGAGGGAGTAATAGTTAGGTTTCTTACCACATACAAAGTATATTCACTTTCAAAATATTTTATTTTCACAGCAGTGCTTTTAATATAGCATTTATTTGTTCAATATCTAATTCAGTACCACGTCGGTGATGTAGTTGATATCACTAATTCATTTTGGTGAGTCGAGTGACCCCGAAAAGATCGATGACCCACTTGATTAACCCAATTAGAAAAACTGAAAAAGTAAATAATCATCTAAATTTAACCATGTTTTGCATAGGTTTTAAGCCTCTTTGAGCATGGACACCTCCAAGGCTCCGACGTTAGAAGAAAATAAATACGAGTACTTCTTTATTCCAGAAACAAAAAGTGAATCACAGTATGACACAAACAAGATACGAATACAAATACCACTGTTTAATGACAAGCCTTATAAGTAGGTTAATACAGTACAGATTTATGTAGCCGATTAACAAGCACCCAACTTGACAACACGAAACCCATTGCAGTGTGCTTCCTCGCAACCGCAGCCGTAGGTCACCCCATTGGAGCCACAGACTGGATCCTCCACAAAACACTGGATATTGCAGTTATCTTCCGGCGTCAGAACAGCAGGCGAATTGGGGCAGAATGCTGAGTCATCGGCTGATCGGACGGCCGGAAGTAGAACAAGGGCCGTCATAGCAACAAGCATGAAGATGAAAAGCGATCTGCGGAAAGCCATTGATAGTAGTTGGAAACTTGTAGTAATGTGTTTGAGATGATTTAAATTAGGAAGTGAATGTACTATTTATAGGAGTTCATACAAGATAAGAGTATCGTCTTAGGAAGCAAGATGTGCCGGAAGTTTTGACTTGCTACGTGCGATGTCCATGTCCATGCATGAGCCAATTTTACTAATACTACTTCAAGAAATATAATTTGTATACCTTGAATTGCTCAGAAGTTAAATAATAAGGTTTGTCAATTTTGAAAAAACAAATATAGGACGATTATTGATACAACTACATCAAAAAATTTAAGATGTTGGAGAAATGTCCAAATCTCTTTTTTTAAGAGCTGACGGAGAGTCGATTTGAAATCTCTGTATGAACATGTCTCTGATATCATGTGGAGAAACATTACAACCATTACATCTAAAATGTTAAGGTGTTTTGAGAAATGTGCTAAATAGATCTTATGCTATATTTCAACCACGATGAGTGTGACGTATTCCTAACACATGATCGTAGCAAATCAAATTTAAATATTTATCCGATTATGATTTAATTAAAATTGACCAATATAAATCTCTCATATATAAGTTATATACAAATTACATTGTATCAGTTACAGGTGAATTAAGATATTTGTGTATGAAAATCTGAATGAGGTAATATGAATATTATTAGTTGATTTTTAATTTAAAATTATATTTAATATTCTAATAAAAGCAAATATATCATAAAAATTTAAATTTGTATATTAATCTTAATCAGAATAAATAATATTAAAAACTATTTTATGAATATAATGATATTGCCATGTACGAATGATATGAGAGCGGTTAAAAATTAATCTGCACTTCAAAGTATAGGAAATCTTTCTGTCATGATGGTTAACACACACAGACACACTAATTATCCCTTAATTTATCTTCTGATTCAATTAACTTTAGTTTTACACGTTGTCATTGCTATTGTTGAGAGAATTTTTTCTACTATAAAAACAATCAAAACTTATCAGCGTGATAGGATGATATATATTGAGAAAGCTAATACTAGTATAGATAAAAAAATATTTCAGACCCCCTAACTTTTAGTCCTGGTTCCGCCACTGCATGCAAGTAATGAATCTCGTCTTAGGAAGCAAGCTGTGCCGACTGCCGGGAGTTTTGACTTGCTAGCAGGCTTCTACGTGTAATCTCCATCTCCACGAGCCAATTTTTCTGGTAGTAATTCAACAAATACAATTTACAGACCTTGAATATTGCCCAAAAGTTGAATAATACGGTTTGTCAATTTTGAGACAAAAATAATGCGAAGATGAATGCGACTTCAATGAATAGGCTCTCTGTTTTGATATTGTTGCACCGATGAAGGGACCAGTCGAGTTGAAAAAATTAATAAGTTATATTACTGAAAATATTTTGTTCTTAGAAATGTAACCCGGAGAACTTCTACTTTTTTTTATCCGTTTATGTAAAGAAGTAGAATTACTTTTAAAAAACTGAGAATGCTAAATTCTCTCGCAACTTCTGTTTCTTTTCCAAACACTTCATTTACCTATTTACTTCTCATTTCAACTCCACAAATAATCATTCTTTTTATGCTTGGCCAAACGGCCGTAATATAATTTTTTGTTCAAATCCAATCTAATACTCCAATGTCCTGTGTTGGATTTCTTGGTCAAAAATGTTTTATGACCACTGACCAAGTTAGGTGGAGAGAGCCGCAAACGGAAAAGCGGCGATACGCGCGCACAAAACTTTGACAATACGTACTTCCTAAATTATGTTACTCCCTCCGTCCCATTTAATTCTATACACTTTCTTTTTTTTTATGTCCCGTTCAATTATATACATTTCAAAACTTTCCCAAAATAGTCAAGTTTTATAATATAAAAACATCACTCACCCACTACCTTCAACTATTTTTCCAAATCTATCAATTATATATTGATGGGTCCCACTACTTTACCCATTTTTCTTTCTCTTTCTTCCTACTTTGCATTACTTTATACACTTTTCTTAGTCTCCGTGCCCAATCCATATGTATACAATTCCGAGGGACGGAGGGAGTACCATTTTACATTATTTTTTAGCATTTATTTTGAGGCAATACATTTTGAGACTTTTATAAAGCATAATTTTATAATAACTTTTTTCTTAAATAAAAGTTTGAAGTTTCAAACTTTTGTTCCAAAAAAAATGTTAAAAAATATTAAGAAACTATACTATATAAGAATTTCAAAATGCGTGCCAATATTGAACGTAAACAATCTGTTGAAACTGATGGAGTATTATTAAAATCTCCTAAAATCAAAACAATATTTTGATTTATATTTTTTCCCTAGAAAATAAATCAAATTCTGTCGTATTTATGTATGCAAGAGTGGGCGAACGACAAGAAGTTAGGGTTGTTTAGTGTTCGATGTGTATAGGGAATATGCATATAAATTAATGAAATTTGAAAATATCAAGATTTTTGATGTAGGACGATTAGCTGCACCTATAGAAACCCTATAGAAACCGTAATGGAAACAAGAGCGTCTAAGGACGACGTGATCATGCTAAAGGCTTAGCATGAACATGCCAAAACTTGCGTGATCATGCCAGATTGGCAAAACCATCCGGTAGCACGTGGGAGGGCTGGAGAGCTTGATTGCATGATCATGCTCAAAGCAACATGATCATACTTACTTTATTAATATTTGATTATAATTAGGACTTTCCTATTTTATTATTATTTGACTCTAATTAGGATTTGTCTTTATTTTTTTGTAGGATTTTTATATCCCTGTAAAAATCATATTTTGATGGATTGGATAAATTATTATTGATATCGAAAAAACCCTTGAGAGTTTTCTCATCATTCTGGTGGATTCCAAAATTATTAATTGAAATTAGAGCATGCTATATCCTATCTTTTGTTACTTGATTCGTTATGGGGAACCTGTTACCAAGGAAGATCTATAGGTTGAATTTTTTTTAATTTTTTTTTGACTTCTTCTATATACAAAATAATAAATTTATTTACAAAGAAATATTTGATTAAATTAAACTGAAACATAAAATTAAAAAAATCAAACAAGTAAACCCGCGAATCAGTTCACGGGTTGATTGGCTGGGACTCAGCCCGGAACCAGACTGATCCACGTAATCAAACGGACCGATTATGAATCATGTCATGTGGCCGTAACTCCGCCCGTTGGCAACTCGGTCCCGTCCCGGACTGCCCGAGTGGCCAGCAATACCACATTACCGTGTGTCTTGGCATGTGTTAGGAGAGGGAAATGTTGTTATTTAGTTAGAAAGTTGGAAGAAGAGTCTAGAATAGCTATTAATACCTAGAGCACAGCAAGTAGAGAGTAACTTTTGGGTTCATACATTTCATTCTGTTCTCATTTGTGAAACAGTCTCTATTCTTCCTCCATTCTTGTAGTTCATTTCTATAGTCAATATACTTTTATCGTTACAAGTGGTATCAGGAGCGATACATTTCTCACCTGTCCATGGCGTCTAGTACTCGTTCTCGCGCCTCTGAGGATCAATGGAAAGATTTAGATAGCCGGCTTAATGAGATCAACAATTGCTATCATCGATTGATTGAGGCAAGCAGTAATTCTCTTGAAACCAAGCTTATAGATAGGATTGATCAGTTGGTCCCGCTGGTAACAAAGTGTGATGCAAATATTGAGTCATACACTGAAAAGATGCATGATCGAATTAGAAATCACATGATTGGGTTCTTGAAGAATAAAGGGTTGGAGAGAATGGTTTCTAGGGATGGGGAATTCGTGGTGGACAGGACACCATTGTTACCAAGTCCAGAGGGAGGACCATCTCGCAAGGAAAATGACAGATCAGGATCAAATGAGAGAGGGCCTAGAGACAAAGCAGGCAAGAACAACTTGCAGCAGCCAAGAATTGAGCTCTCTTCATTTCAGGGGGAAGATCCAAGAAATTGGGTAAGGAAGTGCAACAAGTTCTTTGCAGTTAATATGGTTAGTGATCTTCACAAACTTGATTATGTAGAAATGTTTATGGATGGTAAGGCGGATATATGGTTTCAAAGCTTTAAGTTGTGTAAAGAAAACATTTCTTGGTCAGAATTTTGTGAG
The DNA here is from genome assembly GCF_001625215.2 of Daucus carota subsp. sativus. Taxonomy (NCBI): domain Eukaryota; kingdom Viridiplantae; phylum Streptophyta; class Magnoliopsida; order Apiales; family Apiaceae; genus Daucus; species Daucus carota. Next base: position 10,797,172 of record NC_030385.2, on the reverse strand, counting down.
GCAATTACCAAAAGGTTTGGCAAGAAAGGGGGTTTGGATGAGCAGGAAGAGTTTAATAAGTTGCTTCAAGTGGGGTCTGTTTTAGAATATGTGGAGAAATTTGAGGAACTTAAGTTTGTGCTTATATGTAGAAATCCACAGTTAGATGAAAAATATTTTATATCTAGTTTTATATCTAGCTTGAAAGCAGAATTAAAACCAATGGTTAGATTGATGAAACCAAGAAACTTGTTGGATGCTATAGAAGTGGCACAGTATCAAGAACAGACCATTGAGGTGATGATAAGGAAGCATGAGGTTAAGAAAACTATTGGTAATATCAATGTTAAATGGAATGCCAGTGAGAAGAAAGGAGAGGCAAAGATGATAGAAGAGAAAAGGGAGGGAAGTATTAAAGAAAACTTCAAGAAAATCTCACCAGAAGAATTTCAATATAAAAGAAACAATCACTTATGCTATAAGTGTGGAGAGAAGTTTAGCCAGGGTCATCAATGCAAGAATCAGCAGTATACATTTATGCTGTTAGAAGAAGGAGAGAACGATGAATTAGAGGAAGTTTTAGAGGGGGAACTAGAGGGAACTGTGACAAAGGTATCTCTAAATGCTTTGTCAGAAAGAATGGCAAGAAAAACAATTACTCTAGAGGGAGTTGTTCAAGGATATAAAGTACAGATGTTGACTGATACTGGCAGTTCATTAAGTTTCATTGATAGTAAGGTTGCAGCCAACTTGGGGTTACAGAAACAAGTTTGCAAACTTATCACAGTTAAAATGGCAGATGGAAGAACTGTAGTCAGTTCATTTTATATTCCCAGAGTGAAGTGGAGAATTCAACAGTATGATTTTGAATTTGATTTGAGGATGATAGATATTGCAGGATGGGATATGATCATTAGAGTAGATTGGCTGGAGAAATTTAGTCCTATCATGTTTGATTTTAAGAAGCTGTATTTGAAGTTAAATGCAGATTCTGAAAATGGGAATCAGATGTTGTTAAATGGGAGAGTAGAGTCAGCCACTATACAGTTGGTTAGAGGAAAAGAGTTACAGGTAATGAATAAAAAGTTGGCACAACAAGCATTGAAGGAAAATGTGTGTGTTGCAGAGAATGTGCAGGTGTATCCAAGGAAGATCAATGACATATTACAGCAGTTCTCAAAAGTGTTTGAAGTACCAGTAGGGTTGCCTCCTAATAGGAATGTGGACCATGAAATTCCACTACAGCAAGGCTCTGTACCTTTCAAAATGAAACCCTACAGATACCCCCATTCACAAAATACAGAGATTGAATCACAGGTACAACAAATGTTAGAGAGTGGAACCATCAAGCCAAGTAACAGCCCTTTTGCTTCACTAGTAATTTTGGTAAGAAAAAAGGATGATACATGGAGATTCCGTGTAGATTATAGACATCTAAATAAACTCACAGTAAAGGATAAATTTCCTATTCCAAATATTGATGAGTTACTAGATGAATTACATGGAGCCAAGCTGTTTTCAAAGCTAGATTTAAGAGCAGGGTATCATCAAATTTTGGTGAAGCCAACTGATACCTATAAAACTGCCTTTCAAACTCATCATGGCCACTTTGAGTTTGTAGTTATGCCCTTTGGGTTAACTAATGCTCCTACAACTTTTCAAGGTCTCATGAATCAGGTTTTTAAGCACTTGTTAAGGAGGTTTGTACTTGTGTTCTTTGATGATATACTGGTTTATAGCTCTTCACTGGAAATGCATGAACAGCATCTGGCAACTGTATTGGAGTTACTGCAAGCAAACCAGTTATATGCCAAGATGTCTAAGTGCAGTTTTGCAGTAGACTCAGTAGAGTATTTGGGGCATCTGATTTCAGGTAAAGGAGTGAGCATGGACCCTGCAAAGATTGAGAGTATTATGAAATGGCCTGTTCCTGATTCAGTCAAGACTTTGAGGGGATTTTTAGGCTTATCTGGTTATTACAGAAGGTTCATTAAGGGATATGGAATGCTTACTAAACCACTAACTGATCTGCTGAAGAAAGATGGGTTCCAATGGGGACAACAGGCTACTGAAGCTTTTCAATTGTTGAAGAAAAAATTATGTGAGGCTCCAGTTTTGGCAATGCCAAATTTTGAAATTCCCTTTGTGGTGGAAACAGATGTTTGCTCTACTGGTATGGGTGTTGTACTTATGCAGCAGGGAAGACCTATTTCTTATTTGAGCAAGGCTTTTAATAAGAAAAATAAAAGCTGTTCAGTTTATGAAAAAGAGATGCTAGCACTAGTTCTTGCTGTTGCTAAATGGAGACACTATCTAGTTGGGCAACACTTCATTATCAAAACTGATCATTAATCATTAAAGTACTTGTTGGAGCAGCCTTTACACACATCATTACAGTAAAAGTGGCTTTCCAAGATGCTAGGAATGGATTATGAAATACAGTACAAAAGAGGCTGTGAGAACATTGCAGCAGATGCACTCTCTAGAGTAATTGAGGATCATCATGTTGAAACTACTGTAGCAGCTGTTTCAGAGTTACTGCCTGTTTGGTTACAACAGGTGGGAGAAAGCTATGAGGGAGATGGGGAGTGCCAGCAGTTGATGGCAAAATTGATTTTGCTGCCAGATGAAACTTCAGAATACCAGTTGGTTCAAGGCATATTAAAACGAAAGAATAAGGTATATCTGGGGAAGGGTGGTGATATCAAAACAAGAGTAATTGAGTCCTTACATAACTCAGCTTTAGGAGGGGTTATTCAGGTCAAACAGCTTGTTTTTATTGGCCTAAGATGAAGCAGGATGTGGTCAACTGGATACAGCAATGTGAAGTGTGTCAAATATATAAAAATGAACATGTTATGTCTCCTGGATTGCTGCAACCACTGCAGATACCTAACAGCACTTAGAAGCACATCTCTATGGATTTTGTGGAAAAACTTCCAATGTCAGATATAGCAGATACAGTTTTGGTAGTGGTCGATCGACTTTCAAAGTATGGACACTTTATTCCATTAAGTCATCCATTTACAGCTGAGAAAGTTGCATCTTTGTTCTTGGATAATATTTTTAGACTACATGGGTTACCAGACACGATCGTTTGTGACAGAGATAAAATTTTTACCAGTGTTTTCTGGAAAACCTTGTTTGAAAAATTGGGGGTCACTTTGAATTTTACATCTGCATATCACCCCTAAAGTGATGGACAGACTGAGCGCCTGAATCAATGTTTGGAGGCATACCTCAGGTTTTTTCTAGTGACAGACCTACGAGCTAGAAAAATTGGTTAAGCATGGCAGAATATTGGTACAATACAGCTTTTCATGCCAGTCTGGGAATCACACCTTATGAAGCTTTGTATGGAACAAAGCCAGTGCCTCTGAATTTAGGCTCACTACAGGATATGATTATACCAGCAACACAGGATTTATTGATACAAAGAGAGAGTGTCATGAAACAGCTCCAGGAAAACTTAGCCAAGGCTCAGCAACGGATGAAATATTATGCTGATCAAAAACGAACCGAGAGAGCATTTAAACAGGGTGACTGGGTATTTCTCAAACTCCAGCTTATAGGCAGCATTCAATGGTGGGAAGAGTCTCGTATAAACTATTAGCCGAGTTTTTGGACCATTCGAGGTTGAGGAAAGAATAGGTGAAGTTGCATATAAACTTAAACTGTCACCTCATTCAAGGATCCACCCTGTATTTCATGTGTCATTGTTAAAGAAGTTTGTAGGCAATGCACCTATTACTGCAGGGGAATTACCTGATTATGATATAGAGGAAGTATTGATACTGGTTCCTGAGAAGATCTTACAGCGCAGACAAATTGAGAGAGGGGGAAAAAATGTCAACCAGTGGTTGGTAAAGTGGAAGGACTTGGATGTATCAGAAGCATCATGGGAAAATTGCACTTTTATCAAGCTTCAGTTTCCTCAGTTTAAAGCTTGAGGACAAGCTAAATTTCATGGGGGAGCTATTGTCAGGAGCGGGAAATGTTATTAGTTAGTTAGAACAGTTGGAAGAAGAGTCTAGAATAGCTATTAATACCTAGAGCACAGAAAGTAGAGAGTAACTTTTGGGTTCATACATTTCATTCGGTTCTCATTTGTGAAACAGTCTCTATTCTTCCTCCATTCTTGTAGTTCATTTCTATAGTCAATATACTTTTATCGTTACAGCATGCATGTTAGGGGTGATCGCGGTGCGGACGGTGCGGTTTTTCTTTAAAACTGCAAACCAAACCGCGTCGGCGGTTTGGTTGAAAACTCAAACCGCAACCGCACCGCGCTAGGATAAAAACCGCGTAAACCGCACCCTAAAAACCGCAACCGCACCACGAAAATTAAAAACCGCGTTTTGTGGTGCGGATTGGTGCGGTGCGGACTAGGGGTGATCACGGTCTGATTTAAACCGCAAAATCCGCATAAACCAACCCGATATTAATCCGATCCAAATCGAAACCGAAATGAGGTTTACGGTTTTGGTTTGACTAATTTAAAAATCTGTGGTTTGTGGGTTGGTTTCGATTTTATATTAAACCAACCCGTTATAAAATCGAACCGCTAAATATACAATATACAATATAAATATTTAATATTATATATCTACAAAATATTAATTTTATATAAATATATTAATTGTTTTAGTTTATACTTGCTGGGTTGTTGTTTAGTTACTTACCTTATAAATACCAACTACAAATCTTATTAATTCAGTAATCCACGACTTCGATTCAAGTTTATGCATTTTATTAGACTAAAGTTTGTATTTTAATTTAACTATGTGAAATTGTGTAAATGGAGACAAAATGATATTTTATTTTCTAGTAGTATTCATAAATTCTTGTAACTGATTATGAGCCTTATTCATAAACCGATCAATCTGCTTAACCGAACCATAAAAAACCGCACCGCTTGGTCCGAGTTAATCGGTTTGCGGGTCACGGGTTGGTTTGAGATTTTAAAAAACCGCTAATGTATGGTTTGGTTCCGTTCTACCTCTAACCCGAACCAAACCGGACCGCGATCATCCCTAATGCGGACGGTTTATGCGGTTTGGGCGGTTTTTGATCACCCCTAATGCATGTGCCTTTTATTGTATTATTATTAGTTTGGCTCTTGTAAGCAGCCGGGCCTTTATTTTTTGGACTAGAAGCTTTGTTAACAGGGCTCAGGCCCAACAAGACAGTGTGAGGTCGGTTTTCTTTGGAACCTGCTGGCATGCCCTGGATTCTGGAAGTTTGGCCTTTTTAGGCCTGAATTATTAAGCATAGCCACACAGCCCTCTCTGTATTTAGCAAGGTTGTAAAAATCGGAAATCGGTCCAACTCGGTTTGGTTCCGGAAAAATGAGTACTCGGAACTCGGGGGAGTACTCGGAATGAGTTATCGGATAACTAATCGGGTATTTTTTTAATTAATTTTTTCTCTTATATATAGTTATATACTGATTAATAATAAAATTATCTAATAATATTAATATATTTATAACACACTTGAAATAATGAAGTCCAAATAAAAGTTACTTGTTTGATAGTGTTTGACATAATAATCATTCACAAGTTTTAATGATAAGACACATATACTTTCTAATTAATGTCAATACTTTGCAAAAAAAGATCAAAACATATATAAATTTACGTTTAGTCTCTTTTGAAATAATTTTCAAATAAAATAATAAAAAATTGATAAGTCAAACTCGGATTTGACCTCGAGTACTCGGAGTCAAACCGAGTTTTGACCGATTTTTTAATAAATCGGTTTTGAACCCGATTACTCGGAACTCGGATCGGACGAAGGGTTAAAAACGAGTACTCGGAATGAGTACTCGGCCGACTCGGCGATTTTTAGAACACTGGTATTTAGTTACACTCCGAGCTCTTAAATCAATTTCTATAAAACTTTTAATATTTAATTTTTAATAAATTAATATATTCAATATCATGACAGTCTCTATATTATTTTTTATACTTGTTCTCTCTTTATATTTCATTATTTTTTAGAAAAAATTCAGAAAAGAATTAGAGAGAAGTAAATATAATATTCATGATAATAAATTAAAATCATTCAGATACTTATTTAAAAAGTGGAGAGAAAAGACTCTTAAATTTTTAAATAATTATTTTAAAATTTATTGGAGAACTATCTTTTTATATCCCTTTTAAATTTAAAATTAAAGGATTTTCTGAAAAATCTTCTCAGAGATGCTCTAGCTAGTCCCATCAGTTCAGTTGAAGATCTGTCTAAAAAGTAAAGAAATGTATTGCAGTGGCACATTTTAATGTAATCTACAGGTTGGTTGAAGCGTTATATCCTTGTATGGATAAAATCTGTATCTTATGACTAAGTTAAATGCCGTCCGACAGAACATAAAAACTGTATGAGCCTATCCAATACCCATGCTCTTGATTGAGAATGTTCAACAAGGCTTATCTGTATATCTGTTTTCAATGTGTGTAGTCGTGCTGCCAGCTCTCTACATGTCTCATGTCTATCTATGCATATCCAGACGACAATTCCCAATTGGATTCTTTTGTCTAAGGTTGTAAATTCATTTTGTTGATTTTCTTTTTAATTTGCTTCATATAAAATGTAATATATATTATGATTCTCAAAGATCCCTTCTGTATATTTTAAAATTCATCTTGTGATCTATTTTTGATAGAAATTGAGTTTTCAGATGATTAATGATTTTAAAAATTCAAAATTTTAGTCTAAAATGTACTCCTATCACAAAAATAAGACGGATAATGTTGGAATATAATACATTCACGATAAGTTTTCTCAAATAAGAAATGAAGAACAGGGGATTTATGTGACTCCTTGGTGTTCAAGAACTGAATTGGTATTAAGTTTTGTATGAAGAAATTTTAGTAGAATCAGTAGACTAACAACGTTAACTCATAAAAATCATGAAAATCTCTCTTTAGTCTTTTGAAAAATAATTCATGTGAAAATAATGATTTTAACTTATATGTCTGCATAAAAACATTTTGAATATCATCGTTGTACACAGGAAGAATAAACAAGAATCACAGTTTACATGCACCAAATTATATCGTGGCCCCTAAACAAGGTCCTTAATTATATCATGACCCCTAAACAAGGTCCTTATCTCGATAACGCGATATAAACGATCAAGACTAATGTCTAAGTACTAGTTGGGTGTAACCGATCCGAGCCGGGTTGAACACTGTCAGGCTTGGTTCGAACTCGACTGAAAAGTTTGGGGCTGGAACTCGAGTTCGACCGGGATTTTAATTTCAAGTTCGAAACTCGGTCGTAAACAGTTCGATAGGCTTGAGTTCGGCTCGAAAGTTCGAACCGAGTCACTAAATATTGATAAAAACTCGAAATATGATTGGTTTAGCTCAAGTTCGATTCGATTAAATATATCAATTATAAATAAAATATTAAATATATTTATCAGAAAAAAATTGAAAATAGTAGAGGCTCGATAAAGCTCGCGAACCTTACGAGCTGAGTAATTTGAAGCTCGAGCTCGGCTCGGTAAAACATCCAAATAGCTCGAGCTCGAGCTCGGCTCGATTATTACCAAAGCAAATTCGTATATGTTATGAGCCGAGCTCGAGTAGCTCATGAACAGTTTGGTTTATTTACGGGTTAATTATCTAATTGGGCACTCACTTCACATCAATATATCATCTGGGGCACTCTTAAATTTTCGGTCTCATTTGGAACACCGTTTTCAGAAATTGTATCAGTCTTAAAAATAAAACGCTAAATTCGAAAACAAATCAACAGTTTAAGAAGTGTTACTCATAGGGTTTTAACACATTAGGCTATAGAGATTATGTAGATAAATTTATTGAATTTCCGCGTCCAAAAATGGGTAAAATTGATGGTGGAAGAGATGTATTATAAAGAACCCTAATAATCAGTATATAGCCCTTTTTTGGATGCAGAAATTCAATTAATCGTACTTACATAATCTCTATAGCCTACTGTATTAAATCCCCATGAGTAACACTTCTCAACCTATCGGTTTGTTATTGAATTTAACCTTTTACTTTTAAGACTGATACAATTTCTGAAAACAGTGTTTGAAATGAGACCGAGAATTCGAGAGTGTCCCGAATGATATATTGGTGTGAAGTGAGTGCTCAATCAGATAATTAACCCGTTTATTTACACCCCTATTGTCTGGGTACCATAATTCCGGAGACAACAAAAGATCTATAAATATATACTCCCTCCGTCTCTAAATTCTTTTCCTGTTTGTACTTTTCACGTTTGCCAACACACACTTTTGATCGTTCATATCTTTCATTTCGTAGTAGCATTAAATATAAAAATTTCACCGTATTAAAGTACTCGTGAATACGAATCTAACAAGATCACTCATGACTATATTTAGTTTTATAGATTAGATGTAAATTAGTAAGTTGTCTCATGTTATGAACGGTACCGACATCACAAACATGAAAAGAAAAAAGAAACGGAGGGAGTATAATATATAATTATAAAATACGTATTTATATATTTATATACATTTGAGTCAATTGTGTTGTTAAATGATGTTCGTATTATGTCCCTATATATTTGATTTGAATATATATAAAATTTTTCTTTATATTTAAAAACAGAAACATCATTTTCAAACTTATCTAGGATACTCAAATTTATAGGACCGGTACTGCCAGGCGAACAGATTTCACCGCCAGTGTCCCGGTTAGAATAAGAAAATGGATAAAACGATTAAATTGGAATAAAAATCGTAAAATGAAATACAATAGCTTAACACACTGGGAATCATGTAAAAGTACAAGACATTCAGAAACAAGCCATATCCTCACCGAAAAGAACACTATAGAAGAAAACAAACTATATTCACCCATATCTCGCCTTTATTCCAACTGTACTAGTTAATTAGTTATAACTTTTCAACTCAAAAATATCGATATTGACGTATCTAAAATTCAAAATTTAAATAGTTAAATGCAAGTGACCCAACAAGGCATCAGCATAACTGCACAAGCACAAGTGAGTAATTTAATTATATTCTGATATTCATATTAATCATACTATCATACAGTACAAAAGAAAGATATGGTGTGTATATATATATAAACAAAAGCAGAAAAAACAAAAAGAAACGCAGCCCAAACAAGATGTTCCCGAGGGAAAACCCGAACAAGAATCGGGTCAACCCGAAACCTCAGTTACTCCATTTCCGAAAAAAGTTGGCGCTGCCATGGGATCGGATTCGGAACTAACGACATCTAGATTTCGACACAGCAACCTGATTGGACGAAGGAAGAAAAATCACTAGGAACCTCAATTTTGAGCAATTTACCAATCTGCCCATTGACAAGAAAGAAGGCTTGAGGGGCCCCTTGGTACTCTGAACCAGTGACCAAGCTGCAGTCACCCAAACTGACCCCACACGCCCCAACTCGTACAGCCGAGTCACACTCAGCCCAACACATGAAGCCCCCATTCTTCCCCACCCCAACACACGACCTCGGACACTGACTCGCCATCCACGCCTCCTCCACTCGTCTCCACTCGCTCGTCTCCATATCAAACGCCTCCGCATTGCTCTTGAACTCGCCCTGCCCATCCGTCTCGTACCCGCTCACCACCCAGAACTCGTTCCCAATTATAACCCCCTGGCACTCGTCTCGCTCCTCGCTCATCGGACTCAACTCGCTCCACTCGTCGCCGCATATGTCGTACACCCACGCGCTCTTCAGCGCGTTTTTGCTCTCGTCGTGCCCGCCCGCCACGTAGACTTTCCCGTCTTTGGCTCCGACGGCGAAGAATGAGCGGCTCGACGGCATGTCTTTACGCTGGGTCCACCTCCCGGTGGTGAACTCGTACATGAACACGTCCTTCACGGGCTCCCAGCTCACCGGGTCCCACCCGCCCATCAACACCAGCTTGCCTTCCGAGCTTGCCAGCTGGCAGAACAGAGGGATCCCGTCCGGGTACTTCGGGACCGGGTCGACCCGGTCCCAGGACATGAAAACCGGGTCGAAAACGGAAACGCCGTAACTCGGCTGCCCAGCGGGTTTCGTCCGAGTCGACTCGGTCGGACTCGGGAGTGACTGAACCAAACAAGCCATCTTCCGGGTCTGACCCGCTTGCTTCCTGTGATAATAGAACTCCTTACTCTGGAGCAGCTCTCTCCAACGGTTACAGACTTGAGAGCCGACCCGATGAGCAGAGAAATGTAAGCGAGTCAAGCACTCGAGCGCGATATCTTCGGGTAAACTCGGTATTAACTCAGTGAATAGCTGAGACATGGTTTTGTTCTAGAAGGTTTTGGATAAGAAAAGGAGAGTGTATGTAAAAAGTAGTAGTCGCAGTAGAGAGGATATAATAGTTTAGTTTGTGATGTTTGTATCAAGGCCCCTTGGGTCACTTTACTTATTTATAGTCAAGCTAGGTTGCGCACTTGCGAGTTGCGATTCAATTATTACACTCTCATCCAATCGAATTATTACACCTGTTGCAACGGATTTATACTCCCTCCGTCCCAATCAATTCTATACAGTTTCCTTTTTGGGATGTCCCATCATTTCTATACATTCCCAAAATAGTAATTTTTTATAATATAAAACACTACTACACCCACTACATTCTCCCACTATCTTCATTCTATAATAGTAATATAAACACTATTACACCCACTACTTTTCTCCACTATCTCAAATTTATTATTAAATATAAATGGGTCCCATCACTATACTCACTTTTCACTCACCTTTACTCATTTTTTTACCCCTTTTCTTGGTCTCCGTGTCCCAGCCATTTGTATACAAATGACTGGGACGGAGGGAGTAACAGTTTAGTAGTATAATAATTGTCTCGGAAATAGCCCCAGCTCTCGCATTTTCTAATTAAACTATCGTTGTACAAAAATCTAGAATTTATCACTGTGGGCTTTCTCTTCGTTCTTCTCCGGTTCCGCAAGGATTGAAGACAGTTTCTCTCACCATGGCTTATTTATTGTAATAAAAATGTATTATTAGCTATATTTGCGACGGAATTAGAATAGAAATGTTAAAGTTTTAAATATTCAGTTTTGGTAAACTGCGCTTATTGTATACTACATGATTACATGGCGTGGCTTGGGAGTTGCAAAGTCCGCAGTGTGGTGCTGATGAATGATAATTAGTGACATCTTCTGTATAATTATAAATTAAAAACAAAAGTTTTCTGTGACCGCTGGTCCGCTGTAACAATCCGGAGACTTCGAGCAACAAATTTCTAGTTCTGGGAAATGAGCCAAACTTGATCAAAGGACTCGACTATATATGGGAAGCAAAGACAAACTTGATAAGCTTCTTATCTATTGTTCTTTCCGTTATATATATGGGATAATTAAAAACCGACATGTATTTTATTATTTTTATAAAAACATATTTTATAAATTATAAAACTATTTAAAATAATATTCTTCTGCCTAAAATTTTATATTTATACTTCTACTTTACATTTAAATTTAAAATTATATAACATAATTATTTTAGAAAAGGTTGAAATATGTGACTCCCAGTGTAATTAATTGAGATGAAGAGAGTACTTAATTAGTAGCAAATAATCGTCTATATTACTTTATGTAAAACTAGTTGAGAATCTGCGCGTTGCGGCGGCCTATAAAAATTATATTAATGATCCAATATTAATATTTGTAGAATAAAATAATTTTATGATTGTCTATAAAAAATATATTAATATTTCAAGTTAATATTTGTAGGATAAAATAAATTTATATTATAAAAATCTTGATGTAATACAAATACTAATATATAAAATTGCAAAATTGGACTATAATTCATGGTGAAAAAATGAAAATAAATTTATACACGTAATTAACAATTTAAAGTATGACGAATCTTAATTTTTTTTGGAAAAATAATCATGTTCTTAAATTGTCACCTTCCTCCAATTTTTTTAGATTGATTGTGCACAAAAACATTTAACTTAAATATAACTACCCTCTTAAAAATTGCTTGAACGGAGCAAACAGATAATGCATGAATAAATTTTTCATGTATACAAAGTAAATAATATAAAAATTAACAACAAATATGTCCGATGAACAAAACAAATATTATAAAAGAATATTCAACAAACATACATCATTAATAATTAATTTATTGACATCAACCATCAATATCCCGTCAAGACTATATTCTTTTCCCGTGTTTGGATTTGTCGACTCCAATATAACGGTCTATAACTACATTTGCTTGCAACAACCTTTACTGTAACCGCCTTCACTTATCGTTGCAGAAGAACGACACCTCCGAATTAGAAATCGAGCAAGAGAAAGGTATTTCTAATTTTTGATATTTTTCATCCAAAAATTTCACAAAATTAAAAAATAGAACGGAGCGATGTGAGAGGCGCCATCTACACGCCCCTCGCTTCTCCTTTAAAAATCGAGTAAGAGAACTATCAGGTAGGTTTGTGGTATTGAGAGAGGAGGTTGTGTTTAGATGATCCAAACTCCAAAGTCCTACGATCTATACGGGTATTTATAGGTGGAGAGAGACTTGTTTGCTACTCTTTCCCATAACTAAATAATCTGAACAAAATCAGATTAAAATTTTCAAGCTACTATATTCCATAAATAATCTGTCTTTCCCATAATTGAATAATCTGAAACAAAATCAGATTAAAACTTTCAAGCTACTATATTCCATAAATAAACTGAAACAAAATCAGATTCTGAAACTTGCTTCTAATATACCCGAAACTAAAAAAGGTAGTTCTAATTTTTGATATTTTTCATTCAAAAATTCCAAAAAATTAGAAAAATAAAACGGAGCGATGTGAGAGGCGCCACCTACACGCCCCTCGCTTCTCCTTTATATAAGTATATTGATAGCTGATAAAAGTTATCACCATAGTTTACTTGTAAGACTAAAGAATTCAACTTTACAAGTAGTTTAGTAAATTGTTTTTAAAAAAGGAATCAGATTACAAATTTGATAAATTTTTATTTCCTTTTTCCTTAACATATAAAGATACATATGTTTTGATTTATCATATGAATAATAAAATTTCAAATATAAATAATATTTGTTCATCAAATTTAGATTTAAACGTGGTTGTATAAATAAGATTCGGAACTAATCAATTCAACTACTAATTAAGAAGTTATCAAAAATCATTTTTCGAAAGATGAGAATTTTTTTATCAAATAAATATATAATGAATATATTAGGATATTTTCTAAATAATTAAAAATTTTAGAACACCGACGTTAAGACAAAAAAAAGTTGCCTTGGTTGAGCTGCTAAGAAAAGGTTATCCTAGACATTAATGCAGCAAGACCCACAACTTGATTCTCCCATACTTGATTCTTCTGTTCAAGCGAATAACAAGTGCGAACTCAGCAAAAGTAATTAAATATATACTCTACAAATATCATAAAAAATAATTGACATGACTAGCTTTGGATAAAATTGGCGTTAGAGAAGATAAGGTCGGCTTACCTGTGAACCCCACCTGCAATGGGTCCCTTTGGAATATCATGTGCACAGCGTAGCCGTAGCCCATAGTTTTATCGTTCTATTATTGAGAAATTAAATATATATATTCATAACAATTATAAACAGGTAAATAAATAATGGTAGCCTGATGATTCTGAACATGGATTTTGTCTTCTATACTATTTCATTGTAACACAAAACAATGGAGGTTGAGAAGAAGATAAGCAAGGGTCCAGTTGACAAAGACCTCAAACGCTGGACCTAAATCTTGTTTGGCTGTCTTATCGGTCTTGTGAGTCTCTAATAGATCGCAGTTTTTTGTTTATTTTTATTTTTTATATTTTCTACAATAGAATATAAATTCTACCTTATGCAAACAGAAATGACATCATTTTTGTTTATTTTTGATATCTGCGTCAACTCGTAAAGTTTAGGAGAATTATTCCCCTCTTTTTGAAATTTCACGGAAAATATTTCCTTTTTTATTATATTACTTGCCGCTATACTTCAATCTGAAATATAAGGTGATGTTTGGCTCTTTTTTTTTTGGAAATTGATATATCATATCTTCTAGGTATATATTTTCACAAAATTGTTTTTAAATACTAGATAAAACATGAGATCTTTATTTCTATAACTATTCTTCAATTTTAATATACAAAAGTAAAATCAAACAACCAGCAATAAACTCTATTTCAAAATCGATTAATCACTAATTAATCACCATTCTACAAAACTCATCGAATTAATTAGATATCTGATTATTTAATTAATTATTCAATCAATTTTCAATCAATTATAATTCTTAATTAACTATTGTTCTGTGATTTCAACTATGAGTGATTTTTTAAATTTGACCGCTTATATTACGGTGAATGTTGAAGAGAAGGCTAGTTATATGATATCGACGACTGTTCCCGCTTTCTTTCTATCTTCTGAAAGATTGTTTGTATATATACGAGAGAATGCATTACTGGTTGATATGCAAATTGCAGAAGCATGGGGGCAACAAGAGTACAAGACTCATTAATGATTCATCTCTTTGCCAAATAGTCGGGTTTAAGATAAGATTGGCAAAATTTTCAAGCTCGTGGAACTTTCATCATGCTTTTCGTTTAATGTTCGAAGTCCCATGAATTTAAATCTGAACTTAGATCGGTTAACAGGAGAATCCAATTAACTGACTTTATCAGTTTATTGTATCAATTAATAAATTATCATTAATATGTAATAGTAATACCAAGGCAGGTCAAGTAGTCCCACCATAATAATGTAGCATTAATACGTGTATAAGTCAGGTCAATGCACTGTATAGGTATATAAAAAATTAGAAGAATCTTTTACCTTTGAAAGTAAATAATAATTTTAAGAATATATATAATAATAAAATCTGGAAAACATCTGACGGCTGGCTTATGTATAAGAACTTAAAGAAATGAGACTTACAATCAGAATAGTAATAATTTTAAGAAATTACAAATAAAACAAGTGAGTTTAAAATGTAAAATGAATAGCTTGATATGTCGATGTAATTGTGTTGGTGGAACAACTGTTACCTTATAAAATCCTGACCCGGCATATAAGTCCTTTCATAATAATATAATAATAATCACTATTAAATAAAAAATTATATGATGATAATCAGATTTTGATATTACTCTTTATTTGTTTGAATTTTGAAACATGTTAGGAGTTTTATAGACATGTTTCTTAAGAAAAATGAGACTTCCAATAAGAATTATAATAATTTGAAGAATTTACAAATGAATAAATATCAAATGAAATTTAACATACAATCAGAATTGTTGTTGGTGTTATTTGGGTTGGTCGGATCATTTGATGAAGGATTTAAAAATTTAATCATGGACGGGTAAATTTCTAAGACTCCATATAGAAGACTGCAGTCTTGCTGTTACTCCCTCTGTCCCATTTAATTCTATACGTTTCTTTTTAACTGCTCGACACGCATTTCAATGCTCTTATAAAATATAGTTCCGTAACTTATTTTTGAGATTTTCTTTTTCTGTATAAAAATATAACATCCGGACTTTAATTCAGAAAAGAAAAATTTTTAAAATAGATTGCACAACTACACTTTTCAGGAGCATTAAAGTCCGTGCCGCGTCCCCGTCCCCCAATATATACTACTCAGGGGGACGGAGGGAGTACTATTATGGAAAGGCTCTTCTAGGCTGTGTGGTTCAAGTAATCAAATGAATTCCAAGTTACTCCCTCCGTCCCAGTGAATTATATACAGTTTCCTTTTTGGGACGTCCCATCAATTGTATACATTCCAAAATAGTAAACTTTTATAATATAAAATATCATTACACCAACTACTTTCATCCACTATCTCTATTCTATAATAATATAAACACTATTACACCCACTACTTTCCTCCACTATCTCAAATCAATTATTAAATATTAATGGGTCCCACTACTCTACCCACTTTTCATCTAACTTTATTCATTTTTTACGTAATTTATTGGTCTCCGTGTCCCAGCCATTTGTATACAAATGACTGGGACGGAGGGAGTATGACTATTAGGATTTCGACCAACAGGGTTACTGTCTCCTGGCTAGTAGACCGGTGTAGTCAAACTAGGACTCATTGAGGATTACGTTTGCTGAACGTTTTGAACTTATTCTTAACTGAGGTTTAAACCTATTAATGAATTTTTTCACTGGACGAGTACTCACTTTAATTAGCTGGATTTTTTATTTATGTACATACCCGATCTCCAAGCTATTGTTTCCTGTATTATATTTATGTATTGTCTCATAGGGGTGATCACGGTCTGGTTTAAACCATAAAATCCGCATAACCCAATCCGATATTAATTCGGTCCAAACCGAAACCGAAATGAGGTTTACGGTTTCGGTTCGACTAATTTAAAAAACCGTGGTTTGTGGGTTGGTTTCGGTTTTATATTAAACCAACCCGTTATAAAACCGAACCGCATATTTCTATATATACAATATAAACATTTAATATTATATATATACAAAATATTAATTTTATATAAATATATTAATTTTTTAGTTTATACTTGTTAGGTTGTTGTTTACTTACTTATCTTATCAATACCAACTACGAGTCATATCAATTCAGTAATTCACGACTTCGAATATTCAAGTTTATGCATTTTATTAGACTAAATTTTTTATTTTAATTTAACTATGTGAAATTGTGTAAATGGAGACAAAATGATACTTTATTTTCTAATATTATTCATGAATCCTCATCTCTGATTATAAGCCTTAGTTATAAACTGATCAATCCGCTTAACCGAACCATCAAAAACCGCACCGCTTGGTCCGGGTTAATTGGTTTGCGGGTCACGGATTGGTTTGAGATTTTAAAAAACAGCTAATGTATGGTTTGGTTCCGGTTCTACCTCCAAACTCAACCAAACCGGACCGCGATCACCCCTATTGTCTCATGCCTTTTTATTATGTTGAGTTATCAACATTACATTATATGTTACATTATTTACTAAAGATACGGGTTCGATTTCCGCTATCTGTCTTCGATGGAATAATTTTTTTATATGATTAGTAGGTAAAGAAAGAGTTCACTATAAAGTTGACAATAATAGTGTGGTATTGTCCTCTCTATTATATATCGGATCAGAAACTTAATACTTTTTTTTATTAATTAGTTATTAGGCGAGACTTTATGAAAAAAATTTATATGGAGTGAAGTGCTAATCTGGATTCTCACAAAAAAATATTTTTCGATAATAACAATCCTTATTAGAGTAAATAATCAAACTCATTGGATTTTTATCTTTATTCTGACAAGAAAAAGATATTCAAATATAATTTTTTTTAATCGAACGACTATTCATCTATTGTATATTTATGCAAAAGCAAATAGGGGACAATAAAAATCTAGAGTTAATTGCAATTGGCACCCCTTTGCTTTCAGCATATTGCACATTGCACCTAATAGTTTTGAAAAATACACTTTGCAGCCCCAAACTTTTACCCCGTAGACACTTTGCACCCTTTCCGTTAATTTCTGCCGTTACCGTTAACTTTTGAAGGGGCATTTTGGGAAATTTAATTATATTTAATTAAAATTAGACTTTTATTTAAATTTTCTGACCATCTAAACGATATTTTTCGGAAAAATTTAAAGAACGAAAGTTGTAGAAAGTAAAAAGATCTTTTTAGAACAATTTGGTTCAAAATTTAAATAATTATTTAAAAACGATTGTTCATTTTTACAAGATTGCTAATTTTTGAATTTTTTTAGAATAATTATAATAAGAATTACGAAAATTTTGAACCTTATAGTTCTAAGAAGATCTTTTTATTCTCTACAACTTTCGTTCTTTAAGTTTTTCCAAAAAATATCGTGATGGTCAAAAAATTTAAATAAAAGTCTAATTTTAATTAAATATAATTAAACTTTCCAAAATACCCCTGCAAAAGTTAACGGTAACGGTAGAAATTAACGGAAAAGGTGCAAAATGTCTACGGGTTAAAAGTCTGGGGCTGCAAAGTGTATTTTCCGAAACTATTAGGTGCAATGAGCAATATGCTGAAACCAAAGGGGTGCCAATTGCAATTAACTCAAAAATCTATGAAAAGATGATGGTTCGATTCAACACTGTTTAAGAAAGGAGTTGAACACACGTGTGGTCTAAATAAATCTAACATGGAATCTTGATCTTATTGAAAATATTAGTGAAAGTGAAAAACTGAATAGAAATGATAAAAAATAGTCATAATTGGAAAGTCGTGACAATTCAAATTACAACAATGTTGATAATTTAATTGGTGTCAAGGACAATTGGAATTTCATCTCAGATGAAACCTTTCTAATTACAACAATGTTTTTTTTTGAAGGCTTCTAATTACAACAATGTTGATTATTTAATTGGTGTCAAGGAGAATTGAAATTTCATATCAGATGAAACTTTTTTAGTTATCGATTGGAATGAGAATAATTATTTCATATTTTTGGATATTGAAAGAATATTTTTGAGATTGATAATGATCATTTTTCTCAGAGGACTAGAACTCTAGAAGGTTCTTTTTATGGTTATTGAAATTTTAGTTATCCATATGATGGATATAAAACTGATGATGATGGCCACTAAATAGATGATATTCAATATAATCGGAATAAGCACATATATAATTGTATTGCCATTTATCTTGAGTATCAAATCTTTACATAGACTTACATTATGAATGAAGTCACAATTAGTGCTGTAATCCGATCCGGGCAGCTCGCGAGCTCGCCCGGTTCGAACTCGTTTTGATGGGCTCGGCTCGGCTCGTTTAGTTAATCGAGCTCGAGTCCGGACAGAGGTTTTGGCTCGTTTTGTTAAACGAGCTGGCTCGGCTCGACTCGTGAAAATTAACGAGTCGGATTCGGGTAGCATTTTAGGCTCGATTTAGTGTTAAATTAAACGAGCCGGCTCGCCCGACTCGTTAAACTCGGCTCGTTTAGCTAAACGAGCCAGCTCGACTCGACTCGTAAAAATAAACGAGTCGAGTTCGGGCAAAGGTTTAGGCTCGTTTTCTTAAACGAGCCGGCTCGGCTCGACTAAATAAAACTCGGCTCGAATTATGCCCGGCTCGAAACTCGGCTCGCCCGGACCGAATAACAGCCCTAGTCACAATTATAGTAACAGTTATATTTCGATAAAAAGTGAAAGTAAGTAGTCCAATACAAATAAAAATATGAATGATAACATCATAATAAAAAATTCCAATTATCTAATATAAATCGAAAATTTGTGGGTTCTATGTGAATTTTTTATAGATTAAGTTAAAAGAAAATTTTGAAATCAAAAATAAATATGCATTCGCAGCATATGTATGCGCAGTTTTGTGGATAGTAATATATTAGTGCATATAAATTTTATCGGCTTATATTTGTATTTTTTTTAAACAAGCTTATATTTGTATTTTAGATATATGCTTTAAGATATTTGAAACATTATTTTTGGATATTATCATATTTTAGTTTTAGTATTTCTCTCTATATATATTGTGTTATATATATAATTTGTTTTAATTTATTTTGTATCATGTATGAATAAGTTATTATTTTAATTCTCATATTTTTATTTTACATAATTGCATATGATAAAATGTTGTTATTGAATGTTTTCTATTAAATATAAAGTATTTTATGTGAATATTATTTTTTCAGAATATCTATATTTAGTACAATGAGATATAACATAATCATGCTATATTTTATTTAGAATTCTGAATACAAAGTTTTTTTTAATAAAATTATAAGTATTTACAATTGAATGTTTATTTTCAAAAATTCTAGCAAATTTGAAATATTAATGCAGCAACTTTAGAATTGAAATTAAATAAATATTTCTATAAATATATTAGAATCACATGAAAACTTTTTTTGATAAATGAATTAATTAAATAATGAAAATTCATACGAATATTTATGTGCAAACAATGAAGGTGAAGGAGTACTCCCTCTGTTTTGAATAAAAATATATAATTGATATTATTATTAAAAAAATCAAAAATAATAATTTTAAGCATGCGATAAAAAACACTTAAAAATACATGTAAAAAAGTCAAAAAAATTTAAAACGGAGGGAGTATATAATTAAGGGGACAGAGGAAGGAGTACCGTTTAGATTGACTCATGCTCAGAAAGGTAAAAACCCCAGAACATGTTGTTGACACTGGCGAGTCGGAAACAACGTTGGACTTCTCCGTTTAAACAGCTCCTACTAAATTCATATATATTCAACCATTTTTATTCTACTACATCAAATGACATTACCGAGTCGCAACCGAGTCAATCAACTCCACCACCGATTCAAGTCTTACTTACTGAGTCAACTGGCCGAGGTGTGTTCGCAACTCGCAAAATAGGATCCGGCGAACTCATTCACACTGCCCAACCATTCGTTTGTCATCCTTATTTCAGCTCACTTCACACTGTTTGTTACTTTTGCCTCAAGAAACTGGCCAATGGGGACAATTCTGGTGTCAATTTTTGCGGTGATTCGTGTCGAAAACAAGCTATGGTTTGTCGAAATTTCTTTATTCCTTTTTTTTTTTTGATATATGCACACCATGTGTTTGAATTGCGGTTTATAAGAGTGAATTGTGTATTTTGCATGTTAGGGTCTATTTGGCTCAAACTTCGAATGGAGTTATTTGCTGTATGAGTTAGTTTCGAATTTGTAGGTAAAAGTAAATTGCTCTCTGTTCAGGTAGCTAAATTCATACGCATAACTCACATTTTTTTAAAAATAAGGGAACCACATTAAAAATACTAAATATTTATAGTTAGTTCGAAAAAGAATTGATTTTCAAACAAGTCACTCAATAATATCAAGTTGGTAACTGATCTCCACTAGGTCTCACTCAACTCACTATGAATTAGTGATATTATTTTGGTCATTGTTATTAAATTCATTCAAATATTTGACAAAATTCGTCGGACACATGACATGACTGTGATTAGTTGGCAAGTAAGGTTTTAGGTGGCTAGTAACATCTCTTTTACAATCAACATACATAACTTTTGCATAGGTTTGTGCATATATACATGCTCTTTCATTTAGGGATTTTTCCCTTGAATCTCTTTTCGAATTGCACAACTCTGCCTCTGGACTTTTCTCAGCAGATAGAACGACAAAAAACCTTGGATTTTGCTGTATGTATTGACAAAATTCTTCTTATTTTATGTATATATTTATCCAATATCTGACTGTACGTACATGTCATGCCTTAGCACCATGTCATCACTGTTACGGTTTCTGTATTTAGCACTATTGATCGTAATGATGTCATTAATTCAGTCTAGTAAGTCGAGTAAGACCTCGTAGAGATCAGTGACCAACTTGATACTATTGAGTGACTTTAGTAACTAGTTTGATAATCAACCCATTCGAAAACATTATTGGCATATTGAATTTTTTTGAGAACGACTTGATACTGCAAGTCAGTTATAGGTTATAAAACTAATTTAACTAATTTGAACCTAGGAATTGGTTTGAACTTATAAGCTGGTTTGCCAATAGGTGTTGGTATGTTTATTGTCACATTTTAAACAAGTATACATTAATGATATGATCTTCAGATAAAATCTGTAAAAATTATACAGAAATGCACCTTCCAGTCATCGTTTTCTCCTTTGTTGGATGGTTCAGTCTACTACTTTGAAATTTCGACATTGAATATAGACCCTGAAATTGTTGGGAGATTCACTAATCTTTGTTGCATATATCAGGGTTTCTGTGAAGTAGAAAACCAAGCAGATTGGTCAGCATTCGATACTCATTGTCGGTACGAGATGTCTGTCACACTTTTTCGTATCATAGCAATTTTCTTACTGCCTTTATATAGAATCCGCCCTTAAGTTTTCTCAACTTCATACAGAATAATAATGCAGTATAATATGATACACGTTTTGCGTCATTATTCAAAATTTGCGTAAAACATATTTTCTGTTTTGATGACTTGACTAGTATAGATACCTGGGATGGTATGGTTTTTGCTTCTTCATAAGCTTTAGAAGTCAATTTACCCCTAATTTGCACATTATATTCAGTATACTAAATATTTCATCAGCTAAATTTTTATACAATATTTGAAGAACTCGCGGCTTAAAATATCCTCTGCTCGTAAGACGGTTGGCTTGCATGGTTTTATCAGGAGTTGCATCGTCAAATAGTTTGGATATACTTCAACCTGCCATTCTGTCTCCTCAAATGATTGCTCTGGTACTCATCTTGCACCCTCACTATTGTTGCTTTCACAATTTTAAGGCGGGTCATGAAAACAAATATTATCAAGTTGTTAAATTGGATGGAATTACTTGGTAATATTAAAAATGTTAAAATTTGGTAGATTTTTTTTTTAATATTAAATTTCTTTAGCATGCGGTATATTATGGAGAGAACGTGTTTTTATTGATCAAAGTTAACTGGATATGAACCAGATCACTGATATTATGGGATGGGATTACTGAATCGATAATGAAGATTACAGATTTCTAGCAGCCCTTTTTCAATAACTGAAAATCAATTTTAAAATTAAATACCGACATTATTGCATTCCAGGTACTGGATATACAAGCTAGAATTAAATCTCAACAGGGCATGCAGTCTTTTAGTCTTATCTAATCCGTAATAAGTTAATTAATTTATCAGCTCTTAGACCTACTTATAGGTCCTTTACTTGTGACATTGATATTGTATTCTATCTATTTTTAAATATGGCATGTTTCTAAGGTTTCAGAACACTGTTGTATTCCTTTTATTTTCAATCTTCATGCCATGCATCATGATATTTTCAGATGGAAGAGGAATTCGGCTTGCTAAGATGTGCTCTCTTAGATGCAGATTTGACAGGCGAAAAGATGGCTTGTAACTCTTTAAGCTTGATATATGTATATATAATTTTCATTGTGACTGATGCCTTACTCTCAAAGGGAGTGTAATGGATCTATTATTTTACTTTTCTAGTCTTAACCAAGCAATGGTACATTGGTGTTCTGGCACGGATACGTATTAATGCATTCCGCATTGAATTGGTTGGTGGATCATATGAAGATCTTTTACTGTCAGCATCATCATCAGTAAATGCCGAAGCTGCTGTTGGCAGTGCCATCTATATGCTTCCATCCTTTTATAATCATGATTGTGGTGAGAATCCTCTATTTTAGTAGAGTATTCTTCTCAAAAGTGATAAATTTTTTACAATGTTTATCATGTTCTCATCCGTGGATCAAATCATAATAATAAGAAAATATCACTGTTCATGCCGAACACTCTGTATTCATATGTTGTTCCTTTTCATATATGATATATTCTAATCTTCTGTTTCTTACATAACACTCATTTGATAGCGCATTGGAGTAGACATAAAATATGCAATGATTATCAATCAATGTTAACTTGCTAACTTTAAGTTTTATTTTTGTGCTTATAGATCCTAATGTACACATTTTATGGATTGAAAATGTAAATGCAAGAGTGAAGGCTCTTCGTGACATTGAAGAAGGTGAACTCTACTATCCTTTTTCGTTTCCCTCTAACATTGTAACTTGATCATCTGACTGCATATTGACTAGTCTTGTTTTCATTCACAAATTACCATGTAAAGAGGGGAGAGAGGGATATTGATGTAGATTTAAATGTACCATAATCTGAACTGCCAAACTTGACAAGTGAATGAAATACATACATCAAAGAGACCCGTCCCTGAATATGGGCAGGGGGCGACCTCTCCTAGTCTATAAGTTTAGGAGTGCTTGATTTTGGAAGATATTATATATAGATAGTAAAACGTTGTTCTGTATAAGAAAAAAGATTAGTGATTAGTAATGAATAGTTTTTATTATCAGATGTGCGAATTGTGTTGACACAAAGTTCAGTATGTATTGGGCATACTTTGCGTTATCAATAAATTATTATAGTTTTATTAAAAAAATTATTGATCATCACTTGTAGGGCTCATTATGTCTTCTTTTTGCTTTGTTGCTTTGCAGGAGAAGAACTACGCATATGTTATATTGATGCTAGCATGAATTATAAAGCCCGGCAAACTCTCCTGTCCGAAGGGTTTGGTTTTCAGTGCCACTGTCTTCGCTGTCTATCCTACGATTGAGGAATGCTTGTTTTGTTGATTTAGATTTGCTTAAAAAGAGTGATGATCGTGGTTGACCGAAGGGTTGTATTCTTTCCTTTACCATCTTTAAGAGCAAGTCCAATGGAGGTGTTAAAGTAGGTGCTATTGCTATAATATAGCACTCAAGCACAAAACTCAACTCCAATGGGATGCTAAACTTGAATGTAAAATAGCAAAATGCTATACTTGGTTCTAAATATAGAATCAAGTATAGATGGTGCTATAATTGCCACATAAGCATGCAAGTGACAAAATACATTAATAAAGTAATAATGACAAATATAGTTATGTACTTTAAGATCATGTAATGAGAATATAGCTTTATTTGGATATGTTTGGTTCTATTTTACATTTACCATTGGATCATAAGTTCTATTTTAGCATCAAAAATCACTTTTTGGTTTCAAATTATAAAAATAGCTACATCTATTTTAACATCATCATTGGACTTGCTCTAAGCTGAAGAATGATTCTTTAAAATGGCCCACAAAGGCTTCACAATGGAGAGACCATGATCCGATCCAAAGATTCAGTCGCATTTGTTTTGACAGTGCCCCCCCCCCCCCCCCCCAAAAAAAAAAAAAAAAGCCTGGTATCTAAAGGTTGGCAGTTGAACTCAAAATCAGTACTTGGAAATTCGAGGAAACATTGCACTAAGAATGCTATACACGTTGCTACCAGTAACAGATTTTGCTCTTTTAGGTTCCAGTATCTATTAGTGTAATGGGCATGTATTTTGTTGTTGTGTAGAAGGTTGGCGGTCTCTTTCTTTTCCAATGAAATTTTTCATTCCGATTGACAATGAATAAAAACAAGAGTTCACCAATAGTAACCATAGTTTCTGTGACAGCAAATATTTTCAGTTTCAGGTTCTAGAATTGGAAGAATTTTCGTAGTCCATTTCTTCGGCATGCTTTTGAGTGATCGACGTTATTGATCTAAAGCTTATGTTTTATGATGAGGTAACCAAACTGGATATAAATTTAACAAATTACTACCCCGTCCACCTTTTAGACTTTTCTTAGCCAAAATTTTATTTTTGACTGACTTTCAAAAGTTATTTTTATATTTTTGTGTAATACTTTCTATATTAGTTATGATTATATATATATAATTGTTTTATTTAGTAAATTCTGGATTTATTTAAAATTCCTAAGTAATCCTTAGAATATATTTTACCGATTTATCGATTATACTGAGATTTGACTAAAAATTTCTAATTTATAAAAAAAAAATCCCTAATAAATCATGAATCGGTAGGTCAACCGATTAGTTTGGATTCCTGATAACGACCATAATTAAATGTAATATCTGTAATATAGATTATGAGATTGATAAATCTAATTAAAAAACTCGATAACTGAGACTGTCATAATATTAAGCGGAGCTTTTTTTAAAATACCCAAAGTACTACTAATTCATATTATATTACAGCACAGGCAACCAGTGGCGGAACCAGGAATAATATTTAGGGGGGCTCAAATTTGGAAGCAAGTGAGATTGTGAGGGACCGATTGAAATTTGAATCGAACATTGATACCACATTCATTAAAGAGATACGACCATCTCTCTAGGTTGCATGTATTTATTGGTTAAAAGGCCTAAAAGAGAACGTTGTCCGAGTGCATTAACATAAATACAGCAATAAGAAGCGGCGTCGAAAAAAAAATTTGACTCATAGTACATCGACTTTTTTATGCCATTGTAGACCTCCGAAAAATCGTAAACAACCAATTTTAAGTGACATGGCCGCCAGAAAGGAGAGCGCATTTGAGCATATTGTCGCTGGTTCACGGCGGAATGAATTTATCGCAGTGAGAAGCTGAGTTAGAGTAGTGTTGTTTCTCAACGGTGAAGTAAGACCAAGTTCATGATGAGAGTGTGTGCGTATGACTTATGAGTGTACCTGTTTGAATGTATTTGTTAATCAGACTCTCTTTAGACTAAGAGCAAGTTCAAAGCAGAGAGAGAAAGAGAGTATGTATAACTATTATAATAATATATAGGATATAACAAGAAGAGATATGCTTTATAAATAAGGTTTCAAGAGGTTGTTCTAGTGATAGAAGGCATCACTAGGATATTGTTGGATCAACATTTTTCATCAAATATCCCAAATTTTGACTTAGGACGTGTTATAAGACATCTCTTGAACTTGATCTAAGTGCCCTAAATTATATTGACATGAATAATTCAGCGGGGGCTGAGAAAAAAATTAACACTGTTTTTTCGAGGTTAGGGGGGGCTCTAGCATCCCCTAGCCCCCCTCTGGTTCCGCCACTGCAGGCAACACATATGCATTGTCTTTTTTAGATATGCAAGTTAAAATCATCTTTCAATCTTTCATTCTTTCGTTCTGTTCTAATCCTTATGTTGATTTGTTAGCTATTGGATGTTAGGTCCTTCCATTTTGAATCGTAAGTTGTTGATATCATGAACTGATCTTATTGAAAGGTGCAACCTATTTTCTAAAAATTTATATACGTCCCTGTTATAGCCGAAATTGGCTACAGAGTTGTGGTACAGGCTTCTCGGGGCAACCCGGAAGGCGCGGCCTCGGTTCGAAAAAGAGGTCTGACCTCTATTACTGGTAAGAGCTAAGGAGACAAGATAGCGAAGACGAAGGGCGCGCCCTCCGGGGTCGCGCCCACAGGTAAATTCATTATGTGTGAGGATGAGTGAGTCTCGATGACGACCCTTCCGAGGGATACGAAGACCTACCCTTCCGAGGGATATGAAGACTAGTGCCAGGCTCATCTGGAAGTTATCAGGCTCATCTGGTAGTTCCCGGGTTATGACCGGACGTGATCTATAATCCCCAATCCTGCTATCTGCCGGGTTGTCCTCGTGCGGGGGCTTGGGGTGATCATGGTTGTAGAAGGCCCTCAGGGGTGACATGAAGGCCGATCATATGTCTGGGTCCTGTATTCTGGTGAGTTAGCCCTCATTGGGGGACTGAGACGATCGTGTAATTTGGCTCCTCAATAGTCTTACCTCTTAGTGAGAACCTTCGCTAGGGGGTAAGGACGCGTCCCTACACCTCAAGGAAGTGGTCACGGCTCTATCCGATGTCTCCTCCATGCTACGAAAAGTAGCGGTTAGTGTCATCTCTCGTAGTGGAGATGATGCCGTATCCGTGATGTACTTGGACTAGGAGTCTAAGGTAGTTGTCTCAAGGCTTAATTCTAACTGGAGTAGAACTCTAAGTGATAAGTCACCGGCCTAAAGTTGGTCTTATCCCCAAGAGGCCTAGTCTTGATCAAACTAGGAGTCTTGGTTCAATAGAACTACGTATGGCTTGATCCTCTATAAATATAGGGGTACGTAGGCACATTAGGGGATCATGAGTTGAGAGCACGTGAGACCAACTCAAAACCCTAATCTCAGCCACCCCCTAAAACACACAACCACCACACTTCGGCGACAAAAACCACCGTCACAGATCTTGATTCCGGCCATGAACCTCATCTTTGTTGATTACCAAATTCCTCCATCAACAGTCCCATTTACCATAAATTGAAGATCAAGCCCGAGGATATGTCAAAAACCGCATTCAAAACCAAGCACGGGCATTATGAATTTCTAATGATAGTGTTTGGATTAACTAACGCACCAGCAGCTTTTGTGGATCTAAAATATAAATTTTTTAAGAAGTACCTGGATAAATTTATGATAGGGTTCAATGACCATATTCTGATTTGTTTTAAATCTGAGGGTGATCATGCTGAACATTTAAGAGCTACATTAAAAATATTGTACAAAGAGAAGTTACATTCTAAATTTTCGGAGTGTGAATTTTAGTTAAGAGAAGTTCAATTTTTGAATCAAGGTGGATTCGACCAAGATTGAAGCTGGAATTAATTGAGAAAGATCCAAGACTCCACCACAAGTTTTTGGGGGTTAACAAGTTATTATCACAGATTCGTTAACGGTTTTGCTAAATTAGCTACACCATTGACTAAACTCAGCAAGAAAAATGAGAAATTTAAATGGAAGGAAAAGTGTGAAACAAGTTCTCAAGAACTAAAGCAGAGGTTAATAATTGTGTCTATATTGGTATTACGAGACGATCATGGTAATTTTGTAATGTGTCTCTGTACTCCCTCTGTCTCATTTAATTCTATACATTTCCTTTTCACTGCTCGCACGCACTTCAATTCTCTTATAAAATATAGTTCCATAATTTTTTTTTAAAATTTTTCTTTTTCTGAATAAAAATATAACATTCAAACTTTTATTCAGAAAAGAAAAATCTTAAAAATAAGTTATAGAACTATATTTTACAAAAGGATTAAAGTCCGTGCCGCGTCCCCGTCCCCGTCCCCCAATGTATATAACTCAGGGGGACGGAGGGAGTAAGAGATTAGAATATGTACTGATGAAATACAATAAGGTGATTGCGTACACTTTTCGATAATTGAAGACCCACGAGCAAAGAGATCCAACACATGACTATGAATTGGTAGCTTATAGTGTTTGTCTTGAAATCTAGAGACATTGTGGGTGCTTGGATGTGGCGTTTAAGCCCCGCTTCTCAAGTTTTGAATTAGAAGCATTGTATTGTTTGCGTAAAATGTCAAGAAGCACTTATAAAAAGTTAGGATTCCTAATTTTTGTTTAATTACTTATAAGTCTTAACTAACTTCTAAATTCTACTTCACTTTTTTTATTTTAAGCAAGAAGCACTTATTTTAAGTTCACCCGGATGGCACCATTATGTATATGGGAAATGTGACCAACAAAAAGAGAAATGTAACAACTAAAAAGAGACGGAGGGAGTACTTATTTCTACGAATAAGAAATGTTAAACGGTTCTTAAATACTTAATAGTATATAAATGTCAAAAGAAATTCTCAATTAAGTCTTTAATTTTGTAGAAAAAGGCCAAACAAACACCTTCATTTTGTCATTTTGAAAGGCAATAGAAACATAACAGAATATATACAAGGGCCGTTTGGGTTAGGTTAAAAGAAGTGACTTCTTACTTAAACTAAAGAAGTGGAGCAGAAGTGGAAGTGGGAAGTAAATAAGTTAATAAAGTGTTTGGAAAAGAAGTAGAAGCTCTGAGAGAGAAGTTAGCATTCTCAGCTTCTTGAAAGTACTTCTATTTATTTACACAAACGGGTCAATAGAAGCAGAAGCTAGAAGCGACTTATGCTTCAGTCTGCCAAACAGCCCCATAGTCTTGCCTACTTACATCACCTACTCAATTCTCACACCCTTTCTTTTGCTTAATTTTTTATACAGCTTCTTAATTGATCAAGTACGAGAATAAATAGAGTTCCCGCCATCTTAGCCATTGATGAGAAGTTTGAGAAGGATGGCAAAAAGAGAGCCTTTTGTTACCTAACTCTCATCTCCCTCCCATAAAACCTCAGACCAACCCATCTTTCTCTTCTCATCCCAACTTCTTTGTTTAAAGTACAAAAATAAGGGGGCAAAAAGCTTGTAGATTCTTGTTTGTTTACTTGTTTTCATTATGTTTTTGTATTTTTTATTTTGTGATTAGGAGGTGATTAGCTAGACTTACCACCTTCCAACCTTTAACCCACCATAATCGCACCTGTAAAGGTTTAGTTTGTCTCTAGTTCTCTTCTAATTTGCCTACCTCTCTTTGAATGATGGAATCTTTATCGCTATCTTCCATCCCGGTTGCACCAAAAGCATCTACAAGATTGTCTCAAATGCAAAGCCGGTGCCTTTTGGCAAAGAGGAATGGCATGATATATTGTCAAAGTGGAAAAAATGTTGTAAAGACGAGTAAGGTTTCATCTGTTTTGACAGATAGGTCCACTGTCATAAGCCCGGATAATGGCTCCGCTCTCTTGGATGCAGCAGGGAGCTTGGTTTTGAATCCAAATAGGAACGGCCAGGCTGAGATTGTCGCAAAGGATTTGGTGCCTTATAATGGAACCCTTATAGATGTGCATGAGAAGGGTATTGGGATTGTTAAGTTTCTTCAAGGAAAAGGGCTTCTCATAACCGGTGCAACTGGATTCTTGGCAAAAGGTGCCTTCTCCACTAGTAACAGTAGACTTGCTCCCTCTCCCTCCCCCCCCCCCCCCCCCCCCCCCCCCCCCCTCTCTCTCTCTCTCTCACACACACACACACACACAACTTATTCTCTCCCTTTCTCCCTCTCTCTATCTCACAGACACACAGTGTTTTTATCAATGAAAATTTCTAAATCAGAAGTTAACTATAGGATCATTATCATTTATAGCCTTTTCTTTTCCAGAACCTCATATTTATTTCTCTATTTGTATCTGGTTACTAATTTGCAGTTCTTATAGAGAAGATACTGCGCACTGTTCCTGATGTTGGTAAAATTTATCTCTTGATCAAGGCAAAGAATAAAGAAGCTGCAAATGAAAGAATGAAAAATGAAGTAAGCCCGTATTAAATGGAGCAATTTCCTTTTTTTCAAGTGCAGCTGTAACTTCTAACTCTACTTGCATTGCAGATTATTAACACCGAGCTGTTTAAGTGTCTCAAACAAAAACATGGAAAATCCTATCAAGCTTTCATGTTGAGCAAGCTTGTTCCTGTTGTTGGGAATGTTTGTGAATCTAATCTAGGTTTAGATGATGATATGGCAACTGCAATTATGCATGACGTTGACATAATCGTGAACTCTGCAGCTAATACCACTTTCGATGAGAGGTTATTAATATATCATCTATCTTGTACACCTAAAGCATGATATAGCAAACTCTCTATATGTACATAAACCACAGTGTTGTGATGAAATTGCAGATACGACGTTTCTCTTGACATAAACACCGGTGGACCTAGTCGTGTTATGACTCTGGCAAAAAAATGCACGAAGCTCAAACTCTTCTTGCAAATCTCCACAGGTAAAAAAGTAAATATGATTGTTTTCTTTCTCCATTTTTTGTATCATTAGATAAGAACTTGTAACCGTATTTGCACGAGACAAGACCATAAATTGCATTTGAGAGTAATCAACATGCTGACTATATAACAACAGCACGGTATTATTTTTCATCTACAAGTGAGAGTTACTTACAATGTAGATAGTCTGAATATGTTTCATGCAGCTTATGTTAATGGACAGAGACAAGGAAGAGTCATGGAAAAACCATTCTGTGTTGGCGATAGCATAGCCAGAGAAAGTCACACATTTGGAAAACCAGGAACCTCTAATCTTCCAAAACTGAATGTCCGAGATGAATTAGAGTTCGTCCTGGACCCCAAACAAGGTTTAGAAGGCAATGCATTGGCTCAAAACATGAAGGCTTTGGGATCAGAGAGGTGATGGCTTCTGGAGAAAAACTTGTTTCTTGTTGAATTACTGATTTGCATCATACTAATCACCAAACACGCGATATCTGAATATGATTTCCAGAGCAAAAAAGTACGGGTGGCAAGACACTTATGTATTTACCAAGGCTATGGGGGAAATGCTGATTGATAATCTGAGAGGAGATATACCAGTAGTGATAATTCGACCCAGTGTCATCGAAAGTACGTACAAAGAACCATTTCCTGGTTGGATGGAAGGAAATAGGTGTGTTTAGTTTCTGAACTCATTACCAGTCCTTTAATTATTGAGCAAGATCTGAATGTGAACTATGTGCCCCTTCCTTTTGTTTTCTTCTTCTTCACCCAGGATGATGGATCCAATTGTTCTGTACTATGGGAAAGGGCAGCTCACTGGATTTCTAGTAGACCCCAATGGAGTACTTGATGTTGTAAGTAGCGTATCTGTTTCAGTATTTCCCTTTGATGGAAATTTTCCTGTTTGATGCTTTAGAAGAATTTAAAGAATGTGAGTTGTAGGTTCCAGCAGACATGGTTGTGAATGCAACCCTGGCAGCAATGGCGAAACACGGGTCTGCGGCAAAATCAGAAAGCAACATATACCAGATAGCTTCATCTGTTGTAAACCCATTAGTCTTTCAGGACTTGGCTGAGTTGTTGTATCAACACTTCAACTCCTTGCCCTGTGTTGACAGCAAGGGGAGGCCGATCCACGTGCCAGCCATGAAACTCTTCAAGTCTATGGATGATTTCTCTTCTCACCTCTGGAGGGACACGATCCACAGAATTGGATTGACAGACTTGCCCAATCCTAATAAGAAAGATTCTCGGAAACTTGAAAATATTTGCAGAAAGTCAGTTGAACAGGCAAAGTACTTGGCAAAAATATATGCTCCATACTCATTCTATGGTGGAAGGTAATATAAGCATGCTCCAAGAACAATCAAAATTCATCCCCTTCAATCTTTACTTTCATATGGTAGCAAGTTCACTAGCATTAACTTCAAATTTACCAAGTGCCATAATCTAATTCTGTGTATATCTTCACCAACAGGTTCGACAACAGCAACACAGAGCGATTGATGGCATGCATGTCCGAGGAAGAAAAACAGATATTCGGGTTTAACGTGGGAAGCATTGACTGGAAAGATTATATCTCAAATGTTCATATTCCAGGGCTGAGGAGGCATGTAATGAAGGAAAGAGGGATGTGCAGCTAAACATATACATGAATACATGATAACTATATATTAAGCCATTCTACTACAACTCCTAGGCTTCAGCTCATATCTCTTGCACAGGGGATAATATGTTAATTCCAAAAAATAATTCTAATGAATTTGTGTTCTTTTCTTTTCTTGTTACTATCCTATGCTCAAATGTTGATTCTGGAAATATAGAAATCTAATGCCTCTAGGATGAAGAAAAAAAAGTGTAATTTGGCTCCCCAAGTTGAAATTTTATACAGCAAAGCACTTGTTAGCTTTGTATATCTTATACTAGTACATCGTTATCATCCGGGCACCGGGCATACCAATCTTTAAGGCTTTTGATTACAAACATGAAGATAATTTAAGCAGACTTATAAACTGAAAAATGCATGTAATTTCAGCTTATAAGCTACTTATAAGTCTAGTCAAACACCAAATAACAATATACATTATCCCAAGTACAGATTCATCAATATTTTAGTTGAAAATTTTGATCAAAATTCTTTAATTTAATGGAAAATTTCACAAGCTCAAAACTTTTTTGTTTTCCAAGAGATGGTGTGCCATATAATCTTATACTCTGAGACAAATTAGAAAAGAAGATTTCTTATTACACAAATGATACAAACAGTATATCATCAAGCAAAGATGTCAACTAAGTTAATGGTAGAGACATTCCAAACTCTACTTGTAAACATCTACGAGAATGTCTTCCAAAATAGGAAGCGTAAACTGTCATTTTCTCATCTATGTGTAAGAAATACCGAAACTATATACAAGCTAAAGAGGTTTGCTAGCAAATACAATAATCGAAAGTTGACATAATTATACCAACTACCAAGCAAAATAGTAGAAAACTAGTTAACTACCTAAACTATTACAACCTTAGGTGAGAGAAAAGGGAGGGAACAAGATCTACCACAGACCAGGCAAGGCCAGCATATTGAACGAGTCTAATACCAGTGTCTACATCAAATGAATCCTGATTGACGAAAAATAAAAGCTTTTGAAGATAACCTGTCTGTTTTGCTTCAGCAGGCTTTTTACCTGTTGGTGAATAAACTAGAGCTGGGATGTAGTTAGTTGATCGAATTGGGATGCCCAAGGCATTTGCTGATATAGGAAGAGTCCATTTTGCTATAGTCTTGCTACAGAACTTGACAAGTAGTATAGTAGAGATACCCACAACTACTCTGCCCGCATACAAAGGTATTGAGAGCTGGGAGGTAAAGATGCGTGGAACACTTTCGTGGTGAAACTGATGGTAAGTTTGTTGGACCCCAGCTACCTGCCCAACATGATAAACTTGCTCTGTAAAATTTTATGACTTGTTTATACAGACATAATGCATACATTTTAACAAAGAAATACTTGAGAATTGTCCCATTGATTTACTTCAAACAGTTGCATACACCACTTAAAACAGGCAAGACACTCGCAACAAATTAAAGCAAGGGCATTCCTATATAAAGGCACACAGTTATATGAAATATAATTTGGTAAGACCATATAGTTTTTCGCTTACAATTCCCAAGGCCACTCCACTGAATGCTGTATGATACTCAAAACTGGGGGTTGGATTCTCAGGTTTCGGATACGCAAAGAGCAACAAGAAAGTAAGTGCAGACCAAAATGATGTGACTGCAAGGAAATAGAAATTAGTGTAAAGAACCAATAGAAACAAACAGAATCACAGAAACAACTGATATCTATTTCTAGCGAAATTAGACAAATTCAAAAGAGCACACCAAAATTCAAACTTCGATTAGTTGACTATTGTAAAATGGAGTTCTAGTTCACTTGTGTATAATCATCAAAGGATTAAAAATATATACCATCATTTTTGCATTTTCATTCAATGCAACAAAGATAGAATAAAGAAAAATCTAACACACTTTTTTGTTTGAGATTATAAAACTCAGAACTGACCCATTGACAAACAGGTGACACACCTTTCCTTTCAGTTATAAAACTTGGGAGGCTGACCCATAGACATCGAATTTTATCTTAAGTAAATGGCAAAAGACCATCATTACTGTAACTACCACAGCAATCTTTTACATTGTTCAGGACCGTAGTAGGCCTCTATTATCTTTACTGTTGACATTGTACACATATACTTGCATTTGAGATATGGTCGAGCCTTGTTAGATACCCTCATATTGCAAAAGAAATTTCAAGAGAAGCGTTTGCAAAAGCATACTGCCATGTCAAATTCTACAAGCATGCCATGAATCGACCCATTAATTTGTCTATTTCCATATTTTTACTCTTAGTAGTCGAACCATTGTTGCCCATTTAGGCCACCATCTCAATGATTGTTGGTCAAAGTTAAGCCACCATCTCAATAATTGTTGGTCATAATTAAGCCACCATCTCAATGAAAATGATATGAAATATTGCATGCATTTATGGTTTGAAATTAAAATGCAAGATAGTATTGTCTGTGTCCTGCTCTGCACCACAAACTAGGTAAACAACATATTCCATTGGCAATAATATCCTTGACTTTTTCTGTGATATTTTAGCAGCTCAACTATTATTGAAGATTCTGTGCAAAATTTATGTGACCGAAAGGACAATTACTGAGAAGCCGTTATACTAAACCGCTAATACAAGAAACTCCATACACAATCAATTTAATATATCATTTAAATGTTCACATACCGTTGTGTCCTGAAACTACAAAACTATCAATGTATTCATGAACAAGAAGCCAAAATGTGAGTATTGTCAATCCAAAACCAAGACCGCCTATAACATCGATTAAGCTGTGCATCCCCAGGTAGATTCTTCCTGAGAAGAGAGTTAAATTTTAACTTGAAAAACTGGGAAAACTAAAGAAGGGGACCAAAAACTATAAGGGGTGGACAAAAACTCACCACAGCCAATGAGGCCAACAAGCAAGAAAACAATTGCAAAACCAGCAATTTGGATGGAAGCATCTTTACACTGAATGTATGATAAAACATAATGCAATAGATACCTGAATGCCCCAGATGTAAGAGATTCAGAAGGTATATCAACGATTCAGTACAAAAAGATAGCCATGTTCTTAAAATCATCTGGTGCTATAGTTTAGAACATGAGATTAAAATAGAATATATAAAACAATATACAAACTGACATGTATAAACTTTTACAGCCCGTTCTTTTTGACTTTTACACTCTAAAATCTGAATCAAACAGAACTCCTTGACTATTTCATATATATTTGACAATCTGAGCTAAGATATCCGGGTAAACAAGTTATTACTTTTTTGTCCTGTAACACATCATCCAAAGACATGAAAATAAAAGCTATAATGAAAAACTTCTTGATATTTATTAAGAATACTGGATGAATTTCTAACAAAGCTACCAAAATTGTGAAGCAAAAATGCAAATGAAGAAGAAAACAGCAATATACCCTGATAAGCAGACTGTGTTAAGAGTGTGCGATGAAGGCAATCCATATTCTAATGCATTTTCCTTCTCATCTTCAGTGGCCGTTACTCTTCTGACAGGAGGAGATTCTGGCCTAGGAGCTGACACTAAATCCTATGAAACATGAAAGATAGTAACAAAAATCAACATCATGCTGACTAGGTATGACTCAGGAGTCATGAATGATGAAAAAGAGTATACTTTACATTACCTTCACACAATTTCCCATGTAATCACAAAAAGCCATCAGAAGTGTCATCTGTCTAGCCAATTTGCCATGTCCACTCTACAACATAAAACCACAAAATCAAACCCCAAATGCAGATAAATCAACAGCAAAACCCATAAAAAATGGTAAAAAAAAGTAGCATTACCCAGAAGAGTAAGGGAAGAAAAGCAGTGTAGAAAGGCACAGAAACAAAACAAGACAAGGCAGAGAAAAAAGCATCCAGAGCTCCATTTTGGTACCTCTGCAGATCCAACCAGCAAAACAAGCTAAAATCAACAATGAAACACAAGCAAAAACCACAAAGCACAACAAATACACACACACACACAAACATACATATCTGAAATTATAAAAATGCCCATCAAGAAAAGACTAGTTTAATCACCTGAATGGCAAGAATGATGGGGATATCAGAGCGTACACGGGCTAAAACCCAAGGTTGTGTTAAAGATCGAAGCTTTTGCGTAAGATGAAGAAAAGAAGAAGCATATATCCAACAAGCAATTCCACACAAAATTGTCACCTGCCATCCTGCTAAAATGCTCTCCATTGCTTGTTTCTTCTTCTTCTTGGGCTTGTTATTTTAGTTTAGACAAGACCCAATTAATTAAACAAGGGGAATTGGGTATCTATCATCATCATGTTTATAACGGAGAAATCAAGACAGGAGGGATGAAATATGAATAATGTTAGGCCCCCCTGTCTCTTGTTCTCTTGTTTCTGAGGTTGTGTTGTTTTTGGTTCATTAATGTTTGTTTATTTATGCCTCCAAGTGGATTTTTCAATAGCGTCTACATGTTTTCCACTAGGCTGGTAATGGATTTGGAAACAGGTCGGCCCTGTTGATGCTGCTCAAATATACCAAATTCTTCAAGCAATTTGTAATCCGTCCTTTTTTGTGGAGCCAGTCACGGTTCAAAACGGAGAAAAGGCCCAAAATATCACGATATACATAAATAATGATAAAAATAATAGAATTAAAAAAATATTACAAATATCATAACTTGGGATAATCTAGTCGTTCGATATTTGAACAAAAACGTTAGATTGTTTTACGTTTTGGTCCGAAAAACTCTACATAAGACAATGTTGCATTTTAAGAGTATAACACTACATGAATAGCGTTTAGAATTTCAAAAGTCTAGATCGTATAGCGTTAAAAATGAATAAATGTCAGACCTAGCGTTTTGCATTGTAGAGTGATAATTGACGATCTTGTCCAACAGTGATATTTGAGGCCCTTCATACATGTGACAATAAGTGCCAACACCCTCCAAATTTGTATTATTTCAAAAATAAATTAATAAATTTATCATATAATCATAAATATTTATATTTATAATTTTTTATGTAACATTTTAATAATACCCACCACTACCACTACCGACCTCAAAACTCTAATCAACGACCATTCTTTTTTATTTGAGAATCTTGTTCAACTCATTTCCCGCTCAATACTATCTCTCTACTAATGACAACTCCAATCCATGGTATTAACGCCTCAGCACAGGGGCGGATCCAGGATTTAATTCTTGCCCGGGCTGGAGTTAAAAAAAAATCACAAACTCAATGCAAAAGAATCGAGTAGCAGACTAGTTGAAAATCGACATATGCATAAATCATGTAAAAACGAAAACTAGTTTACAAATGAAAGTAAAAGAAGTTTTACTTACATCATTTGAGTTGTACTCGCCGATTTTTTGAGTATAAAATTTGTCTATCACTTCATCTATAATACTCCCTCCGTTTTAAATTACATGTCCACTTTCAAAAAATCACATAGTTTAAGAAAAGTGAATTTTGAGAGAAAAAAGGTGTAATAAGTCATTAATTGAACCTAATATGTGATATAGGGTTGATCTTGGAAATATAAATTTGAAATATGTGGAGGAGAGTTGATTTTGTAAATATAAATTTACTTTGAAAGTTGAAGTGGACAAGTATTTTGAAACAAAACTTTTTTTCTAAAGTGGACATGTATTTTGAAACGGAGGGAGTAATACCTTCAGCATACTCTCTCTCAATGTTAATAAGCATAGAATCTCGCTGATATTCTTCATCCATTTTGTTTCAAAGAACGGTCTTAACTATTTTCATAGCTGAAAAAGCTCGTTTTGTAATAGCTGTAGAAACCGGCAAAGTCAAGACAAGACAAATCAACCAGTAAATCAAATTGTAATGTTCAGCCTTTCCTGTATCAATTAGTTGTACATATAACTCAGAGATGGTAGACAAATTCTGAAATTTAGCATGCCTAATCACATCAATCTTGTAATGATCAAGTTGGAGTTTCAGATAATACATCTTTTGTTGACTAAAATCAGCAGGATAAAAGATATTAGTAAGGGTACAAATCTGCTCAATGTCAGACAAACTAAAATTACACTTCGGCTCCAATGATGAACTCAATCTCAAAAGCTCCACTACATTATCATTAAACCGTGGTTCAACTCTTCCGACTAAAAATCATAAACAGAATTAAATATATCATAATGATAATGATGCTCAACTGATATATCATCTCTTTGTCTCACTGAACGAATATCATCCATATAACGAGCATTCATATAAGGTACATCAATTTCAAACTTTTCACAAATTGATATAACATATTCCAAAAGAACATCAAAACCATCAGCTCTCAAAGATTATAGCAATTCCTTTGTTGTTGAAACTAAATCAACGACATTCAAGATATCAATTGATTTAGTTGGTAAGGCTCGGCAAAGCAAATTTGTCATGCCCATGATCTTATGCATCAAGTGGAGTACAAATAAAAACTTGAATGATTTGAGTGAAATTAAAGAATCTCTAGCTTCTCCACGTATAGAGTTGGAAGATGTACTACAGTCTACAAGTAATAATGCTTTCCAACATAGTGAGTATTGAACTATACTTATCAATCAAACTACAAATAGAGCTAAAGTGAGAGCTCCACCTGGTAGATCCTGCACGTTGTAAATTCCAATCTGATTAAGTCCCCTCCCAGTCTGACGTTCCCCACTAGCCACAGAATGATCAACCTCAATGCCATGTAATATCTATAAATCTAACAGACATTTAGAAGAACCAATAACAACATTCATAACATAGAAAAAAAACCCCATATAGAATCCTGTCTCCAGCAACTCCAACCAATGCTACCAGCTGTAAACGGTGAGTAAAACAATGTACATATGCATCACCACACATATTACTAGTGTCGTGCCATAAAATCTCCCTGGGTTTATTTTATAGCCCATCATATTATTTGGGCTTTACTTGGGCTTGCTGGAGTTATTTGGAGAATGGTATTGGGCTTCACCATGGTTGGGTGAACCAGTGAAGGTGTGCAAGAAGATATACGGGCTTGCACTGGAAGCATAATGGAGGCTGCCATCAGAATGAGGTTGCACCTGAAGGCGCTTTAGGGGTTACCTCTGGTAGGGGTTACCGCTAAGTGCATCCTGGCTTGCAGCTGCAAGGCTGCAGTTAGGGGATGCCGCTGGCAGGGCTTCCGCCGCCTGGGCAGAACGGCAGGTAGACTCCAAGCATGACTCTTCTTCCTTGTTTCTAGGAGGACGAGTTGGAAGTATATTGGGAGTATATCAGCTATCATTCATCTACAAATTAAGGGATAAATACGTGCATTATGGAGATAATTACAATGAGGTGGAGATAATTCATGAATATTCGGATATATATTGAAGATGAAGGCTTCAAGTGACCTACTTGGAGTGGGATGCCGCTAGATAATCACAAGAGTAAGTTGTTTTATCCTAAACTAGAGGGGATAAGAGCTTATCTCTTCAGAATCCTAAATCGAGAACTACATGGGCTTGATCCCTATAAATAGGGTATGTAGGCACCTTGCAAAGGGACGTATTCGGATTCATTTACTCACGAGTTCTACACTCTAAAGAGAGGCACGTGTAACCTTTGTGACGTACATTTCCGGACAATTGCAGGACGGAATTCCATAATTCCGGCCTCGTTGTTTGGTTCTTTGCAAGCTCAGCCCTTAAACACATTTGTTTTTCTTTAGTTTATGTTAACGGTAGCCCCTAAAAGCTAGCCGTGATTTTCGTAGTTGTAATAAATATCCCTATAATTGTGCTATACGGTTCTGGGGGTGTTGTATCAATTCCTCTCACAACACTTTTTGGCGCTAGAAGGAGGGGATTACTGATCTTAGAGAGGAGAGATGTCAGAAATTCCCGAAAACACTGAAAATCCCAAGACGCTGGAAGGCGCTACGCAAGATGAAAGCAACGTTCCGAGCGGGGAATTAACGCGCGAGGAGATGAAGGCAAAAATGAAGAGAATGAGTAGGAGGATTGCCTCCTTGAAAAGAAAGTCAGCAAGGTCGAAAAAGGCTAGCAAGGTGACTCCCACCAAGCTAGATTTTGATGGAGAAGGCGGCAGGAAGGAAGGTGGCAACTCTGAGAAAGAAGCTAACCCCGAGATGAATGATGGAGAACACTCACAGGCTGCTAGTGTGTTCGATCGCCTTGGAAGGAAACTGACCGAGCAGGACTTGCGGCACAGGCTTGGCAACAAGGCCCCTAACGGGGATGAACCTGAAGGCTCGCAACGCAGGGCTCCTACCAGCCAAAGACAGGAGAAGCCTGTGTCTGAAGCTCGGTCAAAGGATAAAAACCAAAGTTATCAAAGTTATCTCCATTCATGATGATGAGGAAAGCTCAGGGTCGCACAATGATGAGGAAATAAGTAAGAAGAGAGATCAACCCCTGGATGGTGACTATGAGGTTGCACTTGATGATGGGGATGATAAATGCAAGATGGAAGAGCTGCTGGAAGCCTTAAAGAAGGTGAAGGCCGATAAGAAGTCGAAAGCCGAGCTTACCGTCAAGTCACCCTTTACTAAGAGGGTTAGGGAGTCACCCCTGCCGCGTATCTACAGGGGGGTTGGCGACCTGCGATTTAACGGAACCATGGATCCCGTGGAGTATCTTAGCCGGTTTGACACTGAGATGGAGGTCTACCAGATTCCAGACCTCACAAAATGTCGCTTATTGGCTGCAACCCTCAGGGATGACGCTCACCACTGGTTCAAGAGGCTTCCTGCTAATTCTATTAGCTCTTGGAGGAAAATGTGTGAGCTGTTTGTGGGACAATTCAGGGCTTCCGTTACTTATGTCCCACCTGCCAACACTCTAGCTAATGTTAAGCAAAAGGAACACGAGACATTAAGAGAGTATTTCAAACGCTTCAACTCAGAGGTACCCCGAGTTAGGCCAACATCAAAGGAAACCTTGAAGAATTTCTTGATAGCGGGGGTAAGGCCTGGAACAGACTTCTGGAAGGAGTTGCAAGGGCGGGAGCCCGAAACCCTGGCTGATTTCTTTGCTAGGGCAGAACCCCATAAAGTGATTGAGGAATCTCTAGCTAAGTTGAAGAAGGAGTCGAAGTCTGAAAGCCGTAGTAGCTGGAAAAACAAGAGAGACAGGTCTTACAGCCCAGATAGGAGGAACACCTATAAGAGGAACCCCTACATAAGGCCTGCTGGTGAGAAATCCTCGAGCCGGGACGGCAAAACCTCACCCATTACTGTGAATACAATCAGCTCACAGGGCTTCGACAAGTCAAGGTTAACGATGAGGAAGACAAGAGAGGCAAGGTACCATGAATACACGCCTCTGACAGCTCCCATAGATCATATTTTCGAGGTTGGAGACAAGGCGAGACTCTTCCGGAAGCCCTTTCGAAATGGACCCCCTGGAA
Organism: Daucus carota subsp. sativus; assembly: GCF_001625215.2. Taxonomy (NCBI): domain Eukaryota; kingdom Viridiplantae; phylum Streptophyta; class Magnoliopsida; order Apiales; family Apiaceae; genus Daucus; species Daucus carota. Next base: position 10,755,203 of record NC_030385.2, on the reverse strand, counting down.
AGAAAGACCAGGGGAAATATTGTGCTTTCCACGACTTAAACGGGCATGACACGGCAGAATGTGTGCATCTCAAGGACCACATAGAGGTCCTAATCAGAACTGGGTACCTGACCGAATTTTTAGCCCAAGAGGCTAAAAAGTATAAGGAAAAGAAAGCTGAAAGAACAAGTAACCAGGAAGCCAACCGTAGCACTCGGGCTGGCAGTGTCCGAATGATTATCGGGGGACCCTTCGTGGAAGGCCAGGGACGCAGTGCTATGAAGAGATATGTACGGGAAGCCCGAGGGCCGCCCTTAACCAATGTGTGCCATCTGTCTGAAAGGCCTCCCAAAATGTTCAAAGGGGAGACCATGGACATTACCTTTACTGAGGGGGATGCACTCGCGGTACACCATCCTCATAGCGATGCCCTGGTGGTAACAGCCGTGATTGGAAATGTCAATGTGCACAGGCTTCTCGTCGACAACGGAAGCTCTGTCAATATCCTGGCCTACAGTGCGTACCAAAGAATGAAAATGGCAGATAAAGACATGATGGCCTGCTACAATGAATTGTATGGTTTCACGGGGAATGCCGTCCAGATTGTTGGAAGGGTAAGGCTCCCAATCACCCTTGGAGTAGAACCCCGGGCTACCACTCAAGTCGCAGAGTTCATGATAGTAAATGAGAACATCTCATATAACGGGATCCTAGGCAGACCTATCCTAAGGGACATGCGTATCGTAACCTCAATCTACCACTTATCGATGAAGTTCCCAACCCCCAACGGCGTAGGATGTGTGCGAGGATGTCAGGCTGACTCCCGAGAATGCTATAGCAGAGCTTTGAGATCCGCAGTGAAGGCCTGCAAAGAGATCCAATTAATGGACGGAGACATCCCCGAAAGCTGTTACAAGCAAGTGGAGATAGAGGAGGAACCCGAAACTAAGGCTCAGGGAAAAGTTCTGATGAAATTTGTGAAAGAGACCTGCAACATGGTGATCATTGTGCAACATCCGGGGGAAGACCCACACCTTGAAGCCTCACATGCCGTGCATAGAGGGCTTACCCTCACGGATGCACCTCTAGTGAAAAATATTGATACAGCTGAAACCCTGGTTGAGGGGATTGTGGAAGATGTGACTGACAGTGATTCTGAAGGGGCAAGTCGAAAGCAGCCCCAAAATAAAAAGCAAGAAAGTAAGTGCGAGGCACCTTGTGACTTCAACAGTGCTATGGTAACCTATGAAGTTGGAGACCACACACGGCTTCCCATTCATGAAATCCTGGGTACGCAACCCCAAGAGGGTGGCAACAAAGAGGTTACCGTTGAGATCGACCTCGACCCAAGGATGCCGGAAACTCAGGTGAAGACTGGAGCAACTGGGGATACCCTGTCCATCTTGGTGGATGAGTCCGACCCCTCTAAAGAACTAAAAATTGGGGAGCAATTGGGGCCGGACCTAAGGGAAACCCTGACCGCATTCTTAAAGAATAATTTGGACGTCTTTGCTTGGAACCATTCGGATATGATCGGGATTCACCCAAAAGTCATGTGCCACCGCCTCAATATTGACCCAGACAGAAAGGGAGTCAGGCAGAAGAAAAGGCCAATTAGTGGGGAAAGGGCTACCGCTCTTCAGGAAGAGGTAGACCGACTACTGAACGCAGGCCTAGTAAAAGAAGCTTTCTACCCTGCATGGCTAGCAAACCCGGTGTTGGTGAAGAAACCCAACGGAAAGTGGAGAACATGCATAGACTTCACTGATCTGAACAAGGCTTGCCCTAATGATAGCTTTCCGCTTTCTCGAATTGACCAATTGGTGGATTCAACTGCGGGGCACGCACTGTTAAGCTTCATGGACGCTTACTCGGGCTACAACCAAATCCCCATGTTCAAACCAGATCAGGAACATACCTCCTTTATCACTGATAGGGGGCTTTATTGCTATATAGGGATGCCGTTCGGTTTGCTGAATGCTGGGGCTACTTATCAAAGGCTGGTCAACAAGATGTTTAAAGACCGGATTGGGAAAACGATGGAAGTATATGTGGATGACATGTTGGTCAAATCAAAGGAAGCTTATGATCACGTAACACACTTGGCAGAGATGTTTGACATACTAAGGGATTACAGGATGAAGTTTAATCCCCAAAAATGCGTGTTCGGGGTCGAATCTGGCAAGTTCCTGGGCTTCATTGTCAATCACCGGGGAATCGAAGCTAACCCTGCGAAGATCAAGGCCTTAATTGAAATAAGGTCGCCTAGGAATGTGAAAGAGGTGCAATGCCTTACAGACCGGGTTGCCGCCCTAAACCGGTTTATCTCGAAGTCCTCAGACAAATGTAGAGAATTCTTTACAACCATAAAAAAGGGGCAAAAATTTGAATGGACGACAGAATGCGAGGCTGCCTTCCTAAAGCTGAAGGAGCAACTTGGAAGCCCGCCACTGTTGGCAAAACCAACGGAGGGTGAAGCCTTAATTCTTTACCTAGGGGTTTCCGAGTTCTCAATTAGCGCCTTCCTGATCAAGGAGGAAGAGCAAGCCCAGCAGCCGGTATACTACGTGAGCAAAAGGTTACTTGATGCTGAAACCCGTTACTCGAACATGGAGAAGTTAGCCTACGCACTAATTTTGGCTTCCCGTAAACTAAGGCCTTACTTCCAGGCTCATGATGTGCTAGAAATATTACCTTTTATCGCAAGCGCATGATCACCGTTTTAATATTTATGATTCGATCCACAGAGATTAAAATTATTTTTCGCAAACCCTTTACTTTAAATCTAGGCGAATTAGAAACTTAATTTTAGTGGAGAGGGTGTATTTTAAAAACTAATTTTCATTAACATAAGTTCAATTTAAATTTTAATCTAATTAACCTTAATAAATTACCAAACTTAATTAACAAGACTAATTTTACAAAATTAATCAACAAAAGCCAAAAACAAATATCGTACCAAAATTTCAACAACTAAACTACTCGATAACAAATTACTAGTCATAACAATTTCAGTATAAAGTTGGCAAAGCAAAGCAAATTAAAACCCTGAAGAATAGTCGCAGCTACAGGAAACAATAATCGGGAAACCACAAACACAAGACAAACGAACTAATATAAAAGAAAAACAACACCCAGACTCGGTGAAAACGGATTACTCAGAACTAAGTACTCAGCAGAGATGAAAACAAACTCAGCCCCGACAACTTAATACCAAAACCCAGAAAAGGACTCAGCTGGCCAAGCATTAAAAATCGAAATCGAAACATGACTCGCAAAAACCTGAATACAAAACCCAGCTAGTAACTCGGTATCGAACCTTGACTCGGAACTTTGTTTAAACATTAACTAACGACTCGAAACAGAACTCGGAAATGCAGCAAAGAAAATCGACTTAAACAGCGGATTAAACTACAGGACTCGATAGCGGACTCAGTACATGACTCGGCGGAGTTGACTCAGCAAATACAGAACAAGACAGCAGACTCGATGACAAGCACAACCCAGCTATTCGACATGACTCAGCTGATCAAACCCAGAACTACAGCAAACGCACAACTCAGGCAAATCGACTCAGCAGAGAACATTGTGAACTCGGGGAAAAAAAACAAACTCAGCTTAAACGAAATTGATGCAAACACACACACTCGAATTTAAACAAACGAAAACAGTGGCTCAAGTAAACAGGACAGCAGGAGTAAACTTAAAACCCAGCAACGAACTCAGGGCTGCGACTCAGCTTCATGACTAGAAACGGAACTCGAAACCAGGGCAGAAACACAAACGAAATCGACACAACTCGGCAAGAACTAAACAAACGAACTCAGCATTTAAAACAGAACAAAACCAAGACACACAACATCAAACCCAGAACTCACTATATTAACTCAGGACTGCACTCGACTCGGCTGACTCAGACGAATGAAGTGAACTCAGTAAGAGAAGAAGAAAACAAAACAGAGGAAAAGAAGGTTTATATGTTTGCGTCAAAAAGAAAAGGGGAGAGGGGTTTTGTCATTCGTGTCTTCAGAAAACAGAGCAGGTGAGTGTTTTATATTAAAAGAAACTGGACTCTAAGCTAACGAACAGGGTCAAATTTTTAATTAAAACCAAACTTTATCAACTCGAATAAATATATTAAAACTACTGCTCTTGAGATTTAAATAGTATAGCCTCGATTTCTAACAAGTCAAACCCCCACACAAATCATCTTTTGTGCTAGAGTTTTAATTTACTACCAAAAATTAAATCTAAAAAGTAAGAAATCTACACTTAATTAAAGCTTGGGTGAACTCTTCCTTTCCCAAAAGCTCTTGAGCATGGGGTGGTACTTGGAAGATTCATATCATTTTAGGCAAGAAAATGTAAAGAGACAAAATATAAACTAAAGGAAGATTTGCATTAAAATAAAAGTGTTTACAAATGGAGATGAGAGCATACAAATTAAAACTAGATCTAGACTATACTACCTACCAACTAGGAAAAGACTAGGTTAAAGATGATGATTACAAGTAAAGGAGGTGGGGGGGATTTATAGCTAGAAATGTAGGGTTTAGGGGTAGGGTGGCTAAATCTAATCCATCCATGTGTGATGTGTGTTGGGTAAATCATAGCCCTCCATGTGCCCCCTTGCTTGCCAACTCTCTTTATTTCTTCTTTTCTTTTCCTTTTCTTCTTTTTCTTGCATTTTCTCTTCTTTCTTTATTTATCTACAAATTCCTGAAATAAAATAATAAGCGATTAATACTACGAAAATAAACAAAAGATAGGCACTTAAATATGCAAAAATATGGACTAATCAAACTTCCCCATACCTATCTTTTGCTCGTCCTCGAGTAAAAATCAAAAGAAAAGAAAATAAACTAAGAAAACTAGATGCGATTCCTAGGCTCCTTTTCGTAGGCGTGACGGGTGATTTTAGGTTCACCAACCCGTTAAACTCGTAGACGATCTCTACAAGAGGAGTTTTGTCTCCTAAGGGTTTACAGAAGATATACCCATAAAATCTTTGAGACATTCTAGCAAGTGTCTACTCGACTCTACTCTAATTTCGTTGGTGTTAACAAAAAGCGTTTTTAAGGAAGATACGACTTAAAGACTCATCTACTAATAATCAAGATCCAGTTGCCTCTAATCTACTTGAATCGACACAAAAATTTACTAGAAATCCAAGGAGTGTAAATAATTTAAGGCCTTTGATGGATCCTAATCGTCTAAGAACACTTTCTCTTTTTCAACCAATTTTGAACTGACCCAATCTCTATCGAAACAAATGTCTAGCCAAACTTCACAAACTCTTATTCTTTTTCTTTTTTTCTTTTTTTTTTCTTTTTTTTTGCATTGACTTTATTTTGTCCGTTTTCTTAGGCAAACAATGTTACCCATGTAGCGAGCTTTGGGTCAGTGACTCCCAAACCAAACGGTCTTAGGGCACTAGGTTTTGAAATCCCCCTACGGACTTAATTGCTCGAGTAACAAAGGCCACAAAACGAGACTAGTCAATCTACTTTTGCCCATTTATCTAAAGATTTTATCTATAAAGAACAATGGGTATTGAAGTAGTTTATTCCTCTTTTCTTTTTTTTTCAATCTCTCTGTTTTTTTTTTCTTTTTTTTTTATTCGCAAAGGTTCGATTCGACATTGTTTCAACATGTGGGTTCTCTCTCAGGTATCGAATAATATCACTAGACAATCTCTCCATCAAAGGTCTTGTGCAAATGTGTGTGCCATCTTGGAATTACAAGTACAAATCGGTCAATACAAGTTTCAAAAAGACAACCTTACTCAATTACGTTCAAATCATCTAAAAGACATTACTTATATATACTTTTCGAAAACATGCTAAACACCAACTACTCCTAAAGTTCGAGTGAGGGAAAGACAACTTAGCTAAAAGAATCTCTATTTTTGGATTTTCTAATTTTTTTATTTTTTAGGGATTTTCATTTTTTAAGAATTACACTAAAGCCCTCCCCATACCTAAATCATGCATTGTCCTCAATGTATGCAAAAGAGAATTGAAATGAGAGAGTAAAGAGGAAAAATACCTGAATAGGAGATGAAGGGATTTTTATTAACTACTGAAGCAACTTACATGATCAAGGGTCGATGAGGTGGATGACCTCTTCCTCCGAATCAACAGGCAATTCTAAAAATGGTTTAAGACGTTGACCATTAACTTTGAAAACATTACCATTTTTAGGATCCTGAATTTCAACAGCACCGTGAGGAAACACAACTTGAACAATGTAAGGACCGTCCCATCTAGAACGCAACTTACCGGGAAACAAATGAAGCCTAGAATTGTAGAGAAGAACTTTTTGGCCGGGAGAAAAGGATTTTCTCAAAATAGTTTTATCATGGAAGGCCTTGCTTCTTTCTTTATAAATTTTAGCGTTTTCGTAGGCATCATTTCTAAGTTCGTCCAACTCGGTCAATTGCAACTTCCGATGACTACCGGCGGTGGGTAAGTCGAAGTTCAATTCTCTAATGGCCCACATGGCCCTATGCTCTAACTCAACCGGCAAATGGCAAGCTTTACCAAACACGAGTCTATAAGGAGACATTCCTAAGACGGTCTTAAAGGCGGTCCGATATGCCCATAAGGCATCTATCAACTTGGTGGACCAATCTTTCCTATTCGAGTTGACCGTCTTGTTAGGTCCAGATATGATTGTAGAAGGGGGGGGTTGAATACAATCAGTACCAAATCGTCGCGGAAGTTAATCTGATTGAATATGATTTGTTAATCAGATTATAATTAATTAATATAACAATGTTTGAAGTCGTTATATAATTAAAATGGTTCAGTTTTAATGTCCACTAAAGTTCGTAGAATAAATTCGACAGGGTATATTCTAGATTTAGTGATTAAAACAACCGGGTTATCAAAGCACAGAAAACTGTGGATATAACGATCAAGCAAGTTACGAACAACTTGAAAGCTTTACAAAATGCTTTGATTACAAAGTGAATGAACACTAAAAATGAAGGATGCAATGCCATATTTATAGGCAAAGCATTTGTACTTGTAAGACAATTGAAAGACAAGACAATTGAAAGTAGCAAAGACAAAGTAGCAAGGGCAAGACAATTTCAGATTGCCTTGCAAGCACAAGACACTGCAGAAAGACAATTTCAAGGCTCGCAAGACAATTCAGAGCTCGGTCAGACAATTTCCCTTCGGTCAGACAATCAAGGATTGTCTTGCTGATCTTCATTCGGTCAGACAATCTTTGATTGTCTTGGCAGAATGCATTCGGCCAGACAATTTAGATTGTCTTCCAAGTATCCAGTCGGTCAGACAATCTAATTGTCTTGGCAGAGCATACTCGGGCAGACAATCCAGGATTGTCTTGCTGAGTACCATTCGGTCAGACAATCAAGGATTGTCTTGTAAGCTAAGCTTCGGTCAGACAATCTCAGATTGTCTTGGCAGTTGGAAATTCGGTAAGACAATCTCAGATTGTCTTGCTGAGCTTGAGTGGATGATTGAATGTGATTTGTAGATTATATTTAAATAGAAAATTATCCACTTAATTAATTTAATCATATAAATTCATAAATTAAATTAATTCGAGAGTGAATTAATTTAACAAATAAATTACATAATTAATTTAATTATTTGAGAAGTGAAATAATAATCTATTAAATATTTAATCACCCATTCATCAGCAGAACTGCTTCCCGTCTTCTTTAAACATTAAAAACTCCGTCTTGATCAGTCGAGCGAACGAACCACCAACTCTGCTTGACTTCAAATATTCAATTTGAATAACTGATACACAGATGCACTGTCTGGTTCATCTGTATCTAGTTAAATCAAATATTCTTTGTCAAATAAACATTAAGAATTTGATTTGTTCGTCGAGTCTTCGTCTTGTAAGTACTTCTTCATTAAATGGAATCTTCTGATAAAATAAAGTATAGAAACTTTATATCTTCTGAACTCCTGGACGTGCCACAAAAGATTATTTGTGCACTGAGGCTTGAACATATTAATGAACTTCTTTCAGTGGTGTGCAGCAGCATCCTGGAATTTATCTGACATATAATTCCCATAAATCATTTGACGTTCTTCGTACGGATTCCGTTGACTTGCTATTTACTGAGCTTTCTTATCTGAGTTGAGTTGTACCTCTTTCAATACAAATAGGCTGAACATATGCCTTTCAATCTCCCCCTATTTGTTTGTTAACATAACATGCAAATTTCCTAGAGGATAACTCAACTAACAGATAAGACAAAGATTTAAACAATGGAATGTAAATAGCAAAAGTTTATGGCTTGCATTAAACATTAAACCATATTCATAATAGATTACAAAAGGATGTTCTTTGAACATATCTAACAAAATATCCTAATCAATCTATTCACTCAGAACGAGTGACTTCTCCTTCTTCAGCATCTGAACAGTGAATAATTGGAGTTGAAGGCTCATTCTGAGTAGGCTCTTCAGCTGCAGTGGATTCTCCACGCTTCTTTCTTTCACGAGCCAATGAGAGATAATATTGAACCTCAATATCCACAGGGTCTTCGATGAAATCTGCTGGCTGAGATTGGTTGATATACTTCATCTTCCTGAAGTATTGCTGAATATTTCTCCTTGTGCAGTAGTTCACAATCTCAGTATCAGCATCAGCTTTGGCCTTAGTAGCGAAGCCCTTGGTACGTAGAATAGTAGATACAAGAACCAACTGACTTACATCATACTTAAGAAGATGTTGGTGGTCCAGGTAGAAGGTTCCAAATTTCCTCTCGTGAATGAACTTGACACAGTAAGGCTTTCTGACAACTTGTGGACTGTTATGAATAGCACAATCCATAAGTTTGTCACGAAGGAGTTCATTCAGATTTGAACTGCGTCTGATCTTGTTACGTATCACCCAGATTTCAGTTAGAGATAGAAACTTGAATAGATCAATTGAGACCCTGAATGTTCCGTTTCTCTGAGTAGAAATAATGATCTCCCATTCATTGAGAAGATTCTTGACACCAATAGTTATATATTCTAACTCTAGAGCAAGAGCACGCATAAACATATCTTCATTAGGGTTAGCCTCTCTCAGGTCATAAATGAAGGATTTGAATTTACCATCATTGAAAGGTTCCCTTTGAGGTCCAGAGAGGATTTGCCTTGCAATATCCCAGCTTTCACCAACTTTCCTGGAGATATCCTCTCTCTTTTCCTTGCACTTGGCATCCCACAGTTTCTGTTTCTCCAGCTTGACCAACTCATCAGTTGTCCTCTTCTCATCCACCAGTTTCTGCAGTTCCTGAAGCTTTGCTTTGCTAGCTTCATGTTGAGCTTTAAACATCTTGACCTTTTCCATGTGCTCAGGATCTACAGACTGATCTTCATTGAAAAGAAAGCCTTCCTCGAAACGACCTTCTTCTTCAGCTTCAAAGTAAGCAGAATCAAATGCATCATCATCATCAACATCTTCAGGAATGTTATCATAATCCTGATTAGTGAATATGTTCTCAGTTTCAGGCATTTTGCCTTTAGATTTGCTAGCTGCAGAAGAATCCTTTTCACTTGCTCCTACTCCACCCTTATCACCCCTATCAGTATCACCACCATTGTCACCACCATTGCCACCACCACCAGCATTGCTGTCATCCTTATCTTTGTCATCCTTATCCTTCTCCCCCTTAGTTGAGGGATCCTCTGGAGTAGACTGAGATGTTGACGGATTGATCTTTAAGTGTTGAACAACTTGAGCCATAGTTCGCTCCAAGTTGTCAAGCTTCGTCAGACAGAGCTCCTGAGACTTATCAAACGTGTCCATCCTAGAGTGAATACCCTTGATATGAGCATCTAATTCCTGTTTGAGGGAAGAGAATGAGGGATCAACAACCTTTTCTTGTAGAGTCACCAACTCTCCACTTCTGAATCTTGCATTCTCAGCATTCAACCTTTCTATCTCAGCCCTGAGAGCAGCCATTTGTTCCTGTAACATATCTGTGTTGGTGTGTGCACTCACCTCACGAACACTCAAAGATTTGTCACTATCCTCTCGTGCATGTGTTTCGCTCGGTGTTTGCCTGATTTCACTCGTAGTTTTCACACCGTCACCAGTACCTGTATAGACAACCATAGTTCCCTGAGATGGAACTATAGGTTGTGAAGGAACAAATTGTCCTTCAGATGCCTGTGAGGGCTGATGTACTTGCAGGTTGCCAAGTATAGCCTGATCCAAAAAGAAAGAGTGATCAGAGAGTTTTTCATATGATAATTTTTGAATATCTGTGCTCTCTCTAAGTGAAGAATTAAAAGACAAAGGTTCAACTAGCGTGAGTGCTAGTTGTGTGCTTGACTCTTTACAGGATACCGCGGTCGGACGGCCAATTTCAATAAATGCATTCTGTGGAGAGAATGAATCTAGAGACTGTATATTTACCATGTCAGTGTCCAAATCCTTTTGGGAGGAAATGGATGTGGCTGCAGTTGTCTCCGGTTCTGCCACCCTTTGCTTCTTATGAGACAGAGCTGCGGGATCTCGTAAAAGTGCACTCCCACTCCGTTTCCGGGCTACCTTTCTAACAACTGGTGTATGAGTAGTGTCGGTTGATGTGTTTGACGAAGAATCAGTTGTTGAAATGGAAACATCAGCTTGGATATGAACCTGGGGGTTTTCAGGTTCAATGCTGGGAGGCTGGAAATCAAATCCAATATCACAATCAAAATCTGCAATATCAATATTAAAGGTATCAGTGAGATTAGAAAGTACCTGAGCTACCTGTAAATCTGTCCTGAAGTCCTGTAGCTCTGGATTGATAGCAGAGTCAGCAGGCAGTGGCTGAGAGGTTGATTGTGGTTGAGGAAAGGTATGTGTATGTGTATGTGAAGGTGTTGGTTCAGATTGAGAGGGAAGAATGGAGGCTTGTTGGTCTGGGAAGAAGTTGTATTGTGGAGGGGATTGTTGTTGAGATTGGTGAGGAGAATTGTATGATGATTGGTGAGGTGATTGTTGTGGTGAATTGTAAGGAGGGTTGTAGGGAGAGTAATGTGAGGATTGGCTGGATGATTGATAGTCTTGGAGTAGTTGAAGTGGTTGATAGTTTTGAGGAGGTGATTGTTGTTGCGGTTGTTCTTGTGGTTGAGCTTGTTGCTGAGCTTGTTGTTGTTGTTGTGGTTGATATTGTTGCTGTTGTAGAGGTTCTGGAACTTGTATAGGCTGAAAAGGAACACTGAATTGTTCGAGCATGAATGGAGTCACTACCAGTGGTACATTATCATGCTTTTTCTTGTTGACCAGCCTAGTTTGGATCTTGGCACATGTCCTCTGAATAGGAACAACAGGAGAATCGATGTACATGTGCCTATCATCAGCATTCATCTTATCATTCATAAACAACATCAGGAATCTGGGGTAGAAGCATTCAACTTTGTCATTCTTCTGAATTGATCTCTGTGAAACAGACCCCATCTTCCTGATTATCTCCCTCAGCAAAATCTTCCCAAAATTGATTCGTCGGTTGTAAGCTATGCTGAATCCAAAGATCTGCAGCATTGAAGATATATTTCCAAAATTCTTCCTATTTGTGGGAGCAAACACCTTGGCAAGGGTGTCAAAGAACACATCCCATTCAGCTTTCAGATTTCCCTTTGACATCTTCGGGAGAAAAATCTGACCCTGATAGTGAATATCTTGAAAGAACTGTCTCAATTCATCCTCTGAGGGATCTGGCTCAAAATTGTCCCTTGGAAGTCCTAAGATCCGGTTCACATCATCGACAGTGATTACAATCCTCTTCCGGTTAGGTAAATCCCCTATTATCTTGTAGTTTTCCAGGGTCGTAGAGTTGACAGCATTTGAGTAGAAGTCAAACAGAGGTTGCAGCTTGACTTGAATATCTGCAGTCAGTGCCGTACTGACTAAACTCTGTCTTGAAAGGAATCTGACCCAAGTCCGGAATCTATCAGAGCAATCATCAGGGTTGAGGCTGGCACAGTAGTTAGTCTCAGCAATCACAAACTCTCCGGCCATTTTTTAATAATTAAAAATTGAATTAAGCGAGAATTTTTCAAATTAAATGTGAATTCTCAAATGTCTCGCAAATTTCAACTATAAATTAGAGCTTAATTAATTAATTAATAATTCGAAATATTAATATAATATCGAATTAAAAGTTAATTAATTTAAATGGCACTTAATCAATTAATCCACAAGCTAGCCAAACAAACAAGTCCTTAATCTCAAATAACCCAACAAAGCCAAACGCGCCCTTAAATCCAAAAGCCCCAATTTCAAATTAGGAGCCCTAATCTCCAAATCAACTTCAAATCTGCAAATACTTCAATACAGAGGGCACACGCAAAGAATCTAATCCAGTCCAAGCTTCGAAAATAGCCAAAAACACAAGCTAATCACTACTAAAAACAGGTTAATTTTTCTTGAAAAATCGGCAGAGTTTCAACCTAAATACAGAGATTTAATCGAAACCAGCAAGCAAGAGCTTGAATAACCGTAAATCAGCAAGTTTTCGTGGTGAAACTTGAAAACCGAGAACGAACGTGTGTGTAACAGTGTGTGTATATGCGTGATGGAGAAGATGAAGTGGAGGCAAGACAAAACGAGATTGTCTTGCACGAATTGTCTTGAGACAATTATATACAAGCAGCAAGACAAACGCTGGTTTAAGTCTCGGTAAGACAATCTGAGATTGTCTTGCCGAGATTTTAACGAGGCAGACAAATCAAGTGTCAGTAAGACAATTTCTATTGTCTTACTGATACAAAAGCGGCAAAAAGGCAGACTCGGTAAGACAATGTAATTGTCTTGCCGAGTTGTTTGAGAATCAGAAAAATCGGTTCAGCAAGACAATTGGAGATTGTCTTGCCAAGCCAATCAGTAGACAAAGCAATTGTCTAACACATAATATGATTTTTGATTAAATTAAGAGATAAAACATTTTGCAATTAAAATCAAAAATCTATAATAAAAACAATACTATATATTACACATATATTTTGTAAATTTCAACTTTAATTAAATATAAATACTTATGACTTTAACTTTAATTCAATAAAATGAATTAACTTAAAATCAAATATTTATGCTTAATTAATTTTGAAAAATACAAAATAATTACAAATAATTATCTAAATGCTTGGGGAATATTACAGGGGAGTGTATGAGCACTTAGAAAATTACAGACTAATATACAAACATGCATAATTACTAAGAATATTATCAGATAACATACAGAAAATCATATAAAATCTAATAAAATAGATATAATTATACAGAAAATTCACAAAAATACATAAAAACATATAATGCATATGAAAAATATATACAAGAGAACTATGTCATATTTAACATCCCTAATTCACAAACCAGCTTAGAGAAAGTGGATTCATCCAGTGGTTTCGTGAAGATGTCAGCAATTTGCTCAGTCGTGGGTACAAAATGTAACACCACTGTACCATTCATGACATGTTCTCGTATGAAATGATACCTGATATCAATGTGCTTGGTTCTTGAATGTTGAACCGGATTGTTAGAAATGGCTATGGCACTTGTATTATCACAAAATATAGGAATTTTGTTTACTACAACACCATAATCATTCAGTTGGTTCTTGATCCACAAGATCTGAGCACAGCAGCTACCAGCAGCTATATACTCAGCTTCAGCAGTAGAGGTAGACACTGAGTGCTGCTTCTTGCTATACCAGGAAACCAACCGACGTCCTAGAAATTGACAGCTTCCCGACGTACTCTTCCTATCAATCCTGCATCCTGCATAATCAGAATCTGTATAGCCGGTTAAGTCAAAACCAGTATTCTTAGGGTACCAAATACCTAAACCAGGTGTACCCTTAAGATATCTAAAGATTCTTTTGACGGCTATAAGATGTGATTCCTTAGGATCAGCTTGGAACCTAGCACATAAACATGTTGCAAACATGATATCTGGTCTACTTGCAGTAAGATAAAGTAGAGAGCCAATCATACCTCGATAGCTTGTGATATCAACTTTCTTACCAGATTTATCCTGGTCAAGCTTTGTGGCAGTGGCCATGGGTGTCTTTGCCGGTGAAGAGTCTTCTAGATTGAACTTTCGAAGAAGATCTCTGACATACTTAGATTGGCAAATGAATATTCCATCTTCCTTTTGGCTTACTTGAAGACCAAGGAAGTAAGACAGTTCACCCATCATACTCATCTCATAATTACTCTGCATTAACTTAGCAAATCTCTTGCACAAGTTATCGTTAGTAGAACCAAATATAATATCATCAACATATATTTGTACAAATATCATATCCTTATCATGCAATTTGTAAAAGAGAGTTTTGTCTATGACACCTCTAGTAAAATTGTTTTCAATTAAAAACTCAGAGAGAGTGTCATACCATGTCCTTGGTGACTGCTTGAGTCCATAGACAGCTTTGAATAAAAAGTATACAAAATCAGCAAACTCTGGATTTTCAAAGCCAGGGGGCTGTTCCAGATATACTTCTTCTTCTAGCTTTCCATTCAGAAATGCACTTTTCACATCCATTTGGTATACCTTGAAGTTGGAGTGTGCAGCAAATGCAAGAAATATTCTGATGGCTTCAAGACGAGCAACTGGAGCATAGGTTTCATCGTAGTCAATTCCTTCTTCCTGAGAATAACCTTTTGCAACCAGTCTGGCTTTGTTTCTCACAACAATGCCATCACCATCTAACTTGTTACGAAAGACCCATCTAGCTCCAATTGTAGATTTTCCTTTTGGTCTTGGAACTAGGGCCCAGACTTCTTGTCTCTCAAATTGATTGAGTTCTTCTTGCATGGCAAGAACCCAATCAGGATCAGCAAGTGCTTCTTCTATTTTCTTTGGTTCTAAATGAGAAAGAAACCCAGAGAATAGGCATTCATTTGTCGTAGCACTTCTAGTCCTTACACCAACATCAGGATCACCAATAATTAGATCGAAGGGATGATCTCTGCTCCAAATCCTTTCCCTTGGAAGGTGTGTCCTTGATGATTCAGCTGTATTATCATTTGGCTGATGTGTATGACTAGTTGATCCACCAGCTCCCCCTGAGTTGTTGCCAGGATGACTTGATGATCCACCACTAGCATCAGTGGAATCTCCAGCATCATTGCCATTTCCTCCACCATTGCCTGGATCATTATCATTGTTGTCATCTCCTGTTGCAACCTCAGGTGGAATATCATCATCTGAATCAGAGTCTGGATAGTTGTCAAACTTCAGAGACTCAGATGGATCAGCAGATTGTATACTTGAAAGTTTAGTGTCATCAAATGTAACATTGACACTAACTTTCACTGACAGAGTATCAATTATAAAAACTCTATAAGCATTATTTGTATAACCAACAAAAATTGCTTCAGAAGCCTTTGGCTCAAACTTGTTCAAGTTCTCTTCACCATCCTTGAGAACATAACACTTGGCTCCAAAGACATGAAGATGTTTGACATAAGGTTTCTTGTTGTTATACAAATGAAATGGAGTTTTCATATGATCCTTGTTGATCAGAGTTCTATTCTGGGTGTAGCAGGCAGTAGACACAGCTTCAGCCCAAAAGTACAGAGGAAGCTTTGCTTCAGCAATCATAGTCCTTGCAGCTTCGATCAGTGTACGATTCTTTCTTTCGACGACTCCATTCTGCTGAGGAGTTCTTGGTGCTGAATACTGCCTTCTAATTCCCTTTTCAGAGTAAAAGTTGATTAGAGTTTGATTTTTAAACTCAGTTCCATTGTCTGATCTTACAGCTTTTACAGGAACACCTTTTTCCAACTCAACCAACTTGATATGATCAATTACTGTCAGGGGAGTTTCATCCTTAGAAGACAGGAAGTAAACCCAAGTAAATTTCGAGAAGTCATCCACAATGACTAAGGCATATCTTCCTCCATCAATAGATGCAACATTCACTGGGCCAAACAAATCCATATGCAACAAATGAAGTGGATCTGTAATGGTATTGATGGTTTTGCCTTTGTGAGATGCTCTCTTCGCTTTTCCTTTCTGACAAGCTTCACAAAGATCATCAGTTGAGAATTCCAGGGAAGGCAACCCTCTCACTAGATCTCTCTTGACTAGAGAGTTCATGGTTTTGAAGTTGAGGTGTGAGAGCTTCTTATGCCATAACCAACTATCTTCAGCAGACGCTTTGGCGTAGAAACAGTGAACTTCGTTTCCTGGTCCTGAAGACAAATCAGCTACGAATATATTGCCTTTCCTTATGCCACATAGTGAAGGACGCTTATCCTTGATATGTTTAATGATACATATCTCTTTTTCAAAATGAACATAATATCCTTTGTCACAGAATTGACTGACACTCAGGAGATTATGTTGAAGTCCTTCAACTATTGCAATATCTTCTATGATAATCCTTCCAATTTTGTACTTGCCATATCCCACAGTACGACCTTTGCTATTATCAGCAAAACTGACTGTAGGGCCAGCTCCTTCTCTTATGTCCTCCAGCAGGGATTTGTTGCCAGTCATGTGCATTGACGCCCCACTGTCAAGCACCCAGGTAACACGAACAACTCCACTGGCACCCTGCAAAAGACAACTTGATTAGACAGTCTTTGGGACCCACACTTGATTGGGTCCGGCAGTCTTAAAGAACTGATTTCTATTAGGTAATACAACAGAGCCTCTTGGACTGATACTTGGTTCAGACTTGACTGAACTTACTTCCTTAACAACAGCCTTATAAACCTTAGTTTTAGGCTTTGGAACATAAGTCTCCTTCCTAACATGAGTAGGACTAGCAGTCTTTGATCTAGCATGCTTGTTGTTTGTGTGTTGTCTAGGTGATGTGTTTTCATTTTTAGCATGCAAATTTTTAAAATAAGCAGACATCAAATTGAAAGCACAAGTCATACAATTATCAACACTACAAGATTTATGACATGCATCAAAAGCAGGAACAGCAGAAGTATCAGTCATAGTAGTAGGAACATCAATAGATTCTACTCTAACCTTGTTATCAGATTTAAAGTTCTCAGTAGAATAACACCTATTGTTCTTGTTCTTACTATTAACAAAATTATTGGGCTTGTTGAATTTAGTTCTCTCAGAGTTGACACCTAAACCAGCTTTAGGCAACCTAACATTGCCTTTCACTTTAATTGGTTTCAGGTTTGTCAGAATCTCATCTCTCATCTCATTACTCTCTTTCATTTTAAGGTCTTCCTGTTTTAGTTCATATCTAATGACAACAGGAGTCTCTAAAAGAGGTTCAGCTTCTGAGGTTTTAAACAAAGGTTTAAGGGAATCTTTCAAAACAAAAGGAATCCCTCTCTCTTCAGCGCTCTTCTTAAAAGGAGTAATGTTACTAGCCTTACCTACAGATTTGTTATAGTCAAAGCCTATTCCAACAGTTCTCTTGATCTCTTGTTTATCATTAAGTTCTTTGACTATTAAGGAGGCATCCTTAAAGGCTTTACATTTCACTTTCTCTTCGTCTAGCTGAAGTCTTAAAGCAATCTCACCTTTCTCTAGAACTTTGACTTTAGCACATTGTAATCCTAAATCCATAGTCAATTGTTCTATTTTAGGTTTTAATACTTTCATCTCATTCATTTTATAAGCATGAATTTCTAAGACTAAAGCATCAATTTTAAGATTAGCAGCTTTCATCCTTTTAATAGCATCATCTCTTTCAAGTCCTAATTGCATAAACAGTTTAGGGCATGTAGGATCTACCTGAAAGCTTCCAGCAGGAGGAGGTGAAGATGATCCAGTAGTAGCCATGAAAGCAACATTCCCTAGCTGCTCCTCTTCATCACTATCTGTATCATCCCAGCTTTTGCCTTCTGCCAGATAAGATTTGCTTTTGAAACTTTGACTTCCAGAAGTACCATGATGCTTTCTAACCAGTGCATCATACTTCTGCTTCAGCTCATCATACGAATCTTTCCTTTTTCCTTGAACCTTGGGCTGTTTGCATTCAGTTGCAAAGTGTCCAGGTTCACCACAATTGAAGCATTTGAACTTGCTTCTGTCGACCATCCCAGTCTTGTATCCTCCTTTGCTTGTAGAAGATGAATAGCCTCCCTTCTGAAACTTACTAACAGTAGGTTTGTATTTATAGGAAGGGTTCTTCCGGAATCTCATGTTTCCAAACTTCTTGGCAAACAGTGATAGAGATTGATCTTCTAACTGTTCAAGCTCTTCCATTGTATAGAACTCTTCGTCACCACTGGTAGAAGCAGTCTGACCCATCTCAGGTACAACAAATTCCTGAGTAGTCTTAGAAGGAATAACAACATCCTTCTTCTTTTCTTCCAGTACAGGTGACTCAACAACTAGAGCTCTCGAATGGTTCTGTGTTTTACCCCAGCCATATCTCTGTTTACTCTGAACTTGCTCCAGTTCATAAGTTTTCAAAACTCCGTAGAGTCTTTCCAGAGAAATCTCATTCAGATCTCTGCTTTCCCTGATGGCAGTGATTCTGTGTTCCAGATGTTCAGGAAGGGTTAAGAGAAACTTCATGTTGACCTCTTTCTTGTCGTAGAATTTCCCATTCAGATTTAAATTATTTATCAAATTATTAAGTCTGATAAATACTTCTGAAATCCCTTCACCGGGATGGGAACCAAACTGTTCATACTGAGCCATCAGTATCTCTTTCTTGTTTTCCCTAACTTCCTCTGAGCCTTCATTGATAATCTCTAATGTATCCCAGATTTGCTTGGCGTTCGTACAATTAACAACAGCATTGTACATCACTGGATTTAGAGATTCAACCAAGATTAGTTGAAGAGCATCATCTAAGTTCATCTGATCACTCTCTTCATCAGTGTACTCAGAAAGTTCTTTCGGAATGACCTGATGAGGTATCAACACACCATCCTCTTCGTGTGCTAATATGACCTTCATCGGAGTAGTAACACCTTTGTCCAAAATCCCGATGTATTTTCTGTTCGCAGTGCGGAGGAATAGGAACATGTGCCTTTTCCATAGGCCAAAGTGTTCCTGGCTGAACGGTGGGATTTTAATGCTACTGATCTTTTGCGTACTCATTTTTTTTAGAGATTTAAAGTGAATAGTGTTTGGAGAGATTTAGATTTTTTGAAAGAAAAATATTTTTAATCAAAATTAATTTTTGGAATAAAATTAATTCGAATAAAAAATATTTGGACGTTACAGAGTGTGTATAGGATCTGATACGGAAAAATGGTATCAACCGCTCTGATGCCAATTGTTAGGTCCAGATATGATTGTAGAAGGGGGGGGTTGAATACAATCAGTACCAAATCGTCGCGGAAGTTAATCTGATTGAATATGATTTGTTAATCAGATTATAATTAATTAATATAACAATGTTTGAAGTCGTTATATAATTAAAATGGTTCAGTTTTAATGTCCACTAAAGTTCGTAGAATAAATTCGACAGGGTATATTCTAGATTTAGTGATTAAAACAACCGGGTTATCAAAGCACAGAAAACTGTGGATATAACGATCAAGCAAGTTACGAACAACTTGAAAGCTTTACAAAATGCTTTGATTACAAAGTGAATGAACACTAAAAATGAAGGATGCAATGCCATATTTATAGGCAAAGCATTTGTACTTGTAAGACAATTGAAAGACAAGACAATTGAAAGTAGCAAAGACAAAGTAGCAAGGGCAAGACAATTTCAGATTGCCTTGCAAGCACAAGACACTGCAGAAAGACAATTTCAAGGCTCGCAAGACAATTCAGAGCTCGGTCAGACAATTTCCCTTCGGTCAGACAATCAAGGATTGTCTTGCTGATCTTCATTCGGTCAGACAATCTTTGATTGTCTTGGCAGAATGCATTCGGCCAGACAATTTAGATTGTCTTCCAAGTATCCAGTCGGTCAGACAATCTAATTGTCTTGGCAGAGCATACTCGGGCAGACAATCCAGGATTGTCTTGCTGAGTACCATTCGGTCAGACAATCAAGGATTGTCTTGTAAGCTAAGCTTCGGTCAGACAATCTCAGATTGTCTTGGCAGTTGGAAATTCGGTAAGACAATCTCAGATTGTCTTGCTGAGCTTGAGTGGATGATTGAATGTGATTTGTAGATTATATTTAAATAGAAAATTATCCACTTAATTAATTTAATCATATAAATTCATAAATTAAATTAATTCGAGAGTGAATTAATTTAACAAATAAATTACATAATTAATTTAATTATTTGAGAAGTGAAATAATAATCTATTAAATATTTAATCACCCATTCATCAGCAGAACTGCTTCCCGTCTTCTTTAAACATTAAAAACTCCGTCTTGATCAGTCGAGCGAACGAACCACCAACTCTGCTTGACTTCAAATATTCAATTTGAATAACTGATACACAGATGCACTGTCTGGTTCATCTGTATCTAGTTAAATCAAATATTCTTTGTCAAATAAACATTAAGAATTTGATTTGTTCGTCGAGTCTTCGTCTTGTAAGTACTTCTTCATTAAATGGAATCTTCTGATAAAATAAAGTATAGAAACTTTATATCTTCTGAACTCCTGGACGTGCCACAAAAGATTATGTTAGATATAATTGATGATTACTAATGTTCTTAAGGTTTGTTTTAGAACAGGAATCATCAGAGTTTAAACTGGAAGCTGATCAGAGTTTAGTAAAGTCTGACAGAGTTTGATAAAGTCTGATCAGAGTTTACATAGTCAAGACTCGACAGAGTATACACGTGGAAAGAGCTCAGAAGCGGATATACTTCAAGGAAGGATAGAAGCTGAGGAGTGATTTGCTGACTATGGAAACTAAACAGAAAACTGGAGCAATCTTTGATTGATAGATTCATTAGCTGATTTATAGGATATCAAATCAGAGATTGATTCTGTAACTGTGTCTATATAAACACAGATTAGGGTTATTCTATATGAGTCAAGTTATCGAGTATATTGTTAAGAACCCTAGCAGCTCTTGGTGATAGAATATAAATCACTGAGAGAGTTTTTGTAACCATCAAGATTTGTGAATATAAGAGTTTACTGCTTTCGATCTCTTATATTGTCATACTGTATTACATATTGTGATCACTATATTATTATATATAGTGAATTAATAGGACCTAACAAGTGGTATCAGAGCCAGCTCTGTTAAGATTACTACAGTGAGATCTTAAACACAATCATGTCTGAAAAATCACAAGCTTCATCCTTTAGAGTCCCAACCCTTAAGGCATCTGAATATCCAGTCTGGAAAGAAAGAATGATCATATTCTTAGACTCTGTTGATCCAGAATACCTCGACCGGATTTATGATGGACCACATATGCCCACCAAGCTCTCTGTTGGGATTGCAGATGAACCTCAAAAGATGGTTCCAAAAGAAAAGAAAGATTATACTCCAGAGGACATCTCATCTATCAGTAAAGATGCAAAGGTGAAGCATCTGTTGCATAGTGCCCTTGATAATGCAATGTCAAATAGGGTGATTGGGTGCAAAACTGCTAAACAAATCTGGGATGCTCTGGAAACCAGATGTCAAGGAACTCAGGCCATTAAGAAAAACAGAAAAACAATCCTTACACAGGAGTATGAGCACTTTGACTCAAAATCTGGTGAGTCCCTGACAGATCTGTATGACAGATTTGTCAAACTGCTGAATGACTTATCTCTGGTGGACAAGGAATATGATCTTGAAGACTCAAACCTCAAATTCCTTCTAGCTCTTCCTGAAAAATGGGATTTGAAAGTCACTACAATAAGAGACAATCTTGATCTTGGAGAAATGTCTCTTGATGATGTTTATGGAAGACTGAAGACTCATGAACTTGAGATGGAACAGAGGAGCAAACGACATGGAGGAAAATCAAAGTCTGTTGCTCTGAAAGTTCAAGAGGAAGCTGCTAAGAGCAAGGGAAAAGCTCATGTCACAAAGTCTGACATTGAGACATCAAACTCTGATGACTCAAACTCTGATGTTCCCTCAGACTCTGAAGAAAGTGATGATGAGATGATGCAGTTAGCAGCATTGATGGTGAAGAGCTTCAAGAAGTTGGCCTACAAAAAGTTCAACAAAGGCAAAAGTTTTTCAAGGAAAGACAGAAACTCTGACAGAGTTTATGACAAGAAAAACTTTAAGAAGAATGAGGGCAAAGAAGGAAAAGCTGGAAAAGCTGACAAGTATACCTGTTTCAACTGTGGTGAAAAGGGACACTTTGCATCTGAATGCAAGAAAGCCAAGAAGGAAAAAGAAAAAGCCTTTATCACCAAGAAAGGAAACTGGACAGATACATCTGATTCAGAAGAAGAAGTCAATTATGCTCTAATGGCAAACACTGACAACAACACTGAATCTCCTGCTAAGGTACCTCACTCCACTCTTGCCTTTGATACTGAAGATATAACTGAGTTAAGATTGTTTCTTAAAACTTTACATATCAGTTTTAGAGATCAGACTTTAGAGAATGAAAGATTAAAATCTGAAACTCTGAGTGTAAAGAAAAGGAATGATTTTCTAGAAAAAGAATTAGTTCAAATGTTGGAAGTTCAAAAAGAAAGAGATGATGCTGTCATTGTCAAAGATGAATTATCAAAGAGGTATGCATCTCTTCAATCAGAACTTGCCAAGGAAAGAGAGATCATTAAAACATGGACTAATTCAGGCAAAACTACTCAGGATATCTTAGGTAGTGGAAACTGGAAGAAAGGACTAGGTTACACTGATAACTCAGAAGCTGAGTCATCAAAAACAGAGTTTGTTAAGACTCAAAAACCTAAGGTTAAACCTGTTAAATTTGTTGTTGAATCCTCTAAGCCTAAACAATGTAGACCAAAATCAGAGATTAACAACAATTTAAAATCTGAAAAGCCCAAACAGGTTAACATAGGACTGATGACTCAGAAACAGCTTAAACATAAGCTTAAAGAGGTAAAGTCTGATGACAGAAACAAGGAGCCTAGGAAAAATAGAAATGGCAAAATTGGCATAGACAAGAGTAATAACTACATGCCTGTTCCAAATGCACCTAGGAAGACATGCCATAACTGTGGTAATACTAATCATCTTGCTAATTTTTGCAGGAAGAACAAGGACATTAACTCTTTACCTACAAAGTCTGGAGTTAGAAAAAGTAGTATTAGATATAAACCACAAGATCCTTGTTTTCATTGTGGTAGTTTATGGCATTCTATTTATACTTGCAAAGAATATCATAGTTTGTATTATGATTATTATCAATTGAAACCTTCTTTAAAGGTTAATAAAAACTCTGCAAGTACAAACTCTGTTTCCAGTACAAACTCTGTTGCAAAGTCTGTTAGCTCAAACTCTGATAATAATACCGCTGCAAAAGCTAACAAACTTAATAAGGCCAAGGGATCCAAGCAAGTCTGGGTCCTTAAAACTAACAACTAGTGGTCTTTATGATTGCAGGGCAACAGGAAGAATATCCTAGTCTTGGACAGTGGATGTTCAGGACACATGACTGGAAATAAGACCCTGCTGTCAGAGTTTGTGGAGAAGGCTGGCCCAAGTGTTTCTTATGGAGATGGCAACATAGGAAGGACTCTGGGATATGGCAACATCAATCTTGGAAATGTCATCATATCAAATGTAGCTCTTGTTCAAGGGCTGAAACACAATTTACTCTCTGTCAGTCAGATCTGTGACAGAGGATATCATGTTGATTTCTATGAAGAACACAGTGAGATAGTAAGCAAGTCAACAGGCAAAGTGGCAGTAACTGCTCACAGACATGGGAATATTTATGAAATCCACTTGCCTACAAACTCTGAAGGAAAAGCAATTTGCTTGTCTACAAGGATCTCTGCAGAAGAAAGTTGGAAATGGCACAAGAAGCTTTCACATCTAAATTTTAATTCCATAAATGAGCTTATAAAGAAAAAGCTTGTGAGAGGACTCCCTGAATCACTACTGACATCTGATGGATTGTGTGATTCATGTCAAAAAGCCAAGCAGAGAAAGACATCTTTCAAGAGTAAGACTGAATTCTCAATAAACAAACCATATCATCTTCTACATGTTGATCTATTTGGACCAGTCAATGTACCATCCATTGCAAGGAAGAAATATGCTCTTGTCATTGTTGATGAGTATACTAGATACACTTGGGTATATTTTCTTCACTCTAAAGATGAAACAGCCTTGCATCTGATGGATCATGTGACACAACTGGATCATGGATCTGAAGACAAAGTGAAAATCATTAGAAGTGATAATGGAACTGAGTTTAGAAATTCAACAATGGAAGAGTTCTGCAAAGAAAGAGGTGTAGTGCAACAGTTCTCTGCACCTGGTACACCACAGCAAAATGGTGTAGTTGAAAGGAAAAACAGAACTCTTATAGAAGCTGCCAGAACTATGCTTGATGAGGCTAAATTGCCCACTTATTTCTGGGCAGAAGCTGTTCAAACAGCTTGTTTCACTCAAAATGCAACCTTGATTAATAAGCTTGGCAAAACCCCATATGAGATGGTGAAGAAAAAGAAGCCAAATCTGAAGTATTTTCATATATTTGGGTGCAAATGCTTTGTATTGAAGACTCATCCAGAACAGCTTACCAAGTTTGATTTAAAAGCTGATGAAGGTATTTTTGTAGGTTATCCTCTAATAACAAAGGCCTTCAGAGTCTACAATCTGAGAACCAAGGTCATCATGGAATCCATACATGTGTCATTTGATGACAAAAGAATTATGGGCTTAGCAGATATGGATGATCATGAAGAACTGCATTTTGAAAATGAAGAAATATTCTCTGATTCAACAAACTCTGATGAACAGTCAAACTCTGACTGTGAACAAAATACAGCAAACTCTAGTAAAAATTCACAAGCTCATAATGATGAAGCAATTGCTGAGGGGGAGCATCAGAATGTTCCAGACCCTACCCAAGCCTCATCAGAGAATGCTGACTCAAACTCATCAGAGAATACTGATTCAAACTCTGATAGCACAGACTTAGGGGGAGCTACAGAGAATGATCAACAGAATCAGGAAAGCATGGATCAAGGGGGAGGATCCAATGATGAAAATGGTCAACTTCCACATGCTAGGAAGTGGACAAAATCTCACACACCTGATTTAATAATTGGCAATCCAGAAGCAGGTGTGCAAACAAGGACAGCTACAGCAAATGAATGTTTACATCATTGCTTTCTGTCACAAACAGAACCCAAAAAGGTGGAGGAAGCTCTTCAAGATCCTGATTGGATTCAAGCAATGCAAGAAGAGTTAAATGAATTTGAAAGAAATAAAGTCTGGACCCTAGTACCAAGACCTAAAGACAGATCCATAGTTGGTGCAAAATGGGTGTTCAGAAACAAAACTGACAGTGAAGGTGTCATTACAAGGAATAAAGCAAGGCTTGTGGCAAAAGGGTATTCACAACAGGAAGGTATTGATTATGATGAGACATTTGCTCCAGTTGCAAGATTGGAGGCAATTAGAATCTTTCTGGCCTATGCTGCACACAAGAAATTCAAAGTATTTCAGATGGATGTCAAAAGTGCTTTTCTAAATGGGAAACTGGATGAAGAGGTATATGTTGAACAACCTCCAGGTTTTGTGGATCCAAAACATCCAGACTATGTCTACAGGTTGGACAAAGCACTTTATGGACTAAAGCAGGCTCCAAGGGCATGGTATGAAACTCTAGCTCAATTTCTTCTTGAAAGTGGATTTACTAGAGGTACCATAGATAAAACTCTGTTTTATTTGAATCATGGTAATGATCTGCTTTTAGTTCAAATCTATGTTGATGACATTATTTTTGGCTCCACTAATGCTAAACTCTGTCAAAGATTTGCCAAGCTCATGCAGTCTAGGTACCAAATGAGCATGATGGGGGAACTCAGTTATTTTCTGGGTTTACAAGTTGAACAGACTGAAGATGGGATTTTTATAAATCAAGCCAAGTATACCAGAAATCTTTTAAAGAAATTTGGTATGCAAGACAGTTCTGCTGCAACTACTCCTATGGCAACAGCAACAAAACTAGACAAAGATACTGGTGCATCAGTGGACATCACAAACTATAGAGGAATGATTGGATCATTGCTTTATCTGACTGCAAGTAGACCAGACATTATGTATGCCACATGTCTATGTGCAAGATTTCAGGCAGATCCAAGAGAACCTCATCTGATTGCAGTAAAAAGGATATTCAGATATCTCAAGGGAACCACATCATTGGGACTATGGTACCCTAGAGAATCAGATTTTAGTCTTATTGGATACTCTGATGCAGATTTTGCAGGTTGCAAAATTGACAGAAAAAGCACAAGTGGGAGTTGTCAATTTCTAGGTGGAAGACTAGTTTCTTGGTACAGTAAGAAGCAGAAGTCCATCTCAACATCAACAGCAGAATCAGAGTATATTGCTGCAGGCAGCTGTTGTGCTCAAATTCTTTGGATGAAGAATCAACTGTTGGACTATGGGTTATCCTTCTCTAAAATTCCTATTTATTGTGATAACCAAAGTGCTATTGCTATGACAGGAAATCCAGTTCAACATTCTCTGACAAAGCACATCAGTATAAGATATCATTTTATAAGGGAGCATGTGGAGGAAGGAACTATTGAACTTCACTTTGTTCCTACTGAACAGCAGCTAGCAGACATTTTCACCAAGCCATTAAGTGAAGCAACTTTTACTAGGCTGGTGAATGAGCTAGGAATGATATCAGGAACTGAGTAAACATATTGGTTAGATCTTTAAAATTTAACTTGTCAAATTTACCATATGTATTACTCACACATCTGCCATGATATACTCTGATTGATAAAATCTGATGACATTCTCTGATAATATACTCTGTTTGCTTTACTCTGATAACATTCTCTGACAATATTCTCTGATGCTTATAAAACTCTGATTCTTGATAAGTGATCTCATTTTTATCTTCTCTGAGACAAATGACCTATGAAGATACCATGAAGCATGTTCTGAATGAGTAATCATGAATCTCAGCTAAGTTCCTTAATCCTGATCTCAATTTTGTGCTACACTAGTTCACCCTATGCATGCTGATATCATTGAGACTCTACTACTTCACATATCTTAATTATAAGTGAGACTGATTAATTTAAATTTTCTCTCATATACTAGACAGTGATTATAAACTCTGATGCTTTTGGTTACTTGAGACAAAACCCCCTGAAAAATAAGCATGGTACTCCTTTGAGATCTTAGATGTTAATATGACAGTGACTGGGAAGAACCAAACATTTGCTGGTATTAAGTAATTGCTAAGATTTTATAATCTATGGTGACCAGTCACAATCTCTGATTACTGGAGAAATACTAATGCAATAGTATATTTAAAGGTCGTGCCTCACTCACACTGAGAAGCGTCCTGAGATGAGAAAAAAAAAAAAAAAAAAAAAAAAAGGGGGGGGTAGATTATTTTATTGATTATCTTCAGAGTATGTCCTAGTCTAAGTTTTGAGAGTTTGAATAAATTATTCAAAGTCTACCTTATAATTACGAAATTGTGAAATTTTATATTCTCTGATTTAACATGACCACACACACATTTCACAAGCACATTATTGAGCTATGGATTTTAGAACAAACTCTGATTTATTGATGAATATTCTGAAAATTATGTCTTTATTCTGAGGTTCGCAGAAATTTATTTTCTTTGACTTAAATCTCAGAGTTTAAAATTCGAGAGATTTGATCTTGATTTTTTTTAATATCTTGTATTTTTCAAGAGTTCAAATATTCAGAGAATGTGAAGAGAATGTGTTTCAAACAGATGTATTATTAGTGGGTTTCCATGCAAAACATTTTAATAGGAGAACGTGCAATCAGCATTTATTACTGCGCATGTTTTACTGCACTCATGATTATTACTCTCGTTTCTCCATCCCACTAACACTCATCTACCAGTTACATTTTGACAGGTGTCTAATTGAACAAAAAGCCCATGCGTGTTCAGTTAAACAAAATCTGAAGAGTTTTTCAGATCAGATTTTATTGCTTATTATTCAATTTTACACTTACTCTCTACATTCACCTTCTAAACAAAACTCTTACACTCTGTTCTCTGCAATTCAAATCTTCATCTACACACTTCCTCAAACATCTTCTTCTCATAATCTCTGTTCTAATGGCCACTACAGCTTTTATCTTGGCAGGTGTTGAATTCGTTCCTAATAACTATGCAGCCATCCTTGACACTGCTGAAGCCCCAAGGGATTATCATCCCTTTCAGCGATTCTTGGCACAGAGTGTCATCGGTACCGCTCTCACCGCTCCCGCAAGACTTTCAGGAAGCCAAATCATCAGCTTTTGGAACTCGGGTACATATGACAATGGTGGTGCAGATGGATCACCATCAATTGTGTTTTCCTATGACGGGGACGAGTATGCAGTTACTCCAGCAACAGTTCGTCAGGCACTCAACTTGCCAGAACATCCTGCGTACATTACCAATGGAGATGCAAATCTCAGGACAATGATGCTGCAGTTGGAGAAGTGGATTTTGATGCTGCAGATGAGATCAAACCTTTTAAACTTCATAAAAGGGCTTTTAAGGATCTCATATCTAAAGATGAGAAGAGACCAGTTCTCAGACCTCTGCAAATCCCAGCTCCATTCAGAGCAAGGCTGAACCTTCCTCAGGAACCACAACAACAGCCTCAACAACCTCAACCACAACATCCAACCTCTCCCACAGTCACCAGAAAACCAAGATCATCAACTACAAAACCATCCAAATCCACAAAGTCTGATGACCAACCCTCTACAACCAAAACCAGACAAGTTCTAAAGACAAAGTCTGATAAACCAGCACACTCTGATGCTGCAAACTCTGATCATGTCCACAGTGAAGCTGCTTCTCCTCCAAAGCAGAAGAAAAGAAGAAGACTTGTTGCAGCATATGAATATGAAGATCTAGAAACTGCACAAGTTGCAAACTCTGAACCTACTCCAACACCAGTCTCTGAACCTGTTCACACCACTCCTCAAAAGCCACCAAGATTCAAAAGAAGAGCAAACAAGCCTAAGAGGCCAAGGGTGGAAATCACTGAAATCACAGACTTCACAGTTGAGGAAGAGCATACACCATCAACTCAAGCTGCTGAACAGTGTCAAGCTCTAATGGTAGAATCAAATCAAATCAAATCAAAGGATGACCATGATAGAATCAAATCAAGAAAAGATGTCCAAACAGCTTGAAGCTATCCAAACTTCACTTTCTCTGATCACATCAATTCTGATTCCTGATGAGGATGATGTCAAAAAGGGGGAGAGAGTAGCTAAAGTCAAATGCAAGTCTACTCATCAAACTCTGAAGAGAAAGAAGAATGATGATGATGATGATATGGATGACTTCACAAAGCACAAGAGATTTCAAGCAGGAACTGGTGGAAGAGTTTCAAACTCTGACAGTCAGAAACAATCTAAGCAAAGCACAAAGTCTGGTCCAACTCACAACATCACATCTGGATCTAAGCAAAGACCAGTGACTGGATCAGACAAACCCATGACTGATGAAGAGCTTGCCAGATTGGTTTTTGAACAAGAAAATCCAGAAGCAAATTTGGATTTGGAGTTGATTGCTGCAGAGGAAGCTGAGCTGAAAAAGGAACATATTGAAGCCATAAACTCTGGAAAGATCCAAGAGCCTGCAAAGTCAACTACCAAGCCAAAAGAAAAGGGCATACTGATAAAGGAAACCACTGTTGCTGATCAGAGTTTGTCTGTCAAAAAGATATACTCTAAGGATGAGTATACATCTAAGGGCAAAAACAAAGTGGATGAACATCTTGAGAAAGGATTCACTCTGAAGAAATCTACAATCTCTGACAAGGATCAAGTTGTAAAGGAGAAGATAACAGAAGCTGCAATCTCTGACAAAGCTCATGTTGCAGAACCTCAAAAAGAAAAATTGACCTCTGACACAGCTCAAGTCAATAATGAAGCAAAGAAAGACACAGTCTCTGACAAAGCTCAAGCTGTGTTCAAACCAACAACTACTCCACTGGCTGGATTTGCAAAGCCTACTCTGATGACTGAAATAAGTTTTGAAAAAGGCTCAATTAAACCATTTTCTCATCAAAAAGCAGGAAGAGATAAAGGAGGGCTGGGATCCAAGTATGAAAAATTTGATCAGAGTATAGGATCAAGACCAGATGACCCCTCATCTCTCTGTGCTCCCAAGACTGGAGTATTGCAAGACAGAATGGACAAACTTGATTCAGTCCAGTTGGTAAAGAATGACAGAGGAGATAATATCCTTATCTACTTCATGTCTGATGGAACAGTGTTTAGAGTACTTGAAGCAGATCTATATGCTAAACACTGGGAAGAATTGAGATATGTATCATACATATTTCAAGTGAAGAACAAGTCAGGACAACACATCTCCAACCTGCTTAAAGATCAAATCAGAAGAAAGATGGGGATTACAGGAAATAAAAATGCTGGACCTTTCATTCCTAAATACCTCAATCATAAAGGACAGCTGGTGGAGATGAAGAAAAATTCAGCAAAGATTGAAACAATAGGTGGAATCAGAACTCTTGCATTTAATGAAGAGTCTGATAAAGCTTACAATATCAGGCTGGATAGGGACTTGAAGAAGAACAAGATTTATGATCTCAGAGCTGCAATTTATCAAACTGGAGTTTCAGATCCAGAGCTGAGAGAGATCAAGAGACAAATGATTGCAGTGCTTGAAGAAGCTGAGAAAGAACTCCTCAGAGAGTATCTAAAGACAGCAAATGGTATCTATGCAGTTAAGGAGTAAAGTATCTGTAAGTTTTAAAAGTTTTCTGTTATACAGTTAAACTCTGTTGCATTTGACTTAAATGTTTTGACATCATCAATTATCTGTTAACTTGCACATAACTTATTCATGCACAAGTTGGGGGAGATTGTTAGATATAATTGATGATTACTAATGTTCTTAAGGTTTGTTTTAGAACAGGAATCATCAGAGTTTAAACTGGAAGCTGATCAGAGTTTAGTAAAGTCTGACAGAGTTTGATAAAGTCTGATCAGAGTTTACATAGTCAAGACTCGACAGAGTATACACGTGGAAAGAGCTCAGAAGCGGATATACTTCAAGGAAGGATAGAAGCTGAGGAGTGATTTGCTGACTATGGAAACTAAACAGAAAACTGGAGCAATCTTTGATTGATAGATTCATTAGCTGATTTATAGGATATCAAATCAGAGATTGATTCTGTAACTGTGTCTATATAAACACAGATTAGGGTTATTCTATATGAGTCAAGTTATCGAGTATATTGTTAAGAACCCTAGCAGCTCTTGGTGATAGAATATAAATCACTGAGAGAGTTTTTGTAACCATCAAGATTTGTGAATATAAGAGTTTACTGCTTTCGATCTCTTATATTGTCATACTGTATTACATATTGTGATCACTATATTATTATATATAGTGAATTAATAGGACCTAACAGATTATTTGTGCACTGAGGCTTGAACATATTAATGAACTTCTTTCAGTGGTGTGCAGCAGCATCCTGGAATTTATCTGACATATAATTCCCATAAATCATTTGACGTTCTTCGTACGGATTCCGTTGACTTGCTATTTACTGAGCTTTCTTATCTGAGTTGAGTTGTACCTCTTTCAATACAAATAGGCTGAACATATGCCTTTCACGTCTTTTCTAAGATTTGCTTAATTTGCCGGTTTGAAACCTCTACTTGGCCACTAGTTTGAGGATGATAAGGGGTAGCAAGCCTATGAGTGATGGAGTACTTCTTAAGAAGTGACTCGAATTGACGATTCTTAAAATGCGTCCCTTGGTCACTAATGATAGCCCTAGGTGTACCAAATCGAGAAAAGATATTCTCTTTAAGGAATCGAAGGACAACTTTGTTGTCATTGGACCGGGTCGGGATGGCTTCTACCCACTTAGAAACGTAATCAACCGCGAGAAGAATGTAAAGGTGGCCAAATGAACTAGGAAATGGGCCCATGAAATCTATGCCCCACACGTCAAAGAGCTCTATAACAAGGATTGGGCTCATAGGCATCATGTTCCTCCTAGTGATTCTTCCTAGATGTTGACACCTACTACAAGCGGAACAATACTCAGCGGCATCCTTAAACAAACTAGGCCAATAAAAACCGCATTGGAGGATTTTAGCGGCGGTCTTTTTTGCACTAAAATGACCTCCACATGCTTGATCGTGACAAAACGAGAGGATACTATGAAACTCACTATTTGGGACACACCTCCTAATGATTTGGTCGGGACAATGCTTAAAGAGATACGGGTCGTCCCAAAAGAAATGTTTCACTTGAGAAAAGAACTTGGCTTTATCATTCTTGGACCATGTCGAGGGAATGTCACCGGTTGCTAAGTAATTGACTATGTCGGCGAACCAAGGAAGAGTGGAAATCGAGAGAAGGTGATCGTCGGGAAATGACTCGCTTAAGGGCAAGTCGTTAGTGGATTCAACCACTAATCGAGAGAGGTGATCGGCGACAACATTCTCACAACCTTTCTTATCCCTAATCTCTAAGTCAAACTCTTGGAGCAACAAAATCCATCTAATTAAGCGGGCTTTTGAGTCTTTTTTAGAGAAAAGGTACTTGAGAGCGGCATGGTCGGTGTAAACAATGATTTTGGACCCGATAAGATAAGAGCGGAACTTTTCTAAGGCAAAGACTGCGGCTAGAAGTTCCTTTTCGGTGGTAGAGTAATTGAGTTGGTCATCATTTAAGGTCTTACTAGCGTAGTAAATGACATGAGGCCTCTTATCTATTCGTTGTCCTAAAACCGCTCCTATGGCATAATCGGATGCGTCACACATAAGCTCAAAAGGTTGACTCCAATCGGGAGACTTCATGATCGGGGCCGAAGTCAATTCTCTCTTAAGGTCTTCGAAGGAATGAACACACTCGCTTGTGAATTCGAATTTGACATCCTTAGCTAGAAGGTTGGTCAAAGGTCGGGCCTTTTTGCTAAAATCTTGGATGAATCTACGATAAAATCCCGCATGTCCAAGGAAAGAACGAATTTCCTTAACGGACTTGGGAAGAGGGAGATTAGCTATTAGGTCGACCTTAGCCTTGTCTACTTCGATTCCTTTTTCAGAAATTTTGTGTCCTAAAACGATTCCCTCCTTAACCATGAAATGACATTTCTCCCAATTTAACACTAGATCCGTTTCCTCACATCTTTTCAAAACTAAGTCTAGATTGTTAAGGCATTGGTGAAAAGATGGTCCAAAGATGGAAAAGTCATCTATGAAGACCTCTAGAAAGTCACCTATCATTTCCGAGAAGATGCTAGTCATGCACCTTTGGAACGTGGATGGGCCCGTGGTTAGGCCGAAAGCTAGACGTCTATAAGCGAAAGTTCCAAAAGGGCAAGTGAAGGTGGTCTTTTCTTGGTCCTCGGGTGCGATTGGGATTTGAAAATATCCCGAGTAACCATCTAAGAAGCAATAAAAGGCATGACCCGCTAACCTTTCTAGCATTTGATCGATGAAGGGCAAAGGAAAATGGTCTTTCCTAGTGACGGCATTGAGCTTCCTAAAGTCTATACACATTCTCCAACCGGATTGGACACGGGTTGGAACTTGCTCATTGTTCTCATTCGTCACTAAAGTGATGCCCGATTTCTTAGGCACTACATGGACGGGACTTACCCACTTGCTATCGGAAATGGGATAAATGATCCCATTGTCTAAGCACTTAAGAATTTCTTTCTTAACTACCTCCATCATGGGAGGATTCAACCTCCTTTGAGGTTCTCTCACGGGCTTTGCATCTTCTACCAAATGAATCCTATGTTGGACAATCGCCGGGCTAATTCCTTTAATGTCCGAAATGCTCCACCCTATGGCTCCCTTATGCTTTCTAAGGATTCCTAAAAGTTCTTCCTCTTGTGACGTAGTCAAATTAGAGGCAATGATAACGGGATAAGACTCGTTAGGGCCTAGAAAAGCATACTTAAGAGTGTCGGGAAGAGGTTTGAGTTCTACTTCCGGCGGTTGTGACTCAACGGTTTTCTTAGGTAAAGGCAAATGCTCGGGTTCAACATCACGCTCTTGATTTGTTGTAGGAATGGTGGATTCTAACATTTGGTTGACCTCATGTGTGTAGTCGGAAACATCCCAATCCTCTCCAAAATATTTTAAACAAAATTCAAGGGCATCTTTAGGATTCATGAGATCTTGATCAACTATTTCATCAATTAGATTGACGTCCATAGGTTGATCATAGAAATCATCGGATTGTTTCCCTACATGAAAGATGTTGAGGTCGATTGTCATGTTGCCAAATGTTAGCTTCATTAAGCCATTCCTACAATTAATCAACGCGTTGGATGTAGCCAAAAAGGGTCGTCCTAGGATGATGGGAATTTGATTCTTTGGGTTCCTAACCGGCTCGGTCTCTAGGACGACAAAATCTACGGGAAACACAAAGTCACCTACTTTAATTAGCACATCCTCGATCATTCCCTTAGGAATTTTCACGGATCGATCGGCTAATTGAAGTGTGACATTGGTTTGTCGAAGCTCCCCTAAACCTAAAGCTTGGTAGACAGAATATGGAAGGAGATTAACACTAGCCCCTAAATCAAGTAACGCCTTATCCACAAAAGTTTCTCCTATGACACATGAAATTGTAGGACAACCGGGGTCCTTGTATTTCACGGGAATTTGGTTTGAGAGAATCGAACTAATGTGAGACGTAAGGAAAGCTTTCTTAGGGACATGGTTGGTTCTCTTATGGGTACATAACTCCTTAAGACACTTAGCATATGAAGGAATTTGTTGAATTGCATCTAAAAGGGGTATGTTGACCTTGACTTGCTTAAATACTTCCAAAATCTTCTCCATTTGAGCCGATTGCTTTGGTGAAATAAGTCTTTGATGATAAGGGACTCTTGGTTTATAGACTACTTCACTTTGTAACTCAGAATTTGGTTCCGGGTTTGGGTCACTCGACTCCTCACGGGCTTTTGAACACTCGGGTTTGTCATGATTAATGGTAGTGCGGGGTAGATTAGAAGTCGAATCCCCTTTCTTACCAAGATTCTCACCAACGTGGGTATCAACTTGTTTACCCGACCTAAGAGAAATGACCGAATGCACATTATCCGGGGGTCTTTGACTAAGTGGAAATTTCGGGTTTGGCTCCGGTTGACTTGGGAACTTGTTCTTTTCTCGCTCACACAATGTGCTTGCTAATTGACTCAATTGGGACTCTAACTTAGAGACGGCTTGCACATTCGAATGCAAAAGTTGCCTATCTTGAGTTAAAGTTTGCATGAAGGTTTGTTGGGATTGATTCAAGTTAGTTTGCGATTTCACTAAGGCCTCTATGCTCTTTTCTAAGGAATTGAGTCTCTTATCTGAATCATTAAAACCGGGAGGATTCAACGGAGCTTGACTCGGGTTTTGATAATTCGGAAAAGAGTTAGGATTAGGCCTTTGGAAATTGGGTTGTGGAGTTTGAAAGTTTTGACCTTGGTTCCACGAGAAATTCGGGTGATTCTTCCACCCGGGGTTGTACGTTGGTGCAAACGGGTCATTTCTAGGCTTGGGTTGAAACATCGCGTTCACTTGCTCAAAATCATGAGATTGTTGGATCTCGGGATGGGGAGCATTATAGTTCGGGAACATAGGCATAGATGAGGGGCCACTATGAGACTCTAAAGCTTCGAGTCTCTTAGTAAGGGTTGCTAATTTGGCATCGGTTGCCACATTGTTTCCTATCGAGTGCAAACCCCTAGAGCTAGACGCCTCGATCGACTTTTTAGGTTCCCTAGTAGACTCCCATAACATTGTTTTCTCGGCTAAGTCCTCGAAAAATTCCCACCCTTGGTCCTCATCTTTTTCCATGAATTTGCCTTGGCACATAGATTCTAACAAAGCGGTGGTTTGACTATCTAAGGCCTCGTACACAATCTTACAAAGTCTCCATTTCTCTATTCCATGGTGGGGGCATTGTGATAAAAGATTTTTGAAACGATCAAAGAATTTCCAAAATGACTCATTTTCCCTTTGATGGAATTGATTTATTTCATTTGTAATTCGAGTCGTTTTATGGTTTGGAAAATATTTTTTAAGAAACATTACCACAAACCCCTCCCAAGTGGAAATAGAATTGACGGGTAGACTATACAACCATTTTTTAGCATTTTCTTTTAAAGCAAAGTTGATAAGTCTAAGCCGAATGGAATCTTCGCTCAATTGTTGGAGTTTTTGCAAACCGCAAACCTCCTCAAATTCTTGAATAAAAAGATAGGGATCCTCACCTTCACTCCCTAAAAATTTAGGCAACATACTAATGTGATGTGCCTTAATCTCGAAATTATTCCCATTAACGGGAGGAAGGGTGATGCACGAAGGTTGAGCGGAACGGGACGGGTAACAGCGGTCTTTAAGAGACAACGCCATGTTTACTATCGGTTCGCTAGCTTCTATGGGTTCGGAGTCCGAAGAGGACGAAGAAGGAATTTCGATGATCGGTCTAACTAATCTAGACGATTCGCTCCTAACCCAAGTAGTTCGCATAAACTAGATAGTAAACACGTAGCAAATAAGTGCGAAGAAATAAAACAAACAAAAGAAAGGGTGTAAAAGTTAAAGAAAAACTTAATTCTAGGGTTCCCTAATAAAAAATGAACTAGACCTTGCTCCTAACGTTAAGGACCACCAAAAACTCGATAAATCCAAAATTATTCGGACCGGTCTGGCCAGTTTGGAGCAGGCATTGCCAAGAGGCCAATCTCCGCGCTTAGACACCAAACCTTAATCGGCCAGGTAAGCTTTCGCTTGCCTTAGACACCGAAAAGTCGGAATAATTAAAGATTACCTCGTTCTTTAGGTACCTTCCTAATTGAGCGCGAAACCTAGGGGCTAATGTCTAATTCAATTTTATTAAAGGCTAGGTAAATGCAAAATGAAGTAATTAAATCGTTGTGGGCCAAGGAAAGAGTGATGAAATCCCTCCCCTTATCTTGTGATTGGGTTTTGCCCTTAAATTTTATTTAAAATGATGCGCCACACAACGATATAATTAAAGACTATAAACAACTATAGATGCTCTACACTACGTGTTTTACTCTAAAGAAAGGAAGAAATTAACGCACCTTAGGGTCCTCCAGCGATCACCACAATTTAAGGTACGAAAATTTAAAAACAAAAATTAAAATCTAAATGATGTGCCCTAAGTGTAAAAATGCATGATGCAACACATATGTAGTTCTAACTAATATTTTTGGATTTTAAATTTTTTATTTTGTTTGTGTTTTTTCAATTTTCAGATTTGTTTGTGATTTTCTAAATAAAAACGAAAAGTAAGAGTGGAGAGATACGAGATACCAAAGCAAGCTTCCAAATCCGAGCAAAATTTGTTCACTTTACTCCATGAATCCCGACTATTCCTCCTCGAAATAAAGAACAAAAAATAGTGAGAAAACAAACTAATCCG
This sequence comes from Daucus carota subsp. sativus, assembly GCF_001625215.2. Classification (NCBI taxonomy): domain Eukaryota; kingdom Viridiplantae; phylum Streptophyta; class Magnoliopsida; order Apiales; family Apiaceae; genus Daucus; species Daucus carota. The sequence continues at coordinate 10,717,840 of NC_030385.2, read as the reverse complement.
AAAGATTAAAAATAAAGGAGCGAAAAATTAATTTTAATCCCCGGCAGCGGCGCCAAAAACTTGATGTGCTAGAAATATTACCTTTTATCGCAAGCGCACGATCACCGTTTTAATATTTATGATTCGATCCACAGAGATTAAAATTATTTTTCGCAAACCCTTTACTTTAAATCTAGGCGAATTAGAAACTTAATTTTAGTGGAGAGGGTGTATTTTAAAAACTAATTTTCATTAACATAAGTTCAATTTAAATTTTAATCTAATTAACCTTAATAAATTACCAAACTTAATTAACAAGACTAATTTTACAAAATTAATCAACAAAAGCCAAAAACAAATATCGTACCAAAATTTCAACAACTAAACTACTCGATAACAAACTACTAGTCATAACAATTTCAGTATAAAGTTGGCAAAGCAAAGCAAATTAAAACCCTGAAGAATAGTCGCAGCTACAGGAAACAATAATCGGGAAACCACAAACACAAGACAAACGAACTAATATAAAAGAAAAACAACACCCAGACTCGGTGAAAACAGATTACTCAGAACTAAGTACTCAGCAGAGATGAAAACAAACTCAGCCCCGACAACTTAATACCAAAACCCAGAAAAGGACTCAGCTGGCCAAGCATTAAAAATCGAAATCGAAACATGACTCGCAAAAACCTGAATACAAAACCCAGCTAGTAACTCGGTATCGAACCTTGACTCGGAACTTTGTTTAAACATTAACTAACGACTCGAAACAGAACTCGGAAATGCAGCAAAGAAAATCGACTTAAACAGCGGATTAAACTACAGGACTCGATAGCGGACTCAGTACATGACTCGGCGGAGTTGACTCAGCAAATACAGAACAAGACAGCAGACTCGATGACAAGCACAACCCAGCTATTCGACATGACTCAGCTGATCAAACCCAGAACTACAGCAAACGCACAACTCAGGCAAATCGACTCAGCAGAGAACATTGTGAACTCGGGGAAAAAAAACAAACTCAGCTTAAACGAAATTGATGCAAACACACACACTCAAATTTAAACAAACGAAAACAGTGGCTCAAGTAAACAGGACAGTAGGAGTAAACTTAAAACCCAGCAACGAACTCAGGGCTGCGACTCAGCTTCATGACTAGAAACGGAACTCGAAACCAGGGCAGAAACACAAACGAAATCGACACAACTCGGCAAGAACTAAACAAACGAACTCAGCATTTAAAACAGAACAAAACCAAGACACACAACATCAAACCCAGAACTCACTATATTAACTCAGGACTGCACTCGACTCGGCTGACTCAGACGAATGAAGTGAACTCAGTAAGAGAAGAAGAAAACAAAACAGAGGAAAAGAAGGTTTATATGTTTGCGTCAAAAAGAAAAGGGGAGAGGGGTTTTGTCATTCGTGTCTTCAGAAAACAGAGCAGGTGAGTGTTTTATATTAAAAGAAACTGGACTCTAAGCTAACGAACAGGGTCAAATTTTTAATTAAAACCAAACTTTATCAACTCGAATAAATATATTAAAACTATTGCTCTTGAGATTTAAATAGTATAGCCTCGATTTCTAACAAGTCAAACCCCCACACAAATCATCTTTTGTGCTAGAGTTTTAATTTACTACCAAAAATTAAATCTAAAAAGTAAGAAATCTACACTTAATTAAAGCTTGGGTGAACTCTTCCTTTCCCAAAAGCTCTTGAGCATGGGGTGGTACTTGGAAGATTCATATCATTTTAGGCAAGAAAATGTAAAGAGACAAAATATAAACTAAAGGAAGATTTGCATTAAAATAAAAGTGTTTACAAATGGAGATGAGAGCATACAAATTAAAACTAGATCTAGACTATACTACCTACCAACTAGGAAAAGACTAGGTTAAAGATGATGATTACAAGTAAAGGAGGTGGGGGGGATTTATAGCTAGAAATGTAGGGTTTAGGGGTAGGGTGGCTAAATCTAATCCATCCATGTGTGATGTGTGTTGGGTAAATCATAGCCCTCCATGTGCCCCCTTGCTTGCCAACTCTCTTTATTTCTTCTTTTCTTTTCCTTTTCTTCTTTTTCTTGCATTTTATTTTCTTTCTTTATTTATCTACAAATTCCTGAAATAAAATAAATAAGCGATTAATACTACGAAAATAAACAAAAGATAGGCACTTAAATATGCAAAAATATGGACTAATCAGCTCACAAGATTGAAGTGCGAACATCCTTTCCTCTCAGACAAGTCTTACACAAGTCGGAAGCCTCTGGCAGAATTATGAAATGGGCGGTTGAGCTAGGCCAATTTGATATAGAGTACAAGCCAAGGACCGCCATCAAGGGGCAAGCACTAGCTGACTTCATCCTAGAGTTTCCACCCACTTTTGAAGTTGAAGGGATGGAATGTGTACCTGAACCTCAGTCTCCAATAGCCATACCCGAGAATTGTTCCCCTTGGTGGAACTTGTACGCCGATGGGGCTGTCAATGGAAATGGGGCCGGGGCTGGCATTGTCCTAGTCAGTCCGGAAGGCCATAAGCTGCAAAGCTCCATTCACTTCGACTTTAAAGCCACCAACAATGACGCGGAGTATGAAGCCCTGATAGCGGGGCTGAAGCTAGCCTTGGAGATGAGGGTGGAAAATATGAATGTTTACAGTGACTCAATGTTGGTAGTCTGGCACATCCGAGGAGGCTTCCAAGCTAGGAGTCCCCGTACCGATCTCTACATGCGGTATGCCCAGGAACTAATTGGGAAATTCAGAGAGATCAAGCTAGAGCAGATACCAAGGTCTGAGAACGCAGATGCAGATGCCCTGGCTAAGCTAGGTTCACAAAAGGATGCACATATGCTTGGGGTGATCCCCCTCGAAATCCAATATCAGCCTAGCATCCCTAAAATTGAAGTCCTAGATGTTGAGGTTGGAGAGTCTGACCTTTGGACAACCCCAATTCAGGAATACATAGCCAACGGAACCCTGCCTACAGATAAGGATGAGGCCAGAAAATTGAGATACAAGGCGGCCCAGTATGTGATTTATGATGGAATTCTTTACAAAAGAGGGTTCAACCGACCCCTCCTTAGGTGTGTTGCTGGGATAAGATGTGAGTACATTATGCACAAGGTGCATGAGGGAATTTGTGGGAATCACTCGGGGGGGTGCCTCCCTCGCCCAAAAAATTCTTCGCCAGGGCTACTACTAGCCTACCCTCCACAAGGATGCTCATGCCTTCGCCAAGGCCTGTGACAGTTGCCAGAGGTTCTCTAATACAAATAAGAACCCAGCGGTACCCCTAAAGACCTTGACAAGCCCTTGGCCGTTTGCTGTTTGGGGCATAGATCTGATTGGTGAATTACCCAAAGGAAAAGGTGGGGTAAAATATGCAGTTGTGGCTGTAGATTACTTCACTAAATGGGCTGAAGCTGAACCCCTGGCTTCCATCACTGCAAGGAAGATGGTAGACTTCGTTTATCGAGCAATCGTCTGTCGGTACGGGGTTCCCTACAAGCTCATATCAGACAATGGGAAGCAGTTTGATAGCAATGAGATGATAAATTTTTGTGAACACCTTGGCATAAAGAAAGGGTTTTTCGCGATGTGCCATCCCCAGAGTAACGGTTAGACGGAGGCCGTAAACAAAATCATCAAGCACACCCTGAAAGCCAAACTAGAAGAGAAAAAGGGGTGTTGGCCAGAAGAACTTCCAATGGTGTTGTGGTCTTACAATACCACTCCAAGGTCTACTACTGGCGAAACCCCGTTCACCCTAACATACGGGTGTGAAGCCATGGTCCCCGTGGAAGTTGGAGCAGGGTCCTTTCGAAGGGATAACTATGACCCTGAGAATAATGAAGTCAACCACAGGCTCTACCTAGACCTGATTGAAGAAGTAAGGGATACGGCTCAGTTGAGACTTGCCGCATATCAACAGAGTACCCGTAAATATTTTGATAAGAAGGTGAGAGCTCGACCCCTCAAAACGGGAGACCTGGTTCTAAGGAAAATGATGCCTAACATGAGGGTTCCCGCTCATGGGGCCTTCGGTGCAAAGTGAGAAGGCCCATAAAAGTAATTAGGGTTTCAATTGCATCTAGTTCTTCACCATAATCGTAATTATGCTAAAGAACTCGGGGGGTAGTAGGCATATTATTAATATTACTTGGCTTAAAATTCAAAAAAATTGGAAATCGAAAACATCGAAACTTGGGAAATACAACTCAACAACATGGCTGCAGTAATCGGAAGGAAAGCTTATCAAAGCTTTCAAGGTTTCAAGCTTTTCAAGCTTGCAAGGTCTTGGGCTTACAGTAGCTCTTCAAGGTTTAAAGCCTATCAAGGCTTTCGAGTTTAAAGCATATCCAGGCTCTCAAGGCTCACTTGGTGGAGTCATTACAAGGCTTACTTAACGGAATTACTACAAGACTTACTTTGTGAAGTTGTCTCGAAGCTTATACTTGGAGATTACTCTAAAGGCTTACACCTGGGGATCACTTTAAGGCTTACGCCCAAGGGTATCCCTCGAGGCTCACGCTTGGGGCTTACGTGTGAAATCCCGACGCTAATCTTGCACATGAGATCAAATTCACTTGTGCTTGGAGGGATTATCGCAAGGAAAGACTAAGTACTTTTATATACTATCGAGGAATTAACACAGTTACATCAACACGCATTCTCAAAGAAGGAAACGACCCTGAAGAATAAGGTCCCAAGGGACACAACCCCCCAGAAAGTGGACAATGTATACATTTTCAATACAAGGGTTACCCCCTGTATTCATTCTTTCTACCTGCATGGAAGGATTAGATGGCAAATATAGCAATATGGGAAGAAGGACAAACAATACACATAAAGCAGATGAAGGAAATGAAACGATTGCATAAAAGGAAATACATTGCAAGGGAAATTCCTCCCCACACCAACAGGGGGAGGCCCTTACAATGTTAAAATATCTTGCGCGGCATTCGGAGGTGCCCGCACCCTCATCCAAAAAGATATATTAAATTCGTGACGACAAGCGCCACGCACAAATTCGTAGTTACAAATAAAGGTTTGATTAAAACACTGGGGAAGGAGCAGTTAGGAGGCAGCTGGAGAGGAGGAGGCCTTGGGGACTTCATCGGTTACCGGAGCGTCTGGGGAGATTGCATTCTGCGAGGAAGCCGCGGCTAGGGCCTCCACCTGGGCCACCACGGGAGGTTCCTGAGGGGGTGCCGTTTCAGCCTCCTGTCAGTCTTCAGCCGCAGTTTTTCCCTCAGGGGTACCCCCAAGATCTTCCCGGGCGTTGGCATCTTCGACTTTTGCCTCCTCCAAGGCAAGGGTAGCATCGGGCCCCAGCTTAGCCCAGTCGTTGTCAGGGAAGAAGCGATAGGCCGATTTGACACAATACTTCACCCCCGCGGCAACCCCGGCCTCGAATACGGTGGCCTCTCGCTCTTTCCTCGTCGCCTTTGCGACAGCGGCAGCCTCCTGCAGCTCTTTCACTTGGCCCTCCAGCCTTTGACCATCTTCCCAAGGCCATCAGCTTCCTCCTCCAAGGAGCGCCTCACGGCGTCCTCCTTCCTCCTCTCCTCGCGAACCTTGGCTTCCGCCTCCTTCAGCTCCTGGTTGGCCTTCCGCAGAAGATCCCTGTCCTTGACAGCGGAAGCCAGGTCCGCCTTAGCTTGCTTCAAGTTCGCCCTCATCGTCTCGTTAACCCGAGCGGTATCAGCGACGTGCTCTCCCATTTTCAAGTCAAGGAACAAACTCTTAGCGTTGGCCACCACCTTGTCGCGGGTAGCCTCAGCTACCGAGAGCCTGTCTCACTCTCGAATGGTGGCTTCAGGAATGTGGTCGCCCAGCATCCGCTGATCAAGCTGAGTCTTTTGAGTGGAAGAGGAAGCGGGGGAGCTGCGGGCCAGGGCCACCCTGGGCTTCTTACTCGTGCGGCCTTTAGCGGAAGACCCAGCCTCCACAACCTTGGAGGGATCCCTCTTGCGGCTTCCGGAGGAAGCCCTCTTCTGCTCCATGGAGGGCGTAGGCCGCTGAGATACAGGCTTAGCGGGGAGAGGAGCCTGGGAGCCGGAGGCCTCCCCGAACAGGTCCTCATACTGGGTTGAACGCTTGACAAAGCTGGGAATGTTGGCAGTCATATCTGCAGGTGAAGACAAAGCAAAACGGTCAGAAACTACGCAATTGATGATGGAGAAACAGCAGGATGCAAGTATGGCAAATGGTAGAAAAGTTATAAAGCATGCACAACATATAACTGAAAATTCGCAGGAAACATAGCATCGACAGTAAATAAGGTCAGGATTGTAAGTTAAAGAGGAAACCTGGGCTTCCCGTCCCCTCAACACCTGCATCCCCCTCGTCAACAGGGGATGCATCAACCACCATAGTGGAAAACCCGAGCCTCTCCAGATTCTCTGGAGTAAGCAGGCTGGAGCCATCACCTAGCTTGGTGGATAGCCCCAACACATGCTTGGCTCTCTCAAGGTACTCTCCCGCCAAAGAGGTCTGCACTGGCATGTCTACAACAAACAAAAGCATAAGGAAACTAAACGGGAAACCTAGAGGGTTAAACTAGACAATAGACAAGGGGAAAACTGGCTTACTGGGGGAGAGATTGAAGTCCTTCCTGTAGACTGGGCAGTCATGGAAGTAGAGGAAGAGCTTCTGCCAATCCGACATTGATTGGCGGTTACCCTTAATACCCTTCTTGTGATGGGTATTCCAGGCAGTTAGGTAAAAGAACCCTGGGGTCCTCCCGGTGAGCTTCAGCTGGAAGAACCAGCCCAACTCCAAGGCAGACATCCTCACCCCATGGTGGATGTCATAGAGGATGTAGAGACAGACCGCCATGCGGTAAGAGTTGGGGGTGAGCTGCATGGGGGAGACCTTATAGAAGTCCAGAACCTCCAGGATGAAAGGATGGAGAGGAAGAGACAGGCCCAGCCTGAAGAACTGGGAGGAGAGCACGGCGTTGGGGTAGTTGGTGTCCGTCTTGAGGGTGTCGAAGCGGTGACACCTCTCTCCAGGCTTCGGGATCACCAAAGTGCAACCAGGGTTGCAGGACTCCAGGAGGGATTGCAGCCTAGCAGGAGTCATGATGGAGTCCATATGCTCGCAAGCTAGGACCACAGCTGGAGGCTCCACCACCTTGACGGAAGCCTCGGCTTCCCGTTCAACCTCCTCGGAGCTCCCCTCGAGGGCTTCAGCAGCAATATCTAGCGGGAGGCCCGGGGTCCCGTCCGTCTGGCTAGACTCAGAGGTGGTCCAGTTGAGCTCCTTCACCATCGAGCTGCGCTTGGAGCGGGTCCTAGAGCTAACCCCTAGGAGTGGCTGAGCAGGGTGCGGGTCTGAGCTGAAAGAAGACCCTGTGTCGACCGCAATCACGGGAGCCTTGCTGGTGGCAGATTGGGAAGAGTGGGAGGACATGGATCCTTGAGACATCTACAAAAGGAAAGGATGGGTTAACAGAGGACTCAACAGGAGGCGAAGGGGTCGAAAGAAAAAAGAAGAGAAGAGAAAAAGAGGGCCTGCGGAAAGCTGGGCTGCAAAAAGTGGAGCCCTATGGGTGTGAAGCAGGAGGGGAAAGGCTCCAGTTGGAGCCCTAAGGTGCAAGGGGACAGTCTCCCTCGAAAGGGAATGGTATGGGCTACGGACGACGGTTCGTCTTCTCCGCTTGCTAACGGGAAGCCCAATTCTAACCTTAGCCTCAACCACGACAATCGACGTTCACTAGTTACTCTAAACTACAAGCTAAGCAAGTACAACACAGCAAATCACACAACGGGGCATCCAAGGCAGATAAAAACACACAAAAGGGGTTCAATCATAAGAGAGGGGTTTCCCCTAGAGGCGATTGGGAACCTAGGGTTTACAATCTAGGGTTACGATCAGGGCTCCAAAGCAACGCAACAACACCAAGGGCGATAACCCAGTCGGGAAACAAACAGAGCCTAATCGGAGTCAATTAAAGCCGGTGGTGTGTGCACATTCATAAAATTGATGTGTGCGGTCGATTACAAGAGCATGCAGGGCAAAGTAGCAGTTTAATCTGACATAATAACCTCAATCAAGACAAATGCGGGTGTGTGCACGCATGCCGAGGTGAACAGTCGAAAAGAAACAAAATGTGAAAACCAAGCATGGATCATATAAACATTTAGTCACAGATATGGAGCAAATGCAGAGGAAAAATATGGACAAAGACTCGAAGAAAGCATACCTTTTGGTCGGAAGTTGGAAACGGAGACGGAGAAGTGAGCGCCGGGGAAGAAGAGCAGATTGCGTCTGGAAGTGCTTCGGTTGGAAGAGGGAGAGAAAAGTGAAGAGTTTAAGAGATAAAAGAAAAGAGGAGTGAGGCTTTGTGCATGTGTATATATAGCAGTAGGGAGTGGGGAACAGCCCCACCAGGTGGCACACTGTGAGTGGAGAGACGCAGAGGTTGCCTTGATGATGCAGGGCTTCCCGAGGTCTAGGTGGGTGGCTGAAGAGGTAGAGGTGTGATAGGCCTCTACGACTGCACCATGTTCGTACAAAATCACGCAAGCGTACGTGGTCACAAGTAGTATAGAATCAAATTCAGTTCGTTCCCACAGAGACTGGTGTATTCAGAAATATGTACTTATGCACCAATGTATGATTATTATTCAATGCTTAGACAAGTAACAATTTGGTTGGTTTTAACTAAATTAACTAATTAAGTCGAATTATAACTAAGAGAATTAAAATCGAATTACTATGGAGAATAAAACATGGGATTCTAACTTCATTATATACTTCATTCAGAGCTATGCCTTATCGATATGTGATGGTTGATAACTAATCAGATAACACGAAACTAATACACGCTAACTGTCGTTATACGTGCACCATACTGCTACACATCCACAATTAAGATAGAAGGTAAACAGACACCAATTATGCTTAGACCCTATATGTCTATAGAATTTGAAAGCATAACGGTTGAAGAACAAGTTATCTATCAAGATTACATAGGGCAATGCAAGATGAGTAAAATCACACCACTAATCATGTATATCGAATACATAATCCTATGTTCGCATGGCAAGTTCTAAATCAATATATCCACTGTCGCTTCAATAAAGATTAACACACAATCCAAGATGTTAGCTACGCATCCAAGACGAATAAGCACAACCAATACGAAGAAATCAAACATTCATCACATAAATAATTAAGGCAAATCAACTACTGAAATCCATATATAAATCCGCTAGAATCCCACGATAATGATTAGCTCATAATCGAACTTCTCATCATCATGGGTTCGAATGTAAACATGGTACTGAATATTCTAAACAATATCAAAAGAGTAAAAAGGGAGTTTCGAAACAAATCCGAATGAGCATCCAAAGTTACGCCTCCTTCGAAGAATTACAAAGGTCAAAACTATGAAATTCGATCTTGATCTTCTCCGTAGCCGTCACGTGCTCCTTGGAATGTTTCTAGGTTATTACTTTAGTCCCCCAAGCCTTTCTTAAACTTCCCCAGCGATCGGGCCTCGAAACGGATCAGAAACGGGCAAACGGGCCTAAATTCGCTGCCGGTTTGGTGCGGGTGCGCCAGATTTGGGGCGGGTGCGCCAATGGGGCAGGTGCGCCAGATTTGGGGCGGGTGCCCCAATTCAGCAGCCCACTTCTTTGTCCATAACTTTTGACTCGCGCATCCGATTGCTTCGCCGTTTTTTTTCAATGAAAGCTATGAATCTCCTCTTCGTTCTCCTCCAAATAAACCTACTCAACATCACACTAAAACATATCAAAAACATCAAAAGCTTGAGGCCAGATCATCCATTTAAGTCAAAACGAAGGCTTCCAAGTGGATATAAAATCCACTTATCACACCACTTATTTAGGGGGGTTTTGTTACAATTCAAATTGATTTGAATTTTAGAGATTAAGCCCCGAAATTGTTGGGATTAGCCTTATCACAAGCTATCGTGACGCACGCGGGAAACTGAAGAGGCGGAAATGGATTTGTGAAAGCTTGGATACAATTTTTGAAAATGGTTTTAATTATTTTCGGGAACACATATTCAAGGCTTACGGTAGTTGCAGTAAATTAATATAATTGGTTTTATAATTATGTACGAGGTATATCTGAATTATTTCTTGTTTCTTACAGCGGGCTACGCCCACGTAAGCTTAGAAATAATTTACGATTAACCCATGGAATCGGGGGGTAGTTGTTGTGCCATAAAATCTCCCTGGGTTTATTTTATAGCCCATCATATTATTTGGGCTTTACTTGGGCTTGCTGGAGTTATTTGGAGAATGGTATTGGGCTTCACCATGGTTGGGTGAACTAGTGAAGGTGTGCAAGAAGATATACGGGCTTGCACTGGAAGCATAATGGAGGCTGCCATCAGAATGGGGTTGCACCTGAAGGCGCTTTAGGGGTTACCTCTGGTAGGGGTTACCGCTAAGTGCATCCTGGCTTGCAGCTGCAGGGCTTTAGTTAGGGGATGCCGCTGGCAGGGCTTCCGCCGCCTGGGCAGAACGGCAGGTAGACTCCAAGCATGACTCTTCTTCCTTGTTTCTTGGAGGACGAGTTGGAAGTATATTGGGAGTATATCAGCTATCATTCATCTACAAATTAAGGGATAAATACGTGCATTATGGAGATAATTACAATGAGGTGGAGATAATTCATGAATATTCGGATATATATTGAAGATGAAGGCTTCAAGTGACCTACTTGGAGTGGGATGCCGCTAGATAATCACAAGGGTAAGTTGTTTTATCCTAAACTAGAGGGGATAAGAGCTTATCTCTTCAGAGTCCTAAATCGAGAACTACATGGGCTTGATCCCTATAAATAGGGTATGTAGGCACCTTGCAAAGGGACGGATTCAGATTCATTTACTCACGAGTTCTACACTCTAAAGAGAGGCACGTGTAACCTTTGTGACGTACATTTCCGGGCAATTGCAGGACGGAATTCCATAATTCCGGCCTCGTTGTTTGGTTCTTTGCAAGCTCAGCCCTTAAACACATTTGTTTTTCTTTAGTTTATGTTAACGGTAGCCCCTAAAAGCTAGCCGTGATTTTCGTAGTTATAATAAATATCCCTATAATTGTGCTATACGGTTCTGGGGGTGTTGTATCAATTCCTCTCACAACAACTAGCACCATCATATTCTCATATCATAAATGCTCAAGTTATTCCGTGTAAGAACATCAGATATTTCTTTCTTAAGAGTTGATGATGTTGTGTCAGAACCATTAACAATATCAAAAAATCATTCACATATGACGCCATGAACATCAACAAACCTAAGCACGATAGCCATTTGTTTTTTACGTGATGCATCTATTGCTTCATCAACTAAAACGCAAAACTTAGATCCTCCTATCTCATCACAAATTTTCTTTCTTACTTTAGAAGCAAGGATATGCAAAATATCTTTTTGTATTGTTGGAGCAATGTACATAGCATTCTTTGGTGCATTTTCCAAAACAACATTTAAAATATCAACATATATTCTTCCCATAAGTTTAATCATCTGAATAAGATTACCTCTGTTGTGAGAAGTTGATGATTCATCATGACCTCGTATTGCACATGCTTGCAAAGTTATCCATAAAATAGACTCTATAGTAGTTCCTAATCTCAATCTATTTTTCTTTACCTCTTCCGAAGGTTGAAAATTTACGACCTTGTCAATATGTCTTGTAACATTCTGCAACCTTTCAAGAGATTTGATTGTCTTTCCATGTGTTAAATTAGGAGTTCCAACGTGTACCAAGAAAGAACATTTGTTATTATCATTCACCCTTTTCCAACACCTAATTCCATCAATAGTAAATGCTACTTGACTAGATGCATATTTTTGAAACAAGAAACATGGAAAACGAAACGCTGCATCTTTGGAAATCGAATACTCTAGCCAAGGGAATGTGTTAACCCAAGATACTTGAAATCGAAGACGTTGACTTCCAAATTGAGTTGGTGGATATTGCTCTTTCCTCAATTGAAGTTGACATGGTCCCAATCTATTGTATTCAAGTCTAATGTCATCTTGTACATTAGGCGGATACTTCCAAATCGGACGACGTAACCCGCGATCACGTTCAAGGGATGCAAGATCAATAGGAGTGACACAAGGTGTAGGAGTCACACTAGGAGTAGGAGTCACGTTAGGAGTAGCCGTAGGAATTGGATTTGGAGTTGTAGTAGTACTCGGATTCGCACTAGGAGTAGTAAAATAAGAAAATTATGTCTTCCTCTTTCGATCTTGACTCCTACATTGTGTTAAAATAATATTATAAATAAAGTAAATAACTAAACAAGTTAAATTGATAAAATATACTACTCCCCTAGATCCTGGACAGTGGCCACTGACGGGAACAAAATCGAGAGCAACCCATTATAGCCAACTAATTATTGATATATGTATTTAATCTTGTTTGATTACTGTCATTTATTCTACAAATTTAATATTTAATAAAAATTCATACAACAAAAAATTATGCTTGAAAAATTTGTTTTATACAAAAGTTAATTCATTAGCCAACCATTAACAATTAACCTCTAGAAAGCTGTATAATGTCTAATTCGTAACAATTAACTAATTAATCAATACAAATCAACATATAACTACAAATTATAAATACAATCAATTATCCAGCGTAATTTTACAAAATATTTAAATTAGTACTCCCTCTGTTTCATATTACATGTCCACTATTGATAATAAAAAAGTGTTTCAAATTATTTGTCCATTTCCATTTTCAATGAATTGTAGTCAAAATTTGTATTTTCAAGATGAGGTGTATACCACATCTTATCAAGTTATTTTTCCTAGATCAAATATCTATCATATATTATATTTGGTCAATGCAATAAATATAATAATAAATGAATGTTTTCTAAGAAAGTTAGTGTTTCTTAATATGCGTAATTTATTTAAAAGTGGACATGTATTATGAAACGGAGGGAGTATAATAATTACTTACATGATCTTATAACTACAGTAATCGAAAAGAATAGTGGGGACTGAGGAGCATCGCTGAAATACAACTAAAACTGAAAATTGAGACGAGGAAGAGAGGGAACAGTCAAATGGATGCTTGATTTTTGTTTCGGGGAATTTTTTTACATATGAGGTTTTGGTTTTGATGATAGGCTGAAACATGGCTAGTTTTTTTTCCTCCCGTGCTTTGTGTATTTGTATGGACGGGCTCTAGATACTGGGATAGTGGGATACATTAGGTTGTGGTGGGCTGGATTATAACATAATAGGGACCCCGAATGAGGAAGGACGTTGGTTGTTTTTAGTTGGTCGCTTTTAGTTGATTACCTGGTTAATTTTGTGATATTAATATTTGCCCCGAATGGGTACTCATTTTTCGGCATGTGCAATCCCTTGAAATTTATTATACAAAATTCTTAATCAATTTTTCTAAAGTTGCATTTATCATTGGATATATGATTGCTAGCCGTTGTAGATATGGTTGCAATTTTTTTTATTTTTATATTTTTGATTTGGAAGATAGTATTTTTACAATTTTTTTGGAAAAATTACAGCATTTTTGCAAAAAACTTGATAAGTTTGGGTATTTGTGAAGAAACCCCTTAATTTTTTAATGAAAAATAATTTTGGATAAATATATTCATATAAAAATTTGTAAAAATTATATTTAAATTTTTAATTAAAGCTTTTATTTTTATAATAATAAAAAGAGAATAATAAATACTATATATGGAAACTTCATAAATATTTGGTTTTAATTTTTTTAATATATCTAATATAAATGATTACTTATATATATATATATATATATATAGAGTCGGGTTCAGCGGACGATATCATCTTTTGAAGTTCTTGGAGACCAAAGAAACAACCGTTCAATCATAAGACAAAACAACGGCCGTGATTACTCAATAATTAAAACAATTTTTTTTTAAATAAAATGTCCCGTATATGTACATACGTTTAGGGGCAAGTATGTAGGGAAAAAAACGTATCATTCAGAACAACATCTCGTACTTAGCTCATATAAAATCGGTAGTTACAGGTTACAACTCAAGTTTTATCCTATAAGTTGGAGATCATTACAGGACGACCGTTTTTGCAACCAGAGTTGTTCATCCGCAACACGGAGCCATCGTTCTTACTTTTTTTTTAGAATATATACATGTAATTTGCTGAACAAACAACCATTAACCTGATTTAGATATTTAACATATGTACTGCATCACAAATGCATCAGTCATTCCGGCTTGATTTGATGAATTAGTAGCATGAGACTTAATAAGAAATGTATAATATAAGAAATGCGATAATCGAGAGTGCAGAAATATGCATAGTAGATAGAGATAAACAAGAAACGATATATATAACTACAATCCAGAAATTTTGTTTGCATGTGTAACTGTTCCTTAAAAATAGTTAATACCATATTATTGTTTTATATATGTGCATGTACATTTTTTACAGAATTTAATAAAAAAAAGAAAATATAGCTAATGGCAATCGTTAAATGAAAATAAAATGGACGGATCAGATGTTGGTCTCCAATACTCCAGGATAATTGTGGTCTCCCAAAAATTTTAATCGTATAAATAAAGTAAAAGTTTGGGAAGTTTAAGTAACTATTAACTTTCTTCTAGAAATAATAATCGATTGATAAATTTGGGAAGTAAAAAATTTTCAGTATTAGTAGTTGATCAATTGATAAGGCTTTTGGTCTATTAATGAATGTGTAGTTAGGATGTCAAATTTTAAATATTTCTAGTCATGTAAGCTGCACAAGTGAAATGAAGATCAATGGCTAAATCAAGCTATCAATGGATAAGCAATACAAGATTCATCAACTGTTATTCAATCCATCAAAAACTAGCGAAGAATGAGCCATGGACTGATAAATAAAGAAGCTATCAACGATTAGTCAATAAAGCTATCAGGATTGTTTATTGACTCGTCAATTGCTAAATTAAGAGATTATCAGTTGATAGCTACAACACAAAGAAAAGACATGAGTCACATGGATTGTATAGAGAAAATACAACTATTTTGGAAGCTAAACTATAAATAGGCTTAGTCTTATTTTGATGAACTCAAAACCTACCATTTTCAAGCTACACAATAGGAAAATATTCAAAAAGGCTACTGTGTCAAGAAAATAAATATTTTCACAAATGTGCAAGTACGAAAAAGAGTAGGGACAACAGTTGTTTCTTGAATGGTTATTTTATTTATCTGTGGTTCAAAAAACAATAAACTTGAGATAAATAACCAAATATTGTATTTCATTTTAAGTTGTCTAGAAAAATAGGAGGGATTAGTAACATAGTATAGAAAAGCAATATATCTTGTAAAGGTTAACTCTTCATTCTCTATTATGCAGCAGTGTTCAAAAACACAAAAAAGTTCTTCAATATGAATAACTCAGGAGAGAAGAAAACCCCAACCTGAAATTTAACAGAATTTTTGTTTATTTTAATTTTATTATTGCACATGTGTTTATTTGCTTAGTGTCAAATAAACTTATTAATCTCGAAAAAAACGTAAAGATTATATTCAACCCCCTTCCACAATCTTCTTATATAGTCGAATAGTTAAATAACACAATACCCCCTCCGTCCCATTTAATTCTATACACTTTTCTTTTTTGGATGTCCCACTCAATTCTATAAATTTCAAAACTTTCCCCGAATAGTAAGATTTTATAATATAAAAACCCCACGCACCCACTACTTTCAACTACTTTTCCAAATCTATCAATTGTATATTAATGGGTCCCACTACTTTACCCACTTTTCTTTTTCTTTCTCCTTACTTTACATTATTTTATACAATTTTCTTAGTATCCGTGTCCAATCCATATGTATACATTTCAGAGAGACGGAGGGAGTATATATATATATCTTAATATCTCTAAAATTTCATTTTAAATTAAATTTTTTTTAAGGCAATTTTAAATTAAATTTTAAACACTGAGCGGCTAATTTGAACTGAGATTAAACTAAATGTGATTATAAAGTTGAGAAAAACAATAATTTGGAATCCCAAGACGTGCAGATAAAAGGAAGCAACACAGCATAAAATTTAGAAATGCCTTCTACAAAGCAAGAGACAAAGTATAAATAGGCGAAAATGGCACCTGTAAATTAACAATCTTTACCGTACAGCTTCTCCTTTATTCCATAATTTTAACCGTGCAATCGCCGCGGTAGTTTTATGTTTCAACCCCCCAAAACACTCATTCTCCAATCTCCACCCCCCCTATATATACACATTTACACACACAAACACACACACAAACACCTCGCCCAAATCTCATCACCCAAAAAAACCCTATATATAAATCTCCATTCTTGTTCATCAATCGATTTATATATGCGGCAACGCAACACATCTGTGTATATAAATCGATCTAAATTAATTTAATTTTGTTCGATCTGAGAATTGGTGGTTATATGAATTGAATTAAACATTTTTGTAGTGGATTCTATTTCATTTACGTGTTTTTCTTGTGTTTATGTGGTTGAATTGTAATGGGAGGATTGGTTAATCAATTTAAATCAGTTTAAAAGATGCCAGGATTACCGCAGAGAAATGATAACGCTGAATTCACCGATTTTACCATGTCGTGTTCGGATGGATCGGTTAATGGCTTCTGGTCCAAGCATCGCGGCGATGTTAGCTACAATCAGCTCCAGAAGGTATATTATTTTCTTATGTATGTGTTTGTGTTGTTTTGTGATTGTGAATTGTTTTTGCTGTGTTGATTTTGTTGTATGTGATATTAAGTAATTTGATTGAATAGTTTTGAGCTTCATTTTGGATCTCACACTGGTGATTATTGAATGTTGAGTGTTTTTTCGAGTTAAATTTAATGTCTGATTGTGTTCTAATTGCCTGTTGGAAATGCTAGGGTTTCTAAATTATATCTGGAATGGGAAATTAAATGATTAAGAGGAAATGTGTGGTTGGTTTGTAATCTAGTAAATAGAGGGGGCGGAAAGGGGGTTGTTTACATATGTGATTCACTAAGTTATAGTCGGTATGTGGATTTTGGAATTTGCTTTGGGACCCCTAGCAGTGTTCGTTGCGTTTTGAGGTTTAATTAGGAACCAATACTTTCTTATTTGGGACATATTCTGTATGATCCTGCTATTTATGATAAGTATGCTGTATATCGATGTCGTCACAGTGTTAATCTTGTTTTAATACTGATATTATTTAATTTGCTTACTTGTCTTGAGTAGTTACGGTTTTCTTAATATGGTATCCAAAAGCAAATATTCAGTTTTACTGATTATAAAGATCATCATATCCACACTACAATTTTTTTAAGTATTCCTTCTATTATTTATCCATGACTTCACTTTTCTTTTCTTTGCTTTGCAATTCAATTTAGTATGCCTTTCTCACATATTTGGCGGTGCAATGTGTTAGAAGTAGCGATGGTTATTGTAATCAGGATTGAGTAGGATTCATTATCTTTAATTCTTGATTGACAGTAAACTACATAAACTATGTGCTATAAAGCTAACAAGGCATGTCTCTTGCATTGTAGTTCTGGAGTGAGCTGTTGCCACAAGCTCGTCAAGAGCTCTTGAGAATTGATAAGCAAACCCTTTTTGAGCAAGCTCGTAAGAATATGTACTGTTCTAGATGTAATGGGTTGCTGCTCGAAGGTTTTTTGCAGATTGTCATGTATGGGAAGGCTTTACTACATGATGGAACTCTTGGTCCTCTTCCTTGTAACAGAGTGGGGCCCTTGAAAAACAGAAGCGATAGTGATATGTGGATTGCCAATGGTGGTCATAATGCTTTGCAAGATCCATCTGTCCATCCCTGGGGAGGTCTGACTACTACTAAAGATGGCACACTCACTCTTTTGGATTGCTATTTGTATTCCAAATCTCTTAAAGGGCTCCAAATTGTAATTATCTCCGTTTTTGTGTTGATCAATTTTCCTTCTTTTCATGATCTGTCTGGTAACTTAAAGTAAGTTACACCTTGTCTGGGTCAGGTCTTTGACAGTGCTCGAGCACGAGAAAGGGAAAGGGAGCTACTTTATCCAGATGCTTGTGGTGGTGGAGGCCGAGGATGGATAAGTCAAGGGATGACAGGTTACGGCAGAGGACATGGGACCAGGGAAACGTGTGCACTGCATACTGCCAGACTTTCTGTTGACACATTGGTTGATTTTTGGTCAGCTCTAGGAGAGGAAACTCGACAATCTCTGCTAAGAATGAAAGAAGAAGATTTTATTGAACGTTTGATGTACAGGTTTGTGGTTTTTTTCCCTCGTCTCTTTTCTCTTCTAAAAAGCTTTACCGTGTCAGATTCAATTTGGAGGGGTATTTTGAAAATCAAGAGGCAACAATCTTGCACTTGCATATGCCATGTGTGGTGCTGGCGTTACATCTTTATCATGATCCATTATCATTCTGGTGAATGGCATTTGTTATGATTAAAGTAGCTGCAAAGTTAATTTTCAAAAGAGAAGAGTAAATTTTTGAACTGTTCCGTGTCTTTAAAAGCAACCACATCATATTGGGAAACTTTCAAGCTAATCCATAATAGAAGTTTACCGACTGATCTAACAATTCACTTACAGAAGTATCAGCCATTAAAGCAATAGTTTATGAGAGTAGAAGTCGCACAATAAACTATGGTACAGTACAGAAATAAGGATGAGAGATATCCCTTCTCTTCGTTATAACATAAACCAGTTATATAGAAGAGCTAAAATTATGAGGAAATCAATGTAATTTAGAAGACTGAAAATTATAATTTTATACCTTGTCAACTAAATGATCTGGTCTTGTACAACAGGTTCGACAGCAAGAGATTTTGTAGAGATTGCAGAAGGAATGTTATTCGAGAGTTTAAAGAATTAAAGGAACTGAAGCGCATTCGAAGGGAACCTCGCTGCACCAGTTGGTTTTGTGCATCAGATACAAGCTTCCAGTATGAGGTGTGTTATACCGATATGGTGGTAACTTGCTCAAATAAGCACACTTCTCACACACTAAATTTTGATAATTATGTTTGTCATAGTTGGTGATTTGGTGTTTCTTTTAAATTCTTATGAGTTTGTTGTTCACATTTGCAGTCTTGTTACTTCAATTGATGTTGGTTTTCTAGTTTTTAAAAGTGATATTATTTCATCTTCCCTGGGCTATAGGTAACTCATGATACAGTCCAGGCTGATTGGCATCAAACCTTCCTGGACACATTCGGAACATACCATCACTTTGAATGGGCACTTGGAAGCGGAGAAGGAAAATCTGACATTTTTGGGTTTGAAAATGTTGGCCTGAGGGGAAAGGCACGGATTAGCAGTCTAAATCTTGGAGGTTTAAATGCATGCTATATCACCCTAAGGGCATGGAAAAAGGATGGACGCTGCACTGAACTTTCTGTGAAAGCTCATGCTATGAAGGGGAAACAATGTGTTCATTGCAGGCTTGTGGTTGGTGATGGTTTTGTCACTATTACCAGAGGAGAAAGCATTAGAAGGTTTTTTGAACATGCCGAAGAAGCAGAAGAAGAAGAGGCAAGTCTTGTGCGCTATTATTTGTTTTTCGTGCAGTTTTTTGTTGCTCTTACCTTCTTTCTCGTGGATGGTTTATGAAACCTTACCATCATTCACAGGATGATGAAACCATGGATAAGGATGGAAATGACATAGATGGAGAATGCTCCCGTCCCCAAAAACATGCGAAGAGTCCTGAACTTGCACGGGAATTTCTTCTAGATGCCGCAACTGTTATTTTTAAGGAACAGGTGTGTTCTGTTTGATGCATATATAGTCCAGTCCTCTTTCTTTTTGTTTTTGTCTTCAAAAAAATATGTACAAATATAACTCTATTACATTGATTCTTCCGTTCCGGCTATAATACCTTACACAACATATATATAGTGAAAATTGATAAATAAGCTTTGCGTTCTACCGTTTAAGCCCAGTTGTAAAAAATTTGCCATAATTACCCCGATACATTTTATGTGTTCATTCATCCTATGGGTAATAAAGTAATTTACATGGTAATTATTGTAAGTTACATGTTAAAAACAAAAGATTTAAAGCTTAATCAGTATAGTGTGGAGCTTATTATCAATTCCATAATATTATACTATTATATTAACTCTTGCAATCTGGCTATAATACCTTTGTCGGACATGATATCCTTTATGTGTCTGATCCTTTAATGAAAATAATGAAGCTGATATGCAAAAAGAAGGATAGAAATGGGGCGAAAGGGAGAAGAAAATGAATGCATTGGTATTGTTATAAATGAGAGTTATTAACACGGTCCTTCGTGATAGATTGATAGTGGTGTTGTTCAAAATAATAAATTGTATATGTATGGCTTCTGTAAAAGGTGCTTGTTTTGTTAAATCAATGTATTATTAGCTGATAAGTGATAAGTATATGTATAAATAAAAGCTTTAAGATTAATGTATTTATGTTAGAATCTCTAATAGAAGAAGCTCGTATCTTTATATGAAAAAGTCATGCTGTCTCATTACCATGCACTAATCAGGATAAGGTCTGTATCATCAGTATTGAAACTATAGTGTCCAGTGCATGGATATGTTCCCGTGTGTGTAACTCTTCATTTCCATGTATCTTTGTCTCTGTGATAAATGTGAGAAGGCTAAAAGCAACCCTCAGTGACCAATGAAATGAAATGATGTAAAGAGGTCAATATATAGGATGCATGATCCACTTATATATCTCGAGGCATTTTGTAGATATCAACTTTGGTATACTTGGGTTGCTTCAGCTGACTCATTCTGAAAGAAAATCTTCTTCTTCTTTTTTTATTTAAAAAAAAGGCAATATATCTACTTATTAAGGTGATATTTTCCTGTGATTGTCATATTCCAAATTTTGACCTTTTGTTTTCACGATATAATGCATTCTGATTACAAAGAAGTGTAATTTATCTACAGGTTGAAAAGGCTTTTAGAGAAGGAACCGCACGTCAAAATGCACACAGCATTTTTGTATCTCTTGCACTGAAATTGCTGGAAGAACGGGTTCATGTTGCCTGCAAGGAAATCATCACATTGGCCAAACAGGTAATAATTATTTGTAGAATGATAATTTCCCAAGTAGGGATGAACCACTCTAATTAACAGTTTAATACTTGTTATTAGACAAAACTTCTTGAAGAAGAGGAGAAGGAAAAGCGTCAAGAAGAAGAGCGTAAGGAAAAGAGGAGAATGAAAGAAAGGGAAAAAAAGCTTCGAAGAAAAGAGAGATTAAGGGAGAAGGAAAAGGACAAAGATAAGAAATTGTGTGAAAATGACCAGCATGTAGCTTTTGACGTAAGAATTGAGGAATTAGCGCCTAATGTTGAGGAGGGGTCTAATCTCATTAGCAGGGAGGATGTAATAAACTGTGAGATAGGTGATGTCATTTCATCGAGACCCACGTCACCAGATATTCAAGATGAGCAGGTTTTAAATGGCTATTATCTTTCAAGCATGCAGGACAACTCTGGTGGCTTTCCTGATGGTGGGTTTAGTGACGAGTTTGGTTCATTTGAAGGTCAAAACGATATTGAAGTAGAGTCAAAATCTTCTGACCGAAGGAGCTGTTCAACTGTTCCGGAAAATGGGGGAAGGGATTGCAAATTGGAGCAAAATTACCAGGGGGATCGTTTTGAAACTTCAAGGACTATGGGACTTGGTAAGCTATCTAGGTGTAATCCTGCAAAATCAAACCCTAGGACCCCTGGGTCCAAGTTTGCTGAGAGGTCGCATAGTTCCAACAGAGTATGCGAGAGATATGGTTATAATACTTGTAGCTGCTACCAACAAAATGATTACAGAACAAAGGTAGAGTCACATTGTGCTGCACGTATGTGTCGGGAAGGTAAATCTGTTTGCAAGTCGGAATCAGCTTCGGATGTTTCAAAGCCGTATTTTCGTGGAATAAGGTATAATCAAGTAGATTACATGCGAGATGGTGTTGGCCGACCTAAAACCAAATTTGTTACAGGGAAAAATTCTTATACAAGAGATTCACCTCAAACTAAGCAAGTTTGGGAACCTATGGAATCACAGAAGAAGTATGTTCGAAGCACATCAGATTCTGATGTTACAATGAGATCTTGCACTTTTGGCGCTGATGCAACGGAACTTGATAAATCTTTTGAATCGTCTGATGGTATTAGCTGCAATGAAACTGGTGGGAATACTGTTTTAAACAAGAATGAGGACAACAAAAAAACCTGTAAGGGCGGATTTCATTTTGAAGAAAAAACCACTCTGTACTACAAGGAGGTCACCAATGTTGAAGCTGATGTGTGCCCTATGACATCCTCTTCTTTAACTGGCACATCTAACTCTGACAGTTGCTCATCATGTCTTAGTGAGGGAGACAGCAATGGATCATCTTTGAACCCCCCAAATCCAGAATCCTCTTCTGCATCGGATTCTGATGATGGCAACCAATCGAAAGATAGAGAACCTTTACGAAGCCTTCAAACTGATTTTCATGAACGTCTTGATATTGGGATCGGAAAAAAGCAAAGTGCAGATGGTGGTGAGCATTTTAAAATCAAAGCTTCAGACAACGGAGTACACAAGGATCAAGGGAGTTTTTCAGCAAAAGTTGCGCAAGAGTACCCCAATAGTATGCCAAATGTTAGTAATATGAATCTTCGACCTCAAAGTGTGCTTCCCTCAGTAAATTCCCAAAGCATGCCTTATCCTCTGTTTCAACCTCCTTCGATGGGATTTTATCATCAAAGTCCAGTTTCTTGGTCATCACCTTCAGGTTTGGTGTCTTTACCCCACCCAAACCACTATGTACTTACTAGCCCGTTCGGATTTGGTATAAATGGGAACTCCCATTTTGTTCCATACAGTAGCCTGCCGCATATGGCTCCTCCTACACTTAACGCTGCCAATGTGCCAGTCTACAAGCCGGTTCAACAGGTGAATGTCATGAATTCCATGGAACATGTCAACAAACTAGACTTTGATGGGGTCAAAGGAGATGATCATGAAATGAACATTCAAAGGGTTTCCAAAACAGAAGAAGACAAGTCAAGTAAGATATCTGGAAAAGCAGAATGCGGAAATGCAGGATTCTCACTTTTTCATTTTGGTGATCCAGTTGCCCTTGCTAATGGTTATAAATCTCCTCCTTTCCCACCAAAGACAACTGTTGGAGATGATCCTTCCAATAAATCATCAGATCATACTGTTGGTGATCACTACTGCAACAAGGAAGATGTTGGAGAATACAATTTGTTTGACGGCAGTAATGGAATAAGGTTCTCCATCTTCTGAATTCGAGTTGGCGCAGGTTTCAGGAGGCTTAATTACCAGTCCCTATAGCTGAAGTTTGTTTTATTTTTTTCTTTTTCCCATTTTTTTTGCTAGACAGAAGTTTGATCTTTACATGGCACACAAATAATCTTTCCCCAAAAGAACAAAGCAATTATCTGTGCTTTAGTTTTGTTTGACTTTTTTTAATTGTTTTTCTTCATTTTTATATAGAAAGAGATTGAGACAAGTTTCATGGTATTTTTTCCCCATATTCTTATTGTTTTTTTCTTTAATCAAATATATACTGGTTGGTGTCTATTGTTCTTGTGGCAGTTGCAACTGTTATTTGTTCCATTTGGGCCAAGCAGGTATGCAGGAAATGGGCCAAGCAGGTATGCAGGAAACCATTTTTTTGGAATAGATCGGTTAAAATAATAGGTGGGTCATATATTGGAGAGCTGTCGCTTAATGTTAAATTCTAGTATAGGCCTCTATCTCTTTTGTTAAAAAGGCAAGCAAACAAAGTGGCTCATGAAATTACCTTGTTCGCTTAATTGCCCAAACGTTTTCACGTCTCCTTCATTGGTTTTGTTGGAGGCCCTCTTGTATGATTTTCCTCGTTAATGAAAGTCGTCTTTTTTATTCAAAAAAAAATAAAATAATAATTATATAAAATTTTATATAATTGATTAAAATGATATAGAATAATAATTATGTAAAATTAAAATAATAATTTATATAAATTGTTGAATCTAAAATGATAAGTTAAAATTTATTAAATAATGATTATGTAAAACTAATTATATAAATTTTGTTGAACCTTAAATAACGATTTGTTAAAATTGTAAGAGCATCTCCAACTATGATAAACTCTTAGCTAAAATCTTAATTGACACACTAAAAAATAAAAATAAATAAAAAAATTATAGCCAAACCTCTACAAAAATCCACACTCCAACCACACCCAACCATTATCAATGATTATAGGCAATCTCATATGGATGACTATATTTGTCGAACCTCTACAAGTCTTAATCTGTTGAAGATTACACATCATTTATGGTATTGAACTCATATATTCTATTTTAACTATTGAAAATATTAATAATATACTATTTTTAAATTATAACCAACCAATATAGCCAATATCATTGAAGCGAAATGTCTTAGTGGTTCAACAAATTTTACCTAAAGTGTTACAGGTCCCGTTTAGCCAATGATTATATGTCAACCCAGTTGAAGATGCTCTAACAGTTTATCCGTAATTAAAAAATCTATGAAATAAACATAGAATTCTTAATTAAAAATTTACAACATAAAAGTTTCTAAGAGTAAGTGTTAAAAATGTCTTATATCATGTCATAAGTTATAACTTAGGCATTTAATGAAAACAATTGATCAAATTATGTCATAGTGATGTCTTATATAATGTCATAAGTTATAATTTAGGCGTTTTATGGAAAAAAAAATTGATCAAATAATGTCCTAGTGATTTATTATATCACTAGGAGTCTAGGACAACATCTTCAAGGCTTGTTTTTAAAGTACCTCCGGCCTTGTCCTTTCTTATATTTTATAGTAAATACTTATCTCTCTCTACTTCATTGTGCTTTAATGATTAAAGAGAATCCTTGATGCTAAAATATTAAACATATAATGAGAATAAGACACGTTCAAGAGCCAATACTTTTACCCCTCCCCGTCCACCAGGGCCTACCAAAGCCTTGCTAAGATCCACCTCGGGTTCATTTTCGGGGTCCGCATACCTCCCAATATTTTTAAAAACATTGGTTTGCATTTAAGTTTGAGTAATTAGCACTTTGCACCCTTTAACTTTGGTCGTTTTTGCGATTTGGTCTCGAACTTTGAATTGTAGCAAAGTGCATCGCATAGCTTATGAATTTCAATCAGATTGCACCCCTTTGACTAACTTTCGTCAAAAACTAACGGTAAACCTTAACGGCGGAAAGTTTTAACTTTGTAATTAGCACTTTGCACCCATCAACTTTTGTCATTTTTTTAATTTGGTCTCATATTTTTATATGTCGGCAGAATGCAACCTCCAACATAAAAAATTTAATCATTTTACAACCTTTTAACGAATTCCCGTCAAACATTAACATTTAACATTAATGGCACGGATAAAACCGAATTATTATTTAATTTTAACAGATGACGTTGGATATATTGGATATATCAGTAATTAAACAATAATTACCTTTAATTTTAACAAACAAATACGCAACAATCGAAAGAAAAAAAAAGATATGTGAAGGTTGGGGATTCTGAAACGAAAACAGGAAGTTGTATCACTGCTTTTGTTAACAAGCAACAAAGGGAATGAGTTTGGTGTTTAATAATCCAAAACTAAACTGGTGAATTAAAGAAAAGGGCTGCCAAATATATTATTAAACGCTAGCTTTTTTTTATAATGTTTTTAAATCACTACTTTGCAATTTTTAGATAATAAAATTAAAACATAATGATTTTGGAATCTTTTAAGTATAAACTCCCACACAAATTTAAAATTAAAGAACAAGATAAGAGAATGCAAAAAGGAAATCTTTATTAAAGTGAACAAGCGTTTACAAATTTTACCCGTGCCATTTAACATTAAATGTTGATTTTTTACGTTCACCGTTTGCACGCATTTTGAAACTCTTATAAAATATAGTTTTATAACTTCTTTCTAATATTTTTTTCTGAATAAAAATTAAAACATCAAATTTTGAAAAAAAAGATATTATGGAACTATACCTTAAATAAGCGTTGAAAAGCATGCCAAAGGGTAACGTAAAGAAAGGAGGGGGCCAGAGGGAGTAATATTTGACGGGATTCATTAAAAGTTTGTAAAATAATTAAATTTTTTATGTAGGGGGATGCATTCTGGCGATATATAAAAATATGAGACCGAATCGAAAAGCGACAAAAATTGATGGATACAAAGTGCTAATTACGAAATTCAAACTTTATGTCTTTAACATTGACCGTTAGTTTTTGACAGAAGTTAGTCAAACGGGTGCAATCTGATTGAAATTCATAAGTTATGGGATGCACTTTGCTATATTTCAAAGTTGGAGACCAAATCGCAAAAACGACCAAAGTTAATGGGTACAAAGTGCTAATTACTCTTTAAGTTTATATTTAGTAGTTTGTACTAGAATAACACTTTATATATAACGACAATTGATGATGTGAAATTTTACTATAATATGATTCGGTAAATAATGATAGCATCAGAGAATTAGATATAATGTTAGAAAACAAAAAAGCTCATAAGCATCTTGTTGGCCGAAAATAATTGGAAAAATTATAAGCACGTTGTTTAAATGTATCTGCTCTGTAAGACTTTGTTTCCGAATAAGATTGGTTATATTCTAAAAATGATATACTTTTAATATTTGAAATTATTATAAATAGAATATATTATCAAATATCATAATCGTAAGATTTTGACACAAGAGTGTTATTTAATTTTTTAAAACCTTTTTGAAATTAATATATATGTTATAAATTGCTTTCAAAACATTAATGTTGGTTGAACTCAAAGATGTCAAAAGAAATCAAGAATTCATTTTTAAGTTCATAAATTTCAACTTATCTTACTCAATTTAAGAGCTATATCTAGAGGATTGTATGTAAGATGATGAGTCGGTTCAAACTCTTGAAAGTAGGATATTTTTAAGGTATTTAGCAAATATATTATTTTTTGTAAGTTAGTTTTTTTTTGTAATTTCACTATCTTATGAAAATAATTGCCAATACATTTGTGCAATTTTAATATTTTTGCAAACAAATATATTAAATCATTATTGTTTTCTAGAACATTTACTTATCCAGTCGCAGATTACATTTTCATTTTCACCAAGTAATCCAATCTTTCAACATACACACCGCATAACATGTAAGTATGTATTTGTTAAATCTTGAGAGACTCTTCACCCTCTCAATCCCTTGCGCAAAATAAAACCAAGCTATCATCCCAAACGCAAAAGAATCAAAAAACTTAACTGTCCCATAACCTTCTCCACGGCCATGGCCTTGGGGCATCATGAGAATGGTCACAAGAGTATCACTGTGTCAATCATTTAATTGGCAGAGAAGAGTAAAGATACGTAAAGTCATTGGAGGTGCGGAAAGGGGGAAAAGATCATGATCGAGAAGATAGAATTTGGTTTCATTATTTTGACAATGATACTCCATCCGTCTCAATATACATGTCTTTTTTGACTTTGACTAGTGAAATTGATTATACTTAGACCGGAATTTATATATATTATATCATTGAAAAAAAATTATAAAAAATATCATCGGAAAGTATATTTGGTTTATTTTAATATATAACTTTTTATTTTTTAAAATAATAAATAAAATAGTTAGTCAAAAATTAGTCAATTTGATTTCCTAAAAAGCAAAATGGACATGTAAATTGAGACGGAAGGAGTATTAGTTATCGTTAAAGAGAGAGATATAGAGTTTTTGAGAGAGATAAAAAATAACGAGAATAAAGAGATTTGTTGGTTGATTTTGTAGTTTGCGTTTGTTTTTAATTGATTTTGTAGTTATTTTAAGCAGATTTTCTTCTTGCTTTTGTGATATTAGTATTGTCCCACTATCGGTAGTCGTTTATGCAATTAAAAATACTTTGAACAGATTTTTTAAAGTTGCATTTGTTGTTATATATAGACTTACTAGTAGTGGCAGATATGGTTGCAAATGCAACCACCGTATTTTTGCAAAAACGTTTTAGAAAATTGATATATTTGCAATATTTATTTGGAATATTGTATTTTTGGAAATATTTCTATAATAATTACAATATTTTTACCAAAAAATTTGCAGGTTTGGATATTTATGAAAAACCCTTAATTTTCATTCATTATAGAAAAATTGAACTCGATCTGGAGTTCGAATTATTTCATTTGGACAAGTACATCGCTAACTCATTTTGTTTTAACTTGATTATTCTTCAATTAAATCGATATATCGAATAACGTGACAATTTTAATAATACTCTTTCATATATGGAAATGATACTTTACTATTTCACTGTGTTTTCCCTTTTTCCTTCCTGGTGAATGGATGTAACTCGTAAGCATCGACCGAGTCGTTTGATTCGAGATTTTTGATATTTTTGATTTTTGATCATATTTTTGTTGAAGAATGTGTTATCAACTACATCTGCAAAGTTAAAAGTGTTGGGTGAAAAAAGATCTCTCCACGGTTGCTAAGGAGTGTTAAAAACTCCTTCACCCAAGCCCCCTCTTATAGTCGCAACGCCATCTATGGTGTCAACACCTCCTTCATCAGCAACTTGCCTTGGAGATCTGCGGAAATACTTTAAAAAAACAGGTGTGATCTTTTCAAAACATACCTACATGATTATGATTATGTGATTGGTTTTTGTTTTACTGTATATATTATTGTGAGGTGGTTCATATTTCATGATTAGGTATAATTGTGTGCTTAAATTTATTATTGTATAGGTTGTTTTCGTATCCAATTTTCATTTTTTTCTATCTATTTTTGTCCGAATTTTAAAAGATTGGATAGATGTTATCGATCTTATATTATATATAGGATCAGTTACGTTTGGTGTTATGTATCTTCATGTTCGATTTTTAGTTTTTCGCTAGTGTTCATGATGATTGTTTGTGGTTCTTGGATGGTGATGGTGAAGCTGGTGCATTGGTGACTTAATTAGTGCGTGTTGCAATATTAGATTAGCCTGACTGACTAATTTTATTGCGTGATTCTAGTTTTAGCTTTGTAATTTTGGATATTATTTGGTTTAGATTAGCCTGACTGACTAATTTTATTGCGTGATTCTAGTTTTAGCTTTGTAATTTTGGATATTATTTGGTTTTAATAGTAGTGATTGCAGATCTTAAAATTAGTTATTTTTGAATGGCTAGTTGACTCCTTTTAAATTTGTTTATCTTTGGAATTTGACTTTTCACTACATGCATTAATTTGAATTTTTGTGTTTTAATTTGAATAATTAATTGACCGTTTATATACAAATGAATTATCTTAAAATTGATAAATTTAAATTTGAAATTGGTTTTTGATTTATATGTCTTAAATGTGTTTTAATGCTCCTTAAATGTGTTGTCCGTATATTATGGAAAATTGGTCAACTTTTCTTAAGTTATAATCAATTACCATCATAATTTGGTAATTGATTACTTTTATTAATTTTCAAAGATTCAAATTTTAAAAACCATTTATGGGTGTCATTAATTATGACTTTATTGTGCCTTTAATGGCTTTATCGTGCCTTTTATGGCTTTTTGTTCCAATTATGGATGCCACTTTTAATTGCTTATTGACCATTTTGATGATCATTATATTTAATTATATTTTATTCTTTACTCCTCACTTAAATTTTAATTTTAATTGTGCCAAAAAAAATTAAATTTTATATGTCTAACCAAAGGATTTTCCTTTGGTTAGAAATTAATTAATATTTCTATATTATTTTATTTTCTATCTATTTTTAATATATATATATATATATATATATGTATATATTGTTTTGCTTTTTATTAGATTTTTAATTTTACTTTAATTAAATTTATATGTGTGTGATTTTCTTGTATTTTGATTTATGTTTTGTTTGATTTGTTTTTTCAGGATATACTCTTGAAGCTACGAGACTTATGAGTTTTCTTTTCTTATTCATTTAAGCTTTATTGTCTAAGCGTCTGGAGTTATGCTTGCATGACTTTCGGTTAGATGATAAACTTTCTTGAAAGAAAGAAATCCCTGATGCGGTTTATTGTATTGTAATACAATTCATCTACGTGTATGTAGACCTTACAAAAAAAATAATAACTTAAAAATATCTGGATATTCTTTAAAAAGAGGAGAGAGTAAGAAAACACTAATTATATATATTATTTAAATTTTAAATTAAGAAATTATTTAAAGAGGACTGAGAGATGGTCTTGCCATTTATGATGTATTCGTGAACCTTTATTTTATTTGAAATTTTAGATTTCAAATAACATGATTTGAGGTGTTATTTTAAATTCTCAACTTTGTACTAATATTTTTTTTTTGTCAAGAACTTAATACTTATATTTGAATGTCATGAATGAAATAAAATACAAAACAAATACATTTTTTGTGTATCTAAACATGTTATTTGATCAAATACACAATTTCAAATGAAATCGTGATTCCCAAACCTGCATACCAGTTCTAGACACCCTAAATCCGTACTTAAAGTAAATTCTAAGCTAATGTGCTGGAGTTATTTACATCCCGGGAATTTAGTTTGAAACTCATTTAGAACCAATAATTTGAAACCAGGGCAATTTGCATTTGTTTCTTCAAGAGGGTTTCACATTGTAGCCCTTTGGTCAAGTTCAGCCCGTCCAACAAATAACGGTAAATGTTGGAGCCTTGTTATGGTAAAATTCTTTTTTGGTATCCTTTATACATAATTTTGTTGCTGAAAACATGTATCCTGATTGGAGTAGTAATTCAGTAGCCCCATAGAAGGACATAGAGCCCGTTTGGCTGAACTTATGACTTAACGTGACTTATGTGATATGAATTAACTGAAATATTGCTGATGAAGTTATCAGGGTAGCCACTACATATATGTATCTAGTGTAAATTCATCAAATTAAAGAGTTTAATTTTAACATGAATATATCTATGATAATTAGAAGTCAAGTGACTACAGACGTAGATCTAAACTCACAGGGTCCTTCACACTTGCCTTTGATTCGTAAACGTACCGCCTCTGCGAACTAGAGCTTCCACTATTCTGAAATGCTTTCATCTCATGGTTTGCAAACAATGGTGGCGGCTCCTTATTATAGCCTGGTGAGTTGTGCACTACTGATGGAGGTCTCCACAATGCCAAGGCATTCGCGGTAATTGGTTGCTGCCGTGGAGAATAAGAGCTCTGGCCTCGATAAAGCCTGCTCTGGTTATATGGCAATGCTGCTGCTGGTGATGGAGCGTAGCGATTATAATTCATCAATCCGTACATGTTTGCATCTTGATAACCATTATGAACCAAAGCGGAGTGTAAGTGTGCTCTTTTGGCCTCTTGACGCTCTCTCTTGTGAGCGTTCTGATGGCCTCCCAAAGCTTGTGAAGTAGGGAAGTTTCTGCAACAATAATGGCACTCGAATTTTCTGTTACTTTCTCCATTTTCGTGCTCTTTTGTTGGACAACTCAACTCCGGTTCAGTAATAATCTCGACAGAATTTGATTCTTCAACATCATTTCCATTGCCGCCAAATTCTTTTCCAAATAGCCGAATTCCTTTTTCTTTGAGTGGTCGAATGAAAGGCAATTGAGAGAAAGATTGTACATTCATGAAGTCACGGGTCTCCTTCTCTTGATCCGAATTCTCCATGAGAAATATGGCTACTTCAGTAATTAATTAGGTTGTGAAATTAAGAATGAGAAAGTATGAGGGAAAAGGGGCAATGAGAATGAGAAAGTATGAGGGGTGAAGAGTTGTTTGAAGGGTGCATAGGAAGAGAGTTCTGTGGGGCAACTGAGTAGTAAGCTGGTGGATAGATGGTTAAGGATAATTAGAGCAGACTTGTCTTGAAATTAAAATAAGTTTATGTTTCAGTTTCACATGCAATAAGTTACAAGTGTGTGGTATGTTTTAGAAATTTGTTTTGTCTTACATGACACATGCATGTAATATAGTTTCTAGAGAATTATTATCATAGTTGCCATGAAAAGACCTCATCATGTGCTCAAGAAATTGCTAAATGTTGATCACAGAATCTATTTCATAATTCATATATAGTTAACTTCAAACAAGAGGAAACAATATTATTATGGTAAGAGTTAATTACAAAAGCATCATTTTGGTTTCAGTTAATTATATTTTGTAATCTAAATTTTAAATAGTTGCACAATTCATCCTTAACATGTCTGGCACTGTATTTTGAACTCTTCGATCCGTTTTAATCGGTTTTGACCAACTAATTAACTAAACTGTAATTTCATAGATTTTTAAGACAATTTACAATTTTAGTTTAACATAATGACAGACCAAAATGATGAAATTGGGTAAAAAAAGTTTTTTACATGTGTGGCTAAAATATGTTAAGATATGATCGTGCAATTATCTTTAGGCAATAAAGTGCAATTCGATGAAATCAAAGGGATACGTTTCTTACATTTATCCCCAATGTCATTTATCTCATTAGGCAGTATTCCCTATGTACCAGCAGGTTCTTTATGTTTCTTTTTTCACACATTTTGAGGTTTCTATAAAATTTTCATAATTTGTTTTTCCTGAATCAAAAGTTTGACGTTTAAACTTTTATTTATAAATTTTTTTTTAAAACGTTATGGAAATATAAGAGTCTCAGAATACATACAAAGAGTGAACGTAAATAATCACACTTTTATCACTTAACATCTACAGTAGCATTGCTATATCAGAAAGTGATAGATTAAGTGAGCTAGCAGAGAATTATGATGGAGGGAAACGGACCTGTGATATATACACACATGATGCATATTGGATGAAAGGTTTAATCAGGGACCATGTACTTGAAGTTGGTGTTGGTTCTTTATAGCTTAGCTGGTTAATTTGGATGTTTTTACATCTTTAGCAAGCTCATGTGGCAGGCTGTGCAGTGTGGTCCTCTGTTTCCTTATCAAGTTTACGTCAACTGGGAACACAAATAATAATCGTACTCCCCTTCTCCCATCTCTTTATGAGTAAATTTCTACTAGCTTTACACACAAACAAAATTACAAATTGTTAAATTTAAATTTTTAATCTCAAGTACAATTTTCACTGTTGGTTAAACTCAAAAGCTGTTTGATTTCTTTCTACTTTGACGCCACAGCAGAATGAGATCTATACACTTCATATATTCAGCTATAAATAAGGAGAAAGAGAGGGGGAGGGAAAGAAGAGAGTAAGTTTGTCTTGTTTGGGTAAAAATACTAGTACTACTATTAGTATCACTTGTTTGATAGTGAAAACAAGTTAAGTGAATGCTGGGAGGCTGCTAGGTCTGCGTAGAGTATGCCTCTAAAATGGCAATTTAATGATATATAGGCACATATAGTCTCTCTGCATTTACAGTCTGCCCTATATATGTGCATGCTTCACCTTTATAGCAAATTATTCTTATCCGCAACTTGTTCATACTTCTTCCTTTTCTTCTCCATTTTACAACAAGTTCCTATCCATCTCTCTTCTTGGCAATCCCAGGACCGGCTCTTGAGTAAGACGACCAAAAAAACATCCAGAACACACCACTATCTCAGGACACCAAAAATCTATTACATATATAGTATATAATAATAAATTTATGCATTTAAATATTTACATGCATTTGAATTGATTGTATTATTAATCTTAAAATAATATTTTTGATGATGTCATTGTATAATCTAAATGCATGTAAATATTCCTTTATGATCTTGAAAAATAAAGACACTATTTTCAAAATTCGTCTAGAGCACTCAAATCTCTTAGACCGGCCCTGGCTACCCCTCTAACTTTACTGTTCTTTTTATCTGTACTTGCATCAAATTTTACCATCCTGTAACAAATTTCGATTTTCAAACGAATATATAGTAATTATACTGTAATAAGAGTAATGGTCCCCGCCGGTCTGTTCCGGACATCAGCTTTAAAATCCATCATCTACCCTTCATTCATTGGAGTTGGAACCCCCTCTGCCATTAAAATGGCCAGTGGCGTTGACGAATCGATCTTTACAGAGCTAGATAGATTTTATAATGACCATGGATTTTAATTTTCTATACCACCTCCAAATTTTGGCTGTGTTACTTGATATAAAAACTCTAATGTTGTGTTTGGTTAGGGTGAATGATTCCAGAAGCAATGGAATGAAAAATGAACTATATTATGCGCAATTGTTAACAAATTTCATTTTTTCCTCCATTCAATTCCTTACATTATGTGCTAGAGATCATATATTCAATTTGAGATGGAATGCTCCATTCTCTCCTATCTCCAATTTCTTCTCAAATCTCATCATAGCAATTTTGCACTCACTTAAATTTATTTCAAAACTTCCCTCCTGTCTCTATCAGTTTCAAGTAATTTTACTCATTTCATTCCATTTCTAACTGGGCGGGGTTCGGAGAGATTCTAAGTGTACATGTGTTGTCTTTATCCACTTCCTAGTACGTTGATTTTTATTTTTTCCTCAATCAACTACAAGTATGTTACATACTCCCTCCGTCCCACCCATTTCTTATCAAATGGGTTGGGCACGGAGGTTAAGGAATATGAATAAAGTAGTTGAAAAGAGGAAGAAAAGTGGGTAAAGTGGTGGGACCCATTAATTTTTAATGTATAAAAAGAAGATAGTGGAGTAAAAGTAGTGTGAAAAGGAAAGAAAAGTGGAGAAGTGGTGGGACCCATTGACTATTTTTGGTAAGTTTTGAAATGTAAAGAATTGGATGGGACACCCCAAAAAGGAAAGTGTAAAGAAATGGGTGGGACGGAGGGAGTATGAAACAAGAGTAAGTTGTGTTGTTCCAATAATACAATTAGGATTGTCTCTTTGCTATCAGTTTTGTGGTGCGTGTTTACGATATCATATGTAGGATCATGTTGTTGATAAAAAAAAATCGAGACGGGGTTTCTTACCTCGTGATCGACATACTATTACGTGAACTTTACACAGACATCAAACTTGTTTTATAGTCTAATGAGATTTGTCTCTTTTCTGAGTCACATGAATGATGATATTATGTAACTCTCATCCGGCCACTGTAATCTGTGGACGTGATATTGTTTTGAACTAAAGAGCGATATTTGGTCCAGTAGACGAAACTAAACAGGCCACCGCGATCGATGAGTCAACATCGCTGGAATAATCACACATCTCTGGTCTCTCTGGCTTCTTTTTTTTTTTGCCATAGGTCTCTCTGGCTTAATTCTTTGTGAGACTAACTAGGCAGCCCCCAGCAATCGAGCAAATTAGGGCCAGATAAAAATCAAATCAAACCGACATATCAGGTATATCCGGCTTAGAGCAGGGTGTGGGGAGTGTAAAATGTACGCAAACCGTACCCTTATTCGCAAAGAGTAGCGAGACTGTTTCTGTGCAGACCCGGCTTAGTGCAACATAAAATATTGCACACTTATATATAACTCTACTCTACTGGAATGCACAGTAGAAATGTGTGTTTGGAACCAATAATAAAATAATAAACTCGATTTAAAGCTGATAAAATTATTCTTGATCCTGATTCGGCATTAAAAGTATAAGAGTTGTTTGGATAAATATAATAAAAACTCTTAGAACAGATTTGAAATCGTTTGATTTATACTAAAATACGTATTAGAGTTTAATGCAAAATTTTATATGACGAATTTCAATAAAATAGTAATGTTTGTAGAATATCATTCGAAAAAATAATATATATTTTTCAATTTCTAACTATATTTTATATGTAGACTACTCGATCCAATAAAATGGGGACGGTATAAAACTTGACTATATATGTGTGTGTGTGAGAAGAGATTAAAATATTTAATTACACATATTTAAAATATTGTTGATAATTTTGTTACAGAGTGTGCATGAAGAGCATACTTTTGAAGTTAATTTTTTTTAAATTTGATTGTATATAGTTTATAACTTTGATAGTTTATTTTATTTGAATAATTATATTAATTTTATAAAAGTAAAATTTAGTGAACTAATTTTGACATTTTATATAGGTCCTTTATGGTTTTAGCCTGTCCAAACTTTCTACTTATTTGAAAATTTTAAAAAGGTTCTCTTTATTTCCTCCTGAAGTAATGGAATTCAATATTTTTACATATAACTTGAGAAATTAAAAAGAAAATTGTACAAAAATCTTATTAAAACTGATAAATTTTCTCTTATTATCTAGCGAATTCAATAATTTTTTCACATTAACTCAAGACGTTTGTAAATTTATTTTGTGTAAGAGTATTTCTAATCTCACAAAATTCTTAACCAAAAGTCTTTGTAGTATGAAAAAAATAAAACTAAAATTTTAGAGGATGTGTATAAACTGCATGCACGATACCTTGAGTGTGGTTAAATTAGTCTTTAGCGTTGTAATTCCAGCGTAGTACATGAACGCGACGCTATAGCATTGACCTTATTACGTCGGTTAAATTAGGCAACGCTAAGATATATTCGTTGTCAAAAAGCCGACGCAAAAGGAACTTTAACCGACGCTAAAAGTTGTTCTTTTGCGTCAGTATTCAGACAGTCGACGCTAAAGTACATCTATCACGTCGGTTGGTCAGAAAGCGGCTTGAGCGGAAGATACTATGTCAGCTCTTTTTTGAAATGTCGTCGCTTAAAGTCAATCCTACTATCTCGGTTCCATTTCAAAATGTCGTCGCATAAAAAAAAAAATTTAAAAATATAATATTTTTATTTATACACATAATGGATAAATTATATATATTCTAAACCTGCTCATCCTTTATTCATGTATAGAAATCTAAATGGAAGTACACGAAGATAAGAACACTAAATTAAACAAATATAATTAAGAATCTACATCGATTACAACAATAAAAAATGTACATTGAAATCGTATTACAACCCATAATTCGATTTTCAAACTACAAATAAATACTGAGAAAGTCTAAGAAATCTACTAATAAGTATGAGTCTTTCTTCACGTGCTTTTCACTAAAAACTTGGAGTGATCTCCATAGACTGTCCGTGTAACATCCCGAATTATCGGAATATTATAAACTAATTTCACAGCATAAATAATACCATTACTTAAATCAAATCCTCAAATAATATATAAGTCAAAACAGCTGTCAAACCCAATAATCAAAAATCATAAACTTGGAGACGCAGCTCCATAAATCCAAACCAATAACTAATAAATTCATCAAATTATTCTTAATAAATACTAAGTCTTTATTCACTAATGCCAATAATCATGAAGCATAATATCCAAAAGTCCTCAATCTTATTCTTAAATCCTTCCACATGATAGAACCTGAAATATAGAAAAACGGATGAGCTACACAGCTCAGCAAGTAACAATTTGACTAACAATTAATCTCAAATCAATGGGTGGTTTTATAAAACATTGTTTCTAAAAAAAACAATAATAATTTGTAAAATATTTGTGAAAACTATTCCAACCCAAAGTTTATGTTTTAAAACAATTTCAAAATTTAAACGGAACAGAGCAGAACAAAATAAAACGAAATGAAAATCTTTTAAGTATCACAGTCTTGCTCTACGGCCACACTTTCACAGTGACCGGGATCTTATTCTTATTCTTTTGCCACACTTACCCAGTGACCGGGATCTAAAGTTCAATAATCACGCGCCCTTAGCAGGTATCTAAAGTTGCACACTTGTGCGCCTACTAAGGGTATCTAAGGCTAGTTCCGGAACTATACCGTAGACTACGAACGGGTTCGAAACGTAGAGACTGTGTTCAAAAATTCGCTATAAATTGATCGTATGTCGAAAATTTACTCGTGATACCAATCTGAGAAGCTTGAGATATAATCTTTAGTTATCAGTCATACCCATTGGTTGTTTAAATTGATTTAATTGTCTAAACTGACTTACAAAGATTAAGGGTTGTTTATACTTTTCTGCTGAGTTGTTCTGTGTTTAAAAATTCATATCGCCCTCGTTATTTGCCATAAAATTGTGATATTTACCAATTCTGAAACCTCGGAGAATGCTCTTTAAGTGTTTAGTTATAGTCTAGTTGAGATCAGTTTGTTTGCTTCGTCAAAATCTGCTTTGAATGTAAACTGGTCCTGAGTAAAATTCTGCTGTGCTACTCGAACTTCTAAAATTCATAACTAATTCGCTATCTGTCCATTTATTATGAATCTGGTCATTTTGGAATCCTTGTTGAATGTACTTTAATTCTCCAGTTGACTATTTTCTCATATTCAGAAGTTATCTTTGGTTAATATTGAGATTTGTAACAGCATGCATGTTATTTATCTTATTCGATAAATGAAATTGTGCCGTAGAGCAAGACTGTGATACTTAAAAGATTTTCATTTCGTTTTATTTTGTTCTGCTCTGTTCCGTTTAAATTTTGAAATTGTTTTAAAACATAAATTTTGGGTTGGAATTGTTTTCACAAATATTTTACAAATTATTATTGTTTTTTTTAGAAACAATGTTTTATAAAACCACCCATTGATTTGAAATTAATTGTTAGTCAAATTGTTACTTGCTGAGCTGTGTAGCTCATCCGTTTTTCTATATTTCAGGTTCTATCATGTGGAAGGATTTAAGAATAAGATTGAGGACTTTTGGATATTATGCTTCGTGATTATTGGCATTAGTGAATAAAGACTTAGTATTTATTAAGAATAATTTGATGAATTTATTAGTTATTGGTTTGGATTTATGGAGCTGCGTCTCCAAGTTTATGATTTTTGATTATCGGATTTGATCGCTGCTTTGACTTATATATTATTTGAGGATTTGATTAAAGTAATGGTATTATTTATGCTGTGAAATTAGTTTATTATAATATTCCGATAATTCGGGATGTCACATATGGTATTCAGAGCAGGCTCTCGAAAGCTTGATTAGTCAAGTTGCCGGAGGTGGGGACACGAAGGCTAGTGGTATTATCCCGCAATGGACAGAGATCCAGAGGCGGGGACAGGAAGCCAGCTGGTATTATCCCACAATGGCTAGAAAGGTTCGATCTGGGCCTATGGGCTATTCGTTTCGGCCTGAAGAGGACGTCAGGAATTTAAGTGGGGGAGTTTGTAACACCCCAGTCCCACATCGAGGAGTGTGTGGACTTTAGTTCAGTTTATAAGCATAAGTACTACTACCAATTGCACCAACCAATCATGATCTTTTGGGGGCTTGTGGTGGTCTTGTGGGTTACCCAAGTTGTTGCAGTTGGGCCAGTTTATTTGGGCTTATTTACGGATTCGGATTTCGAGACTTGACCCGATTTTCGAAAAAGACTCGGAATTTGACCCGGGTTGTCACAGTCCGTCTGCATAATACGAGTAAATGAATACAAATGAGTTCAATGGTTTCAACTGAATATATATACATATAAAAGTTGATTAGTTATGGCACCGAAAAATAATTAATTAATTTCTTTGTCGAACTTCTTGAGATCAATAATGAAATTTCACATTGTCAATTTTTTTATTAAAATGATATATTTTATCAATAACAATTTAAAATAGTAATAATATATTATTTTTAAGATATAATTAATTATTATAATTAATATGAAATGTCAGGTTATCTATTTTCATATTAAAAATAAATATTATATTAATAATTTTTATGATATAACCATCATTTGAATTAATCTTATGAAATACGAATATAATCAGTATTTTAAAGTATTTTGGCCGACCAATTTAGCCGACATAGGGATCTCGGTAGAGTCTAAAATCAATGCCTAGGGCACCAAGGACGAAGGGAGGTTGGGGGCAGTGCCCCACCATTATCTTTATTGTCTATTAATTTGTAGAGTAATTTACACCTGCATCCCATAAGTTTAAGCGCTTTTTTGATTTGGTCTCAAATAATATTTCTTTTCAATACGCACCCAAATGTTTGAAAAGTGCTTCGATATGCAACCTTTTGGCCATCTTCCGTCAAATTAACCGTTAAAGTTAACAGCTCCAGTGTAATATCCCTTAATTTTTAGAATAATATTAATTGATTAGTGATAATAATAAAGGATTATAATTGAATTAGGATTTAAGATTAAATTAGAATAATGGGCCTAATATATGGATCAGACTTGTATTCGGATAACGGGTAGGTATAGAATTAGGGTTTGGAGACTCTATATATCGATTGCGTTCCGTTATTATTTTATAATCGTGTGTGAGCCGCCCAACTTTTTCTTCCCTTTTATTACAAAATTCGTAGGGATCTATTTACACAAATCAGTTGTCTTGTAAAATTCATAGTAAATTCAATTCTTATCGGAATTCGATGATTATTGATGTTTCGGAAAGCTCTTTCAATCTCCTACGACTTTCGTTCACAATGTTTTCTCAGATTATGTTTTGAATTGTTCTCAACATTACAAAACATATTCAAATCTCGTTTTCCGCTTTGAATCTAAATCAGCAGACGTTTTATTTAATTCCCGATTCGTTACCAGTCCGTTTTTGATGAGCCATACCTTTTCAAAAGGGTCTTTTCGTCCTCTACAACTTTTGTGTTTTAAGTGTTTCCATAAAATGTCGTTTAGGGGGTCAAAACAGTGGATTATTGATCTGGACAAATAGGATTCATGGAGGTTTTTGGAGTTTAAGAGGAGATGATTTTGGTTGGTTGCTAAGGATTGAATATATGATTTAGAATGATGTGAATTCTTGAGTCTGCGTTGGCGAGATAAGTACCTTTTGACTTACTTTTATGTTCGAAAGGATATTTTGATTTCGCAAATTTCAGATTTTTTTTATAAGATATAAGAATTTTGTTTCGAAGTTTATAAGATATAAGACATGAGAATCTTAGAAGACCCAGTCTCTACGTTTCGAACCCGTTCGTAGTCTACGCTATAGTTCCGGAACTAGCCTTAGAAACCCTTAGTAGGCGCACAAGTGTGCAACTTTAGATACCTGCTAGGGGCGCGTGATTATTGAACTTTAGATCCCGGTTACTGGGTAAGTGTGACAAAAGAATAAGAATAAGATCCTGGTCACTGGGAAAGTGTGGCGGTAGAGCAAGACTGTGATATTTATAAGATTTTCATTATTTTGAAATTGTTTTTTTTAAACATAAACTTTGGGTTGGATTCAATTTTGCAAATATTTTACAAATTATTATTATTTTTCAGAAACAATATTTTATAAAACCACCCATCGATTTTGAGATTTATTTATAGTCAAATTGTTACTTGCTGAGCTATGCAGCTCGTCCGTTTTTCTATTTTTGAGGTTCTATCATGTGGAAGGATTTGAGAATAAGATTGAGGACTTTTGGATTTCATACTTCGTGATTATTTACATCAGTGAATCAAGACTTTGCGTTTATTTAGAAAATATGATGAATTTATTAGACATTGCTTTTGGTTTTATGACGCCGCGTCTCTAAGTTTACGACTTTTGATTATTGGGTTTGACCGCTGCTTTGACTTATATATTATTTTAGGATTTTGATTTAAGTAATGGTAGTATTTATGTTGCAATATTAGTTTTTAATATTCCGAAAATTCGGGATGTTACATCCAGGGTTTACATTTTGCACGCGATAAGTTTTGACGTTTTTTCATGAATATTTTCCAAAGAGTTGAATTTTGTTACGATATCTAAGTCTGCGAACACTTTCGATTTCTAGTTTCTGACATAAATTCTCTCATTTCATGAATTGTTTTTGAAACTCTTTTTACTGCAACTTCTATTTCAGACACCTGCAAGACACCTTTGTAAACCAACATAAATATATATTGGAGAATTCAGGAAAAAAAAGAGTATTAAAAAAGCTTCGTTTATAGTTAAGTAACAAATAATCGAAATTATGATCTACTCAGAAAGCTTTAGCTTATGAGGTATAAAATGTAAATCTTACGACTGTTAACTTTA
Organism: Daucus carota subsp. sativus; assembly: GCF_001625215.2. Taxonomy (NCBI): domain Eukaryota; kingdom Viridiplantae; phylum Streptophyta; class Magnoliopsida; order Apiales; family Apiaceae; genus Daucus; species Daucus carota. Next base: position 10,676,046 of record NC_030385.2, on the reverse strand, counting down.
ACGGTCAACTTGATGGAAGATGATTAAAGAGGTATATATCAAAATACTTTTTAAATATTTGGGTGCGTATTAAAAAGAAATATTGTTTAAATGATTTTCAAAAAAAAAAATATTGTTTAAATGAAAATAAAAAAAACGCTTAAACTTCTGGTGCAAAATGTAAATTACTCTAGTTTGTATTTTAAAAGTTTAATCAAAAATGGTGTCTTGCCCCACGATTGGAGCATGGGCTGCGGCCTGTGGTAGCCAGTCGATTCCTGCATGGCTAAACATTTGGTTTTTGAACTAAACTCAGCTATCAAGCTAAACAGAGAACTTGTTTGTTGAACTAAACTCATCTGTCCGAGCAAAACAGTTTCAGAAATTAATACACGTGCAAGTCACAGAACAACAGGCCAACAGCAAATCAAAAACGAAAATAGAGGATTGCTCTTGCGCCTGCCCTCCTTGTTTTCCAATATAAACCCGTTTTTTATAATTTTTTTCATTACTTAACACACATTTCAAATTTGTATATAATATATTAATGTCACAAAAAAAAAATTGTGATCCACCATGATAAACCTGGCTCCGTACGTGTAGAACATATGACCTCTTCCATGGTGAAAAAATTCCTTTAGATTAAGGTGTTTATACATGACACGGAGCTGATGACATGTTAGTGTCACGTATTTTTTCTCTCAAGTATACACACCATTACATGTCTACGCGACGGTAAGTTTTCGTTGACAGTAAATACTGCAAAATAGAATGATAATCAGGTTAAATATAATTGTGGGTCTATTAATTGAAATATACGACCACCATCCATATTTCTAAAAACTCCCGATTTGATCTATAATCTTTGATTAATTTCTATAAAATATTTTCACAATTTGATTAATTGTTATAAATTTTTAAGTGATATTTATATAATAAATTAAATTAATATTATAATATTATGAAATGTCAAATTTTTAATCTGATTAATCTTCAATCATCCGACAGATCCCCAGCTAGCATCTTGATTATTTAATTTTGATTTCCAATTTTTACAAACTCCTGGCATCATTTAGCCATCGCTTTATAAGAGCATCTCCAACGGCGTTGGCTATAATCGTTGGCTAAATTGGATCTGTAAGACATTATGTAAAATTTGCTGAACCTGTAAGACATTTTGCTTCAGTGGTACTGGCTATATTGGTTGGCTATAATTTAAAAATAGTATGTTATTAATATTTTAAATTGTTAAAATAGAATATATCAGTTCAATATGGTAATAAATGATGTACAATCTTCCTACAGATTTTCTTACAGACCTGTAGAGGTTCGACAAATTTAGTCATCCATAGGAGGTTGGCTAAATTTATAGACAACAGCCGAGCATGGTTGGAGTTGGGTTTTTGGAATTGTTGGTTAAATTTTTTTATTTTAAGTATGCCACCTCACTTTTTAACCAAGGGTTTTAGATGGTTGGAGATGCTCTAATCATAGAAGCCCGTGGTATGTTTTGCAAAGAGAGACCATAAAGTATAAACAAAAGAATAAATTAATTTCCATCTAATAAACAAACGTAATTTGACATAGAATCAAATCCTTGTGTTGTTCGGTTGGTCCCAAAAAATAAAATCTGAACTAGCATTCAATGTAGCAACATGAAATAGGTCCTCATCTATTTACTTAATATAGCCATTGGAGATGTGGTTGTGATGACGAAGAAAATATATTTCAACTTTGCCGCTTTTCATTAATGGAACCGACATATTATATAATACATTCCCATGTGCACAAAGTATGAATGAAGCACTTGTGAATGCAATTTACCTACTAGACTAGATGAATGGGACTATAATTTTCCAAGATCCACGCTTCACCTCTTCCATTTTCCAACTAGTATATTCATTATTATTCAATATTAGTGGCGTGGGATATGTGTTTACTTCCACTGTTCATTATCATTGCGGTACTTTCACTGAGATTGTGTGCGTTTCAAATTTCTTCGTTTTCTCAACACCTGCGTATTATTTTAATATAATGTTGCTAGGAAGAAAATCATTCTTATTTTAGTGGGAGCGGCAGAAGCGCACAACCGCCATGGAAAATTGGAGGCACGTTCTCATTACTCAAGTTCTAAAAGGGTGGAATAGTGCAGGATTTATATGTCATTACAAAGATCATCGTTTTTTTAACGAGAATCGGACTTACTCGGTGAAATTATTGAAAAAAGATTAATCAGATTTTAATTGAATTGATTTGATCGGAGATTAATCAGAGATTCAATCAGTTCAATGAGTCATGAAATATGAATTATTCGGTGATTAATCGTGAGTAATCAATACTCCCTCCGTCCCTCCCATTTCTTATCGTTTGGGTTGGGCACGGAGGTTAAGAAATATGTACTAAAGGAGTGGAAAAAAGAAAGAAAAGTGGGTGAAGTGGTGGGACCTATTGATTTTTAATGTATAAAAAGAAAGATAGAGGAGTAAAAGTAGTGTGAAAAGGGAAAAAAAGTGAAGAAGTGGTGGGACCCATCTACTATTTTGGGTAAGTTTTGAAATGTAAAGAATTGGATGGGACATCCCAAAAAGGAAAGTGTAAAAAAATGGGAGGGAGGGACGGAGGGAGTAACTTTTAGAAAAGAGTCCGAAACTGCTCCACGACCAATATTTTTATTAATTCAAAGAGGATTTTCTTTTGAGATGATTAATTTATAAGGCATGAAGCTAGAGTAACTAAAGTTTTGTGTAATTTCATGGAAAAAAAGGAGTTGAGGGTATTTTAATATTTGCAGCAGAAAGAAAAGTTGGGTGAAAATGAAAAGATTTGGTTGACTGTGTGTGTGATTCACTTCCAAAACTTGTACTCGTAGCTTTCGGACGATAAAGAGAGAAACATGGTATTGTTCGATCCTTCTCCGGAGTCACGTCACTTCAGAAACATGTAAACATCATAACTTGCAGGTATATTGCCATTTTACATCCCATTCAATTGCCTTGGATGAAAGTTTCTTAATCGTATTCTGCATGACTTTTTCTCAGTTAGTGAGAAATTAGCCGGCCATTCGGGCGGGCCGGGGCGGTTCGGGCCGGTTCAAGCGGTTTCCAAACCGTCGTCGGTGAAACCGTAACCGGCACGTCAAGACTGACGGTCCGTGCCGGGCCGGGCCGGAGAAAACGAAAATCGTAACCTTGTTATACGGTTTACACGGGTTGGACGGTTCGACGGTTCGGGCCGGTTAATGTGGGTTGGCGGTTCACGGTTCCAAATTTGGCGGTTCAATGTGTGTCTCGTGTCTCAGTACAGTGCGTGCGTGTGTTTTATTTTTTTGTTTTTAGTTTATTTAGTGTTGTTTTGTTTATTTGTTTTTAGTTTATTTAGTTTAGTTTAGTTTTTTATTTTTAGTTTTATAGTAACAGGTTTAATTTCATTAATTCTTCAATTTAAAAAATTCGATAATAAAATTGTTTTATATGATATTAGTTTTGGAAATTAGTTTTGTTAAGTATTAATATGAAATTAATTATCAATTTGTAAACTAATAAATAATTACCTAAATTTAAAAACTTAGCCGAAATAAAATCAACTAAATTATTTTTTTAAAAGAAAATTACTTAAGTTTAAAAACTTAACCGAAAGAATATTGACTAAATTATTTTTTTAAAGAAAATTACCTAAATTCAAAAACTAAAATGAAATGAAATTAAGTAAATTACTTTTGTAGTTAACGAAATAAACTGAACAAACTAAACAAAAACTAAAAGAAATAAAAGAAAAACTAATGTATTAAAACCCATGTGCAAAAAACAGAAAGCAAAGAAGTGTAATTGTATGGACATTCAGCGGTTCCACGGTTTGAAACCGCGGTTCCAACCGGGCCGGTTCCGCGGGTTCCCGCGGTTTCGGGCCGGTTACGGTCCGGTTTCCCATTTCTCAACCCGGATTCGGCACGTGTTCAGTATCGGTTCGTGCCGGTTTCGAACCGGCCCGTGTTTAGACGGTTCTGGGCGGTTGAAAACACGGTTCGGGGCGTGCCGGTTCAGTCGGTTCGGCCCGTTTGGCCACCTCTGAGAATATTTAGATGCCGTCTTATTGGGTTCAGTGAAAGTGAGCTTGTGGGGACTGCAACAACTGGAAATGTGGAAAGATTCCCTGTATTTTTAACGAATACGGAGTAGTTTACTGAGAAAGTTAATTAATTCTTAAACCCTCACTTATGTATTAGGTTGATCGCATGTCTTTTTAGCTATACAGTATTTCGATTAGGCCTGGCAATTTGACACGTAACACGCTAACACGAAACGAAACGACACGAAAAAAATGGATACGGGTTTTGATTTTCGATACACGAAACACGAAAGTACACGAACACGAAATTACACGATAGATTTCGTGTCGGATATGGGTTTTCATTTGGGGTACACGAAATACACGAAAGTACACGAAATATTTGTAGATTATATTTATTATATATATGTAATGATATATTAAATATATAATTGAGTATAAAGTATATATTTATATGTATGTGTGGATATATATTGTAGATACATTAACAAATTTATAAAGAATTGGATACAAGTATAATATATATTATTCACATTTAATAAATTTATAAAGGAAAATATATATTAAATCCATTTTTTGATTAAAAAATATATTAATATTTTTATATATAATATACACGAAAAGTACACGAAATATACACGAAACGATTCGAAACGGATACGGGTTTCAAATTAGGTACACGAAATTAATAACGGGCGGATACGGGTTTCACCTTCGAGTACACGAAACACGAAAATACACGAAACGAAAGTATACGAAACGAAACGATTGCCACCCCTAATTTCGATGATACTCCCTCTGTCTCTTTATTCTTTTCTCATATGAGATGTCGCCACTGTTCATAACATGAGACAAATTATTAATTTACGCATAATTTATAGGACTAAATATAGTCATGAGTGATCTTGTTAGATTCGTATTTATGAATACTTTAATACGGTGAAATTTTCTTATTTAATAATAATACAAAATTAAAGATATTAATGATTAAAAACGTGTGTTGGCAAACGTGTCGAAGGCAAACAGGAAAAGTATTAAGAGACGGAGGGAGTAGGTTCTTGGAGCACATCCTCAGAATTTAGTACCATATTTAGATATATAAATTTTAGCAATATCTTTTATATTTTTATTTTATTGTTAAAATAATAATATATTTCAACAATATGGAAGAGAAAAGAAAATGAGAGGAGTGATATGTCATACCTTTTATTTATGTCTTGTTATTAAAATAATGATAAATTTGAATTTGTGTTGGAGTGCAGGAAAAAATGAGAGCAGATAGATTTATTGAGAAACTAAATTTTTTACCCTTATAGAACATATACGGTACATATATACTAATATTTTATTATGTCCTAGTGTTTTAAGTGTTGGACATTTTTTTTTCAAATTTCTCGAATTTTATATACCATGAACTTTAAATATTGTTGGACTTACCTTAGAATATTTGCGAGAATACTTCTATATAATATAAAAAAATATCTTTGACAATTCTAAAAATTATTCATGTTTGTGTTTCATTTACTATACTATTATTATATTAAAAATTTATCGGTAAGTAAATAATACAAAAAAATGGGAAAGAGGGTGAAATTGTGAAAAATAAATAATATTGGGATATGGACTTTGTTTTATAATTGATAATTAATTCTGTTTTGTAACTTACCGAATTCATTAAATTTCTGATTAATCAATCAATCGTTTGTTTAACCACCGATCACTTTTATTAATCTCTGATTAATTTATTTTTTTAACTTTTACCATAACACTGCATATAGGATATAATTATGAAACCTGACCTGAATTAACTTGGATAAGCGAATTTCATACAATAAATAAATTGGGAAAGCATTATCAGACCAAATATACACCAACTTTTGTTGAAGAGATGGAGTTCGTGATTTTTCTTTTTTTTTTGTGAAACGGATTTCCTCCATCATAACTAAGGCTGAGCAGAACCGAACCAGAACCGAAGAACCGAACCGAAATGTGAAAATTCGGTCCGGTTCGGTTCTGGTTTTTTCAGAATTTCGGTTTGTTCGGTTCTTCGGTCCGGACCGAATTAAATTTCGGTTCGGTCCGGTTCTTTTTAAAAAATTCGGTTCTGGACCGAATAGACCGAATTATTTATATTAATTATTTAATATACTAAATATAATATATATCAGTAGTATTCAACACTCCAGCACAGCCGCACAGCCGCACAGCCTTCAGACTTCCCCCTTCTGGTCCCAGAGACGTGATTCAGCTGTCTAAACTGATAAACACTAACCATATTCAGATATTATACTGCTAATCACTATCTCCATTTATTACAATCGAAGGAGCATACATTCTGGGTAATTGATGTTTCCATCTGTGTTTTGATTTGAATTTTATACTGTCAGGTTTTGAAGTTATTCTTCCTCTCTCTCTTTACTCTATTGAATGGATTGTTTCCATCTTAAATACCATTTCACATGACCTGCTTTGTTTTCCGGTGAGGCTCATTAAAATTTCTTTCCTTCAGATTTTAAAGCTTTTTATGTTTTCTGTTAAAAATTTCGGTTCTGGAGGAAAGAACCGAACCGAACCGAAATTCGGTTCGGTTCCGGTTCGGTCCATATGATAATTTCGGTCCGGGAAAAAAATGTAATTCGGTTTTCGGTTCTTTCGGTTCGGTTCTGGACCGAACCGACCGAATGCTCAGCCCTAAATTCATAACAATGCAGAGAAAAGAGCAGATGAATTCCACAATCTAGCTGATTCCACAATCTAGCTAGGTCCATAAAATTGAGCATGTTTGGCGCCTTGACTTGACGGTACTTTATCAGTGATATAAAAAGTTATTTGGGAAACTTTTTCATATCTATATAAGCTTTCTTAGAATTATATATATTTAACGGAGGTTTAAAAGCATCTCCAATAAACTCTCCGTCCAAGTTCTTTATTCATATTTTTGAAAAATAAATACTAAGATAAGCAAACCAGGCCAATAAAGTATTCCTTTCTCAAAACTAGAGCCATAAAACCCGAAAATGTTAAAGAAAAAAAACAAAAGTAACACAATAATAATGCAAAACTGGGTCAATACAAACTACTCATCAGTAATGCAACACATAAACATTATATTCCACGACAGCATCCCCAGTCTTCAAGTCTAAGAGCAACAGCAATGCAGCGTCCCACTTTTTTAAGAGCACCCACAGTGGAGTACCGTTTCTCGTCTCGGGCCACGCAAAATGGGATTAGTGCATGAAATGGGACTGACCACCCGTTGGAGGGAGAGAAGAAAAAGTGGGGAGTCCCACGGTAGTGGGCTCGTCCCACTTCTTACCTTTTTCTTTTTTTATTCAAACTGTAGCCTGCAACTGTGATAGTAGTACAATGCTTCTCCTGCTTTATTAAATGTTAACGTTACAATAATAACGTTCAAATAATCTAACGTAAACTTAACCAACGGCTATATATTTCTACTATAAATACATAATTTTCATCCCTTTTATTGTTCATAATCTTCACTTCCTTAAATTTTTCAGATTCTTTTTTTTAATAAAAATGAATCCAAACAATCCCCCATCTTCAAATTCTCAAAACTCAAACCCTCATTTTCCATATCCATATCCAAATTCCTACTTTCCAAACACACAAAATTTTAATTTTAATTCTCAAATCCCGAATTCTCAATACCAAATTCCAAATTCTCAGAATTCTCAATTTCCATTTCCGTATCCTCAAAATTCTCCTTATCAATTTCCATTTTCCCAATTTTTAAATCCACAATTTGAAACTCAACAAACACCTATCAATATTCAAAATTCTCCACATTCACAAGTACCTCCATTTGGTAACACAAATATTATTGATTTAAATGATGATTGCGACGAAATTGAAGATGTACGAGAAGCGCTTGGTCAGTGGAAGTGGGTTGAAGATAAACTCCTAATAAGTGCATGGTTGAATGTGTCGATTGATCCACTTATCGGTACTGATCAAAAAGCCGAAGCATTTTGGGACCGAATTCATCAATATTGTGAAGAAGATAATCCCGGCGTCATCAAAAGAGGAGTTGTGGCTATGAAGAAAAGGTGGTCCAGAATAAATGAAGGTGCTCAGAAATTTGGTTCGTGTTATGATGAGGCTCAACGAGTAGTTGGGAGTGGTTCGAACTTGGATGACGTTATTGAGCAAGCTCATGTACTTCATTTAGCTAAGTACAAAAAGAAGTCTAACTTTGACAATCACTGGCGTGAGCTTCGTAGACAACCCAAGTGGAGAACTCCTGTAAGCAGTGCAAGTTCTAAAAGAACTAAATTAAGTGATTCCGGACATTACTCCTCGTCAGGAAATAACGATACACCAACAAATGAGAATATTGCTGAATCTCCGGTTCGTCCTAAAGGTACAAAAGCGACAAAAAGGAAAGGAAAAGGGAAGGCAAAAGTAGCAGAAGCATTTGAAGAGTATGAAGACATACGGGTAAATGCCTGTAGAAAATTGGACCTGATGCAGGCATTAAACGAAACTCGTCAAAAAGAGCTTGAGGCAAAGCAAACAGAGTTAGATTTACAAGTGATTTTGGCAGATACTAGTAAAATGACTGATGCTCAACGGAAGATGCATTCAAAAATGCTTGATAAAATCATGGCAAGAAGCTAGAATTGTCTTGTTTAATTTGTAAACTAGCCGTTGGAAGCTAGTGTTTGTCTTGTTTCATTTGTAAACTAGCCGTTGGAAGCTAGTGTTTGTCTTGTTTCATTTGTAAACTAGCCGTTGGAAGCTAGTGTTTGTCTTGTTTCATTTGTAAACTAGCCGTTGGAAGCTAGTGTTTGTCTTGTTTCATTTGTAAACTAGCCGTTGGAAGCTAGTGATTGTCTTGTTTAATTTGTAAACTAGCCGTTGGAATATATTCGTTTTTATCTTCTATATAAACTAGCAGTATTGGCTATTCCAATTCACTTCCATATGGATCAAACACCAACACTAAAAAGTCTAACAGATGAGTTCATTGAAGAGTTCTGCTACGATGATACTGAAGACAATCGTCGTCTCGAGCTCTTTCATCAATTATATGGAGAGAGCTCGACATCCCTGTCTCGAAAAAGCATATACAGAGATCGTGAAGCAGGCCATCAACGTCTAGAGAAAGATTTCGCATGGGAAGACATGTCTTTCTTCGTATTGTGGATGCTCTTTCAAATTTTGATCCATACTTCCAACAAAGGATCGATGCAGTGGGAAGAAAAGGTTTATCACCTTTACAAAAATGTACTGCAGCAATGCGTATGTTGGCGTATGGAATATCTGCTGATGCTGTTGATGACTACGTTCGTATTGGGGAGACTACTGCGACAGAGTGCTTGAAAAATTTCGCCTCTTCCGTAATTACGATATTTGAAGGTGAGTACTTGCGAAAACCAAACTCTAATGACGTACAACGTTTATTACATATGGGTGAGGCTCGTGGGTTTCCTGGTATGATGGGCAGTATTGACTGCATGCACTGGCAATGGAAGAATTGTCCTAAAGCATGGAAGGGCATGTTCATGAATGGTCACAAAGGAGTCGCAACAATTGTACTAGAAGCGGTTGCTTCATCTGATCTATGGATATGGCACGCATTTTTCGGAGTTGCTGGATCAAATAATGACATAAATGTTTTAGATCGATCACCGGTCTTTGATGAGGTGCTACAAGGTCGTGCTCCTGAGGTAAACTATACTATCAATGGAAATAATTATAATATGGGATATTACTTAACAGATGGAATATATCCTGAATGGGCAACGTTTGTTAAAACCATACCACGTCCACAAGGTGAGAAAAGAAAATTATTTTCAAAATATCAAGAAAGCCAACGAAAAGACGTCGAACGAGCATTTGGTGTGTTACAGGCCCGTTTCGCAATTGTACGTGGTCCAGCACGATTTTGGGACAAGGCAGATCTTGGGAGAATAATGAGAGCGTGCATCATAATACATAATATGATTGTTGAAGACGAGAGGGACACATATGCAACTCAATTTGGTCCATTACCAACTTATGATGATGCAATAAATGGCTTGTCGCAACCAAACTTAGGGGAAGAACCTTTTGTCCCGTATGAAACGTATATTCAAAACAGTATACGGATGCGTGATAAACGAACACATCGTCAGCTACAAAATGACTTGGTTGAGCATATCTCGCAGTTTCACAATAATCGTTAATTTTTTTTAGTATTTGTAACGTTTAAATTTAATGTTTTCTTGTGTGCTGTTATTTATTTCATGTTTTTTTTAATAATATGATGCATTTTATTTAGGGGATATGATTTTTATTTTTAATAGCATTTTTAAACATTTTAATCATTTTTAATATATTATTACAACATTACTAAATTAATTATAAATTGAAATTCAAAACAATTTTTATTACATATCTATATTATAATATATAATAACTAATAAGAATGAAATGGGTTGTAGCAACTGGGTCTGGCCATTGGATGAGTTTGAGACACTTTTTAACCAGTCCCATTCTTGCCAACGTGGAGACAAAATGTCAGTGGATATAAGAAATGAGTCCTCGCCTGAGCATAACCGCGCGCAAATCGGAAAAGCCCACTCCCTCCGACCACCGGCATCTCTCTCACGGCGGAGAGCGGCGGATTCCGACCTAATATACTCAACGTACTCCCATTGTACTTCCCTTCCGTGAAAGCGTAGTTCAACACCATCAAGAACCCTAGCTCGTTCAACGACGCCGATGCGTAGATTCCTTGAGCTCTTCCCACTTGTTTGGAATCTGGTTCGGGGCCCACAGTGAGAGGATCATCCATCATCACAACAGCTCCGAATAATGTGGAGGAAGTGTTGGTCATGGCGGCGGAAGCCACGCGGACGGCGGTGGGGTGGCGGCCGCTGACGATGTCGTGGAAGTAGAAGTGGAGGTGGCTCAGCTTCTCTTTTCTGAGGCCGAGGCTGTTTTTGGGTATTCTTTTGGTGAAGTCTTGAGATTCTCCTGTGAGGAGGTGGGTGAGAATGAGAGCTGAGATGAGTATGGAGATGGGAGACATTGTGGAAGCTAGCTAGAGGAGTGGGTTCGAGAATTACACCGAATGTCTGTATTTATGCCAGTTTGGCTTTATGGTTTTTGTTTATTTTAAGTGTGGAAGTCATATTTGGGGTGTATTGTTGACTCCAAAAGAAATGTGGGGACGTGTACTAGCTCCACTAGCTTTTCTTTTGGAGACGATAGTTGCTGGCACTTGTTGCTCGCGCGTCCTTTAGGCGAATCAGAGGTTTGTATAATTTATTTTACAGAATCAGCAGTCTAGCCCCAAATAATACTAGCCCAGGCCACTAGTTTATTGTTGGGACAATCTACGTTTTAGGATAGTATCTAATAAACAAGTTCGAATAGAAGATTAATTTTAATATCGATGCGGTGCCAGCATTCTTTGATTCTTCTCGAGCAAAATGTGACCTTCTATCCACGCAAATTTTACCTCGTTATTAATTTTAAATCTTAAAACCCAAGAGTACACCAAGCCCAAGTAGCCATGTCAGTCAGAAGAGACCAATTCAAGAAGATTGGGCGCCTTATCTTCAGGGCGCGCCAAGTTGAAGCTTACAGAGAAATATCGTCATTTGAAGAGCAGACGGGGACATATTTTACCTAGGGGGACGTCCTTGGGTGCGTATAGATCCTACTGTTAATTTGTCGAAGACTCTACTTTGTAGTCTGAGGAGTTGCCCTCCTTGGAGATAGAGAATGAAGATTAGAGGAGGCCTTGTGTTAGGTCCAAAGTATCGTAGAAGGGGGGGGTTGAATACGATACTCACTACAATTTAAAATTCTTTCGAATCTTGCGGATAAATAAATTGCAGTCCTGTAATGGGTTTCGTGTTCCGGATATTTATTGGGTCGATTTCTGAGGATATTAAAATATTAAACCAACACACAATATTTTCCAAGGTATATCTGTATATTGATAAATACCTCGAAGGTGCTATAAATCCAAACCCGAAGGTTCGGCTACAATGGCCACTACTCTCACTATTACAAACTCTAACCACTACTGATATTTCTATTACAAAGCTAGGCTAGGGTGTGTGTATAGTGGGAGTAGCCGTACAGAGCACTTGGCCATTTCATCCCGAAGGATGATATATGAATTGTGAGAACACAAGTCACATATTTATAGGCTTTTCATAACTAACCATGGTTAACGAGTTCGTCCTGGACGACTTGAGTTCGTCCTGGACGGATTCGATTTATGAAAATAAATCTAACTCCAAGGATACCAAAGTTGCGCCTGTAGTGAAAGTCAAAGTTGGCGCCCCTCTTAGTCAAACATTGCGCTTTACAGTGTAGCCCTGTGACTTGAGATGACTTAGAATTTTTAAGTCATGGATGAGAATGACTTGGAGTCGCAACATTTGACTCGGTCAAATGTTGCGCTCCAAGTGTTGGCTGTATGTACATCTGTTGTGACTTAGAAAATTTAAGCAGAGATCAAGGTGGTACTTGGAGTCGCGAACTTTGACTAAGTCAAAGTTTGCGCTCCAAGTGTTACTCCTTTGGCTTCAGTGTATGTACATGTGTGTTGACTAGGTGAGTCAAAACTTGCGCCAATGTTCCACTGTAAGCAAGTGAATGGACTTAGAGAATTAATCCAAGGGAAGAGTTGCGCCTTGTGCAATGACAGGAGGCGCAACATTTGACTTTAGTCAAATGTTGCGCTCCTTCCTTCAGTATACTGATAGCTTCACTTAGCCAAAATCCTGATGAATAAACCAAGCGCAAGTTTTGACTTCTGGTCAAACTTGGCGCCTGATTTATTCACAGTGTATACAATGATTGTATACCTTGAAGATTTTGCCTTAGACTTCCCATTTGTATCACTTATTAAAATATATATATACATATATATAGAATTAATTGTGTTTAAATAATTACTTGAATTATATATGTTCAAGTAATTCACAATTAATATATATATATATATATACATATATATAATAATAATAAGTTCCTTTGGCAATATTCTGGAGCAGCTCGATTGACTTGATCAATTAATCCGTTGATCGAATCCACTGAATACTTTCGTACGTCCTGACGTCCTGTGCACTGGTCTGGTTCACGAACGACTCGAACTGAAATAATCCCTTGAATTCTTTGCTTGATAATATACTTGATCAGTCATTCCGGGTTAGTTTATGCTTCAGTTTGTTGATTATAAATAACCAACCAAGATATATAGAAATATCTTGCTTCAGGGGTTGCACTGAAATCTTTCGAGTACTTGGACAACATCTTCATTGCTTCCACAATCTTGAATACTTCAATCCTTATTCTTCACCGAGGCATGAACATATTAATGAACTTCTTCCAGTGAACTTATTCCTTCAAGACTGTAGATGGCTTCTTCAACCTTTGTCTTCGTATCTTCCGATTCCGGTGCAGGCGTAGTGTTATTTACTTGTCCTGTTCTATTGTTGAGTTATCATCCCTATGTAACAGATAGGGTTGTCTTTACATTTAGACTTACAATCTCCCCCTATTTGTTTGTTAATCATAACAAGCAAATCCTCTGGAGGATAACTCAACTAACACTAGAAAAAGTAAAATCCTGGACTAGTAAATAATGCTACAAAGTTTCTGGATCATATAATACATTTCCAGATTTCATGAATAGAAATAACAAATGTGCATATCACCTTTATTTCTCTGGTTCTTGCTTACCTGCCAGATCATCCTCATAGTTTGTCTTGAAGAGAATTCAAAACATTCCATTATGCAAAGAACAATCAGCAGCTTCTTTAAATTCTTCAGTGGTGATGAATAAGTTCCTGTCTACCACTTACTGAAGAATAAATGTATCACCGTGATCCCTCAAAAGTAAAGAAACAAGTCTTTGCTTATGCTTCTCCCTCTGTTAGAGATAGTGGTGAACTAATACCACTACTTCCTAGGAATCATACCACGTACCACCTGAATAAGAATGCAATACAGTGGTGAGGTGTACAAGAGTTTTTATTACTTCTCCTCCCATTACCTTGATCAAGTACCCCTTGGTGATAAGTAGCTATCTCCCCTTAGATGAAAGATGAATCCTCCTCCTTAGTTGAAAGATGAATCTCCTCCTCCGTATTACACAGCTAAAGAGTAGTTTACTCCCCCTTAGTTGTAGACAACAGAAGAAAGCTAACTTACTTTTTCTTCCACCTTTCATATATTCTCCCCCTAAATATATTCTCCCCCTTAGTTGTGGAATCCTCCGAGGATATGTGGTATCAAATATGGTCAAGGAATGTGTACAATACTTCCTGTACCAAAAGATAATCTCCCCATAGAGAACTACACAACGCTAAAGCTGGGGTCGAAGAAAGAGTTCAGAAGAAGGGTTTACTTTGATTGGGTTGGTCCCTATGCTGAAAGAATAGGTTCCAAACGGAAAAGTAATGAGTAAAATCTGACAATCGTGTCCCTTTGGTATTACCAAATGATAAAGCTTCCCAATATTGTTAGGTCGCAATACCAGTTGTTAGATCCCTGGTAAGGTTTCGATAACATCTTCAACATGGCTCCAACGGCAGTCAGTCGAACATTCCAGTGATAGTATCCACTTTGCCTTAAGGTATAAATTTGGTATTCAGTGGGTGTCTCACAAAAATGTTCTGCAGGTGTATCACTCAACACTCAATTTCTCTCGATTTTTGGGTAAGGGTGTCACTCACGAGTTCTGTAAGTGTATCCCTCCACACAAATACTGAGCTTCCAAAATGCTGAGTACCTGCAAGAAAATCACCTTAGCCACCCTTAAAGGGGGTCACCGGTGGTGCAATGGGAGTTCGTAATTCCCAGTCCCTGCAGACTCATCAGATAAATCCGAATCATGGTCCACAAGTTGCCAACCACTAAGTGGCTTATCCAATTAAGGATCCAGAGTTGTTTGCTCTAGGAGGTTAGACAAAGGCTTAATTATGGCAAAGGCCTAAGTCCTCCTCAATGTCTGTGAAGACACTTGATTCAAGTGAATCATCAACCATAAGTTCACACCGTGAAATGGAATGAACCGTGGTTGCTTCCGTCAATTCTTTCATCAACTTGTGAGTTTTCAATACCAAATATTAGAATATGTACCTCACAAGTGTTTCACTCTTCTCAATTTCCTATGTGTTTGCACTCACTCATGCTCACATATTTCTCATTCTGATATCTCACTGGTTCTTCTCAGAATCTCACCAAGTGTTTAACTCTCAGTGTTTGGCTCACAGTGTTTCTCTCAGCACTCAAAGTATGGTCTTCTGTACCTGCATGAGAAAATCACCATAGCCCCTTCAAGAGAGGTCACTGGCGGTGCAATGAGGTTTCGTAAATCCCCGATCCTCAACCGACTCATCAATAAGTTGACTCATAGTCAGAGAGTTGCCGATCTCCTATAAATAGGAAATCCATTCCGATTGGATCCAGATCTGTTCTTATCTGGGGAGGGAGACGAGAATCCTGAAGGTTTGGCAATTGAGATCCTCGTTTCCTCCTTACACCTGTAAAGGCATCAACCATCTTATCTACCGTAAAATGGTAAATGAAGAAGTTGCTTCTGGAACAAAACCTTTAACTTCACTGTGCACTCTCTTGTATTGTGTCCATAAGATTTTTTGTTTAGGCTCTTCATCAGAGTGATTACTGATGATGTGCGTGACTCAATACAAGATGCTCTGGCTGACGAGCGAATTTCAATGGACTCATCCTGTTGAGAGAATGATTCCAGAGACTGTTTTATTGCCTTTTCAGCTCTATATTCTTTTGAGAGAATACAGATGAGCAACAGTTACCTCAAGTTCAAAAACACCTTTTCTTCTTGAGAGGTAGAGCTGTGGGTACACTATCCCTCACATCCTTATTTGCTGCAACAAGTACAGTTTCTCCCTCATTGACCTCTAGTCTAAAAAATTCCTTATTACTCCAGGGGGAAAGTTGGGATGTGTTCTGAATTTGGTTTTATAGTCTGGGATAAAGATTGTTGGTTTTCAACCTTATGACTATCTAGGAAAGCCAAGAGGCTGATTAAGTTCCGAAGAACAGAAAGAGATATAAATGCATTTTGAGAAAATCTATGATTTTGAATGAAAGCAATTGCATTTAATCTTTTGAAGAAAAATGAATCAGTTGTGACTGTAAAATGATTTTCATAAAGAATGACAATCACAACCGATGAAAGAATCAATGTTTTCCATTAAAAACTTGTTTGAGTACGAGAGTCTGAATCTATGCATAAAAGTTTTAAATGAACTTGTCTTTGAAAAAGACACAGACTCTTGTTTCTCACTACAATTTAAAAAGGAAACAAGAAAATTTATGCGCTACAGTGTATAAAGCACTCATCACAATAATTAGTAAAAAGGCATCATACTAGCACATCGTCAAAACAGACGCTGTAAGTGACAAAGATCACCAAGTACACAAATACAAGATAATCAATGTCTCGTCCTATGACGCTACATATATAGATGCAAAATATTCTAAGAAATATTTATGAAATAAAGTAGTGGATACCAATTGTTGAAATCAATTGATAAGAAAATTTCTTTGAAGAAACTCACCACTCCAGAACATAAATTTGAGACAGAATAAAGATTATGTTGTCTCCCTTGTACTCAGAATATTAAACACCTAAAATATATTAGCACCAGTGGTTTTAAGAGATATGCAACAATATTTCACCAGTGCCAATACATCACAATCAATTCACAAATAAAACATCAATAAAGCATCAGAAATAGATACCAATTAAATATTTCAAAAATGAATTAATCATGCTTCTATTATTCTATCAAAGTCAATCATGAAACAAATAGGCATATAATTGTCATGGATCACAATTTAACTAAGATAAAATAATAATTACTTACGGAATATCATATAATTATCAGATCAGCATATAACAACTAAAATCATGAAAATCATACAAAGATATTCGCAAGCCCGAGGGAAAGTTGAAGAAAAGTTCACGAGTCTTATATAAATAATCATTAAACACAAGTGAACTCACACAACTCCTCGCAGAAAATATTAACAATTAATATTAGTGATCTACATATAAGCATCCAAAATATCACTAACAATAAAAGTATCACAACTATATGCAGTTAGACATGAAATAAAATATCAATTAATAAATCATCAAATATCCAACACAAATAGTTATGCTTCAAGTATATACACTAATATAAATGGATTCATCCTAGAGAGAATCTAAGTAACTCCACAAATACTAGTATATCATGACTAAATTCTAACTAGATTCTAACCATATACCAATTACTGATACAAGTCACAAGTCTAGAAACGAATAAGTCATGCTTCAGATTTTATACCTATAAAAATGAATTCAACCTAGAAAATAATCCTAAGTATGTTCACAAATACAGATTTATCACGACTAGATTATGACAAAGTTTCTCTACTAGATACCAATTGTTAAAGAGGTATAGATCAAGAAAAAATAACATAATTAAGTCATGCTTCATGTCATCTCTAATCATTTAAATCATGAACAAATAAGTCACTTAATTGTCATGCAACATAATTTAAATAATTGAAATAACAAACGCTCATGCTAAAACATATAATCACCATCTAAGCATGCAAAGCAATAAACATGGCAATCACATAGAATAGCAAAAAGCACGAGGTACTGGATTTTAAATAAATTCACAAGTCCTATGTATAGACAATTTAATACTCATGAATTCATTCAAGAAATACGATAGACATGCTCATGAAAGAAGTAATACCTTATAGAAAGTATAGTATGTGATCCACTTGCAGTTAAGTAAAGTGATAAGTTGAATACCTCTGAGACTTAACATTTCAGTTGATGTTACTTTCTTGTACTGATGAAGTCCAGTGGTTGTTGGCATAAGTCTTGGCAGGTCTAGAATCTTCCAAAATGCGCATATTCAAAAGATCCTTGACTTCCTTTTATTGCCATCATTCTTTAGGCTAACTAGTAGACCATAAAGAATTGCAACTTTCCAACAAACTCATCATATCACTAATCTGCATTCACTTAGCAATTATCTTGCACAAGTGACGTTAGTCCATATATAATATAATCATGGTATTACAGCACAGATAGTTGTATTGTGTGTGCCTTGTATCATGAGAGGTAATAATTTGGATACCAAATATGACTCTAGCAAACAGATTTTAAGATAATATGCTAGTTAGAAGTCATACCATGTCTGTGACGATCATCAGGTGTTGGATAGCAACTCATAGAGAGCTGGTGAAGAAATAGGTATACAAATTCCGTTGGATCTGCAACTGCAAAGTCCTTGAAATATTGTATGAAGCTTCATCTTCTAGCTCACTGTAATATTCTGAACCCGAGTCTCGTCAATGGTGCTTTAGTTAAATCATGAAGGTCGTTGAGTCCCCTAAGATGTAGAGTCCTGAACTTGAAGATTCTGTTTCCATCATCTTCATAACCTTCTCCTTTGTAATAACTCTGAGCAACCAAATTGGCTTGTCCCTCGTAACAAAGCCAAAAACATCCAGTTGGAATCTAAATACCCGACAAGTACTAAGTACCAAATTGTCATTAGGTCAGGTATTAGAATCCGCACAATCTGCTTTCAAACTGATTGAGATCATCTTGCTGTGCAATCACTCAATCTGGATCCCATTAAGAACTTTTGAATCTTCCCCAAGTTTCACTTCAGATTGAAACCCAAAGAAATAACATCCTTTCACCATAGCTCTCCTAGTCTTCACTTCACCATTAGGAACATTTAAGAACTAGAACCCGAGAATGATATTGATTTCAAACCCTTTGTCTAAGCAGATACGTTCTTGATATGTCCTGTTCATCTTCAATTTGGTGTTGAGTTTGACTAGTGGATCCACCAAATGCTCCCCCTAAGCTGTTGCTGGGATTTCTTTAATAATCCTTATCCTTGCAAAGAGATTCTGCTTGGATCTAAATCATTATTAAACCAATAATATCACCTTTAACAGCTTGGAGCAAAGTGTCGTTCAATCTCTTGTCCAGACTTACAATCACCTTCTGTTGATTAATCACAATCACCCTGTAGACTGCAGACTCCATAGGGTAGCCGAGGAAAATATTCTTTGATCTTCAAATGCAAGACTTGTAAAGAGGCATTTTCCTCCAAACACATACCAAGAGTTAGTGTTTGCTTCTGATTGGCCACTGGCAAAAATGGTGTCTTTCTGGATTTATCAATGATCAGGGTTCATCTTGATCAACCTTCATTTGTGACGTCTCGTCCTTCGAACACATACGAACAACACGAAAGAATCTAGAGGAGTCAATGATCATCGCAAAAAGATATCTAGCTTTGTTTGCAGACATGACATTAGCTGATCCGTAGAAATCCATACGTATCATCTGAAGAGGCTCAGTAATGTTAGTCATATCTTTGCTTCTGTGCGATGCTCCTTCGACTTCCCTATTGACATACCTCATGAGCTTCATCCATATTGAATTCCAGATGAGGTAGTCCTCTCACCAATTCTCTTCTTACGAATAGAAAGAGCTCCTTGTTTTGACATACAAGTGCGAGAGCTTCAAGTGCCATAGCTAATACTCATCTGATGAGGCTTCACTATCAAAACAGCTCACTCCATCTTCAGTTGAAGTTCCATATTAGCTACGAGCAAAATTCACATCCTTCTTGATTTAAGATAAAACACTATTCCATGAACTGACATAATGTCCTTTGTCAGAGAACCGTTTGATACTAGGAATTTGTGTGCTTTGACTCTTCCAAGAAAGATATGCTTCCATGATGACATTCTAGGAAAACAAGCATGTCCCGCAAGAGAATCTTTGTTGTCATCTTTCAAAGATTATTGACGGAACTGCTCACATGATCACATTTGCTAACAGGGTACTTTTGGTGAATATATGATTTCGGCTACTCAGCAAACAGAGTGCACCAAAAATCATATGGAACATATGTAACCTGCAATCACAAATGGAAAGAGTTCTATGGTCCCCAATCATAACTGGGTCCGGATGGATTAGAGATTTTTCTTTAACAGTGGTAATAACAGAAGCAACCTTAACATGCTAATTCTTATTTAGACATTGCCCTAATGTGATTCTCAAACATGCTTTTCTAAAATCAATGCAAGTACAAAGACATGCATTCATGACATGAAAATAAGCAGACATGATGTTGAATACACATGGCAAACAATCAAAGATAAGACAAGAGCAAGACAGGAAGTTATGCAATTCAGAAGATTCAGTACTCTCTACTTAAACCAATTAACACAAGTGCAACAGGTATCAAGTAGAATTACATATATTCAATAATCTTCTAAGAGCATAAGGATCTGATTCCAATCTGTTGTTATATGGCATTATACTATCTCTATTAGCTAAGTCAGTTTTAGATCTAACATGAAGTTCTAATAGTTCTACTGACATAAGGTAGACATTCCATCATAGAACAAAATAACATCCTTAACAAATAATTCAGATTAGATAAGCAAATCTAATTGTACTAGGAAATCTGAAACTAAGTGTTTTAACAAAGTTATATATGCTAGGATCATAACCCCTAAAACTAAGAGTTGTTTTCCAAAGGAAAGCTTCTAATCTCACCATTGCAAATAATCAAATCCTAAATATTCATACACATGTTAAGAATCTGCTAAAGACACATGCACAAGATTATCATCAAACCTAGTTACTAGAGAAATGATCTAGCATACTAGTTCAATATTATCTACTGTGATGCTATCATGCTTGTGCCTGTGTGTTAAACAATTCTACTCAGAGATTTATAACATGCTTTGAATATAATGAAATAAGTATTGCAAAGTTAGAAAGAATTCATACCTGAGATGTGCAAAGTGAATCATCTTCAGAGAATGCTTGGATAGCCAGATAACCATAATCATCCTTCTCATCAGCATCTGATCCATCTCACACCTTTCCTAAAATAGCATAAGAACTTGTTGTGATGTTTCTTTCAAAACATCCACTTGAATTTCAGACAAGCCTTATCATCCTTGTTTGTCGAGGCTTCAATATATATAGCAACCCTTCTTTGCTAAAGATACCAATCAATATTGTGTGTACTGACCAACTCAGTTTTCAAACAACCTGTCGAACTGAACCCTGAAGAGTCTCCACTTGAAACCAATGGATTCCGTCTGAATCTGACATGACTAAACTTCTCAGACAGTGTTATGCTAATCCTTGAAGTTCTTTCCTCACATTCTTCAAAAGTGTTAACTTTCGTCGACTTGAGCTTCCTCAAATTCAGCAGTTACAAACTCTTCTGTTCAATTCTAAGGTTCTGACATAAATGCACGAAACTGATTTGGTGCGGTAGTAACTCGATAATTATATCCTTAAACCTCCACAGTTTTCTGTCTTTGATTCAGTTGATTCTGGATGGATTTAGCATTTCTACAATTCACTGTGTAATTGTATATCCCCGAATCACTGAGTTAGATTGAAATCCCTTGAAGATTCGTCCGTAAAAACTTCTATTTTCCTACTACCAGTGGTGCCATTCAAAGTTGACATTCCGAGCCCTGGGAAGATACACTCAACACATAAAGCAAGTTCCCATCCTGATCTGGTGATCTGATAATCAAGTAGGAGTAATTACTCAGATCAAGGCCTGAAGTACCTTCTTCAAAATCCACTGTCAGTAGTACCAAATTAGTCTTCAATAGAATCTTCTTCGAATCACAATCAGCTTTGTCGAACATAGAAAACTGCTTCTAATAATCCTTTGAGAAATCAATTGGATTGGGTCATCAATGTACTTCCATTACCGGTTCTGAGAATCTGGTATTTGAAAATCCGGTGTTTGTCTTGTAATCTGTCAGCCTGATCTGTCTCAACTAAATGTCAATCTGATTTGTCTTGGAGTAGAATAATTAAAAAGGTTACGGGACACTTGATTATTTAAACTAAGTTTAAATTATAAAGAAAATAAATTTAAAAATAAGTTTTAAAAGATGAAAGAAAATAAAGTATAAAAATAAACTTAGCTAAATCTATAAAGTAAATTTAATTATATTTAAAAAATAAATTCAAATAAATTCATAATAAACTGAATAAGTTTAGAACAAATTTATTTCAAATTCATTTAGTAAATATATAAAAACTTATTTGATAAATTTAATTTTTGAAAATATTCAAGTGTCTCGTCTCCAATTAAATCACTACTTCCAGAACAAATCAAATTGAACCCTTGAACTTGAACTTATATCCATAATCAATAAAATCCTCTAACATTTATATTCTAGATTTTAACTTAAATTTAAATCATAAACTATACAAATTTAAATAATAAATTTATAAAAATTTATGATAAACTTGATAAAGTCTAAGAGTAAACTTTACAAGTCTAAAATAAATTTAAGCAAATTTATTAAATGAATTTAGCAAAGTTTATAAAGTAAATTTAATTAAGTTTATAAGATAAATTTAATTAATTCATAATAAACTCAATTAATAAGTTTAAAATAAATTAAGTTAAATTTATAAAATAAACTTATTAAAATTTAAAGTATAAATTTATAAGTCCCGGTCCAAAGTTCAGTATCCGACAGATAATCCTTGCTTAGGCCTACGGACAAATTCAGCAACACAAACCGGAAGAACATTTCCCCTAATCAAATATCAAAAGCTAGGTTCTTGATTTTCCGTACGATTAGGATCCTGATTTGTATATCAATCAACCTGGCTCTGATACCAATTGTTAGGTCCAAAGTATCGTAGAAGGGGGGGGTTGAATACGATACTCACTACAATTTAAAATTCTTTCGAATCTTGCGGATAAATAAATTGCAGTCCTGTAATGGGTTTCGTGTTCCGGATATTTATTGGGTCGATTTCTGAGGATATTAAAATATTAAACCAACACACAATATTTTCCAAGGTATATCTGTATATTGATAAATACCTCGAAGGTGCTATAAATCCAAACCCGAAGGTTCGGCTACAATGGCCACTACTCTCACTATTACAAACTCTAACCACTACTGATATTTCTATTACAAAGCTAGGCTAGGGTGTGTGTATAGTGGGAGTAGCCGTACAGAGCACTTGGCCATTTCATCCCGAAGGATGATATATGAATTGTGAGAACACAAGTCACATATTTATAGGCTTTTCATAACTAACCATGGTTAACGAGTTCGTCCTGGACGACTTGAGTTCGTCCTGGACGGATTCGATTTATGAAAATAAATCTAACTCCAAGGATACCAAAGTTGCGCCTGTAGTGAAAGTCAAAGTTGGCGCCCCTCTTAGTCAAACATTGCGCTTTACAGTGTAGCCCTGTGACTTGAGATGACTTAGAATTTTTAAGTCATGGATGAGAATGACTTGGAGTCGCAACATTTGACTCGGTCAAATGTTGCGCTCCAAGTGTTGGCTGTATGTACATCTGTTGTGACTTAGAAAATTTAAGCAGAGATCAAGGTGGTACTTGGAGTCGCGAACTTTGACTAAGTCAAAGTTTGCGCTCCAAGTGTTACTCCTTTGGCTTCAGTGTATGTACATGTGTGTTGACTAGGTGAGTCAAAACTTGCGCCAATGTTCCACTGTAAGCAAGTGAATGGACTTAGAGAATTAATCCAAGGGAAGAGTTGCGCCTTGTGCAATGACAGGAGGCGCAACATTTGACTTTAGTCAAATGTTGCGCTCCTTCCTTCAGTATACTGATAGCTTCACTTAGCCAAAATCCTGATGAATAAACCAAGCGCAAGTTTTGACTTCTGGTCAAACTTGGCGCCTGATTTATTCACAGTGTATACAATGATTGTATACCTTGAAGATTTTGCCTTAGACTTCCCATTTGTATCACTTATTAAAATATATATATACATATATATAGAATTAATTGTGTTTAAATAATTACTTGAATTATATATGTTCAAGTAATTCACAATTAATATATATATATATATATACATATATATAATAATAATAAGTTCCTTTGGCAATATTCTGGAGCAGCTCGATTGACTTGATCAATTAATCCGTTGATCGAATCCACTGAATACTTTCGTACGTCCTGACGTCCTGTGCACTGGTCTGGTTCACGAACGACTCGAACTGAAATAATCCCTTGAATTCTTTGCTTGATAATATACTTGATCAGTCATTCCGGGTTAGTTTATGCTTCAGTTTGTTGATTATAAATAACCAACCAAGATATATAGAAATATCTTGCTTCAGGGGTTGCACTGAAATCTTTCGAGTACTTGGACAACATCTTCATTGCTTCCACAATCTTGAATACTTCAATCCTTATTCTTCACCGAGGCATGAACATATTAATGAACTTCTTCCAGTGAACTTATTCCTTCAAGACTGTAGATGGCTTCTTCAACCTTTGTCTTCGTATCTTCCGATTCCGGTGCAGGCGTAGTGTTATTTACTTGTCCTGTTCTATTGTTGAGTTATCATCCCTATGTAACAGATAGGGTTGTCTTTACATTTAGACTTACACCTTGCTCTGTAGTCTGGTGAGTTGTCCTTGTTGGGGAGTTTGTGGAACCTTCTCGAAGATACACCCTGGAAGGTTCTATCTCTGTAGTCTGGCGGGTTGTCCATGTCGGGGAGTAGAGAAGCGTCCTTGCATTTGGGGTAAGTCTTGGGTGCTCGAGAGTCTACAAGACCCAAATCTAGGCCTCATCGTATTGGGCCCCTTTCAGGATGAAGACAACAGAAGGGGAAACCTAATCCTATTAGGTTTCTTAGAAGAAAAGAACTACGTACTGGCTTGATCCCATATAAATATAGGGGTAAGTAGGCAAATTAGGTGGACACGAGTTGGGGGCAGCATGGACGCAACTCGAAACCCTAATCTCAGCCACCCCTAAAATTTCATCATCACCGCTTAGCCACCATCATAGATCTTGAGTCCGGCCACGAACTTCAAATTTTGTTAACTACCAAATTCCTCCGTTAACACTTTCTAACCGTCGAGACTAACAGAGAGCAAGAGTATGTATAAATTATAGGAGAAATTTTGAATAATTAGATTGGGCCTTCTAATGACATTTTGGACGAAACTCAATGTCATTAAATATTAAGTTAATCCACTAAAAGGATTAATATTTGCACTATTGTCTAAACATCGCAATTCATTTCATTAATTCGGGTTCAATATTATTTGCCTATTAAATTTCTTGGATTAAAAATATCACATATCCATTAATTAAATTAATTTAATCAATATTTTTTTATTCTTTATCATCAACTCAATCTTTTAATTATGAAAAATAAATCCGTAGGACTAAAGCATAATTATCTTTATGAACTTTCTAAGAGAACATCATCATCCGAATATTTTCGGACACGATTTGCATTTTCAGTAAATATCCCACTCTAAATATTATGTCATTGTTCAATACATAAATTTATATGAACAATAAATTAAATTTTTTTTAAAATAAAAAGTGTAAATTAAGTATACTCCGTGTGCGTAGCACGGCGGGCATATTACTGGTTTTTGTAAGTTAGTCTTGTTTTTAAGATTGATCACTATTGTTTTATATTCGAGTTTAAACTTTTATTAATTATTTAAAATAATGATTAATGGATTGAGATGATTCGGAATCTACCGTTGAAATAGCGGTCATTTTTAAACTTACATAGCGGTTTCAGGCGCTATACAAGACAGCGCTATGCAAGTACAATAAGCTTACATAGCGTTTCTTTTTCCGCTCTCTAAGAACCGTAGTTGTATAGCGTTTAGGAAAGCCTTATGACAATAAGCATCATCTAAGTGAATCTACTTCAATAGCATTTTTATAAACACTATGGAAGTAGCAAGTGTATTTTACAATCTTTCTTACATAGCTGTTATTTAAACGCTATCCTATTGGAAACTTTACGAAAATCCTCAATATTTTAAAAATATTAATATAATTAATTTTATGCAGTTTTTACACATACAATTTGAGAAAATTCACAAATTATTTCAAAAGACATACTTGATCCTTATTCCAACAAAAAATTATTTAATTAATAATGAAATTATTTGTGTACAACTGAATAATTACAAATAAATATATATTGAACATAAAATATGAAATCCTCTATAAATCTTTCTCAAGAAACTACTGTACATAACTACAATTTCTAATAAAACACAAAACTACTACATGAGCAACTTGTTCCTTGAGCAAGTTGTTCTTGAGAAACCGATGAACCTGTGCCTGTTATTCCGCAAAAAATCAATTATTAGCAGAGCGAATAAAGTCCACATGATTAAAAGAACTTGTATTCCGCAACAATACAATGTTTATATCTGGATTGGCAGTGACAATTTTCCTTTCTGCCGGAAAGAACCTGCTCTGCTTAAATTCCATGTCTCCTGTAAGAAGTAAATAAAACACTGATTACCAATGGCAAATAGTAACTAATAATATGTTCAACATTAAAAGTTATTAGCATAAATAGTAACCAATACTATGTTCATATTAAAGAAATGGGTTTGTCTAGTGTGTGCCCATGGGCACATGCTAAGCACAAACATTTATAAAAATTGGAGGGTTTTGATTGGTGTGGTTGTTGTAACTGCAGGGGGGTCCACCATTATTAAAGAAGGTGAGCCAATAGAAACCATCCAAATTCATAAATTTTGGTGTTTAGTGTGTGCCCATGGGCACACCATAGAAAAACCGTAAAGAAATTAGCAGACTTAACATGTGCAATAATTATTGTCGTGAATAAACTAAAAATAATAAATTTACAGTAGTGTTTATTGCACAAAATAGTAAAATAATAGCACATATAATTAAAAGATAGTCATACCTCCTCCTTCATAAGAGCTCGCCGAAGTAGAGCTGGCTGTCTTCTTTTATCCCATCCTGCCCCTTCAAAATCAATCATATATCATTTAATTACTTATCATATTGTAGTAGAAACCCCAACAAATGTTCAGAGAAATGATAGGGTACAACGCCTAAATTATATGGATGCATTTATGAAAGACTAAATTGCAGCAGAAGAGATGTAATCTTACAAGATAACAATGAATCATACCCTATCCATAAGCTCACCAAGTAGTACTGCTAGGCCATGGTCTTTCTTCATTCCTTAGACTCATTGCAGCAAATTGTCTGGACAAGGACTGTGCATCATCAACCAATGCACCTGCCATAACTCGAGCCAGACCACTACCTTTACTAGCACAATCAAACCAATATAGTAAATATCTGCACAATAATGAGAGACCATCTTTGCTGTTTTACTATTTTGACTGACCTCTTTAGCAGAAGGCTAAGTCATTGATGAAACAGTGCAGTATAGAAGAGTTGAATCCAAGTATCACGTAATCCAAGAAGGCACCAGTGGCTAGGATCAGCATAATGGTCAGGAGAAAGCCTGAGTTCTAAACTAGATGTACTTCTTCAAGAAAACAGGGAACAAAACAAGAAACTTATAATGGAAGAAACATATCTAAATCAGATATACATGGAAAAGACAGCTGAAGTTGGGGACCTCCAAAGTGAGGTATAACACCTTATTAACCAAAGTGACAGAGGACGAGCTTGATAGAATCGAAACAGAATAGGAAATCAAGGTTAAAGATTTAATTTCTAAGTTTGCACAGTCCAAACAGAGCCATGCCGACTATGAAATAGTCTTAAAGAGACTGACAAGTTACAGGTCTAGTAAAGAAAAACTCAAGACATGAGTAAGTAATCTCATGCTGAAACTTACAGTATCTGAATATTAACGGCGATGACTAATAAACGAAATTGCTGGTCTGAAGGGTTAGATACAGAATGTAGCACACTCTCAGGACAACTCAATTTCTTTATGCAAAAGATTAAACAAGTTATATAAATAAGCTTCAATAATAAGCATGTTTTTTTAACAACAAAAGCAACTCACCCAGAGTAGGATCAAAGAAAAAGATACATCAACACATCACATGCAATAGGAATTAAATTGTCAGAGTCTTCCATTCTAGTTATAAAAACGCCACATTTTCACGCACTTTATACTAATGGTAGACTCAACCAACCACACAGATTTTAGCATTCAATCTATTAACAGGATCCATCAGGACAATGGTGGCAGTCACTTGGCATGGCATGTTCTGTTTTAAGCTTTTTCATTATCATATTTCACAGCAATAGAATTATGAATATTTTCATATATACTTTCATACTTGATGATACAATTTTCATTGAATAAGAAGCATATCACATCTTTTATAGCTAATTGGTACATAAATTGATTATATACACAAGTTGAAATTAATCCAACTAACCATCACCCAGATTACCAAACATAACGTGCAAATATATGCACAAATTAGAACAATAGAGCAGAACACATAAATCAAAAACCTAAAATCTAAAAATTGAAAAGTTGAAGATAACACAATTAAGATAATTAATCAAAAATCACATATAATAGGAGACAATTGAAACCCCTTGAATATACACACATCTGTATATACAGACAAGTTAGAGCAATACCTAATTTCTTTGATGACTGACTTTAATTCAGCAATATAGACATAAAGGATGTGTGGTGTAAACAGAGGAGTATACTATCAGTGTGTAATGGAGCAATTCTTCACCGATGGTTTTAACTTTTAGCGATGGTTGCAGTTTTGTATCACTGCATCAGGGCAGTCTACGAGGGAGGTTATTTTTTAATGTAAAGAAATTTAATTAACTGTAAAAAGAAAGCTACTTAGGATATGTTAACTACAAAAATGGATTTATAAACACTATATAAGTATTAATAATTTAGAAATATATAATATAATATTATTTAAAATAATGGATACTTCTATAGCATTTATTAAAACGCTATTCTAGTTTTTCTAATACTACTTAAAATATTCTGTCAAAAAAAAAAAAAAAAAAACTACTTAAAATATGTGTCCTTCTACAACGTTTATGAAAACGCTATTGTAGTATCAATAATATTACTTAAAATACATCTACTTAAATAGCGTTTATAGAACCATTATTGTAGTAATTTTCCTTTTTTTTCCTTTTTTTAGTACTTTTAAATAGTAGCTTACGTATCGTTTTTTATAAAAAGGCTATACAAATAATATACTTGTATAACGTATATACAAAAGCACTATTCAAGTACCATCGCATAAGATTAAATTTGTAGTAGTGGTAGCACGGCGGGCATATTACTAGTTTTTGTAAGTTAGTCTTGTTTTTAAGATTGATCACTATTGTTTTATATTCGAGTTTAAACTTTTATTAATTATTTAAAATAATGATTAATGGATTGAGATGATTCGGAATCTACCGTTGAAATAGAAGATATTGTATTAGAGGAATTTTAGTTATATTCATAACAGAGATCATGTAAATTAATATTAAAAAAAATTTATTTTTTTTAAAAAAGTACGACATCGTGGTGAAATACACGATATTGTATTAAAAGGAATCTAGTGTTGAAATAGACGATATTGTATTATAAGAAATTTTAAGTATGTTCATATGTTATTTAAACTGACTAATCATTTTAACTTGTATATGCTTTTAACTGATTTACGGATATCATTTGCAATAGAGAAATATTATTAATACAAAAAAGAGAAATACTAAATATTTGAAATGTGTAAGTGGTGTAAATTTTAATATATTTTTCTTATAATCATATACGATGCATGTTGATTATAAACTTTAGAGAAGGTGGGAGTCACAACTAGTATTTGACAAATGCGTCAGGTTGGAAATGATGTATTTGATTTCATTTGTCAAATATAATAAAATTTAATTAATATATTTGATGAAACAATTATGTAGTTTTTTTTTTGCCACAACAATTATGTGTTTTAATGTGTCTAAGGGCTTATTTGTTAAATCTGAACAATATTTTCTGGATGATAAAAATATCTGGACGAATATATAATCTGGATGAAAGATGAATTATGTTGTTTGTTATATATAACATACAATACTTTCTGAATGGCAAATTTTACGAGAAATGTTATATTCCGAGCAAATTTTTAAATCCAAAGTTGAAAAAACATGAAAAAACAAAATTACCCTCATAGTGTTTTTTTCATTTGTCTTTATTGTGTATGCACGGGGTCAGTTTTGTCTTTTCATTCTTGTTTACTTTGAAAACTGAAAATTTGCTCTGAATATAACATTTTCCAATTCTAGACTTCAATTAATTTAATTGTTAATATCATCTTGAAGAGTTATTTTTTAAATTAAAATATTATTTTTATTCAAAAATATATTAGTATTTATCATTAAATGAATGAAATTATTTGATTTATAAGTATTTAATTTCTATTCACCGTGATCGTCACCTATTATATTATATTATATAATTGATAATGTTATTAAATAAAATGTGTATCATAATAATTATATAATGTTTATTAAAAATTTATTATTTATGAAATTACAAAATTATTTTAATCATGTAAAAAGTAATTAATAAATAAAGCAACAAGGGCATATGTCCGTATTGACGTGAGTAAATAGTATCCGGAATGGTTCAGTTGAAAATTTATGGCAGTGTCATCCAGAACAATTTTTTTCTCGTCCAGATTTTAAAAAGATGGACAAACAATTTGGATAGCAAGCATATGAACGATTCAGTTCATTTCCTCTCCTTCACCTGTTAACAAATGACCCCTAAATCATGAATAATGGGCTTTATGACAACCATTTGTATTAACAAGAGTAGTTATAATTTGGAGCGGCAGGATGGTATTGGAAGCCCATATAGAGAGTATGAAATCACAAGCTAATTTTCAAAAGTGCAAAAAAAAAGTGCAAAAAAATCTTGTTCTCAACACTAAGAGGAAACCTCTGCCAATATAATTTTCACGCTAAATTTAATTAGACATGTATATATATATGAAAAACCAACCAGCGTGGTCATGTTATGTATAATTTCATCTCAATAAATGAAGCATCTGCGTATTCCGATAATAAGGTGAGCAAGAAAACAAAACTCAAACTGAAGCTAAACTCAATACAAACCACGTATAGTTAGTAATGAAAAACATAGACATTATACTCCACAACAGCATCCCCAGTTTTAAGGTCAAAAAAATGAGTCCTCGCCTGCGCATAGCCCCGTGCAAACCGGAAAAGCCCACTTCCTCCGACCACCGGCATCTCTCTCACGGCAGAAAACACCGGATTCCGGCCTAATATACTCAACGTACTCCCATTATACTTCCCTTCCGTAAAAGCGTAGTTTAACACCATCAACAATGTTCCAGCCTCACTTAGCGACGCAGAAGCGTAGATTCCCTGCGCTCTTCCCACTTGTTTGGAACCCGGTTCTGGGCCCACAGTGAGAGGATCATCGATCATCACAACAGCTCCGAATCCTGTGGATGAAGTGTTGGTTATGGCCGCGGAAGCCACCCGGACGGCGGTGGGGTGGCGGCCGCTGACGATGTCGTGGAAGTAGAAGTGGAGGTGGCTCAGCTTCTCTTTTTTGAGGCCTAGGCTGTTTTTGGGTATTCTTTTGGTGAAGTCTTGCGATTCTCCTGTGAGCAGGAGGAGGGAGAGAATGGAAAGTGCCGAGAGGAGGGAGATGGCAGACATTGTGAAAATGAGAGGAGTGGGTTATGAATATGGTTAGGCACCGAATGTGTGTATATATGGGGTTGTGGCCTATTATGGTTGTGTATATTTCAAGTGTGGAAATGAAATGCTGGCATTGTATTGTTGTTGACTTGCGAAACGAAAAATGGGGAAAGGTTACTAGCTCCACACCGTCGTATAAAGAGACATTTATTGAATATCGCTATTTTCTAATTTATTTTAAAAATCACGGTCAGTACTTTTCAAATTGCATACAAGATTATATCATACTACTATTTTTTTATTATAACAGTAATACAGGATACGAGGCCTATATATTTCAGATTTTTTATTAGAAAAGAGGAGAAAAGAACGACACATATTCAACGACGACCTCGATGACTAGGTCCATTGGCGGTGAAAAACACGACTAACTAAAATAAATGGACGTCAAATGTAAGTTGTGTGGTGGGTGGGGTGCAAATCTGCGCTACCTTGCCGTCTCGTATAATTTACATGACCACGGTATCACAATTTTGATGAAGAGTAAAGGGGGTTTCGTGAGTTGAAGATAAGTGTTTTTATATTAATTTTAAAAACTGAAATAGAACTTAGAATCAAATTAAATTTACAAATGATTAAAAATTTTGGGAAAAAAATACAAGTCATCAAACAAAAGTTACTATTCTTAATTTTTTATAAGTACTTCATAATTTTTAACACAAATGGTACGTAAGTATAATATTTGTTATATAGTTCGATTATATTTAAACGTAATATATTAATAATATATTAAATTATTATAAACAAAAATTATTGTAATAATATATTAATAAATGCCATAAAATTTCTTTTCATATTTGTAAAGTTCGATAAATATATTAATATATTAACAAGACGAATGTATCAATGAAGTTGGATTTTTCTAAACAATTTTTATATTTCTTATTTATAATATGTATAAAGATACTAGCATTTAAGTAAAAAAAATTTTATGTGACTGATTTAAAATAAAACGTGATGAATAAAGATGGTAATACAATTATTCTTTAACTACACATATCTTGTCAATAAGGGCCATTTTTGTATAAATATTATATGTATATTGTATAATGGTATACCTTAAATTTATAATATCGTGTTCGGTCGAGTTTAGGTTTGCTTAGATTCGAATCGGGTTCGGAGATTCGGGTTGGGTTTTTGTTCGGTTGGCCTAAAAAAAAACCTGAACCAAATTCAATCGGTTTTTATAAATAAAAACCAAACTCATAATCATAGCGTAAAATCGGGTTCAATAAAAACCATTCGGATCAATTCGGTCGGATATTCGTCGGTTCAGAAGTTATGCCATCCCTAGAACCCAACAATCATTCATTAAGTGTTATTGTTTAATCATCGAATCCCTTCTTTCGAATCTTTCTTTATTTCAGTATTTTCCTTCGAGAAATATTATTCTTTTTTGGCATGTTAAACCAGCCAAGATTTGTTTCAATATATCTAATTCGATTCATATTCTTACTCAGATTGTTTGATTTCTTCTTAATTTGAGAAACTTTAATTCGGTATTGTAAAGATGTAATTGTTTGCATCTGAGAAGGAAGATGAAGATTCTATTAAAGGAGAAATAAGTTTTATTGTATTCGGGGAAAGAGGTCAACGCAAATGATTTTCATTCATAGCAGAGATGAAAATAATTATTGTTTCTATTACGAGACAACTTTAAGGGTTGAAAACGATATCCCTTGTGCTAGTAAAGAGTGGCGTGTGCGTGGCGTCATTCCATGGTTGCGATCAGACTACGAAGCTGACATACGCTGGTGTCTGCTAAATGGAGGTGATCGAGCCATGTAGTGGGACCGTTGGGATAAAGACCAATAAATGATATTCTTTTCTCTTTGAATTCTTATGTGTGCTTAATTGTAGTGAACCTACTTATTTGATGAATTTGTTTAAATTCTTTTATGATTTATCTTATGATTATTCAAATATTATTAATGGACTCGTTGAGCATTCAATTGCTCATACTTGTAATTATTATTTCTTTTAAAACAGTATAAACTGAATATGGCACAAATAAGAAGGACAATCTGAAAGGATATAACAGTAAGGTCAATGGCAAGGCGTGAGGTCGTTGCAGGACGAAAGATATGATGGTGTGAGGTTGTTGCAAGACGAAAGATATGATGGTTTGTTCTTGTGGCCAAGGTGCTTATGTTTATCATAGTAGTTTTTACTTTCGAACATATTATTGTAATAGTATTTCAAATTGTATGTAAGTGGATAATCGACACTGAACTTGTAGGGTGTTTTATGTAAAGTATGACAAGTATTTCATAATAGTGTGACAGCTTGGATCAAAGAGATACAGATCTATACGAGGTTTCAAATTGTAAGAAACACACTTAACAATATTACAAAATTCATTGTTTTATGAAGTTTAGAAAAAATTATTAATATTTTTGAATATCATCATGGATCTTAGATAATCCCAATTAAATATCATTGAATTTTTATGCATAATTTTAAAATTCTAAGTGATTATTAATAGATTTTTAAAAAAATTTAAAATTATTTTTAAACAACCAAAATTCTCATTTATTTTTCGAATTCAAAATCACGCTGACAGCTGAATTTCATAAATGAAAAATAAATCCTTAAAATTCCAATTGGACATACCTCGTACCTTTGAATAAAACTTAAATTTGGGAGCAAAATAAGATAAAGAAAAAGCCCTAATTGGGCCCTGAGCAAGTCCAATTACCCGTACCCGAACAAAAAATAGCTAAGAGTTCTAGATCTTTCCGATGGACTCACTCACTTTGCATCAACTGTAGCTAGGGCATTCTGATCTAGACTCTTCCATTCCCCCTTTTTATTTCCACCCGATTTATACACACAACCACCCATTTTGTATCTATATCTACAATATAATGGCCAAATACGGTGAAGGAGACAAGAGATGGATCGTCGAAGACCGACCAGACGGTGCTAATGTTCACAATTGGCACTGGTCCGAAACTGATTGTCTTGAATGGTCTCGTAATTTGTTGTCGAAGCTGCTTGCCAATCTCACTGTTCTTGATGGTGAAGGGGGCTTGTTCATTAGAATCGCCAAGGTTGAGAAAGTTGAGGGTGAGGCTTATATTAATGTTCGCAAAGGGAAGATTATTCCTGGGTATGAAATTAGCTTGAGTCTTTCGTGGGTAGGTGAGGCTAAGGATTCTGATGGCAAGTCGCTTTTGGTGGTTGATGGGGTTGTCGAGGTTCCGTATATTTCGGATGAGAATGCTGATGAGGATCCCGAGATTAGGGTTGTGGTGAAAGACGAGGGGCCGATTGGGAAGAGGTTGAAAGATGCGTTTTTGGCCAAGGGGAAGGAGGTTGTGTGGGAGAAGGTGAGGGTTTATGTGGGGGCGATGGCGAAAGGGGGGCCGGCGAAAGATGAATTGGAGGTGAAGAAGGTGAGTGGGAGTGCGGGGGGTAATGGGGAGGTGAAGAAGGCGGTGGCGGAGGCGGTTTCAGCTCCGGTGAAGAAGGAGGTGGTTAAGGAGAAGAAGAAGGAAGGGTTTAAGAGTATTAAGATGACGGAGAAGTTTAGTTGTAGGGCAAAGGATATGTTTGAGATTTTGATGGATGAGAATAGGTGGAAGGGGTTTACGCAGAGTAATGCCAAGATTAGTAAGGAGGTCGGTGGGGAGTTTATGATTTTTGATGGGGCTGTTACGGGGACGAATGTGGAGTTACAGGAGGGGAAATTGATTGTGCAGAAGTGGAGGTTCGGAAACTGGCCTGATGGTCTTCAATCTACGGTATGTACAGCTGCTTTTGAACTATTTATTGATATGCTTTTGGATTCTTATGTTAGCGTTATGAGTACTTTTGATATATGATATCATGTGTTAATTATGATATCGATCTATATAGAATTGTGATATAATGTCTAAATGTCAAGGATGATTTAAAATGCCATAATCTGGAAAAGAAGGCCCATATTAGCATATGAAACATCAGTTTTACTTTTGTATCGAGTGAATATAGATGATATGCTTTTCTCAGTTATGTGTTTGAGAGTTATGCTCGCATTTGGGAGATCCGGATCTCCTAATAAATTAAGAGATGCGATTAAACAATTTCTGGTTTTCTCTATTAGAGCTACAAGTTGTGGTATTTTGGGCTGGATTTATAGTTTTATGGTAAAACTGGCCTTAACGTCTATGTTTGCTGCATATTGAAAGCAGTATAATAGTTTTTGTTGCCCTGCAACTTGTAAAGTTGCCTCTCATTGTTCAATGGTGAACTTGTAGTATAAATAAGTTAGGGTAGAAATTGCTAAGTTATTATAAAATTAGAAATTGCTAAGTTATAATAAAATTGTATGTTTGATAATGTTAAGTTAGGGTAGAAATTGCTAAGTTATTATAAAATTAGAAATTGCTAAGTTATAATAAAATTGTATGTTTGATAATGTTAAAATGGTTGTTGCAGGTGAGACTTACTTTGGAGGAGCCTGAGCCTGGGACTACAGTTGTCAGCTTGACCCAAACTGATGTTCCGGAGGAGGACAGGTTGATCTTTCTATTAGTAATAATTTTCTTGTTTTGTTTGTCGTTTCTGACATTATTGATATTTATTTTCTGCCTTTGTTTGGTACTGCAGATATGGAAATTCAACTGTGGTGGAGAACACTGAAAGAGGATGGAAAGATTTGATCTTCAACAAGATACGTGCTGTCTTTGGTTTTGGAATATGAATTTTCATCTACTTCCAATTTATATCATTTCAGGACACATTTAAGCTTCATCCATTTTGAGTCATGGATTAAATGTGCTGATAAACTATCATAGAGAACTTGATAATGATGTAGATGTAATTTCCAGTGGATCTGTTTAATATGGCTTTGTTTTGTTAATCATAGTACCGTTGTTGAACTTAAAGTAATGGTTCTGTTGTTATTTTACAAATATCAGTTTTATGCTGCCATATTCCTCTGCTGTGGTTCTCTTGTCATCAGTGAAATTTCCATTATCTTCTCAAGCTCTGTTCTAGTGTTGAATGTATTGCTTTGTCTTAGAAATTTCAGTTTTAGGGGTGCCATATTTGTGTTGCTCATGATTCTTAGGTGGGTATGTGTATCTTTTCCTTGAATTCCACACCTCAGAGTATATGTAATTTTGTGTGTGTAAGATACTCCCTGCATTTCAAATGTATCTGTCATGTTTTTACTTTTTGGTGTAGTCTAAATTAGGGGACGGGGGCTTGACATATATATTAAGACTCTTATAAAATGTAGTTTCATAGTTTATTTTAAACTTTTTTTCTTAATAAAAATTTAATATTTTATAAAAAGAAAATTTTAAAAATAAGCAATAAAATTATATTTTATATGGATCTTAAATGCGTTAAAGTAATGTAAAAGAACTGGGAGTAATATATATGAATTCAAGTCAAATTTGTAGTCAAATTGACTGCAAAAATCAAGACTAGGCAAGTAATCTGAAGCTGAGGAAGTATAACTGTTACTTGTAGGATCTTTAAGTTTTGATTAATGAACTGAGTGCGGGTAAGTAGATTTTTCTACAGTGCTCATAAATGGGCAGGACTTTCAGTAGGATATACATTAGATGCATATCCTACTATATATATTATTTCTTCTATATCCCTCATTTAGTAATTAGAGATGTACCTTTCTCAATGAGCAGGACTTCCAGCAGGATATACATTAGTTGGGAGTGAAATGTTAATCTTAAATGAAGAGATTGATCGTTATGACTATGTCTATTTATATTTTAAAATAATATATATAGGAAGACTAGTAAAAAAAGAATAGGTTAGTCTTGCTTGTTACAATTGTGATTTCATTTTTATTAGAAGCCCAAACAACTGTTTCCATTTAGGCATGGACAGAGTATTAGAGATTGCATTTGAATAAATATCTGGGTGGGAGCACTGTTCCATTTCCAAATGGTATTATTCTAGCATCAAGCACATGTTCAAGTAATAAATATTAGGTGGGAGCAATGAGGTAGAGGGTGGAAATAATAATTGGAGTGTCTGATTTGGACACACAGTATTCATATCAGGTTGTACGGTCTAGTTAAGCAGCTAACCTGCTATAGCACTTAGCAATGGCCAATGGCCTTGCATTCTGCTATTTCAGGAGGCTGCAGAGAGAACTTGTCTATTTGCTGCAAAAAGGGAGTTGCCCCTCTAGAGTCTTTTGCAACCACTCTCATCCCCTACCCAACTAGCAACTGGTCTCCTTAGCAGTTCCATATACACACACCTTGCGTACTTTCTATATTCTACCACATTCCAGTAACACCGAGCTGATGACAGTCATTTTGAGCATCTCTGTGACCAAAATTTCTATCTTTCCCTCCTTGTTGCCAAAACTTTGCACTTTTATTCTCCCATGAGACGAATAAACTTACATAACAATAAATCTCATTTGCAATTCACCCAAGAGGGACAACCATGTTACTTCAGTCGCCTGCATATTAACCGTGTCAATTTTTCTAGGAACGAATATTTTGATAGCATCCAAATCCCGAAATAATAGTACATGAATTCATACTTGGTGACTCGTATCAAAACTGTAGGACATTCTTTTAACTTAAGAACATTCTAATGCTGTGTTTACTTGCATGAAATCAAATGGGAGAAAAATGGAATGAAATTCGTACTATAAATTGGGGGTTGACGGGACAATATAATATATATAATTTTCATTCAGTCATTCAATTTCAAATTATTTGAACTAAAAATCTTAATCATATATTTTTTTGTAAGAATATTCATTCCACTTTTTCATCATATGTCACTGTAATCTTCATCATAGAAAATTTGGACTCGTTTATATTTGATTTCTCTTATCTTCTTCTTTCTACACAAAAACTCTTTGAATTTTTCATTCATTTTGTTCCGGCAAACGCAACCGAAACCTTATATCCGGATAACTTCTTATACCTTATGAATTTCATTCATTTGATTAATCTCTGTTTGAATAAGAAAGCTGTTGGCAGTCATGTGAATATATTTTAGGAAATTTAGCACATATACTATTTTTTGACATATTTATTGTAAAAATTCCGTTTTCATTACAAATATACTATTTTTCTTTAAAAACACTCATACATATGCATTTATATTTACACTTACGGACCAAAAGCAATAGAGAAAAGGTTTGAGTCGACAAACACTTTGTTAGCTTACTCTTATGGCTCCCCTCGTGCTCCCCTCGGAAATCGATGAATCCAACCTCCTTCTGATTCCTTTATTTCCGCAAGCAGGGAGGCGATAACAGAGTTGTCTCCTGCATCACACTCTGTCAAATCACCTCTTTATCATCAATCCAAACGCAAATTAAAGTCCATCCAATTCGACGACGACCGGGGAGAAGTCGGAGCCGGTGGCGGAGATCCAAACGATTGGGGGCGATGCGACGTTAATGGAGAAGTAGAAGGCTTCTGAAATATTGGAGTTCTTTTTAGCTGTTTTTAATTGGTTGCTTTTAGTTAGTTGCTTTTGTAATATTAGTATTGACTTCACGGGCTACTCATTTTCGCCATTTACAACCACTTGCAACTTATTATGCAAATAAATATAATTTTTAATAAATTTTCTCAAAATCGCATTATGGTTGCTAGTAGTTACAGATATGGTTGTAAATGCAACCTCTGTATTTTTGTAAATATTTTTTGAAATGACAATTTTCTACAAAAATTCTTTTAGATTTGGATATTTATGAAAAAATCACTGCTCTCTGTCTCACTTATCATGTACACACCATTATGTTTTGTTCGATAATATAAATTAATTGATAATTAGTAAAAGTTAAATATTATTTTTTATGTAAAAATGATTTAATATGATTTTTGTAATGTCATGACTTAACATATTAAGAATTTAGATGAAACAATTACTTAACGGCATCTATGTATCTTTAAACATTAATTTTAGTATATGAGCACTCTAACTTAGCCTGTACTCAATGAAGCCTTCTCAATTTCTCAATTTTTGACTGTTGAATTATTTTCGTCATTCTAGATGAATATTTTGAACCACACCCTAAAATAAGTCCACACTACTTCTGCGAATAAGTAGTATGCTTAGTTTGAGAATCGACTGAAGAAGAAGAGATATCACAATAATTATATTAGAGTTACTTGCTTGCTCCAAAAGTTACGGTGTATTCTTAGTGAATGTTGTTAGGAATATATCAATTTTGATGATAAAGTCAAAACACTTGGTGTTTTGTACTTGTTTTTTTTTTTTTTTTATTGTAGTTGATAAAAACATCTTGTAATATATGTTGATCAGACAACCCATCATCGGATGACGAGGTGTTGTAACAAAAATAATATTTTTCAACTTTTAGCAGTTGATAGAGTCAAGTTGATCAACTGATAATGTTATTAATCTATTAACAGATGTATAGTTAGGATGTCAAACTATA
This sequence comes from Daucus carota subsp. sativus, assembly GCF_001625215.2. NCBI lineage: Eukaryota > Viridiplantae > Streptophyta > Magnoliopsida > Apiales > Apiaceae > Daucus > Daucus carota. The sequence goes on along the minus strand of NC_030385.2, from coordinate 10,636,016 downwards.
AATATTTTAGGTCATGTCAATTTAAATATAAATTTGTAGTCAGGTTAATGATTCGAGCTGGAGTGATCTTCGAACTGGACGAAAAACGATGCTCTTGGTCGACCTGAGTCCAAGTCTATGGCCGACCTGAGCTCACTTGACACATATTAAATCGATCTCAACGAGGTTGAGTAGTGGTTTGAAAAATAAAAATGTGGTTGGAAAAATAAAAAATTGAATTATTTTAATTATTATCTTGAAATTTTACAAATAAATCCAAAAAAGATCAGAGTAAATTCTGAAAAACTTTGAATAAATTTTGGAGAAATTATGAAATTGTTTTTGGCTCATATAAAATCTATGAAATCGGAGTTGATTAAAGAAAATTTCAATGAAATAAATTAAATCCAGAAAAATTATATTATTGCCTGTGAGCACTATATTTATGAAAATTAGCAAAATTACTAGCTAAATTTCTAATATAAATATTTTCTTTAAAAAGAACAACTTCAAAGGTCATGAAAAGAGCTCTTAACTTTTGGAAGTTTTTACGAAGCTTACTCAAAATTGGGGGCAAATAATATAGGTCAGAAATAAATCCAAATAGTAAATGATTTTAGTGAAACCCATGTAATAAAGGTCTAAAGTATGATTTACAACTAATTTTGTAATTAATTAAGAAAGATTGAGTGCTCTATAAACGTCCACCCGCGGACTATCAAATCTCAGGACATGAGCCCGGCCATTTGAGGATCCATATTTGAAGTTCCTAATCTAATGTTGTGTTTGGTTGGGGTGAATGATTCCGGAAGGAATGGAATGAAAAATGAACTATATTATGGGTGATTTTCAAGAAATTTCATTTCATCCTCCATTCCCTACATCATATGCTTAGATATCACCTCTTCCATTTGAGATGGAATGCTTCATTCTCTCTCCTCCTCAATTTTTCTCAAATCTCATCATAGCAATTTTGCACTCTTTCAATTTTTTTCAAAACTTTCTTCCTATCTCTATTAGTTTCAAGTATTTTTTATTCATTCCATTCCATTCCATTCCATTCTCCCCAACCAAACACAACATAAGTGTTTAACTAGGAGTCCCCTAGATGGATCTAAAATTTGATAGTTTTAAATGGATTTTAATTTTTTAGAGATGACTATCAACAGTCTTCCTACATAATCACCAATAACTCTGGATAATGATCAAAAGGCATTTGTTCTAAAATAAACTCTAATATTTGCTTCTGGACTATCTTTGACACTTGAGATATCTATATAAAAGGCTCCGCTCAAAATTAGAATCACGTATTTGCCTTGATCCTTTATCCCGATAAAGGTACGTAGGTATCTTGTAAGAACTGTTGTGTTCTGATACGAGAGCAGTCGAGAGTACAAAACTCCCCCCTCATTTTTTAATTCATAATAGAATAAGATTAGTTTTTTAAGTGTTCATTTCTTTTCCGAGCGGTAACGTCAAACAAATTATTGAAGTAATATACGGTGTTGTGTTTGTCCAGTTAAATATTTAAGGTGTTCCAAAAGTATGAATTTTGATCGGAGGTGCTCAGTGAAATAAACTGAATGGATACCGTGAAATGAGCCGAACCCACAACAATGGCTCTGTTAGGTACCGCATAGTGGTTTAGCGCGTCTTCAAGTCGTCGGTGTCCCCATATCTCTATACTTTCTTGCTTATCAAACTATTTTATTCTGCATATTGACAACCAACAGGCAACAGACCCATTATGTCAATATTTAATTGTTTATTAAAGATACATGAATGTGTATATAATTGTATTAGGTTGAAAATACTATCCTCCTTCACATGCACTTTCTCTATGCTCTAACTTCTAAGTAAGAACTAACGTCTTCTGTTCTTTTCACCCAGCAAGTAAAAACTGCCCTCTCTCTCATTATAAGCTCTTTGTCTGCAAACATAACACTCTCTCTCTCTTTCTCTCTCGATTATAATCTCTCTGTACATAAACATAAAGATAAAGATAATTATAATCTGCAGAGTTGCCATAACTATATTGGTCCTATGGCTGATGCAACAAAACATCCACCAATAATCTCAGACCTTAAATCTCTCTTTACTTTACCAAAGAAAAGCACTGTTGTGGTCTTTGCTTATGGCTTCATGTTTGCCTTCATCCTCTTCACTGTTTTCTTAGCCTTTAATAACCCTTATCCTGAATCTTCATCTCCTTGGTTCTCAAACATTTTTAATAGCATCTCAAGTACTTCAACAACTAACACTTCTGTTTCTACCAATGGATCTCAGTTTTCTTCTGTTTTTTCTTACTTTTCCCCAAGTTCTACTCCAACAAATCTTGATGGATCTCAAAACAGTAGCCCTGAATTGCACAATTTTCAAAACAAGACTCAAAATCAAGATGTGGGTAAGGATAAAGTTGGAAACTTTAGCCCAAACAAGACCATGACTGAATCTCCAAAGCCTCAAAATCAAGACTTGGGTGGTGATAAAGGTGGGATCTTTAGCCCAAATAAGACTCAAAACCAAGACTTGGGTGGTAAAGATGGAGACTTTAAGGCCAACCAGACTGAAAGCTCTGCTCCAAAAATTGTTTCAGGAGGGCAAAATTTTAGTGGGAGTGGAGATAAGAGGATTGCAGAAACTGGTACAGTTACAGATTTAAATTCTTCTTTGCCTAAGAAGCAAGAGAATGGAGCAATTTCCGGGGTGTCGGTGAAGAAGGAAAGTGAGGAATTGGTTGAGAAACTAATGAATTGTGATCTGTTTCATGGAGAGTGGATTAGAGATGACTCATATCCATTGTATAAGCCTGGTTCTTGTTCACTTGTTGATGAACAATTCAACTGTTTTCTTAATGGTAGGCCTGATAAAGGCTTTCAGCAATTGAAGTGGAAGCCTAGAGATTGCACTTTACCAAGGTTTGTGTATACTTCTGTTTAACTATTTATCTTGTTTACTGAAATATGTGATTCATAATGCTCTGTCCATGTCTTGAGTTCTATCTTCTGCTCTGCAGGAACTTCAATGCTTTTGATATAATAAACATTTTATTTATGTTGTTCAGTTTTGTCTTTAACTTTGTGATGAAGCCATCAATTTTCACTTCATTTATTAGGCATTACTGAATATATTTACTTTGTTGGTTAAAAATTAAAATCGGTTTTTCAAAAGATGATTTCGTGTTTTGAGAGATTGTAATCGACATAAATATTGTTAAACTTGGTTTTCAGGTTGGATGGGAGTCATATGTTAGAATTGCTGAGAGGAAAGCGATTAGTTTTTGTGGGAGATTCTCTCAACAGGAACATGTGGGAGTCATTAATTTGTATACTTAAAAACTCTGTCAAGGATCAAACCAAAGTTTATGAAGCATCTGGCCGACACCATTTTAGATCAGAAGCTTCCTACTCATTTATCTTTAAGGTAATTTTGAAGTTAATAACGCGTGGTGTGCCTGCATTTCTATGTTAGTATGTAATTTAAATTTTATATTAATCATAAAGTTAATTGTATCCTAAGGTTTTCTTGGTTTTGAAATTTCTTCTTGACAGGATTATAATTGCACGGTCGAATTCTTTGTATCTCCGTTTTTGGTTCAGGAGTGGGAGGTTCAGAATAATGGATCAAACAAGGAAACTCTTCGACTTGACAAAATCGGGACTTCTGCAGATAAATATAAAAGTGCGGATGTTTTGATTTTTAATACCGGACACTGGTGGACTCATCCAAAGACTTCTCAAGGGTAATAATAATTTACTCTACCTTGGGATGTAAAAATTTGCTAGTTTAAGTTTGGTAATATACTTTATGTTGCGTAGTTGAGTAGAGGTAATGAAATGAATACTAAAAATGTTTTCCCATATTGCAGGAGAGACTATTATCAAGAAGGAACACATATCTACCATGAATTAAATGTTATCGAGGCATTTCGGAAAGCTGTAACAACATGGGCAAGATGGGTGGATGCCAATGTAAATCCCTCAAAGACCATGGTATTCTTTAGGGGATATTCAGCATCTCATTTCAAGTAAGAATTGATTGAAGTGATTGCTCTCATTTAAATACCTTTTTCTTTCGTATAAAATAAATAAATTTAAATTTAAAAAACATTCATGTTGAAGGATAAGTTTTATTTGGTCATCTAGAATTTTACATTTTAGTCATAATTGATATTTTCAGTTTTTAATAAATTGCATCATGTTGACAGGGGAGGACAGTGGAACTCAGGCGGACAATGTGACCATGAAACCGAGCCAATCAAGAACGAGACGTTCCTTGCTGCATACCCTCCCAAGATGAGAGTTCTGGAGAAAGTACTAAAAAATATGAAAACCAAAGTGTCTTTCTTAAACATCACAAGGTTGACAGATTACCGGAAGGATGCTCATCCATCATTATACAGGAAGCAAAAATATTCAGTAGAGGAGAAGCAAACGCCACTAAAATTCCAAGACTGCAGCCATTGGTGCCTCCCTGGCGTGCCAGACGCCTGGAACGAGCTTCTCTATGCAGAAATACTAGTAAAAGAATACGAGAAGCAACAAAAAGAACATAAGAGGTAAACAAGCACAATTGCTGCTTTGTTTAGTTGGAAATGCAGATTTCATAGTGATGTGCATTATAGTACATTGTTTTCATTTGTTCTTGGGAACATTAAACATATACAAGCATCCAGGAGAAGATCCAAGAAAGGGTGTGTTTCTCTACACAATATTTAATGTATTTTCACACCAAATTATGAGGTAAAGAAGAGAGATGGAATGCTACAACATTCTGTGTATCATGTATAGTAGTACCAAGAGAGACATTTGGCAACTGAATTAAGTGTTAAAGTGCCTACAGAAACTTTCCATTCTTAGCCATCAAAGGCTTCAATACTGTAAATTTTAAATATATTTACTGCAATATTATACTCCCTCTGTTTCTTTATTCTTTTCTTGTTTGATATGTCGGGATTGTTCATAACATGAGAATAATTACTAATTTACGTCTAATTTATAAGACTAAATATAGTCGTGAGTGATCTTGTTGGATTCGTATTCACGAGTACTTTAATACAATGAAGTTTTTATATTTAATACTAATACGAAATTAATAATATTAAGTATCAAAAGTGTGTATTGGCAAACGTGCTAGAGAGAAACAGGAAAAGTAATAAGAGATGGAGGGAGTACTCAATAAACTGTTTCTTTCATCCTAATTATTGTTCTATTATTGTACTGTATTATTGACTCTGTTCTGTTGCCGTACGGCTTGTATTATATGACTCGGTGTCTGCATCACAACATAGTTTATTGAAATCCTGGAGATTTTTTTTTTTTTTCTAAACTTATTACTACTGTATACACTTAACAGTCGTCAATATAAAATTTGAATTGGTCGCACATGACTTGAGTACTCCTGCAGTCAAGTACTTATTTTTTTTTAATGGAATATTATCCTACGGCTTTCCAGGAAGTTGTGTATTGACGTTGCTGGAAAGTTGCGCTTAATTCTGAAAAATCCATAAATGAAGGTTAATCCCGAATAATCGGTAAAATGTTAAATGTGAGAAATTATAATACGATAAATGATCAGTAAATGATGGGTCAGTTCCGAATAATTAGTAAAAAATTAAAGTTAAAATATGAAAATTTATAATATAATATATAAATGATCAATAAAAGATGTGTAAAAATTTAAATTTAGAAAATGAGAAATTATAATATGACAAATTCGGATTGAGCCCCTGCTCATCCAAAATAGATGTAATAATTTGTATAATATTTCAAATTCTGGATTTCAAAATCCTGATTACTATTTGTATCGTAAATATATTATATTAGACATGTGCAACATATTAAAAAAGTGTTGCTAATATTGGATTAAATGGTTGTACTTGTACACACAATGAGAATGAGTCGGTGATGGCAACATTTCAAACAGTAGGTGTCACGGGAGCTCTAAAAAAATCTGATGTATTGCAAATTCATTTTAATGTTTGTGTCGGCGACAAAATGTTGTTTACTAAATGGAGCATAAATTTGAAATAAGGAATCTTGTTTTTGTTTTAGATCTGTTTCTGTTTGCCGCCCAAACGTAAGGCGTGTTTGTATGTAAACGAAATATTAGGCCGGACATTAAGGATCTTTAGACATGTTATCTTCTGCATTTCTTACAAATGGAACTCATATAAGCATTTTTCTGAATGCATTTACTTTAAGCTTTAATGCTTGTAAAAGCTTTACTGCTTGTTTTTTTAATCATTGTAATTTATTTACATGTTAGATTCTGTTTGCCGGGGATTATGATCGGAATAATATGTTGTCAGTTAGTCAGACGTTAATTACATGTTTAAAAAATTTACTCTTTTTAATGAACCGAACTTTAATCGATTCGCCCTCCATCTCATGAAATGGAGTAGTATACATATGTGAATATGTGATAGTAAGGTTAAGAAATGTGTAACTTATGAGAGAAAAAATAAATAGAATGATGAGAACAACTAATATCTATATATGAGGTGAGTCTAGCGGAAGAAAGTATTGATTGTAGTTAGATATTTATATTATAGAATTTCATTATTTTCTTAACAGAGGTAAAAAAAAAAAAAAGAATTGTTTAGTAGGGAATAGCAAAATAGCACAGTAGAATTCTAAGAGCACACGAGACTGCGACGTAGACATGCATAACTGGAAAACTCTGTTACTTAAACCTACACTTGGATGCTAAAATTTTCTACCAGAAACTTCTACCATTATTTACCATTACTTTTTTTTTTTATATCTTTTTTGACGAACAAGGAGATTTTATTCAGATATATCAGTCAATAAAATATTCATCAACTCAACGGGAACATTCCTCCCATTAATCACTCAAGTTGGATGTGAACACAACTCCTTAGCTAAGAAGTGAGTAGTCATGTTTACAGATCGTCTAATAAAATTTAACGAGATGTCGTTTAACTCAAGTATAATGCTCTTACACTCTGCTATCACTACACCAAAAGGTGACTCCATTGAAAACTTACTACAAATAGCTTGAACAACTGTTAGACAATCAGCCTCAATGGTGACCTGTCTCCAAGTCCTCGCTCTGATCCAACTTAATGCCTCTTTCATTGTCATAGCTTCAGCCAACTCCGGTGATACAACTCCATTCTGCAGCCTAGATTTGACTTGAAGAAGCTCTCTCTTATCGTCTCTTGCAACCATCCCCGTTACCAAACAACATTTGATCTCTGAATATTGCAGCATCAACTGTTACCTTGATTTGATGAAACCACTGTACCATACCTTGATTTAGCAACTGTGATCATTCATTTGCTTTCCTAAAAGCGGGTCATTGCCAATAGGACCTTCTTCATATATATCCATGAATTCATTATTCGGGATGGACAAAATTTCAACATGATCGTCTACCATGTGAAAATCACTCCGTCTGATTTTACACCTGCATCTCAAAGATCAAGCGCCTCCAGCTTGCGTAGCATGGCCTCTTCAATAAAATCTTTAACTGCAAATCCCTTGTGCACCTCCGCATCCAAATTTATTATGACCTTACCCAACTCTTTAACTATACTATCATATGATATAATGATATTTATCACATCTCAAGCTAGAAAGTCATCCCTGTTAAAAACGTATCCGTCAACATTTTTTCTTTACTATTGGATTTGAAGCTAATTTTCTTTATCCTATCATCACCATTCAAATTCCTCACATATTTTGAGCTATAAGTTGATTGTGATACTGTAATTCACATCCTTTCCTGCCCCCTTTGATGCATTTGCAAAGAATTTATAAAGGGGTTCGCAATCTCCATAGACCATAGCCATAAGAGATGGCCGAGGAGGGCGCTTGCATCACTTCACCTAAACCATAACTTTGAATATTTTCCATCATCTGGGTTGGTGGGGCTAGAATCTAGACCCGTATCCTTATCAAGATAATATTGTAAGTTCTCAAGATTCACAAAACTTCCACAAAAGCCTGCAAATGCTCCATACCATACTTGTCATGTACTCAACTGATCGATTCATCTTTGTCCCTATTAAAGATAGCCTTCTAGTCGTGACTCTCTCGCAAAGGTGATTATTGTGAAGATTGTTGAATTGTGATAGAGTCTCTACACCAACTCTTCAGCGACAATAATCCACTTTTGGGGGCGTAGGATATCAAAAATATCCCGATTTTCCATATCAATTTGCACCAAGTGTTTGTCCATTTTTAATGCCTAGACGGCACCCGCATGCATATCCTAGAATAAAGATTGGCCTTCATACATACCTTGCATCGGTCCCATATCTCCCCGTAACATTTTGCCACTGAAGTTTCTCACAAGAATGCCTACCCCATTGATCTTTCCATTCTTAACAGGATTTTCGACTTTGACATAATGGATGCTAATCTTTATATAATCACCTTTAGGAGGATTCCATTTTTTATATTGATTGCATTCCATTCTTTACATTTTAAGTTTCTTTTACTTCTTTACGTTTTAAGTTTCCATTAGAGCATCTCCAACCATCTAAACCCCTTGGCTAAAAGGTGAGTTGGCATACTTAAAATAAAAAGATATAGCCAACAGCTCCAAAAACTGAACTCCAACCATGATCAGCTGTTGTCTATAAATTTAGCCAACCTCCTATTGATGGCTAAATTTGTCGAACCTCTACAGGTCTGTAAGAAAATCTGTAGGAAGATTGTACATCATTTATTACCATATTGAACTGATATATTCTATTTTAACAATTTAAAGTATTAATTTTTTTTTTGACCGAAATTCACTTGCTCGTATCGATAATACGCCAATACTCCGAGGAGTTTCTTTCATTCAAAAAGCTTATTATCTAACCGAAAGACATGAAAATGTCTCCGGAAGTTTAGACAATAAAACTTAATGTCCGAAATAAAATGTCCCAAGCTCCAAATCCACGCTACTTCCACCTCATCCCTGAAACAATACGATTCATTAATAACAGGAAAATAATAAATTTAATTATTAAAATAAAATAGTTTGTCAAAAGATGGTATAATGTATAAAAATAAATAAATTAATTAGTCAAAATAAGATGATAAATAAAAGAAAACAGAAAGTATATCTAACCAAAGGGAGACCCTTTGGCTAGATACCATTGGTTAGATATATATTACAAGCTAGATAAATACTAAGAAAATAATTAATAATATAAGTATTTAAATATAATAATAACTAAAAGTTTAAGAAATAAATTAAATATGATAATCAAGCCAACAAAATGGCACCAAATTGCCGTATAGAAGGCCAAAATCTACGCCATCGATCATGGCCACCAATAAATGGTACAAATAAATTCCATAAATTCCATAATCAAGACTGCAAGTAATTGTACACCAGTTAATAAATTGCATTAAACTATAATCAATGAGGATTAAAACATTTAGACCAAATATTTATTAGCAAAACTAAGAGAAACAAGATAAAATTCAAAAAAACAACAATCAAGCAAGTGCCATATAATATAACTGAAAATTAAATCATCATTTACTTCTAATAAAGTCAATTCAATAAAATTAAAGTTGCAAGAAATTTACTAGTTTTACAAAACAAAACCTAAAATCATGCAAACAAATAAATCAATAATATTCTATTCAAAATCACACTAAGTGATAATACCATCTCATCATCATCATCGGCAATGAATCATCATAATCTCGTCATTGACACTAATCATCAAAATCTCGTCATTGTCACTAACACAAACCATATACAAACTCTTACCCCTACAAGCCTAAAAACACAATTGCTAACAAACTTGTGACTCAAAATAAATTGTTAAAATACAACATACTATACACATAATATATTGACTACAGCTCTCCAACTATCTCATCTTCTAGATAAATCAACAAACAAAACTAAAACATTGTACACCACCTCCAATAATTGATTATCATGCACAAATATAAAATAATAAGAAAATCCGAGTTCTAATGAAACACTATTAAAACATATGAAATTGTATACACTAATAAAACAAAAATCACATAAACATATAATTTAAGAATTGGATAGAGTACACCTTTTGAATGTCGAAATTTTGACATGTATATGAGTCGAAAGATAAAGGGATCACGACCACCGTTTGATATGTTAACATCACCATTCTCATTATTTGTCCATCCGGTGCTGAATCGTTGAACGGCCTTCACATATAACCATTCTCCCTCGTTCACCACTTGATCCGTGATTTGTGTAGATACATATGTTTCGTATGGATTCTGTTAATCCATGATACATATTTGGATTTTTATTAATACTAGCTGATATGGGTTAATTAGAATTAGGTTTGTTGTTGGTTAATTGATTGGAGTTGGGTTTTGATGGAAAAAAAAGTGGAGGGCTGTTGGCCGGAACTCGTGTCGGCAAGGCCGACGGAGTTTTGTGGCGGATGCAAGAAGGGGGGCCGGAGAAGAAAAAAATTTAAAATATTAATAACATACTATTTTTAAATTATAGCCAATCAATATAGCCAGTACCATTGAAGCAAAATGTCCCACAGGTTCAGCAAATTTTACATAATGTCTTACAGGTCCAATTTAGCCAACGATTATAACCAACGCCGTTGGAGATGCTCTTAATCTGCTGTAATGTTACTCCCTCCGTCCCCCTCAATTGTTTACATTGGAGGGGGACACGGACACCAAAACAATGTATAAAAAATGAGTAAAGTTAGAAGAAAAGTGGGTAGAGTAGTGGGACCTATCAATATTTAATAATAGATTTGAGATAGTAGAGGAAAGTAGTGAGTGTAATAGTAGTTTTTATTGTTAGATACTCCCTCCGTCCCAGTCATTTGTATACAAATGGCTGGGACACGGAAACCAATAAATTATTTAAGAAATGAGTAAAGTTAGATGAAAAGTGGGTATAGTGGTGGGACCCACTAATATTTAATAATAGATATGAGATAGTGGAGGAAAGTAGTGGATGTAATAGTATTTATATTATTATAGAATAGAGATAGTGGAGGAAAGTAGTTGGTGTGATGATATTTTATATTATAAAAGTTTACTGCTTTTGGAATGTATACAATTGATGGGACGTCACAAAAAGGAAATTGTATACAATTCACTGGGACGGAGGGAGTATGAGATAGTAGGGGGAAGATAATGGGTGTAATTATTGGAAAAACTTACTATTTATAGTAACGTAAAGAAATGAGAGGGACATCCCAAAATAGTAACGGTAAAGAAATAAGAGAGACAGAGGGAGTATAAGTTTTCAGAATGGATAATACGTACTGGTGTGTTTCAGAATGGATTTTTTAACATGTATTTGATTTTTTTTTTTTTGCAATATATATTTGTGCAAAAACCCGTATGTTGCTTTAGTTTTCCAATTGAATATAAGACTATAAACATCGATGTCTAGGATAATATTGTAATAATAGGTGTTTTCAGAATTTTTTCTAAATTTAAATGGAGCTGAACTGCTATTCGAAAATTCGTTATCCTACACATCCGACTATGAATCATATTCTAAAAGTCCAGCTATAATTCGATCAGGATATGAAGTAGGATGATCCGATTCAAATCCTATCTATTAATAGGCCTACACCGAACCGCGGCTAGCAGCTTGCCACGACAGGATCGGGCCTCGATTTTCCTCAATCCGCACCTAGCTCCGATTCATCATCCCCAATCACTAACCAACATTAATTTCTCAACACAACCAATTTAGCGAAATCCTCCCAATCAAAACCCCGACCCTAATTTTCTAATGGGGGGAAATTGCACAGTTGTTTTATTATTAAAAGTTCAAGTCTTCCTTCTATGCTTTCTAATACAATAATTACGAAAATCAGTGTTCTAAAAATCCCCAATTTAACCGATAAATCCTTGATTAATCTCCTGCAAGGTCGGCCACCGATTCGATTTTTGAAATCCGATTAATTATTATATATATTTTATAATCGAAGTATATGTGATAAATTATTAAAATTAAAATACTATATTACTTTAAATATGAATAATTATAGAGTTTATGAATATAGTAAATATATTAGTTACTAAATAGCTAATATAATAATAACTAAATATTAAATGTCCATTTATACTTTCAAAACTAATTTAATGATAGTTTTTCAAATATATCTCCATAATTTCAATTTTCAAGACTTGACTTATTTAAAACTTGGTTGAATTCATGTTTTCAAGACATAAAGTAGGGGTATTCCACCATTTTCAAGTTATTAATTAGAGGTATTTAATGAAAAAGTTTATACAATCAATAATTCCTTGGTATGTGTTTTTTTTTCAAAATGGACAGATAAAAAGGGACGGAGGGAGTAATATGTAATACCACACATGCATTGTGATCTCCTTTTACAGGAGCATTTCCAAGAGACTCTCTGAACAAACTCTTAAGTTTTAACTTCGAATTTAAAGAGCAAGACAAAAATTAGAGCTCCAAGGGACTCCTAGGAACTCTTCACCATCTCTCCCCTCTTTTAAAAAGCATCTATTAGCTCTTAATTTTTTGTTTATGAATAAAATATTAGTTTCCCTCCAATTTTTATGAACAAAAAGAAAATCTCAAAAATAAGTTATAAAACTATGTTTTATAAGAGTCTTAAAATATGTGCCGAACAGTGAAAAAAAACTGTAAAAAAATGAGAGGGACGGAGGGAATAATTACTTATTAAAAATATTATCATTGAATGCTACTCCTCCGTCCCCCTCAGTTGTATACGCAAGAATGTGGCACATATTTTTATACTCCTCTAAAATATAGTCCTATAACATTTTTTAAAATAAATTTCTGAATACAAGTTTAAATATTAATTTTTTATTCAGAAAAAATTTTAAAAATAAGTTATAGAATTATATTTTATTAGAGTATTAAAATGAGTATGAAATAGTGAATTAAATGGAACAAAAAGAATATATACACTGCTTAATAAGAAGAGTCAAGATAGCTCTGTTCTAAAAGTCGGTGATTAATCACGATAAATCACTGATTAATCCCTATTCCGTAGCTCGCCGAACTGATTAAATCTCCGATTAATCACTGATTAATCCGATTAATCCCTGATCAATTCAATTAATCACCGATTAATCCCTGTTCCGTGACTTCACCGATTAAATCCGATTTCCGCTTTTTACAACACTGCTGAAGATAATAATAAAGAATTACCTTAATGAAATTGTTGATCACCTCTTGAGCCACTTTCCCTTCCTCCTCTTCGTCTCTCTCTAAACTTTCCTTCTCCCATCCAATCTTGCTAAAGATTAATTTAGTTTCCCTTTGATTATTTATAATATGAAATTTTAGTATATGCATCAAAGGATATGTAAATATCTAATCTCAGGCTATTACGTGAGCTCGTGGGTTTACCCAGTGCGCACCCGAAAAATAGCGGATGCGGGGTTCCTACATTAAAAAAAAAAAAAATCTAAAACAATATTACCGACACGAACACTGTTTATTTAACTAATTATTCCGTACTTAAATTATTATCCCGCAGCTTTCGATTATTTATAAATCGTTAATCCTTTTGACCTATATCAGCATCATAAAATAAAAAAGAAAAATATGATGCAATTTATTAAATCTATATTACGGTATAGACTTCTTTGTTATGTCTTTTTTAGTGTCATGAAGATACATTTTTGTGATCGTTGCATAAATTCCGTCACAACATATCACTCAAGGAAAGATATATCACTCGATTAGTATCTTACAAAATATTACACAACTTAATATATTAATAATAAAATAAAAACTGTCACAACTTATTACTAAAAGATAAGATATATCACTCGATTATTCTCTTACAAAATATTGCACAACTTAATATAATAATAATAATAATAATAATAATAATAATAATAATAATAATAATAATAATAATAATAAAAATAAAAATAAAATATATATACACATTCTTAAAATTTATGGTCGTTACATTTATAAACAAAATGAAATGGGGTTAGCTAATTACTTAAAAAGGAAGAATGAAGTTAATATTTCTAACTTTTTCCGGAATGACTGAGTGACAGCAAGCAAAAAGATCAAATGTCTCGTGTTGACTTTAAAAAGATTGTAGAGCCACACAACAGCAACATAATCATCTTTAGATTCTTTACCTCTACAAAACTTTCAACAAATTTCCCATACACAAAATGTCATCCACTAAACTGCATGAATTTAAGAATATAGATCCTGTATTACCTGGTGAAAATATATGGTCTGGCCTAAGACCAGAACAAACTTTGTATGTTATAGAATTACACACAATCAATGATTCTTAACACAGGATCAGGTCTGAGTTCTTGGTTCACAAATTAAGACAAACTTATCTGGAGTCTGGTGAATACTAAAAGCAATCAATATATAAGTGTTGCAGATATGCAGTGCCCAACAACGTTACTCTAGCTGTTTTGCAGTTGCAGATATGCAGTGCCCAACTATGTTCACTCTAAGCTCTTCGGGGTTTTAGTCCGACACTGGATTCTCAGAACACTTGACACTAACAAAATTGAGCACATTAGATCCTTGAACCAAAATATGGACAATTTGACCTAAATAAAGACTTTATAGGCAACAACATATAATGCACAGAGATAAAAAGATGAGATAAAAGAAAAAAGTATAATAGAGGAAAATAGTTAAAAGGACAAATTGACAATTAATTTGTTAAGTCCACCACGAATCACTAATGAGTAATGACTCAAGTTTTGTTGATAACTTCTGCTATTTACTGCTATATAAAATATTCCAATTTTTTTTTATGTAATGTTCTTGTGACCATGCCCAAAGTCGAACAAGACTCCCAAGTGACTCAAAATTTTTAAATGCTCGAGCCTAACACTTGTGATATGTGTTGTGTCCAACAGCGCAGATACCGAATCTGAGCAATTATCGATACCTAGTTATAGAAATTACAAAGTAAAGGATGCTCCTGAGTTTCATAAATACAAAATTGTTATCAGAGCCAGTACAGGTAAACACAGAGTTAAGTGTTTCTACAAGTTCCTCCTAATCAACCCCACACAAGTAGCATCAACAAGAAAAGGACACATGCACACACAAGCCAGAAAACCTTGTCTAATTGATCCAGTTGTAGGCCAAATTTTAGTGTAATGATGATTTGCCTATCTTACTACATCCAGATAAAAGCACAAGTAGAGTAGAGAATCTTAAATCAAAATACATCACAGAATAAGCCAAAAATTTAGTCAGCATACACATTGAATTTGGAATTCAAATATAACAGAACAGAAGAAATATGGTTCACCATTCCATTTCATATGTAAATATAGATATGAAGGTAACAATTTAAAATTATGTAAAGAACAACTAAGAATATACCTGTAACCAGCAATCACCCATTAAAATTTTAAAAAGATCATACCATAAAACACATACCATACTCTTGATTGCATAATCCATATCCATTGGCATCTATTAGACAAAGCTTCATCATTATTCATGGCAGACACTTAATTGAAATACAAAGAGTCTAAAGAGAACACAGCCCTATATAACGGAATATGAGCTTATTTAAGGATAACAGGAAAACTGTATGCCTGAAAGATTCTTGGACAATGAACTACGGATGGAATTGAACTTGGTTCCCCTTTCAGGTGCACAAGTATTTTCACTTTACATATGGGTCCTTCAGTGTACTTTCAAGGTGCAAGAGATTCTTACAGAACTCAGGGAAGACGCCTAGACACGGAATCAGTTAAGCCGCCTCCTTCTAGGGGCACGAGAATCTCCACTATCCACGTCTGAAATTCTAGAAGCATCATGTCTTCTTCTTGATGACGAAGTAGAGAGTGACACTCGGGAATCTATTTCAACTGCAGTATCAACTGTCTGACTTTCTGATTGTATCACAGCAGCAATACTTGATACAGAATCTCGATCATCAACATTCTCTGCAGGATGACTACGGAAATAAGACTCTACTAGTCTTTCAGCAGAGCTCAATGCAGATGTAAAATTGGAGATAACAGCAGCTCGATGTGGATGTGATCTTCGAAGAACTCGAAGACTCTCCACTACCTCAGAGTTAGTAGGACTGCTTTGTGACAAGTCAACAGCTTCCTCCGATGGCAAACCTACATTCTGTTCTCTTCGCATTCCTCTAGAAGTCAGAAATCGATTGAGTAGTAAGTTACTTCTCTCTGGCGATACACGGGGGCTGCCAGTATTTCGAGGATTTCCCTGGGCTACATCCCGGCTTAAATCAAATCTATTTCCAAGACGCCGAATCATTTCCTCCATCGGAATAGTAAATGCATTTCTCTGAAAAGCCTGCCTCCAGCTCTCAACCCGCCGCGCTTGGGGCCTCTGAGGGATCTTAAGACTTGATTCGTCTTCTGGCTCCTGTTTGCTGTTATTCCCACGACCATAAATAGGAGTTAAATTCTTCATGGTTACCTCTCCCTTGCATATAGGGCATTCCTTAGCATCAGAGTGAAGGTGCAACCACCGATAAAGGCAAGGCCAACAAAACAGGTGACCACAGCATGTCACTACTGGTTCCTTGGCCAAGTCCAAGCATATATTACAATCAAAAAAGCTTCCATCCTCACCATTACCTTTTTCATCATTATCCTTCTTTCCCAAGGCCTCATTTTCTAAGTACCCATTATTAGTATCACACACTTTAGTTTCCTCACTAGGCCTTTCCGCAGGTGCAACACTCCCCTCACCCATTTCCAACCCAGCACCCGCCATCAACTCCAGTGCAAGGTCCCTCGTTTCAGGAGGAATAGGAACCGGTCTCCATACTGATCGCCACCTTTGACCAGCCCTCGGCCTTGAAGCTCTCTGCCTCATAAAGGTCTCCCTAAGTCTATTCACAGGCCTGCCCAACCATTCCTCCAAGTTCATCGATTCACCAGACCCAATCTCCTCGTCAGGATTGACCACAGGTCCCAAGTTCAAATCAAGATTCATTGTATTAGCATTAGGCATCTCGTCTCCCATACCAAACCCCAGAAATAAATACTCTAACTCTACAACACTGGAATCACAAAGTTAACATGAACCAAGATATAATTACCCACCAATATCAAAACCCCAATTCAAAAACAGCTAAATAGCTTCATCAAAACTGAATCAAAACAATAATTTTAGCTAAAAAAACAAAGTAAAGAAGCAAGCTTTGTTGACTAGGTCAGACAGATCCAAACCCTAATATCCCCATCAAGAATCCAATTAGCCTTTACAATTAAAGCGCCAACAGACTAAAAAGCACAAAACTTTACCAACAAAAAGGAGAAATAAAGCTGGGTCATTGAACCTCTGACCTAATTGACCAAAACCCACAAAAACTAACCAAAAATTACAAGCACTAATCAATAAATTAAGCAATTAGGGTTCATACTAAAGACAAACAAACACGCATGTAGACCTTGAATTGAATGAGCTGAGAAGTGCCGATCCAGCATAGAGAAAAGAGGGCTTTTCAGCTCTGAGTGAAAAACCGAGTCAAACTCGAACTGGGTTTACGAGAATTAGCCATTTATCAAGTCCATCGTGTAGCACCGATTTGTTGATAAATATATAGAGACAAAAGTGTGTAGAGAGGGAGGGGGGATTATTATTGCAAGTAAAAGAGGGGAAGTCTATTGTTGTTATTCTACTTGGAAGTAGAAGCACAAGTAGTAGGCCAGGCCAGCTGCCAAAGCCCAAGAGAAAATATGGAAGAGAGAGGCGGTGGGGTTAGATTCCCTGCATACCCTACCTTTTTGTGTCATACTCTCCAAGGACTTGGACCCTTTGAATCTTGTTCATGGGCTTGTATTTTAATTTTGATTTTTCATTCAACTTTTGTTTCTAAATAAAATTTTTTATAATATTTTCATGGTATAAATCGCTAATTAGTTTCATCTTTTGAATGATTATTCTAATAAGAAATATAATTTTAATATTATAAAAACTCTTTTTCATGCCAATAATAGCACATATGCAATAAAAAATTTGAAAGTAATCAATTTTAATAATAATTTAATTGTTGAATACAAATTCATGCGTAATAGCACACGTTGACTACTTAGTTAACTTTATCCAGTTTGTCTAAATTAGAGAAGTCTAATACAGTTTCATTGTGAAGTTTACAAAACGTTTATACGTTATAAACCCTCTACATTTTTTTCCCAACATATTTGGAGTATTATCACGCTATACGTTAAATATCTTGGAAGTTTGTTACTTGTTCTTGTCTTATAATTCAAAAAATAAAGTCTTTATCGACAAACTAGGATTTGTTGCATGTCAAGAAGTCAAGAATAACTATGTCAAGAAATCTTAATAAATGTTGTGTCACAAAGTCTACTTACCGACAAGTATTAATACATATCATAAAGTATAAATATTGATACATGTTTCACTGTGTCGATGAATCTCCAACATAGCAAAGTCATAAAATTATATCGAGAAATCTAAAATAGCAAAATTAAAAAACTATATTGAGAAGTCTCATGTAACAAACATGTAAAAAATAAGAAAAATTATAAAATTTTCATGGTATAAATTGCTATTTAGTTTCATCATTTAAATGATTATTCTAAATCAAAATATAATTTTTAAGTGATTTTTATTATAAAAAAACTCTTTTTCATGCGAATAATAGCACATATGCAATAAAAAAATTTGAAAGTAATCAATTTTAATAATAATTTAATTGTTGAATACAAAGTCGTGATAACACATGTTGACTACTTAGTTAAATTATCCGGTTTGTCTAATCTAGAGAAGTCTGATACAGTTTCATAGGCAAGTTTACAAAATGTTTATACGTTATAAATCCTCTACATTTCTTTTTCAACAGATTTGGAGTATTATCACGCTATATGATAAATATCTTGGTGTACTACGTCAAGAAATATTAATAAATGTTGTGTAGCAAAGTATCTACTTATCGACAAGTATTAATACATATCATGAAATACATATATTGACACATGTGTCACTATGTCGATGAATCTCCGACATAGCAAAATCAGAAAATTATATCGAGAAATCTAACATAGCAAAATTAAAAAATTATATTGAGAAGTCTCATGTAACATACTCAAAAAATATACAGAGGAGTCACATATAGTCTAAAACTTGTATTATAAAATCTCGAGTCAAAAATGCTATTAAAGTAAACTCATCAACAAGTCAGGAGTTTATAGAAAATTTAATTATTTCAAATTTAGATTTGATTATGTAAAGAAGTATATTATATAATTGATGTGGGATAAATAAATACTCTAGCAAGATAATAGATTAAATATTAAATATGTCTAATTTGGTCTAAAAAAGCTCAATTAATTAGGTCTATGGCCTGTGGGTCTTAAATAATTAATAAATTCGTAGATAATTAACGATCCAGTAAAACAACCCATTAATCAAAAACTTGGTTGGACTCAATAAATAAATGGATTTTAATTCATATTTATTCTGCAAGAAAAGTGTCTTGTGCATAGAAGTTTCTAGATATTAAGGGAGGAAAAGGTTATATTACCAAAAAAAACCTAAATCTCTTTGAATGCCACTACATGAAAATCCTAATAAACATTAAGATCTCTCAACTCAGAACTATGTCTTAATTTGATTATCAACGTAAATTTATATATGAAATCTTATCAAAGAAAAAAAGGGAAAAATTATTAGGAATATGATATATCTTAGTGATAAGTATGAATATTTGTATAAGTAATTATAGCTAATCAACAGATATCACACAATCTGTAGTATTCGTTGATTAGGAATTCATCAACTGATAAGATATTTTGTAACAATTTCGTATTTCTATGATAAAACAGTTGATTAACAAATTTAGTGATTGTTGAATAAACAGAAGTGAAAAAAAATGGAGAGAAGTGAATATTTATATTTGATGACAATAAATTAAGACCACTGAGAGTATCTGCAATGAAACTCCTAAATTATTCTGTAAAAAATAATATAATATATGTCTTTTAGTAAGTAAATGAATTGAAGACAATTTCAACCCTACTCTGTATAATTGTTTTTTATTTATACATTATTATTTTTAAAAATATTGGAGACAAAATTGAGTAGAAATGGACGGAAGTGAATGTTATATTTGATCATAATAAGATAAGACTATGCAGATACTTTTTAAAAGAGCGAAGAGAATACGTTCTTAAAAATTTGAAGAGTCATTGCAAGTTTTACAAATTTTTATATTTAGAATTAAAAATTTCTTTGAATAGCGCATTAAAAATGTTAGAGGGGTGTATTGGATTGGGATTTTAAAGCATTTTTTTGCATTCATGAAATCCGAGGGTATTCGATTGAGATTGTTTAAAATCCATTAAAATCTTGAGGTATTCGATTGAGATTTTAAATTATGCCACAAAATCTGGTGGTATTCAATTGGGATTTTAAATTATGCTTTAAAACCCGATGGTATTCAATTGAGATTGTTTAAAATCCATTAAAATCTGATGGTATTCAAATGCTGATGGATTTTTTTTCATTTCATAAAATGATGGATTTTGTGGTATTCTTCAGTGTATTTTAAGTTTTATGAAATCTCATCAAAATCAATGAGATTTTGAAGCATTGTACCTAAATCCTATCAACTCTGCGACATTTTATCAAGAATTCGCACAAAATCAAAATCCCATACAATCCATTAAATCTATAGACTAAAAACAATCCATTAAAATCCCAATCGAATACACCCCGTTAGTGTATATTCTTAAAACTTAAAAGAGAGAGAGGTGTTTGTCTAAAAAAGAGAGAGAGAGAGGGGTGAGATTCTTATAATTTTTAATTTTATTTTTTGTTTTAAAGAGCCACTTTTTTTTTTTTTTTTACGTACAGGCTCGTAATCTTTAAAATCCTATTTCCCTCATTTGTTAAATCTGAACTGTTATATCTGGATGAGTTGAATTCTGAATGAGAGGTTAATCTGGATGTGAATGAATGATGTTGTTTGTTTTTGTTTCTAATTTATCTGGATGACTAACTTATAGTATGAATTATTATCAAATATATTATTTTATTAAATAATTGGCACTATTGTGTATTTTATATTTTTCACATAATTTTAAAATAAAATATGATATGATTGCTGAAATTTTAGTTTATTTTTATTTTTAAAATTTATATTATAAAATTAATTTTATTATATTACTCATGTAAAACCGAAACTTAAATCATATAATGAAATAAACTATTTTTTTTGTCACCCATATACTTGTGTCTGGTGGATATTATTTACTTTAGAATTTAATATTTTTCAATAATGTAATACAATTTTTAAATATTTAATTGTAAAATACAAATGTTAAATATTTTTAATAATTGGGCTTATTAACATATATTTAAAAATAAGTATTGTTAAATGTCAAAATCTTTAGTATTTTAAGTTTATAAATAATTATTTATAAATATATAAAATAATTTAAAGAGATTAGATATATTAATATTATTAAATAATAAAGAAGTTATAATAATATAATTAGATTAGTTTGAATTTAAATTTATAAAGAAATATTATAAAGCCCTAACAGAAGAAAAACTACCAGAACTATATGAACAGAAGCTATTTATTTCATTTTAGGTCTCGTTCAGCCAAGTTTTTGAGCTGCCGTCGTCCAGCTAAATTTTATGCTTCGTCCATGTGTTCCTGTGTCGTCCAGCCGTCAGTAGATTAAAACAAATGACCTGAATCATTGTTTGCCTCTTGTTCAGTTCCTTTATTCTCATCCAGCTGTTATCAAATGACCCCTAATTTAGAAACCGATAAGGATCAAACCGCAACACACAGTCGGTAGAAGTTGCAAAACAAGGAGGTGCTGTAATTTTGAGTTCCCAGCTGCCTAAACTGAGAGAACAGAGTATCACCCCATTCTCTCAATTGCATATCTTCTCCTTGATTCCTCAACAAAAGGTAAATTCTTTACTTGAATATTGCAATTTAAAGTTCTTTTCTTTAATTCTGCCTGCCCTTATTCACAATTAATCTTTCTTTCATTTTCTTGATTTTCAGTCTTTAGTTCAAACACAGCCAATCCTAACGGGTCTTGTACAAATCGGCAAGTACGTTTTTATATTAATTGGGTTGTTATTGAATGCTATATTTGCTAATTTGGGGAATGTTGTGAGCTCAGGTTTTAATATTGTGTTGTTATTTGCAGCTGTGAACTATCAATATATTTGAGAAAACAAAGATTAATAATTAGGGTGTATTTTAGCTTGTAGCTCTTAATGTTCGAGTTATACCCGGATTACTAATCATGATGAAAATATATAATTGGCAGATTTTATCAACTTGAGGTGGTGTTTTTGGATTGCTGGAAGGCTATGGGAAGTTCATTGATTGTTTTGGTGTGGCCGTGTGCTTAAATAATGAGTAGCTGGATATTAGGTGTTAGGTGTCGTGTACCAGCCACAGCTTCGTGTATTTCTCTCTTGGCTGAGAATGTAAAACCCAGTTATCTGGATATGTCTATTATCAGGAAAAGTCGTTGCTTACCGGTGGCTAGTCTTCAGATGCTCCAGAAAAGGTGTTTTCGACCTAGCTTTACCAAACAGAAGATGAACATGAGTATGGCAACGGGTAAGATAAAAATCACTTCTACATGCCCCTCGAAGACACACCTGAATAGATTACTGTGTTGTGAATATACATCGTTGAGGATAACTCCTAAGAGTACATGTGATGTTCGGTACTCTTCCTGGATGCAAGGCTTTCTTCCTGCTAGTTTAATTGTTGGAATTTTGGTTTGTTCTACTTATAAACCAGTAAATGCTGAAGCGCAAAATGTGGACAAAGATTGTGGTGCCTCTTCTGTCAGCCATTCACACGGAAAACAGGTCTACACTGACTATTCTATCATTGGTGAGTATATAATTTACAGTTGCTTGTAAATTTTTATAGGCTTGACAAATTTCCTACAACCTGTTAATTGTATCGTAAATCTTTATAAACAAAAAAAATTTGAATTCCATGTAAGTGCTATACTGTAATACCTTCCTCATTCTCAGGCATACCTGGAGATGGAAGATGTATGTTCCGTTCTGTCGCACATGGCGCTTATGTGCGGTCAGGAAAACCTGCTCCCAATGAAAGGATTCAAAAAGAATTAGCAGATGAATTACGAGCCAGTGTAAGTTCTCCCGGGCCTTCATTTTAAGCACAATGAGCTTGAAAATTATTTACTTATATCACAATTAGTATAAAACAAAACAAAGATGTGAAACTTAGCATCTATAGTTGCCCACTTGGCTTATGTTTTACAAATACACTAATAGATCATTGACATGATCAGCTGTTATATACTGAACATATTTGTGAAGTTACTTTATTACTAAAGTTTATTGATTCATCATTTGCTGAATTTTTCTAGGTAGCTGATGAATTTATCAGAAGAAAAGAAGAGACAGAATGGTGAGTTTGGATAACAAACTTTACTCGTTACATTTCCCCATACATTTCATTAACTTACTGACAATGTTAAAATAGATTTTCCTTTTGCATAAGGTCTTCGATTGGGTTCTATTGATGATTTGGAAGACTGTCCAAATAACACGGGGCACTGCAGTCAGTTATTTACTTAATCTGTTTATCACATGTTTAAAATTACTGCATGAACCGCTCTCAAAAGTTTTATTGTGTTTAAATGTTTATTAGGAACACCTAAATAATTGATGTACCGGGAAAATACAAAACTCCCGCTACTTAGATATTTACTCTTTAAATATAGGGATCATCAAATTATGCCGTTTTACATGTAAAACAATAAGCTAAAACTAGTTACGGGAACCTACTGGTCCTTCAATGTTGTCCCTAGAGGTTTTTAATGCATGCAACTTAATTAATAGTATTATTTTGTTATTATTTCTAGTTTTGGAATATATACATTGCGCCAGTTTGTTATAATTTCAAGTTCTAAGAGTTTATAATATATAAAACCACTATGAAATCTTTTAATATTCATGAAATTAATGGAGAACTCCAGAACTTTGAATTATAATTGATTTTCGTTACTGTATTAACATCTCTTGTTATCTTTATTGAAAAAGAAAGCAAGTGCCCCCACGAAGTATACTGTCTGAATACCCCATCTTACACACCCCCACAATATTTGTCACTCTCAAGTCGATTCTTAGTAGATACCTTATGTTTTAAATGTCGAATCATTTTCACTGGAAAACTTAAGTTCTATCTTCAACCATCACCCAATTTCCTTTTTTTTTTTTTTTTTACAATAATCTGTCTATTGCATATACATGATGCAATCAGATAAGGATATATTTGTATCCTCCAGCTGTCACAATGCTAGTGAGCCTGGCTGTGTCGTGCTGTGTAGTTGTGTCTGGGGTTCCTGCAAAACAATCCCTAATCGGGGGTGAGGTCCGATAAGCACCTCCGGTGTGACAATCAGTATCTCTCAAGAAGAATATGAATAAGATTCTTCTCTAGAGCGTACCCCTTCCTTCTCTTTCTTGCTCTCTTTATACTTTCCTTCGCTGGGACTGTGACTCTCATTCATCACACGTGCATTGGCTCGTTCCCCCTGGCTTGGGCGCCGTGGCGGGTACCCCGTTGAGTTTCTACGGCTGTCTTCTGTGAGTATGTTTGCCCCCGGTCTGGAGGGTGATGGCGGATGCTTCCCTGCATTGACTCTACCTAGATGGCGGGGGTCAGTTGTGGCTGTCTTCGGAGATGACGGGAAAGGGTGGTCCCTATCACAATCTAAGCATGTAAAGTTACATAGAAAATTGTATGTAGTGATTTAGCAATTCCACTTGTTATAGTTTCTCTGAAGATGTACATTTTTTTACCTGCCAAAAGGGAGCCTAAACTAAATAAGTCACAAAGGACCTGCCTCATGCAGGTTTATATCCAGTCAAGACAAGTAATAAATAGATACATGATGGTTAAAATTTATGTAAATATTGATGAACTTCCAACCTTTACCCCATCCCCAACCATGTTATTGTTGATCTTGGAGAACCATAAATCTTTTAAATTTGTGTTTAGGTTTATTGAAGGCGACTTCGACACTTATGTCTCTCACATAAGGAAGCCTCATGTATGGGGTGGTGAGCCAGAATTACTTATGGCTTCTCATGTTCTTCAGTAAGCTCTCTCTGCCCATCCCCCCCCCACCTCTCTTCCTCTCTCTCGCCCCCCTCCCGCCATGTTGTCATATTTCTTCCGGTTGTCATATGAGTCAAAAATTAGATGATTTTTATTATATTTTCAAGAGCTTAAGAATATTCTCTACCTGCATATACTGCAGGATGCCAATTACAGTCTTCATGCACGACAAGGAATCTGGTGGCCTAATATCAATAGCCGAATATGGGCAAGAATATGGCAAGGAAAATCCTATCAATATTCTGTATCATGGTTTTGGCCACTATGATGCATTGCAGTTTCCTGGTAAGAGTGGCGCTCGATCAAAACTTTAGCTTACTGAAAAACTTGTAACATGGCTGGCTGTCACAAAAAGGAGAAGGTAAGGAAACGAATTTGCATAAATTGATCCAAAAGTTGAGGCGACTCTTTTGATTGTAATCGACCAAAATGTACAAGAATAAATAAATTTCGATTTCAAAAATCTTTGCTTTTTCTTGGTCAAGACTGATTATGGAGGTTAAAGGATGGATCAATGGCACAGAGATACTTTTTCTCTTGAGCTTGGCTTCAAATGTATTGGTGTAAAAGCTTTCATCTTCTTTCTTTGTTATATATATATATTTTATACAAGTTGTGCACTGCAAATCTTATTATGTCATGGATTTGCCTTGGAGTGAGTTGCTGCAAATCTGATTATATCATGGACTGCATTGGAATGAGTTGCCCAGTTTTCTTTTAGAAGCCGGCTTTTTAATTAGGTTGCTAGGAAAAAAAGAGATGGGTGGCAGAACACTCTATACTTGCTCTAGAGACCGTCCAGCCATATATCATACACCTCTATTTTTCTCTCCACATCTTGCGATAGTTTTTCATGAAGTCCTCTTCTTTAAAAGATTTCATTCATGAAATCCGAGGGTTTTCAATTGGGATTATTTAGAATCCATTAAAATCTTTAATTGAGATTTTAAATTATGTTACAAAATCTGGTGGTTTCAATCAGGAATTTAAATTATGTTTAAGAATCTGATGGTATTTAAATGTTGATAGATTTTTATTTTTTTTACAAACAATTGGTTTTATCAACAAAAATCACTGATCGGAACCCAGTGAGGATAAACCCCCGAACTGTAAAGTACAATTTGATTGGGAAACAACGAACGAGCTAAATAAATAGCTGTTTTGTTTTCAGATCGTTTAACACATGGAATATTCAAATTCTTTAATCTAAAAATATTACAATAACATATCAAGCAATCAAACCTACATCACCTATGAAACTAGCAGCATCGCAGTTGACTTTCGCATAAGCATCATTTGTAAGCCTACGTTCAGAACTACCAGTTATATCAATTGATATTGGAGGACCAAATGCCCTCAAACTATGTACAAAATTTTGTTGCGAATGATGAGCTCTTGCAATATCTACAATTGTTCTGAATCGATGCGAGTGTTTTAAATCATCCAAAGTACCATATGAATCATTTTTAGAGAAACTTCTGACAACCATACGAAAACACACAGAAAACTCAAAACATAACATACTAACAACACACAAGACTCAAAACATAACATACTAACATTTCAAAAATATGGGCACGACCAACAACCTTGATAACAGGTACTCAACAAGATATCATATATCTTGGTTTTACTGAAAAACTGAAATATAGAAGAGATGATGGGAGAACGAATATGGCTTAACCGGTAAAGAGATGAAGATTTAGAAGATGGAGAAGTAGTGGCTGGAATCTTGGTTACGGGAGTCGACTCTCAAAACAGGAGGCAGAGAGAAAACCCTAAATAATCAATAGACTTGGTGAATTTTTTTGGATTTCATAAAATGATGGATTTTGTGGGATTTCTCGTTTTTTTTTAGTTTTTTGAAATTCCACCAAAATCCATGAGATTTTGAAGTATTATGCTCAAATTCTAAAAAATCTATATCAACTTTGCGACATTTTATCAAGAATCGGTATAAAATCAAACTCATATATATAATTTATTAAAATTCATAAATTAGAAATAATCCATCAAAATCTCCATCGTTCACCCCCCGAGGGTGTATAATTTAAAATCCCAAATCTGATAAAACCGATTGTTCACATATACACAGATTATTTAATAGAAACATCCTCAAGTCCGGACGAGCCTCGCGACAAACTCCAACAAGAACAAAGAGGAAGTGGTCCAGATTTTATGCTCACGAAAGCTGGGAATATTTATCCGCATCCAAGAAATTATTGCGGAAAAGAAAGTATTATTTTGTCGGCAAGAATCTCGAACATTTTCTGCATATATGCGGATGTAGTACAATTCTAACACCCATAACTGGCACATGATGACATTGAACAAATACAACTCGCCCTCTTTACTCATCAACTACGTAAAAACTACTACTAAATTGCGGCGCAGTAGTTACAAGAAAGAATGGCACAAAATAGCCGAACGTGATAATACTTAACTTTTCGTAATCACAAAAATTAAAGTTTCTTGTGCTGGAGATAACGTGATTTAGAGATGGAAATCTCGTGTGTCAAGATAATTTAGAGTTAACAGAGTTTAATGTTTGATATGTGAGGATAAATAAATAGACTAATAGAGCTTGGTGCATGAATATAATATATCTGCAATATGCTCATCATTATTTGAGATACATATGGATTTCATGTATAATCGGGGGCGGATTTTGGAAGAGACACGGGACACGTGCCTTTTTTCCATAAAATTCTTTTTTACATTTTTTCTATTATTCTAAATCTTAAAAAACTATAAAGGTGCCCCCAAAATTTAAATATACATAAGTGTTTTCCGAAAATTTGTTTGGTACCTCTAAGATTTTGTGTCTAGATCTGCCTCCGTTAATAACAGACGTTGACAATGGAGACTCCGTGAATCTGATGCCTCACAGTCGATTAGTCGTAGTCGTAGGCAGCCCCCAGTTAGCGAATTAAATGTTGACGTTATTCTTTTGCACTTCTGCTCATCCAATAATTACTTATAAGTCAAAAATGAAACCCCTGTTTTTCAAATAATACAGTCACTGTATTTATCCTCTGTCTTCGTTTTCTCTCGCTGTTCTTGATTTTTTTTTGATACGGAGCATAAACAGATTTCACAGTTGCTTCTGCTGCAAGATTTCATTCGAACTGCTTAAAATCTAAGCAGTGTTCTCCAAAAGATTATCCACTTTTTCTTGAAGCAAAAAGTGAGGACGAATGTATGATGATTCTCGAGCATTATTCTCTGATTCTAGTGCTATAATTTCTTCGAATTTCAGCCCGAAAGGAGAACAACACAATTTGTTTCCTAGGAGCAGAATGAACTTCGACATGAACAACATTGTTCAAGATAGTTACCACAACAACAGTTCCAATGAGAATTCTTATGGGGACAGTCTGAATTCTTCGTTATCGCATTATCCCAGGCATAGTTCAAGTTTAACATCACAAGCTGGACATTTGGATAATTCTAGTTTGTATAGAGGGAGTTTTATGGGAATGGATGATCAAGTCAAAACGTCTGCAGGTCTAATGCGGCAAAATACTTCTCCGCCTGGATATATCTCCCACCTTGCTAATAAATCTGGTATTCTTCAGGTTCTTGATTGTTTATAATTATTATAACCTCTACAGATTACTGGTATATACGATATTGATATAGTTTTTTTTTTTTTTTTTCTCCTAAATTGGTGAAGTTGTGGCCTTTATCTCTATATACTATGTAACTAGTAAAGACCAGACAAACAGTACATCAAAGTTGATAACTTTTTTCTTAAAAGGGGTACAGGAATATGAACGTACTCTTTTTACTTGATTGAGCCAGACCTAGTTTTGTAAATGTTGTGTATTGCACTTTTCGTCTTGTTTTCAGATTATTTTTACTTGCTGATAGATTATCAAAAATTGTTGGTAGTTACTGGTTTAAATATGGTAGCAGAGTCTTTCTAAGTAATCAGCTGCTAGATATGAAATTCTAAAATTCTCTTGGTGACATGCAGGCTATGGGGGAATGAGAGATGTTGGAAATTACAGACTGGGCAATGGTAATAACAGAGACTTGACTTCAAGCAGATTGAAGAGTCAGATAAGCTTATCATCTGGAATACCATCATCCTTAGGGATGTTGCCTCAGATATCTGAAACTGATGGCGGGAACACTGAACCAACTAGTAATGTTGATACAAAGAACAGATGTGTTAGGGACACTCAGTATCACAACTCTGGCTACCCTTTACGGTCCTGGAATGATTCTTTGAATTTTGCCGACAGCTACACTTTGAAGAGGGAACTTGATGTTGATGACAGATTATTCTCTAGTATTCAGGTAGTCTTTCGTAGACATGTCACTTATTTAAATTTTAGCAAGTGATTAGATTATAAATCCATTAACATTTTCCCCTTCCTTTATCAGAATGGTGAAATTCAAAATCGTCCATCGCTGTTTTCACATCATTTAAGTTTGCCAAAGACTTTAAGTGATATATCCTGCATGAACAAATTGCTGCAGTTTCAAGATTCTGTCCCCTGTAAGATCCGTGCCAAGCGAGGTTGTGCTACTCATCCACGTAGCATTGCAGAGAGGGTATATTTATTTCACTTCGAACTTTTAATATAGTACTGTTCAAGTTATATGATACGCACGCTGGATTAAGAAAGTTCAGCATGCTAATATTAAACGGGGCTATGATTCAGGTGAGAAGGACAAGAATCAGCGAACGAATGAGAAAACTACAAGAGCTTGTCCCCCACATGGATAAGGTAAATAAAGTGGCCACTTAATCCTTTAGCCTTTAAGTTTTCTATCAACCATTACAATCTGAAAGTAATTCTTTTTCTTCTGTGCAGCAAACGAACACTGCAGACATGTTAGATTTGGCTGTTGACTACATAAAAGACCTCCAAAAACAGTACAAGGTTTCACATCTTGATCCCAAAAAAAATTCTGTAAAATTCTTGCATCTTATATGGTTTGCTGAAATGATCTTCTCTTTTGCAGACACTTAATGATAATCGGGCAAACTGTAGATGTTCGGCCATGCAGAAGCAAGGACTCAAGTGAATGGTTTGATAGTGTACAGGGAATAATTTTGTCCTCAGAAAGAAGTCGTATTAATTTTGTTCTGCTTCTATTGAAGTTTAACAGAATATGCATATCATGTAATCTCAACTCTGTGGTCCAGGTCCTGTAATTCAGTGTAAGCTCTAATTACCCAAATAGAGGGAAGAAAATATATCAAACTGTATATGGCTTGTAATAATACATTCTTCTTGTTTGTACCAATTATTTACTATCAGTTTCTAGCAATATACTTTGTTCCTAGTTGCTCGGTGATCTTTGATTACAGTTACTACTATAATTGCTCCTGCCATTATTACTTAACATTACTGCATAACAAGAGGATGAGACATTTCCAATGAACTTTCCAGCACTTTTTCACATCATCAAATCAAGCAAAACTGAATGCAAAACCTCAGGATCCTTTGCCGTAATTTAAGCTTTGTCTAACCTCTTAAAACAAACATCTCTGGATCCTTATTTGGACAAGCCACTTAGTGGTTAGCAACTTGTGGATCATGATTCGGATTTATCTAATGAGTCTGCAGAGACTAAATTACGAACTCTCATTGCACCACCGGTGACCCCTATAAGGGCGGCCAAGGAGATTTTCTTGCAGGTACTCAACATTTGGGAAGCTCATTATTTGTTAATCCTAAGTAGACGGAAAAGGGGAGCTGAATACATTTTTACCAAATATTCATTAAAATTCGATTTTACGGGATGGCTATAAGACTACAAACTCACAACTCACAAATATGCTCGTCTAACTATCGATCTTTCTTTCTAACTCTTGGAGAGTTTAAATAAAATGTGTGCGCACAATACAATTGTGTGTAGTTATCTTCAAATGAAGACACAAGCTCTATGATTTTAACTTAATCAGGGGTGGTTAAGCAAGTGATCCCATGAGTGGCTCCAGTTCCCTTGAATTTGCACCTAAATTTGAGTGGCTCTTGTTCCTTTCCAAGTGATCCCATGCATGCTAAGTGGCGCCTCAAAGTCAAGTGGTTCCAACCTTACCGCCAACAATCTCTAGCCTGAAGACCATTTGATAAGTTGAGTGCACGTTATTATGGACTAGATGAAGTAGTCTGGCGTGTGGGGATTGTTGCTTGTAGGCTAAATCTGTCTCGGGATGCCAAGATTCACCAAGTCTTTCACTTGCCCCAACTAAAAAAAGCAGTTGATCCCACCACCCCGTGCTCCACCTTTCTTCCGTCCTCGCATAAGATTTAGTTGTTGATACTCTACCTGAAAAAGTGCTTGGAATTAGCAACACCGCTGCAGGCAACACAGCCGAGTCTGAGGTGCACATTAAATGGACTGGCCTACCTGGGAGTGAAGCCTCCTGGAAACATTAATTTGCTAACATTAACCAGAGGTTTGCAAACTTCCATCTTGAGGACAGGGTGTCACTTTTGGCCAGGAGTAATGCTAGAGCCTAGAGATGATATAAGAGGCCCGGTTCTATTGACGTTTAAAAGAACGGCAGGAAAGGCATAACAATTATTTAGTAAAGGCAAAAGGTAATTTTCAGAAGGATTGAATATAAGGGAAGTTTTTGGGGAGATTAGGGTTAGTAGAAAATTATTGTATAGATTGTGCTTAGGAGATTATCACCTCCCGAAGTGTGAGGTGTCATCTGTGGCGTTCTTTGTTTGTAATCTGTTATCCACTGCTGTGAACGATCTGTAGTATTATTAATCAAAGCTCTACAGCCAGTTTGAGTAGTAGTTCACAGCATTCTGCTGCCAGAAAAGCAGAGCGAGAAAAAGATCCACACTCTGATGTCTATGCAGTATGCATGCGCTAAATGCACGCTAAAAAGAAGACTTGATATAGGTGTATCAACCATCATTGAGAGCAAATGGACCAAGCAATTGGAGAGATTGGAGATGAACAGACCCGTGGGGCAAGTTTTGATCATCTTCTCATGATTTTTGGGCACTCGGAAGTTGATATAATAGATAGCTAATGTTTAGTATGTAAAATGCTTCTTCTTGTTTTTTTTTTGATGAAAGGTAAAATGCTTGTCATTCATGCTTTTAACTAAAGGCAATAATGCTTTTTATTCAAGCTTGTAAGCAGTAGCACATGTGTGCTCTGTGTGGTGGTCTAAATTTGTTTGAACATGAGTAGTTTACTGGTACTGATTGTATAATTTAATAGTCTAGTAAGCTTGAATAATGCTTTTTATTCAAGCTTGTAAGCAGTAAGCTGTGAAGATTTTTGAAGTTTGAGAAATCTCTTGTGACAATTGATTATACAATCAGATATTCAGCTGTATACTTGCCAATTGCCCAAGTCCAAATGTGCCCGTTTGGACAACATTAATATAAGAGGTAATTGCATATCGCACCCCCTAACTATCGTTCAAAAACGATATTGTACCCATACTTTGAGAAACTCAACTCGCACCCCTTATCTTTACAATTCAAGCCCGAGATGCACCCCTCTGCCGTTAACGCCGTTAACTCCGTTAAGTCATTATACAAATAATTGCAAATCGGACCCCCTAACTTACGTTCAAAAACGATATTGTGCCCATACTTTTGAAAACTCAAATCGCACCACTTATTTTTACATTTCAAGAACGATACGCACCCCCCCCTTTAACTTCCATTAAAATACTTCATCCGTCTCAATTTACATGTCCCTTTTGCTTTTCGAGTAGTCAATTTGACTAATTTTTGACCAACTATTAGAAAATATTTATTTATTATTTTAGGAAATAGAAAGTTATATATTAAAATAGACTAAATTTACCTAAAATATACACTTACATTATTTTAAATATAAACAATAAATATTATGTGATATTAATTATAAATAATACTTAAATTTATATAAATTTATATATTTTAGGGGGTGCGATATGCAATTACCTCTATATTTTATTCAATATATAAATTTATGTATTATTTATAATAAATATCACATAATATTTATTTATATATATAAAATAGTGTGTATTTTAAGTACTTAATATCACATAATATTTATCTATATCTATTTTAAAATCATTTGATATGTAAAATCATTTTGACTTGGGGATAGCTTAATTAAACAAAAAATTAAAAAAAATATCATCAAAAAGTAAATCCAGTCTATTTTAATATGTAACCTTCTATTTTCTAAAATAATAAATAAATATTTTCTCATAGCTGGTCAAAAATTAGTCAATTTGACTCCTCGAACAGCAAAAAGGACATGTAAATTGAGACAGAGGGAGTATTTTAACGGAATTTAACGGAAGTTAACGGAATTTAACGGAGGGGGTGCATATCGTTATTGAAATGTAAAGATAAGGGGTGCGAGTTGAGTTTCTCAAAGTATAGGTACAATATCGTTTTTGAACGATAGTTAGGGGGTGCGATATGCAATTACCTCTTAATATAATGACTTTGCAGTTTACAGTTCATTTTTCTTTTTCAAAAGTACTTGCAGTTTACGGTTACTTAGTGTAATAGGAAACTATTTATAATGATTTTTATAATAAGTATGGAGTTTAAATTATTTATTTGGATAAATCATATCATATGTGACTCATACAATTAATAATGACGTCTAATAATAAGTGTACAGTTTAAATAATTTAAATTATTTGTTGTATAAGTTATATATATTATTTATGACTCAAATATAATAATAAAAATAAATTTCACTAAGTTTTCAAGTGATGAAATTAATTGTTATTAAAATATAATTTTTCCAAAATATGCTGAGAAAAATATATCTGACCAAGATCTAATTCTAAATTAATTTTCATTTTATTTTTATATTAAATCAGTCTTAAATTATTTATATAAATATTTATTTTCAATCTTAAAATTGAAAATGACTCGAAACCGCTCCCCTCGAACAGACTCAGCGAGTCAGCGTCATGTCATATAAGGACAAATCATTACATTATTTTTGTAATTATGTTGATAACCATATGTTTTCTTTACGTTCCCATCCGGGGCGGGTAATATATTTTATAGACTCAAGTCTGCACCCCAGTACGTCAAACAATTATTATTATTTTTTCTTCTAAATTTTACAGTAAAATTCTGATCGAGACAAACGCATAACGTGGCCTTTATTTTGAAATCGGTGATAAGTGTATTAATTACATGAATATTAGTGACTCTGGCCCCCAAAATATATAATACAACTTGACTGATTTTAAAGAGTATTTGAATATCATGTTTGTATTAGGTCATTTCCAACGGTGGAACCCGTTTTTGCCTAAATTTTGGTCCAAATTTACACCGAATTATTTTTTCATTCCAACGGTGGAACCCGTTTTTGCCTAAACTTTGGTCCAAATTTACACCGAATTATTTTTTCATTCCAACAGTTTGATCAAAATTTTGGTCCAAATTCATATATCAATATTTTGTTCTTCTAACTATCTTTATATTATTATTCTAATCTTTAAACAATAATATAAGATTTCATATTAATATTAAACCCGATGAATTCATTAAGCTAGAAAAACATTATATTTAAACAAAAAAAAAGAAGAAAATTTTACATTTTACTTAAATAACTAAAATATTAATGACAAAGATTCAATACTACTCCGAATTAATATATTGTTCCATGCTCAATTTTTATTTGATCAAGTCGAAGTTTTAGTTTGTATTATATTTTTGAAGTTTTAGTTATTATGTTTTCGTGTAAGGTGTATTTGTAATTTAGCTTTATCGAATGTAATCTTTATCTTATGTTTAATGTATTGTTAATTTGAATTATTTTAAAACTGTTTAATTTTATTATATTTCAAAATTAATATATATAATTATTTAAGTAAAATATATTAAAAATAATTTATAACTATTTAATAATTATATTAACATTATAGTAAAGTTCTATGGAGTCCACTTTTTATTGGAGTCCTTGGAGTCCATGCATGTTCTGCAATTAAAATATAGCTTAAAATAATACAAAACACATTATATTCGAATGATGTTCTACAAACATCATTATTTTATTGTAAATCTTGCGGATTTCATATATTTTACAAGTAAAACATTGCAATATATATTATTCTATAAAACATGTTTAGTTTTGCAGAACATACATGTTCATCTTGCAGAACATATATACTGTACTGAGATTTGTAGGATTTACAATAAAGTAATGATGTTTGTAGAACATCATTCGAAAAATAATGTGTTTTGTAATATTTTAAGCTATATTTTTAATTGCAGAACATGTATGGACTCCAAGGACTCCAATAAAAAGTGGACTCCATATAACTTGACTCTAACATATAATCATTCAATTAACTAAATATATAAAAAGTAAAAGGTTATTATTATATTAGTAAAAAGATTTAGGCCGGTGAATAGTGCCGGCCTAAATATAGGCCAGTACTGTTTAACTGCCTAAATTTGGACCAAGATTTAGGTCATTTTTGGAAGATTTAGGCCGAAACTGACCCAAATTTGGATTTTTAAGCCACGGTTGGATTTGGTCGAATGATACTTTTCGACGTCTTTTAGGTGTTGAGTCTATCTCTAAGAAGATAAGGGAGGGACGTTTACGTTGGTATGGACATGTTCGGCGTAAATGTAACTCAGCCCCGGTTAGGAGAGTAGAACACATATCGGTTCGGGGTAAGAGAAAGAGGGTCGGCCTCGTCGGACATGGGCTGATCAATTAAGTTTAAATCTTACGGGTGATATGACATTAGATAAGAATGATTGGAGAAGGCGTATTAGAGTAGTTGAGACTAGGTCTCGTGGCTCACATAGATTATGAGGGTTATGGTGTTATGTTTTAAGGGAAGGGTTCAGCTCAGTCATTACCAGATGCATTCACGACAATCAAAAATGTTTGGGTAAGTCCCATGTGAAGAAGGCCATGGGCTAATGTATTATATTCTTATTATAGCACACACTATTTTATTTATTGTGCACTAAGCCGGGGTCTTCACAGAAACAGCCTCTCTATTTTAAAGGTAGGGGTAAGGCTGCGTAAATTTTACCCTTCTCAGACCCTACTCTCAGCGGTATACACCGAATATGTTTGGTTTGGTTTGGTTTACTAATTTAACAAATTGTTTACTTTTCAACTGGTGGCGTCTATTAAACGATTCCAATTAATTAGCCCCCCACTTCTCCCTTTCAGTCTTGTATATTGTACACAGAAATTCGCCCCACCAGTAACATGGTATGTCTTCTTTTTAAGATGGGTGACTCGTAAATCACATATAATAGACCGGTTTTGGATAATTGAGTAAAAAAATTGTTTTTGAAAGAAATTGAGTAAAATTTTAATCAGATGATAATTCGATATACTGCTTATCAGATATAAATGTAATAATATTAATGAAAAAAAATCCAAATATATTATACATGTAGTAATCATACAAATATGATGATATATATAATTAATTCTAACATTAAACTCGTGTGAAACATGGGCGAATAGTTATTCGAATTCTATGATTTATAATTTATTCTTTATCATAATTTTATTAGTGGTTAGCATCTTTGGATGCTCATAATTTTTGTGCGTGAATATTTATAATAATGAATTGAAATTTGATTAAATTATATCAACGAACTGATTATATTTTATCTTATTTTTTTTAATTTGTAAATCGGTGGTATAAACAATAAATATTTTTATTATCTATCTGTAAATGTTTTGTAGTAGGGAATTACCAAAATTATCATTTTTTTTAATTTTTTTTGTGATTTTACTATATTTTGAAAATATTGGCAAAAAATACGATCTCTGACTACATGCAACTTGAGCTAATTGATCCGCAGGAGTTTGCAAGTATGATTTCATCTTGTCGCAAGTATAGTTGCATATTTTTGCAACGGATTACCTATAGTGTTTTTGCAAATTTTTCAAAAAAGTTTATATTCTTGCAACCTATTTAAAAAAATATATAATATTTTTACAAAAAATATTTTGAACTTTGGGTATTTGTAGAAAATCTCTTTCCGCTCAAATTAGAAAAATTGAAAAGTTCACGCAATGGCTCTGGTAAGTAAGTAATGTTACTAATGTATCATGTAACTGCTGATATTTAGGCTATCCTTTTCTGTGCAACTAAACTAAACAGGAAGCTGTTGCAAAAATGGGCATCACTTCCATGGACAAGTACTTCATATACTTCCTCATCACATACTTAGTCACAGCTCTTCTTTTTCAGTTGTTTACTAAAAATCGTCGTCCCAGAATCCAGCTTCAGCCTCCTCCAAGCCCACCTGCACTGCCTATACTTGGTCATATTCCTCTGCTCTACAGCTCTACTCGTCCCTTTCACAAGTCCTTGACCACGCTTGCCTTTCGAGATGGTGCACCTTTCATGAGGATCTTCATCGGCCCGTTTTCTCAGTTCATGGTGGTTTCTGAGGCTAGCTTGGCTAAACAACTTGTTGAAGAGCATGAGATGAGTTTTGTAACCATTAGGCTTAAGAATCATGCTTATGGAATGTCGAACTTGGTTTTGTTGAGGAGTATACTTGATTCTGACTCACAAGTGAAGCGTTTTGAGCATGCGCGAGAACGTGAGGTTTTGAGGCTGTTGGAAGTTCTTGTTGACAAGGCGGAACAAGGGGAGGCTTGTGATTTGGGTGCGGAGCTGGAGAAGGTTGTCAATAATGTTTTGTTTAGTATGATTATGAAAATTCAGAGTGATAGTTATGAAAGTGTGAAGATCAGGGAGTTTGTTAATGGACTTGGTGCTGAGATTGGGGGAAGGTCCTTTGTGTTGAGTGAATTGTTTGGTCAATTCCTTTGTGGAAGAAATAAGTTGGAGGGCCTATTGCTCAAGTTCGATGAGTTTTTGGAAGAGATTATATTGAGACATGAGAACAGAGGATCAGTTACAGATCGAGATGTAGTCGATAGCCTTAAGGATGAAGAACAGGCTGCAGATCTACCTAGGAACAATATCAAGGGGGTTGTATTGGTAAATAGTCCTGTCTTCTTTTTTATGATTTTATATAACTTATTATCGTTTGCTTGAAAAGTTTTGGTCACATAATTTATTGGGATTCTTTTTAATTGTAAAATGAAATTGCCATGGTATCAAACCCTCTCCCTCCACTAGGAGGTTCAGGGCCTGAGTCATATGCAGTGGTGAACATCAACAAATGAGATGTTTTAGATTTATTAGTTACAGATGGTTGAATTTCTAGCATTTTTAATCTCAATTTTCCAGTCTATAAGAGGATTTTGTCATCTGAGTAAACTGTTGTGTGCTTATTAAAATAGTTCACCTGTGTATAAATTTTGACTTGTTTGTTTGGAGGAGTATTCCGTTAACAAATTAATTAAAACGTGATTCAGGAAACTTTGATGGCGGGTTCAGGGACGATGAGTGTGGCATTGAAGTGGACACTAGCAGAAATTATTAACCATCCAAGTGTGTTGAACAAACTGAGGGAAGAGATAGTTGGGGTAGTAGGGCTGCATAAGCTTATACAGGATTCAGATATCCCAAAATTGCCTTACCTGCAAGCAGTTGTGAAAGAAGGTCTTCGCTTACATCCTCCTACTCCATTGATAATGCGCAAATGCACACATGGCTGCCAAATTGGTGGGTACGATGTGATACCAGATTCAAGAATAATCGTTAATGTGTATGCCATAATGCAAGATACTGGCACATGGAAATTCCCAACTGAATTTATTCCAGAGAGGTTCCTTGAAACCCCTAGTACATATAATGAGCTTCTAGTCGACGCAAAGGGTCAAAATCTTTGTTACCTGCCATTTGGAGGTGGAAGCAGTGCGTGCCCTGGTGCACGTCTTGCAATAAATATGATTCAAATGGTGATTGGAACATTAGTGCATTGCTTTGATTTTGAGGCTAAAGGTGGGATTAACATGGAAGAGGGGTGTTTAGGATCAAGTGCAGGTATGGCTAAGCCACTTGTTTGCCATCCTATTGATAAACATGTAATTAAGCCATCCGCCAAAGCCCTTTCCAGTGATTTTCACTTCTAATCCCACATTGGAACCTTAGACAAAGCTCAGTTGTTTTCTTGCTTTTGTAGAATTTCTCACTACTTGGTAGTTTTAGGACTACTTCGGTTAGTAATTTTTTTGGAGCAAGTCATGGTTTATTTTGGCCTTCTGGTGTAATAAATGTTGGACTATGCACATCATGGTCAATGCAGATGATGGTTTTCTCTTGTTATGACATAATGAGGTTGGCTAGTCCAGATGAGGTGAATGGATATGTTCCTCCAAATTATCTCCCATTGAACCATTTGTATCTATATGCATCAGGATCCCTATTCGTGGATCTCTCGGTTCGAGAAATCAAAATAAGAGGATCGAAGGAGCGCGGGGTGAGCGATCGCACAAGACCTACAAATATAAAAGATCCTAAATTTATAAATTCATGAAAATTTAACCAAAAAAATGTCAGTTATATATATCGGGAGTGTTAATGATTTTTTTTTATAAAATATGTAAGAAGAACATATTTTTAGTGAATTTTAAATTTTTGAATACACTTCTTTTTACAACATGTTTCTAAAGTTCATTTTATTTAAAAATTATTTAACTTTATATTAAAATAAAATTAGGGTCCTAATTTGAAATTTCGCACGTGCCTCCGATATTTTTATTTTACCCCGCCTCTCCCTCTGGTCAGTTTACCGGTTGAGGGATTTAGTACCTTAGAACTGACTCAGAAATAAACCAGGCTCATCGTGGCAGTCTCACTAATTTATGAATCACAACGCATTTGTCATTGATCTAGAAGTTATTAAGTTTATTTGCCATAAAACAAATTAACGGTCTCAATCAGGTTCTGTGTTTATAAGTCTCTCTACCTATCATGACCCTAAAAATTTTCGGATGAAATTGAAGACTTATTATACATTCTGCAAACAGAAAACACTTATCACATGTTCCGAAATGATCTGATATGCGTGGAAAGAGAGGCAAAACATACCTGCTGACTGCTGAGTTTAGCTTTCTTTATTAGGGGGCTATGTTCATGCAGGTCGACCACTCTACTATGTGACTGTGTGTACATATCCAGAAGTTTTGAGGTCAAAAAAACGTTTTCAATCCATAACTAGTACTGTAACAAATATTTTGTAGGTTTAGTCAGCAGATCTCCTGCAACAAAACACAAGGAAAATGATTCAGTATAGTGCCTTAAGTTATAAACAAAAATTATGACACAACAATTCCATCTATAAATAGACAACTGAACTTACTTCACTTACACCATCAACTCAAACACAACTTCAGTATGAATATTGAATCATCATCTTTCTACCCCATTTTGTGCATATGCATGATTTTACTCTGCCTTCCAAACAATTCTGCGTCGGAAAGATGCAACAACAATGACAAGCAAGTTCTACTTGGAATCAAGGAAGCCTTCAAAAACCCTCATCTTCTGGCCTCATGGGTTCCAAGCGAAGACTGTTGTGATTGGTACCTCGTTAAATGTGGCGAAACCAACAACCGCATAGTTTCCCTCACTATTCAAGACGACGACAATCTTACTGGCCAAATCCCACCTCAGGTGGGAGGCCTGCCATATCTTGAAACCTTATGGTTCTATAAACTCCCCAATCTTTACGGAGCAATCCCAGAACAAATTTCTGCACTCACTAGCCTAAAATCCGTCCGGCTCAGCTGGACTAATCTCAGTGGCCCTGTTCCCATATTCTTCGCACAGCTCACAAACCTAACTTACTTAGACTTGTCCTCCAACAAACTTAACGGGGTCATCCCATCTCAGCTTTCTACCCTTAAAAACCTTTCCGCCCTTCACTTAGACCGGAACCATCTCACAGGTGAAATTCCTGCTGCCTATGGGAACATTTCTGGATCCCCAGACATATATCTTTCTCATAACCATCTGACGGGCTTTGTTCCACAAACATTTGCTAGTTCGGATCCAATTAGGATTGACCTGTCTTGGAACTCACTAGAAGGTGACATATCGTTCTTTTTTGGGACTAAGAAGCGCCTAGAAACTGCAGATTTTTCACGAAACACGTTTAGTTTTAATTTTTCCAAGGTGCAGCAGTTTCCACCCTCATTAATATACTTGGATTTGAACCACAACCAGATCAGCGGAAATCTGTCTACTGCATTGGCCAAACTGCAGTTGCAGACATTTAACGTTAGTAATAACAAGCTCTGTGGCATGATTCCAGCAGAAGGGAACCTAGAAAGATTTGGCAATACGGCCTATCTCAACAACACTTGCTTGTGTGGTGCTCCATTGCCTAAATGCTAGTTAATTACCATGCAAAATGTGCCCTAAGCTTATCTTTGTGATGAGATTATGTTATGTACTAATAAAAGGAACAAAATAATACATTGTAGCCATCTAACAGTGGAATGCAGGAGGCGTATGATGACGCAATAAGTTACCTTTTTTTGTAAGATATTTGTACCTTTTAGACTTATGTCGTTCCTTGTTTGTAATAAACTTATCTTCGGTGATAGTATATCTGTATTTTCAAAGACACGTGTCCTCTTGGATTTGTGATATATTATAATATATATGTTACAATTTGTAGAGGCAGAATAAGCATGAACTCCATTAACAAACCTTCGAATGAAGCTATCAACACTGCAAACTTTATTTACAAATTGAAAGGAGAAAAAGAGATTACTTGTATTTACTTGTAAAGTGAACGTTAATCTCAATGTGCTTCGTTCTTTGATGATGTACTGGGTTTTAGGATGGCACTTTGATTATCACAATGCAATGTGACAGGCTTCGGTTTTGTAAGCCTTATTCTGCAAGTAATTTAACTAACCATGTAACCTCAGATGCTGCTGAAGACATAGATCTATCCTCTTCTTAGATGAGCTTTTTAGATACATTGCTTTGCTTCTTTCACTGACTTCCAGCTTACTAGAGAATTTCTGAGCAACAAGACATAACGTGAGATAGACCTCCATGAATAAGGACAAGCTCCCCAATTTGAATACGAAAATGCTTGTAAATTAACTGTTCAATAGCTTTCAGTATAATGCCTTGCCCTGATGTAGTGGACACTTACTTTAAAACATGGAGAAGTGAATTGTAATGAGGAAATCTTGGTGTCTGAAGGAATTGGTTTAGATATTGGACAGTAAAAGATAAATCAGGCCTGATGTGTGTTAAGAAATTGAGTTTGCTAACAAAACATCTATATATGCTGGGGTCTTGCAATTTTCTATACATGCTTCCCTCAGTTATTGAGTAAACTCATTTATGTCAAAGTAATACCAGAAGGAATATATACCACTTCAATGTCCAAAAAAAACCCCAGTTTTCCTAAGTCCTTGATGCTGAAAGTATTATCTAA
Source organism: Daucus carota subsp. sativus (assembly GCF_001625215.2). Taxonomy (NCBI): domain Eukaryota; kingdom Viridiplantae; phylum Streptophyta; class Magnoliopsida; order Apiales; family Apiaceae; genus Daucus; species Daucus carota. The sequence goes on along the minus strand of NC_030385.2, from coordinate 10,593,596 downwards.
ATGATCTTTGAGATCAGAAATTCCTTGATGATTATTACCTCTTAAAATAATGTCATCAACATATACAACTGAAATCATAGCATTTTGATGAAAGGTGAATAATCAATTTTGAACTGCACAAATCCTTTCTTGATGAGCTCACTCAATAACTTTGCAGACCACTACCTTGAGGCCTGCCTGAATCCATACAATGCTTTAAGCAATCTGCAGACCCTATTGTATGAATTAAGAACACCTTCTAGAACATGAATATATACGTCATCATTTATATCTTCGCGCAGAAAAGCATTGTTTACATCTAACTACGTAGAAAAGAAGGCAGTGCTATGTGAACAATTAGCAAACATCTGACAATAGTCATTTTACCATTAGAGATAACGTCTCTTCGAAATCAATGCCCCATTATTTATTATAGCCTTGAGCTACAATTCTGGATTTAAAACATTCGACACTGCCATCAGCCTTTAATCTAATTTTATAGAACCATTTACTTCAAATAGGCTTCTTGCCAGCTAGTAAATCAATCAGTGTCCAGGTGTTAATTATCATGAAGGGCTTGCAACTCTTTTTCCATGACATCAAATCATCTGCTATCTTTACAGCTTTTGTATAAGAAGAAGGTTCCACCAAAGTACTACTATGATGCACAGTTGTTCGAAATGCTGATGGTAAGGTAGAATATGAAACCAAATTACATCAATGTGTGCAATCGTTACTGGGAATTAAAGTTTCACATACAAAATCATCGTAAGTAGATGTTAATTTAATAGTTCAAGTACTTCCTCTCAATGTAGGTGGTGACAGATCATGAAAGCTATCAAGAGAGAAGTCAAATGTAGAATCATTTGAAGGAGAGCTTAACTCAAAGACATTATAAAATAGATTGTGCTAACTTTGCATTTTGCAAGGATGGAAATTGCTTATAGTACTAGTTTATGAAAGGGGGTGAAGTCAATACATGTAGGAAGAAAGAAAACAAGAGGTGACTTTGAAGACAATGTATTCCATGATGAATTGGGAAATGTTGTCATGGAATATGACATCTCGAGAGATAATAATCTGAAAAGTTTCCATGTCTAGCATTTTGTATCCCTATTGGCTAGCAGGATACCTTATAAACATACATTTCTTGGCTTTGATATGGACTAAGTTATCAAGAACTTGCAGAGGCATTCGGTTTATGAGATGCACTGCTCATAATATACATTGATGTGCCAAAAATTAGATTTTGAAATTAATCGCAAGCGCATGATATCATTTTAATATTTTTAAGTTCGTACTCAAGATATTAAATTAATTTCGCCAACTCTTTAATTTAAAATTTAGTCGAATTAGTATTTTATTAATCTAAACTTTAATTTAAAATTTAAAATATATTTTATTAAATAATAATTAAACTTAGATTATTAAAACCTAAAATCTAATTATATTAACTAAATTTTATCTAACAAATTATATTGCACGTTAACTAAATAAAAGATTAATATTTGAATAAAATAAAAATATTAAAATAAAAGCAAAAGCAGAGCGCGAAACGGAAGGAAGAAACAAAACAGCACATCAACAACGACCCAACTTCAAAATCTACTTTAACATCAAGAATCAACCCATCAAATAAAATTTAGCAAAGACAAAATGAACTGGATCTAGAAATTTGAAATGAAAAAGATGACTACAAACGAGGTTAGATCAATTTATACTAAAAACTAAAGTAAAGGCTAAGTCGATGATTAACGAGAGAGAAAAAATATTTGTATACGCCTGGATTTGAGTTTAGGGGTAGAAAGTTCTTTGTGTCTCGTAAGAATAGGCATTCATCCTGTTCTGCTCGACCCCGATTTGAACACTGCTCTTTAGGGGTTCGGGGAATTTTCCGGAATCAGGGCGGGGAACGGGGAAAGTTTTATAAAAAAATCCGTGGGTTGGGGATTTATGTCTCTCCGCCCCGATCCCCGACCCCGATTGTGTGTGTGTGTATATATATGCAAATAATAATATATTCATATATTATACAAAATAAATTATCAAAAATAGGTATTTTTTATAATATTATTTAAATTAAAAAATTATCTTTATATTTATCGATCGATTATTATAATATTTTAAAGTAATATATTGTAGTTTATTTATATTATAAATTAATTTTAATATGATTTGATGTTAAAAGTATAAGATAATATAATTTATTAGTATATTATGAGTTAGTAGTTTGTTTTTTTATTAAAAAATATATTGTATATTATAAAATTTTTTTTTTAAAAAAAATTAAAATTCCCCGAATCCCCGAGGGAATTCTCCGTTTCCCGTTCAAGACAGGTATCGGGGAGGAAGAAAAATCTCCGTTAGAGGTTCGGGACGGAGTCGGAGATGAGTATTGAATTCGGAGATCGGGGGCGTCCACACTCCCCGACCCTGAAGTGCCCCCGTGCCCATCCCTAGTATCTTGATTTCCTTTTATTTTCTTTCTTTCTTTCCTCTTTTGCCTTTCTTGGACTTTTTTGTTCTTTCTCCTCTTGAATTCTTGATTATTTATTTATCAACGAGTTCCTGAAAATATAACAAATAACTAATGAAAATACGAGAACAAACAATAATAGGAAATCAAATATATGCAAAAATATGTAACCATCATTTGTGCTTCCGTTCAACTGTTCGTTTTATTGATGACTGTTACACAATTTTTTTGATGAAAAATAACTCTCATGGCATAAAATTTCATTATCTTACTCTCACAAAATTTAAGAGCATCATAACTTTTGAAAACTTTAAGAGAACATTTGGAAATGTGCATTTCATTTGAAATGATGGATTTCAAATGAAATGGTTTGAGTTTATCGTTTCAAATTCTCAGTTCATGAACAATTATATAATACAAAACATCTACAGTGAGAATTGTAACCGCTTGCTCTCCTTCCCTCAGCCCCCTCTCCCTCTCCTGTCGCCCACTCATCATCACCAATATCAACACCGTGTCCGAAGTGGTTTCGTATATGATGCAACATATACCGTATATGTTTGGGTTCTGACGGTTTAAATGATGTGATGGCATCATAGATAGTTGTACTCCTCCTAACCAGCGCTAGTTAAAGGCTACTACCCGCCATGTTCCCGCTCGGTTTCAAATCTATTCTGTAGCGACTGCCCTAGGTCCTTGACCCGACCAACTCACGTAAGTCCAATACTTGAAGTCTACTCTTCCCGCTTAATGTCAATTGTCTACGATGAGTATTGATGGACTTCCCCAGTCCTTTACTTTTTACTTTAAGGCTTCGAGCGGATAGACAATGATAATTGGGAGCCAATAGACAATACGAACTACGTATCCAAGCCTTCTTCCCGATGGTTTTGATTTTTCCATTCGTTCCTTTACCAGACTTCGCCTCCAACAATAGAGAATATTTAAGTAAGTCCCATGTGAAGAATATCATGGGCTAAGGTATGGTATTAATATTATATCACACACTATTTTATTTATTGTGCACTAAGCCGGGGTCTTCACGGAAACAACCTCTTTACTTTAAGGGTAGGGGCAGGGCTGCGTACATTTTACCCTCCTCAAACCCTGCTCTAAATGGGATATACTGAATACAATGGTATGGTATGGTATTTCAAATTCTTAGTTTATATTGATATTTGAATGTCTGGATTTCAAGTGAAATCCAAATCCAAATTTTCAATCAGGTTATTTGATCAAATCCAGAATTCTAAATGAAATCCAGGTTCTCAAACGGGTCATAATATCTTTTCAGAATTGTGTGTAAATGAATATGTATACAAAAATCTCCAAAATTGACGTAGCTTCTAACTTGTGTTTCATAAGAAAAACCCAAGTCGTTAGAGTGAAATCATCAACTATTGTAAGGAAAAATATGTGGTCAGTATGAGTTTGTAGAGACCCTAATTGTCGACAAGAATAAATATAAAAGCTTGTGTGATCCTCGTATGACCAGAAGGGAAAGAAATTGGAGATTGTTTAACTTATGGACAAATCTTGCAAATACTGTTAAGAGTATCAATAATATCCTTTTCCAAAGACTTCAGTTGTATCAAGATTTGTATAGCATATGGCCATTCTCAGATGTCACCATTTGTGTTTTTCATAGTACCATTTACAAGAGTACGAGTATTATTATGAGTTAATTACAAATTGCGTCATTAATTTGAGTCCAAACATACTTTAGTATAAATATTTTTGAAAATTATATCTCGCATTCCCTTACTGTTTTGTGCGTAGTAGTATACACCCTTTTTATCATTTCCTAATTTAGTGTGTATTACTAGTAGGGATGGCAACGGGTCGGGTCGGGTCGGGTCGGGTCGGGTTTCTTGAGATCCAGACCTGATCCATTATATTTCGGTTTGGTCCGGGTCCGGGTCCGGGTATGGAAAATGAAGATCCAGATCCGATCCGTCGGGTTTTTTCGGGTTTCAGTTCGGATCCGGGTCTAATTCGGATACTTAAAAAAATAAAATAAAAATTAAAAATTATATATCTAAAAAAAAATGTGATGATTGATTTTTTTAAAATTTAGAAATATAATAAAGGGTTTTACAAGTTTCGTTTAGTACAATAAACACGTGAAACATGTTAACTTAATTGTATACAATCATTCAACTTATCATTTATATTTTATATTCTTATTATATTTAGATTTTTTAATGCACAATAATTGAGAAAAATATTGATGAAATGAATATAAATTATGTATTGGGCATATAAAATTAAATAAAATGTTAATATTCATACCTAATAATTCATAATATTTCAATATATATACTCTACATTAAACATATAATATATGTATGTATGTATGTATGTATGTATGTATGTATGTATGTATGTATGTATGTATGTATGTATGTATGCATATATGTGTGTGTGTGTGTGTATAATATATTGTATCGGGTTTTTTTCGGGTTTCGGTTTCGGGTCGGGTTTCGGTTCGGGATAACTGAGATCCAGATCCAGATCCAAACTCTTTCGGGTCTGAAACTAAGATCCAGACCCAGATCCAAATCCAAAAAAATCGGGTTCGGGTAGACCCAATCGGGTCAGAACGGGTCGGGTATCCATCGGGTCGGGTAAAAATGTCATCCTTATGTATTAGCCATAATTATAATATATGAAACTATACTTTATATAATCATTAAAATTTAAATGCGCGTGAAATGTGAGGAAGAGAGAAAATAACCGTTTCCTGATAATTCAATTGTTACCCGAGTGAATCCTCTGCCGACTAGTAGTCATTCTGGATAGATAAGATCTACAGAATATCTAACCTTACCCTGAATTCGGGGACTTTTCACAAGAGGTTAAAAACCAATGAATTGACGGTGAATAGGATGCTTGTGACTTCTCTGCCACCAAACGTGAAAATGGTGGATGGATAGTATTGGCATATTGTGGGTTTATCCCCTAGTCGTTTGTTAGAGCATTCACTTAACAAAAAAACGTATCACTATCCGGCTCCATGCAGGTCTGATGAGGGTAGGATATAGGCTGTATTGTTTTCATTTAAAAATTGAAGAGAAGAGTCTTACTTTTATTTAAAAATAAAAGAGACTCTTCCAGAAAAGATCTCCGACTTTTGTGTATATGTGTGTGATATTTAAAAATCACTCCCTCTGCCTCATTTTTCTACGATTTTTCACGCGGCTCGACACGAATTTTAAGACGCATATATAACATAGTTCTATAACTTATTTTTAAAATTTTTTATTTTTTATAAAAATTTAAACATCAAATATTTATTCAGAAGAAAAAAAGTTTAAAATAATTTATCAAACTGCGTTTTATGAGGGCATTGGAATGTGTGCCGAGCCCCGTCTCCCAATGTAAATAAATGAGGAAGACGGAAGGAGTAGAAATTACTATATTCAAGAAAACAAGACATATCATGTAATAATCAACAGAGTGCATGAGTTCATGATTGTCTTCGCATGAATTTCCCGGTCTGTGATTGAATATGACAATAGAGCAGTGTTTACCAAGTAGAATGAGTGGAAACTTTCCCCTCCCGCTAGCAAGATTTTAAGAGACCTGACGGTACTGTTCCCAAAGACATTTATGTGGATTGCTTGGCGTAGATTTGATGGTATTTTGCCGAAAAACACTCTTATGGGGTGCTCGGCCTAAACCTCATAATTCGCGCAAAGACATTCTTGCGGAGTGCTCGGCATAGACCTTATAAGAACTTGAAATCTTCCCTCCCCTGACGGGGCTGTCAACTCTGGTGTCTGCGGATGACGCTTGTGCGCGGCGAATGATGCTTGTGCTTGGCGCTGTTAGGGTCGCTGAGTAGTCCTCGGGCTCTTTGCACACGTAGTGTAAAGATTTTTGGAGTCCTCATCATTTCATTTTAATGGACTGTTAGAGTACTCATTCTTAAAAAATGGATAACATAATCAATATGCACAATAATTAATTTTATAAATCGCAGGTCATATTAAATATATTGTAGAACAAAGCATCCTGTGATTTGAAAAAATAATTGCTATGCATGTTTATTATGTGGTAGAACATAATTTTTAGCTTGTCGGATGTTTATAAATATTATAGAACAAAAAACACTAAATTTGAAATCACTAGATTATATTTTATCCAATTTTAAAGAATGAGGACTCCAAACCTCCATTGAAATGTGGACTCCAAGAAACTTAACTCATACATACGGGTTCCATATTATTTAGAACGAAATTATAGTCTATATATTGATAACTCAACATTTTGGGAAAATTTTGAGAAAAAAACTGAGATATATATTTAACATTCCTTTTGACAATATACATGCATCACCCAATTTTTTAATGGAAACATAGCACATCGAAGTAGGGGTGTTCATCAAACCGCCCACACCGCATAAACCGCCCGCACCGCTCTGCATCACACCGCAAAATGCGGTTTTTCTTTTTCATGGTGCGGTTGCGGGTAGGGGTGATCGCGGTGCGGGCGGTGCGGTTTTTCATCAAAACCGCAAATCAAACCGCGTATGCGGTTTGCTTGAAAACTCAAACCGCAACCGCACCGCGCTAGGATAAAAACCACGTAAACCGCACCACAAAAATGCGGTGTGGTGCGGTGCGGTTTGTGTATGTTTAAGAATAAATATTTTTAGTTGAAGTTAGTAATAAAATTTAAATATAAAATAACTAAAATTTTTTCTTGTAATGAATTTATATGATATTTATCATTTCAGAACTACAACTACAAAAATAATGCACATAAAAGTGTAAATATAATAATAAATATGAGTACTAAGAAACATATTATAATAATATAATCATATCATACAAATTTGGTATAATGGTAATATAATGGTAATGCGAGATTGATAAAATAATAATTAGCTATTGTTTAACAAGATATAAAATATATAATATAATTTAACATAATATAATTTTATTTGACATAATTATAAAAAACATATATATATATATATAATTTTATTTGACAATCACTAATATATTAATATATATATTATAATACCATGGTGCGGTGCGGTGCGGTTTAAACCGCACTAGCAATATGCCAAACCGCAACCCGCACCACACCGCGTGATTTGTGAAAAAATCAAACCGCAACCGCACCACGAAAATTAAAAACCGCGTTTTGTGGTGCGGTTTGGTGCGGTGCGGGCGGTTTATGCGGGTTGGGCGGTTTTTTGATCACCCCTTGCGGGTTGAAATTTTACCAAACCGCGCGGTGCGGCGTGGGTTGCGGTTTGATATTATACATGCGCGGTTCAAACCGCACCGCACCGTTATTTTCTAATATATAAAAATATATCACATATAATTACAAATATTTATATTATATAGGTAAATTATTTATTATGATGTTATATTCTATATGTGTTATATGTTCAAGTTACTCAACTTAATTTTAATAATTTTACAATACAAAAAAATGTTAGCTTTAAGACGACAAATTAAATATTATAATTATATTTTTTTTTAATAAAATGACTTGTAATTGTTGAAATCTTTTGATCTTCATCATTATCATACTCATATTTTAGTTTATATTTCTTTTCATGAGTATCGTAACTCTATATTTGTGTGTGTGCGCGCGTATATATATATATATTAAAAATTATTTTTAAATACATATACTTTAAAATTATATTTATATTGTCATTCAAAAGTATAATTTTTTTGAATGTATAAAACACGCAAACCGCATGAACCGCACCACAATTTTGTGGTGTGGTTTACGCGGTTTTTATATTACGCGGTCCGGTTGCGGTTTACGAATTTTCTCAAACCGCATGCGCGGGTTGGTTCCCGGTTTTAGGAAAAAACCGCACCGCCCGCACCGCGAACAGCCCTACATCGAAGTTTCAGCGTTCTCTTAAGGTCTTTAAAATAATGGGCTGTTTGGGTTAGTTTAAAAAAAATGATTTTTTGCTTATATTAAAGAAGTAAAGTAGAAGTGAGAAGTAAATAAATTAATAAAGAGTTTAGAAAAGAAGCAGAAACTGTGGGAGAGAAACTAGAATTCTCAGCTTCTTAAAAATGCTTATAATTCTTTACACAAATGGGTTAAGAAAAGCATAAGTCAGAAGCAGTTTCCGCTTCTTCTTCCCAAACATGCCCAATATATACTGTATGTATCAGTCATTTAATAGAAGTCGTATATAAAAGTTAAAAGATTTTAGATAAAGTTTTTTATTTTTGACCGAATAAATCATCTAATATGATGACTCGGTAATTAACTGATTGAACTACGAATTTTAACATGATATGAGATAAGTTTTTTCAGTTAGAGAATGTTTGTGTGTCTCATAAATTACAAAAAAAACTAATTTGATAGTTATATAATACAACTTTTCATTTAAGATAATTAATTCAATTTAATATTCAAAATATTTGATTTTATAAAATATTATAACAATTTGTACTCACTTAGTTATTTTCTCAATTTTCTTTTATTCTATTATTTTCATCTATTTTAAATTTTTTTTATTTCATTCTAACCTACCAAACATAACATTGCTCCCTACTCCACAAATCTCATAAATCTTCTTCAAGTAGCTAAGTCTCTCCTCCTTCGGTCTTTAATTAATAATCTAAGTCACTTCTTTATATTTCTGTCATTAATTTTCCCTACCGACACATTGTTATTATTTGTTAATAGAATATAATTTAGGCATAAAGAAGAAGCCACCGAACTACCGACGATGACAAGTATCAAAGCTGTTTAAGCATTTTAGAGTTTATATTTATATTATTTTTAGTAGCATTTTAAGGGATCGGTGGTGATGCTTTAAAATATAGGAGGATGTATAGTTTTTTCTATAAAATAAATTATAGAGTGGTGGTCGTATTTTTTATAATTTCTGAAAATGATAAAAGTTTCAAATTCATAAATTAATAACTAAATTTTCTTTTCATCATTTGGGAAAATGGCATCCGCTAAATTTTAATTAGTCATTATGTCAAGAAATGGAAAATAAAATTTGATTATTTTTAGAAAATAATTTATAAAATAATAACAAACATTATTATATTGAAACGTAAAAATTGAAGTTGACCACGTATACGCAAACTCGAAAGAGTGGCCACTTGACTGAAATATTCGAGATAGACAAGTAGACAACGACCCGTACGTCCTAGTCCCCCTCACCCAGTCGTGACATTGATTGACGGGGTTTTGACATATTTTTTAATTTTTTTTATAAAATATGGTTTGATAATTTATTATTAGATTATTTTGTCTGAACAAAAATTTAATATTTAAATTTTTATACAAAATATTTTTTTATAAAATATAATATAAACCTATATTTTATATGCATCTTAAAATATATGTCAAATAGTTAATACAAAATGTTAAGAAATGAATAAAGAGTTTAGTGTTTAAATTGAATTTTTACATCACTAAATATATTTATAGAGTTATATCACAGATAAATTAATGAGCCTATAAAGCTTGGAGGGTCAGTGAATGTCAGAAAAAATAAATAATGATGTTGTAGTTAAGGGCTTAAGGCTATAAAATCAAGTCTGAAAAATTTCTGTATACAGCCGTTTTAGACAAAATCAAAGAAATTTGTACCAAAACCGATTGTCAACGTGCTTTTAAGCTTTTCTCATTTGTTTAGGGGTCGTGTATACTTTCTTTTAAAGGACGAGCTTTTAACATTTTCTCTATAATTTTATTAATACTTTTTTCTGAGGAAAATTTTATTAATAAATTAAAAAGTGTGTCCATAATTTATCAAATAGCATATTTAAAAAATTGAAATAGCAATTAAAAAATAGAAACAAAATGATTTGAAGATAATTGTGAGAGAAGATATTTAACTTATTTTATATGTAATGGCTAAGAGGATATTAACTAAATATGATATTATCAAAAAAATTCATAGCACAACATGTTAGCCAGTCGTAAATATCCAAAATCGTCGTAAGGTGAAGCCACAGTTTGATATATGTCCACTTGACTATTTAGCAAGAATAAACTTTTAAACTAACCCCACAAAACAATCCCGTGACTCCCGTCTATAAATAGGACACTGAACTGCCTTCAATTTTACCCACAACTCGAAAACATAATCCAATAATTCAATATGAATATTGAATCATCTTTCTGCCCTATTTTGTGCATATGCATGATTTTCCTCTGCCTTCCAAACCTCTCTGCATCACAAAGATGCAACAACAACGACAAGCAAGCTTTACTCCAAATCAAAACAGCCTTGAAAAACCCCACCATTACAGACTCATGGGTGTCAGACGACGATTGTTGTGGTTGGGACCTAGTCGAATGTGACGAAACCAGCAACCGCATAATTTCCCTCATAATTCAAGACGACGAAGCTCTCACCGGCCAAATCCCACCTCAGGTGGGAGACCTACCATACCTCCAAGCCTTATGGTTCCGTAAACTCCCCAATCTTTTCGGAAAAATCCCAGAAGAAATTTCTGCACTCAAAGACCTAAAATCCCTCAGACTCAGCTCGACCAGTCTCAGTGGCCCTGTCCCTTTATTCTTCCCTCAGCTTACGAAACTAACTTGTTTAGACTTATCGTTTAACAAACTTTTGGGTGTAATCCCTCCTCAGCTTTCCACTCTTCCGAACCTTAAAGCCCTGCACTTAGAACGTAACGAACTCACCGGTGAAATCCCCGATATCTTTGGGAATTTTGCTGGATCCCCGGACATATATCTTTCGCATAACCAGCTCACCGGGTTTGTTCCCAAAACTTTTGCTAGAGCAGATCCAATTAGGCTCGACTTCTCAGGGAACAGACTAGAAGGTGATATTTCATTCTTGTTTGGGCCTAAAAAACGCTTGGAAATGCTAGATTTTTCAGGAAACGTGCTTAGTTTCAATTTCTCCAGGGTGCAGGAGTTTCCACCCTCTTTGACATACTTAGACTTGAACCATAACCAGATCAGCGGAAGTCTGTCGAGTGAATTGGCTAAATTGGACCTGCAGACATTTAACGTCAGTGATAATAATCTCTGCGGCAAGATTCCAACAGGGGGAAACCTCCAGAGATTCGACCGTACGGCCTATCTCCACAACAGTTGCTTGTGTGGTGCTCCATTGCCAGAATGCTAGTTACCATGCAAAATGTGCCTTAAGGTTATCTTTGTAATGAGATATATTATGCAGCTCAAGCAGAGCAATAAGTTTTCCTAATTTTGTTATAGTAAGATATTATTGTATTTCACAGAAAGTGTCTACTAGGATTCGTAATATATTATAATTGCTCATAATTGTATCTGTTTAATCTGTAATCCAAAAACCTTTATGTATTGGTTTGACACTTTTGAGCTTTACGTGCATATGCATCTGTGATGTGAGTCCTTGAGTCTGACGGATTTGTACGTACGTGAACTCGTGAAGGTAATGCATGCATGAATTTCCTCAATAATTAAGCAGGGCTGCCACTCTACCAGTCAGTCTGTCACTGACGCCACTAGGCCAGAGGTCGATTATACGAATAGAGCAAAATGCTACTCCCTCTGTCCCAGTCAATTGTATACGTTTCTTTTTCACTGCTCGACACGTTTTTTAAGGCTCTTATAAAACATAGTTCTACAACTTATTTTTAAGATTTTCTTTTTTCGTATAAAAATATAAATATTATACTTTTATAAAAAAAAAGAAAATCTTAAAAATAATTTACAGAACTATACTATATTGAAGCATTAAAGTCCGTGCCGCGCCCCCGTCCCCCAATGTATACTATTGACTGGGACGGAGGGAGTAGTCTTTATTTTCGGCTGAAAAAAATAAACTTTAGCTAAAAATAAACATTACTATCATTTACAAATTCCAAGTGCATGCATCTACACGTATATATAGATTATTCTGTGATACTAGATTTTCTGCAAAATAAGTACAACTAGACAGGGAGTAAAATTAATTTGCTTCATGATGATTTGGCGGCCGGTAAAGGGTAATATACAACTAGAAGACCATAGAAAAATAGTTGTCAACTTGTCATTGTACTATTGAGGAAAAAACCTAAACTTATTCAAAACCATAAAACATAGAAGTAAATCAGGCCTGTCAAACGGATAATTAGGATACGGATTTGCCTATATCCGTATCCGTATCCGGGAATCAAAACCTATATCCGGATCCGTATCCGTATCCGCAACTTTGAGGGAGAGGATATCCGTATCCGGGATCCGTCGGATAATATCCGGATACGGATATTATCCGGATCCGTTTTTCAAATAAAAAAAATTTAAACTGGACCACTGCTAATATGCAGCTCACACACCTTCAGCAGTTCCAGAAACATTTGCAAAGTGATCAAGCAACTGAATGAAGCAGAAAACAAAAGAAACCCACAATACAAACTTATCACCCACCATTCAAGAAAGCTTAGATTATAATATACAAATCATCTGCTCATATTCTCAATAAACAGAAGCAGGAAACTAAACATCAGCAAATATTCTCTTAACATCAAATAGAGTACATCCTTAATTTCTACACAAGTTCAACAGAAGTTCAAATAAAACAACTACAAAATGAATCCTGACATCTTAGTTTAGAAATAAACACCAACACAAATATTACAAACATTCAGATTAATGCAGTAATTTTTCAACAAAACAGAGAGCATCACAGTATGCCGTAACTTCCAGAAATCAGCAAAATCTTCTGGCTCCACTATCCAGTAATAGCAAACCTGCAATTTGCATTACAAAAAATTAGCTCTTGTACCCTAGCAATACTTGTTATTAATTACAAAGATTAATGGAAGTCTTGTATTTTCAGCAAGGACATCACTTGAAATTATCCAGGCCATGATGTTGTTGCAAGCTGCTGAATGCTGGTGATTAATTTGCTATACTTTAATATTTATTCACTATGACTGCAGGCTGTAACTATGAGCAAAAGTCTACATTTGATGTATTGCATATTAACCCCAAGTGGGACATGAATATTTGGGTGATAAATTGTTTAATTAAAACCTGAAATTGGTTTTTACCGCATTCTTTGTACACAGGTTACATTCAAATAAGAATGCACAGGACACGTACATGTTAGCAACTCAAAATCTGAATATAGTTTAAGATGGTGCATTAGCAACTTTTAGCAATCCAAATAAGATGGTGTAATCTCAGACCTGAACAAAAAGGACTATAATTTGAGAATATCAAAACCTCTCCTAAACCTGACCTTGACATAGCATCAGGCATCACATTACCAACTCCCCAAGAACTAGTACTATACACAACCTCATATATTAACAAAAATAATAAAAACTCAATTTGTCTGGACTGTGTAACTAACCTGTAGCTTTTGACCTGTAGCTTCTGAACTTGCTCAGAACTCCATATCCCACTCACCGTAGCTTAAATCATCCTCTGCAATATCTTCAGATTGATCTATAACAAAATTAAAGAGTAAAAATAATATTAAAATTATAAAGATTGACCAGAAGTACAGATGCAAAGTTAATACATAATGTATTGAGAACATACCAGTAGGTCCAGTACCATCTCTAATGTCAGGGAGCCAATCCTTGACACACATTAAGGTCTCAACTGACTCAGATTGTAGAGAGGAACGTGTGTCTGTGATAACTCTCCGACACTTACTAAACGAACTCTCAGATGCAACTGAAGATGTAGGTATAGCCAGAATATCTTGCGCCATCCGTGCAAGTATCGGAAATTTAGGGCCATTAAGCTTCCACCAATTAAGAATGTCAAATTCAGAATCATTATCCATTGGAAACAAACCTTCTTTCAAGTATTCATCCAACTCACTCTTTCTTGCTTGTTCCCCTAAATTACTACTTGCAACAAAATCTTGGAAACCACCCAACCATTCTCCACTAATTGAACTTCCACCTAATCCACTGCCCAAACGAGAACTGTCCACAAGCCCGCTGCTCTTTTCATATTTATCAGAATATTCTTTAAAAATCTTTGACAAAAACTCACGTATCTCCAATATATAAAAATCAGCTTGGAGATCATAAACACCTTTATATGCATAGGAAACTATAGCCATCTTATATCTAGGATCAAGAATAACAGCAACCGTTAACAACTTATTACATTCATCCCAATACTTGTCAAATTTCAGTTGCATCTTTGAACCCATGAGACAAATCCATTCATCACTAGATTCAACCCACATCTTGATGCTTCTACGAATTTGAATCACATCAATAAAATACAGATTTGCAGTGGGATATTTGACACCGGAATGTTTTTTTGTTATATCTGAAAAAATCTTTAAACAATCACACACTTTCTTTCCATTCTCCCACTCGATTTCCGAAGGCATACACTTAAATTCAGAATCTAATTCTTTTAGACGTTCAATAGCGGGACGGAGTTCAAGAGATGCAACTATCATTTCATAAGTTGAGTTCCAACGGGTGTCTACATCCATGGGGATCCTTCGCATAGTCCGGATTCGGATACGGATAATATCCGCTTTCTTCCGGATACGAAAATTATCCGCTTTATTCCGGATACGGTTGCGGATAATTCGAACGGATACGAATTTTTCGGATTTTTTTGACAGCCCTAAAGTAAATTAAACAATGTTGAACCTTGATATGATAGAAATTGAAAAACTAAACTCATTGTTTCGTTTCATATATTTAGACGAATCAAAAAATTTAACACAGCCACTTTCATACCTAATATATTATGGGGCCGTTTGGGTGAGTTTAAAATAAGCGCTTCTTGCTTAAAATAAATAAGTGGAGTAGAAGTTAGAAGCAAGATAAGACTTATAAGTGATTAAAGTGTTTGGGAAATAAGTAGAAGCCCTGAAACAAAAGCTAGCATTCCTATCTTTTTATAAGTGCTTCTTGACTTATTACACAAACGGTACGAATAAGTGCTCTTAACTTATAATCCGAAATTGGACTTATAAGTGCCAGCCAAACACCCACTATGTGTCTTCCGAAAATGAGTCACTTGTTTTTGCATGAAATATCTTAATATGTTCGGAAGATGCTGATGTAAATAATATTCTTTTTATCCGTAATTTTTTTAGAATTTTTTCACTGCACACACTTTAGTAGCATATTAGATATAGTTCATAATTTTTTTTAATACAAAGTTAAACATTAATAAATTTTTATTTAAAAGAATAATATATGAAACAATACTTTAGATAGCCTTCCTTTAAAAGAACTCCTATATTTTAGGTAGCCATCTAATTGTTTCAAGTTCACATATATACGGGTCTATCCTTGGTTGATCTGATAGATGAACTGCATAAGCATGATCAGAGTGATGGTTTTTCATCATATCTGGTACTCTGGCTATTTTTACAGGTTTGATGGAGCTTGTACTTGAACTGGATCATGAACATCAAACCTTTTCCAATTACCATGCCTCTTAATTCTCTTTGTGGATGTACTCCCCATATTTTTTATGGTTCTGTCGCAACTTTGAAGAAGTAACTGGGATTATGTTCTAATTAAGATAATTCACATAGAACTTTCACATTTATTGTGAGACAGTAACGGGAAGTTACGTACTAGCATTAATATTCGTAAGGTTAGTAAGGTTGTAAAGTTTTCACCGCCGGCTACAAAGTAGAGCACATCTTTCTTATAATGAACATATTGTTATGCCTAGATTTTACAGGCGTCAGGACACGACGGGAGGTACTGACGACATGACGCGTGCAGACATATAAAGAACAGATAATGCTAACGGATAGAGGTTGACTCCTACAATCAAAGGACGACTGCAGAATCATTCAACCTGTCATCCAACTTGTCCTGAAAAATAGGAGATAAGGTTGGTAACAACCCTATCACTTTCCAACACTTATGCAACCCACCTTCCAATAAAATAGCCCACGGTTTAAGCTCAAAATCAGCTATAAATAACACAAGAAGATGAGATAAACACAAGTCATCTACATCTACTCAAGCATACTTATCATCCACACACCTTCACAACTCCACTTTTCTTACGTATAAACCTAAAGCCCAGGCCCAAGATATATAAAACCACATTATATATACTATACTTATCTCCTACATATCGAACAACTACAATACACCCACCATAGCTTCTTCATCTTATCAAATGAGCTCTACATCTTCATCTCCTTCAAGTCTTCTTGCCGGCGGGTACACACTGCCGCCGACGGGTACGCACTACCACCGACGGGAACATCTTCTGATGACGACGACTGCGTTTATTTATACTTGTATCTTGTTTTTATCATACTTGTAAGCTCATACTTCTATCATTATAGTGGATATCTGGCTGGGACATTCCCACCTGCGGTTTTTAACCTTTTACAAGGGGTTTTCCGCGTCATCAAAATTGCTTGTGTTCTTGTCTTTTGTTTTCTTTTCGATACTTGTCCATTCAATCTCTAAATATTCATACATAAAAATACTTACTCCATTGTTATAGAAATTAAATAGGCTTGGCTTTTAACCATGCAAATATTGGTAAAAACACATATCGAGTTAGGAGAGGAGCTTGAGGGCTGGGCTAGATTCCGAGGTTAACAAGATTGATTTAAGTTCCGTGAAATCACCCAAAACAGCGACGCTTAGACATGGACGACATCTACGTTGAAGATCTACGTGACGAGGGAAAACCTCTCATGAACGATTACAAAACGGAGGAGACAAATGATGAAGGCTACAAAAAATTGACATCAACATCAGTCCTTTGACGAAGAAAAGCATCAATATACCAAGAAGATTTCTGATCACAAACATTTAGTTGTCCGACGTGTGGGCCGGGGCTGTCCGACGGGTTGACTTAATTAAAGAACATGACGCTCAACACACACCATTGATGTCTAAGATACTGATCTTTAACGCATTACAAAAGTCATTTATGAGTAAGGATGTTAGAATTACACCGACACGTCCAACATTACAATTGTTCATGGGACTGCCTGACGAGTTAATCAACTTGTCCATATATAGTCGACATCTTTAACCTACGACACGTGATAGTTTGAGAAGACGATGGCATACATGTGTCTCATCGTTCAGTGGTACACAAAGACTCTAAGAGGGTACTTGTCAACATTAGATAAAGTGAAAGTGGTTGCAAACGACCATGACATATACGACGGGAACAAGTTACACTCATCTCATCATGTCTGACGGGTACCAGTAAACAACACGTGACGCGACACGAGCAACAAGACATGGACGATATCTACGCAGCAAAAAACAACATCACAAGGGGACATGACGTGACACCAAAGAGAGAGACCAACATAATTGATTTTTTGACAGGAAGAATGGACATCTTCGCTTGGGAACACGGCGACACAATGTGTAGCAGTCTCGACATGAACATACACAAGTTAAATGATGACAAGTCAAACCATATACATGTCAAATGGAAATCAAACAGAATTAAGATAATCAATCGCAAAGTAGACAACTAATTCAAAAAGTACATGATACATGAAGTCGAGTATCCAAAATGACTAGCAAAATGATGACAATATAAAGATAACAACATGACAGCTGGACATAAAGTCTTGACATGATGATCGACGTGACAGCTAGACATGAACTCTAGAAACATGACAGATCATGTCAAATACATTATCACCTATGAGTCACAAACAACGACCAAGTCACATATTTTGCTACTTTTGGGACTGATTTCAGTCCAAGTCTCCTATTTTAACAGGACATGACTAGGACTTGTCCTAAAATCGCCACAAGGGGACAATATAGCATACCCAAAACACGATCGACATCACTGGTTCAACGTGATGTGAAGTAAAAAGACATGACATGACGACGAAGGATAAACATAGAAGAAGAGTCAAAAATGGATTAGTTGTTTTGACAAGTCCAAGAAACTTGATTAAGGTCAACTAGACGACATGGGACACGAAGGTGAACATGAACATGAATCATTGACGCCTCTGGAGATGTCCGACGACTTCAACCTGATTCAACAATATATTACGAATTACGAATTACAAGTCTCTGGGGGCTGGAACGCGCTGTATTTGAAGCTTTATCACATGTAAGTGAACTCATCCTCTTTATTCTCTTAATCTTTAGCAATATGATAATAAGTTGATTACGATCTTTACTTGGGCTTATGCCATTTAGATGATATTTCATGCTTCGAGTAAATGTTTTCTTGAATGATTTGTAATCTAAGCATAATGTTACATGTGCTTGTTACTTACATGACTTGCTACTCTACTTAATTTGATATGTGTGATGAAATATGTTATGCAACTTGTCTTCATATTTGACTGCTAAGAGTTGGCATCTTCATCATGATATTTATTGTGACATGATATTGTATAAGTATAAATTATATACATATTTAATAGATAAGGAGGGTTGATCACCCATCATACTACGGTTGATCATTATCGAAAGATAATGACGACAATACTACACAGTACACAAATAACTAACGACGCCACGAACAATGATGCATTAAAACATTATGAATATTTCATAATCACATTACAATTACGAGCTAAGTTTCAAGAGGGAAAGGCCTTTTAACTAGCCTACGAATGCATGCATCAACGTTTGAAAATAAACAGATTTGTCGAATACATCAACGTTTGAAAATTATATATTTGTCAAATACGTATTCCACATGCATCAACTTTTGAAAATTATATATTTGTCGACTACAATTACGCATATCACAAGTTTAAATACATTGACGTATTTAAGATACATGTCGACGAAAACTACACAATATTACGCAAGTCACGACCCTTGGTCGGGCACATTAAACATGATTATAACATACATTTTATATGTCAGCACTTACACGTGTCATAACAGATTGCATCGACTATATGTCACACATTATAATTACAAGTGACACATACAGTTCCGAACAACATATCACGTTATGATGACGAGATACATATCATGTCTACAAGTTACACATTACGAACGGAAGACATGCTACAAAACACTTTACGTGTTGGTACTCCTATTCATTACGTCACAGTAACTCCAAATTAAGGGGCCACATGAAACTATTTCAAGCCATAGACACATAGAGCAGCCGACGATGACAAGATTATACGCAACGTCTTGCACATGTCGGAAGACATCTACAAGGGGCTTTACAAATATAATGTAAAGTAATGTCACAACTTGACATGTTAATACTGCGTGGCTGATTTCAACTACATACAAGCCTATAAACAACTAGAGCGAAAACAAAATGTTCTTATCTTAGAACGTGAAACTGACGACAGCAAAGTAGCTACTTGTCGATGTTTTCATCATTAGAAGATCTAGACACGATGATAACTTAAGATAACATTATAACGATACAACGAGATTGACACTTGATACATGACGACAACAAGCATTGCAAGTCAATATGGCATGACGAGAATAGAAGTCAAAACTACCACAGTTGTAAGCGTCAGTAGTAAAATATAACGTTGGTGTTCTCTTATCACAAAGAAATAGACGACATCGACGTTAACCCAAGTTTATCTCTCGTCAACAACATCAAAACAAGCCAAAATCCTCAAAGCAAAAGACGTCTTCATTGAACTTTGGAAATGAAACTTCACCTCGACTTCAAGTTGGTGTTAACTGCTTGGTCATCTAGTCACGGGGCTCGACACTACAAGTCATCGTCCATTCTGATTGCTCCCTAGGTGAAGGAATAAATCCCAAGTGGGTGTTCTTATTTGCCATGATCCGAGGAAAAAGGAGTGTTCGTAGAAGTAATTTCATCGGTTGCATGTCTCCACCCAATAAAATTAGGGGCTATTGTTGTGCCTAGATTTTACAGGCGTCAGGTTACGACGGGAAGTGCACTGACACGACGGGGAGTACTGACGACATGACGCGTGCAGACATATAAGAAACAGATAATGCTAACGGATAGAGGTTCACTCATATAATCAAGGGACGACTGCATAATCATTCAACTTGTCATCCAACTTGTCCTGAAAAATAGGAGATAAGGTTGGTAACAACCCTATCACTTTCCTACACTTATGCACAGGGCCGGCTCAAATGAAAATGAGGCTCTAAGCGAAATTTTAATGGAGACCCTTTTCTATAAAAAAAATATTTTATTTTATAAATTTCTATATTATTTATAACAAATTTTTATGTAATACTTATTTTTTACATTTGAAATAGTTTATATTTTGAGATTGTTATAAAATAATTATACATAAAAATTATTTATGAGAACATAATAAATATATTTATATTTTACACAAAATTTTTACATCTTTTCATATATTGTTCTTTTTTTTAAATATTAATTTGTATATTAATATATTATTTAAACTAATAAAAATTT
Source organism: Daucus carota subsp. sativus (assembly GCF_001625215.2). Classification (NCBI taxonomy): domain Eukaryota; kingdom Viridiplantae; phylum Streptophyta; class Magnoliopsida; order Apiales; family Apiaceae; genus Daucus; species Daucus carota. The sequence goes on along the minus strand of NC_030385.2, from coordinate 10,572,832 downwards.
AAAAAAGTATTATAACACGAAAGATAGAAATCACAAAATTATAATAACATAAAACTTATGAAAAATAAAAATAGATATTATTTAATTAAAAGGTATGTTATTATATTTATTAAGTACTTACACGTATCCGTGAAAAATTCAAATTCATTTGGTTCATCTAATTCTTATTTTTTAATTTAATCTTATTTATATTTATTAATATTTTATTATTTATATATTTTGCTTTTAAAATATAATAACTCATATTTACTTTAAATATTCTTTTTCACAAATATAAATCAAAATTTAACTTTTATAACCTAAATATACATATACATGTAAAAAATCTGAGGCCCTTTTAAGGTTGGGCCCTAAGCAACCGCTTAGTTGGCTTCACTGTTGAGCCGCCCCTGCTTATGCAACCCACCTTCCTATAAAATAGTCCACGATTTAAGCTCAAAATCAGCTATAAATACCACAAGAAGATGAGATAAACACAAGTCATCTACATCTACTCAAGCATACTTATCATCTACACACCTTCCCAACTCCACTTTTCTTACGTATAAACCTAAAGCCCAGGCCCAAGATACTCCCTCCATCCCAAATTAGATAAGCTTTTTGGGAAATTTTTTTATCCCAAAATAGTTGAGCTTCTCTCTTTTCAATGCATATTTATCAACCATCTTCTATCTTTACACTCTCATATTATTATTCCAATGTACCACTAGCTAATACTACAATAAAAAGTCAACACAATAAATATGGGCAAAGAAGGAAAAAGAGACAACCATTTAATACTTCTTAATATGTGTGAAATGAGCAAAAGGCTCATCTAAATTGGGATGGAAGAAGTATATAAAACCACATTATATATACTATACTTATCTCCTACATATCGGACAACTACAATACACCCACGATAGCTTCTTTATCTTCTATCAAATGAGCTCTACATCTTCATCTCCTTCAAGTCTTCTTGCCGACGGGTACACACTGCCGCCGACGGGAACATCTTCTGATGACGACGACTGCGTTTATTTATACTTGTATCTTGTTTTTATCATACTTGTAAGCTCATACTTCTATCATTATAGTGGATATTTGGCTGGGACATTCCCACCCGCGGTTTTTAACCTTTTACAAGGGGTTTTCCGCGTCATCAAAATTGCTTGTGTTCTTGTCTTTTGTTTTCTTTTCGATACTTGTATTCAATCTCTATATATTCATACATAAAAACACTTACTCCATTGTTATAGAAATTAAATAGGCTTGGCTTTTAACCATGCAAATATTGGTAAAAGCACATATCGAGTTAGGAGAGGAGCTTGAGGGCTGGGCTAGATTAGGGGTGAGTGAATATATTGGAGGTTGTGCCATCACGAACCAGGATAAAATCGATCGTGTGGTATTTACTTACCTTATATTATACTTCTACACTCATTAACAACTTGGTAAAATTATTTAAAATGGAAAAATATTTTTAAAAGGCCATAATAATTTTTAAATAGATGATTAAACTATTCCACCCCCTTCTAACTTAATTTACTCCGATATCGGGACCTAATATTCTTGATAGCAGCTCATAGACTATTATACTTCATACGTTAATAGCTTTGATATAGTTGTCGATCTTCACTCCACTTGAGTAGTTCACATGACTTAGAATATTTACAATATTTCATCCTAATTACACATCTATTGATATTTGAAAACTATATCAGTTGATCAAGTACTTGTCCTATCAACTACTAACATGAAAAAACATATATTTTGTTGATGAGATACCAGATCAACGGATACGACAAATTGTATATTACCCGTTGATCAAATACATAAAATGAAGACTCCATATTTTTTGACTTATCATCAAGGAACATCATAATTTTAGAATGTCTAAGGCTCCCGAGAAGAGCCCAGGGCTTGTAGGAAGTCTGGATGGCATCAAGAGTGCTTCTAATCTCGAAAAGAGCCTCGAGCGACAAGAAATGCCCGGTGGCGTCAACAGTTCTTTTGGCTCCGAGAAGAGCCTCAAGCGCCAAAGAACACTTTTAAGTTTCTGAAATCGAGAAGCTTAAAGCAAAAATCACATAAATGAGAGCTTGCTCCAAAAATTCAGTTTACAAAAATAAATTTTATTTTCAGAACAAAAATTTATCAAAATCATTCAAGTAGAAGCTTGCTCATGGAGCTTAGTCACTGAAAGCAATTTTCATTTTTGGTGGAAACCTAAGACTGGGTGTAGGAATCAAAGTGCTTGAGCGAAATATCTAGATGAACTATATAGCTAGCCGACTGGAAAGAAGCTTTGCCTAGCAAAATGGTCTGGAGTAGGGTGGCTAGGAGGCATCTTGGCCGAGTAAAAAGTTTTGGCTAATTGAAATGTTTCCAGACGACTAAAGCAGTTGATTGAAGGGTTGATGTGATGATTATTGCCAACCAAGCTTGAAGAAAGGCCTTTGGCCAACTAAAAAAACTAACCAGAATGCTATGGAGATCATTTTCGAGCAGAAACCAAGTCGGGCGACCAAAACATGGTCTAGCCGAATGAAACCACCACACTCGGCCAAAACTGTCTGAGTAGAATGAACTAGGAGGCACTTGGAACCAACTGAAACTAGTTGTCTAGCCAACTGAAATTGATTCTAGAAACCAAAAACTGGATTCTAAAACCAAAAAATGCTTGGTTTTGCTAAAAGAAAACGAAAAATAGGAAAAATTCTTGATTATTTTTTTTCCAAATTCTTGAAAATTCTAGGAAAATTAGAAAATATTATTGGAGTTATTTGAAGGATAAAAGACTCTCGAAAAGTGGAAAGTCAAGAAACTGAGCTGCTTACAAGGAAAACGAAGGCTTAGAGAGGTAATTACGAACTTACAAATGAAGTCGGGCCAAATCATTCAACTTAATTTCTACGAAATTCCATGAAGTTTCCTAGAATTTGGAGAAAATAATATGGGCCAAAGTAATCACATAGTTATAATTTAATATTCATTTAATATAAGTGTGGAATACTTGACAAGAGCCCGACTCGTTTAAAGATTTAAGGTTTAACTGTATTGAGAAATTCGAATTGAGCTTAATTACTCGAACTAAAAAGCAAGTTCAGGAGGCTCGCATAGTTTTTAGAATGACTAATCATAATAGGAAACTCACTTCTGCAATAAGATTTCTAGAACAAGAATTGCGAGGAGTTTTCTCTTCAAAAAACCTAGTCGAGTCTAATACTTATACACTCCATGTAAATACTTCTTGAATCTACAAGTAAGAATTATGTCTTGACTTGATTCTTAAACATGTTTTGAGATACGGAGACACTTTGCAAGAGGATGACGGGATGTATAGTCCAGCAGTTAGTCGAAAAAGCCCAGTCCAAGACACACACATGGGTGTATTAGATTGAGATTTTAAAATATTTTTTTTTTCGTTCATGAAATCCAAGGGTATTCGACTGGGATTGTATGAAATCTATTAAAATTTTGAGATATTCAATTGGAATTTTAAATTATGTTACAAAATCTGGTCATATTCAATTAAGACTATTTAAAACCCATTAAAATATGATGGTATTCAATTTGGATTATTTAAAATCCATTAAAATCTGATGATATTCAAATGCTAATGGATTTTGTGGCATTCTTTAGTGTATTTTAAGTTTTTTGAAATCTCACCAAAATCTATGAGATTTTGAAGCATTGCGCTTAAATCCTATCAACTCTGCGACATTTTATCAAGAATCCGTACAAAATCAAAATCACATATAATACATTAAAATCCATAGATTAAAAACAATCCATTAAAATCCAATAGAATAAAGTTTGATGATCGTCGATCAAAGTTTTCATGTAGATTACTATATTATTTTATTTCATATTAATTACATTCCGCGTCCAGTATTGGAATTTTATAAATAGATATCGATACTTTAGTAATTTCAACAAAATTTGAATTTTGGACAATAGAGAGAAAAACGAATTGATGATTTTAAAAAAAAAATTCTTAGACTCGAGAAAGCATCTTTAGTATTTTAGTTATAACTTCAAATTTATATTCAAGTTTATAAGATTTTACAGCACGAAACTCACAAAATGAAATTTAATTCAGTGACGATCTAACCGTAATATTATATATAAATAAGATATATTATACAATATTAAACGATTATCAAATGATAATGTCTCTGACAGTTATTTTTTGTTCTTTGATATTAATATATTATACAAACAAATTAAATTTTTTATACATAAGTATATAATATATATAGATTAATATGTAACAAACAAATCTTATTTATAGAATAAAATAAGTAAAATTGTCAAAATGTAAAAGATTAATTGTTATAATATAAAATTTCTTAAAACACAAAGGCCGAAAGTTAATATTCCTTATGCTTCCACCTAGTTTATTCCAGGGGAGGGACATGACACACATTTCGAGATCCTTATAAAATATAGTTCATATCTTCTTTCTAACTATTTTTTAATAAATCTTTAATTCAAAATATTCATAGATTATTTTAAAAACAAATGCATGTCAAATAATATAAAAACATTGTAAATAAATAAGACGACAGTGGCAGCAGTAAAATAAATCGCACTGAATACTGATAATGTCCGGAAAAGAAATTGCAGTAAACAAAGGGCGAGCGGAAAATCGAAGAAACGATACAAATCATCCGAGCACAAGAGAAGCCCAAAAACAAACTTCCCCATTCCATTCGTCATCACAATTCACAACACAACACAACAATCTCTCCCTCCGCAGAATAAAAACATCTCTCTCTCCCTCTCTCTCTCTCTGAATTCCACCATGAGCACCGAGTCAGACTCAGTGGAACCCACACCATCAACCTCAACACCCCCACCTACACACAACGCGCAAACATACATACACCCTCGCCGCGAGCCCTTCGAGCACGGCCTCATCCCCATCCCCAAACTCATTTTCACCGACGCTTTTCAAACCCTAGCTTCTTACAAACTCAAGCTCCTCTCAATCAATCGCCGTGTCAACTCCGCCGCTATTGCCGAGACGCTACAGATCTCCGTCCAGGAAGCCAGGCTCGTCATCGAGACCGTTGCGTCCGTGCTTTTTCACGATTCGGATCCGCTTGTCAATGCCAAAGCCGACGAGGTGGAGAATGTGGGGGTTGATGTCTATGATTTGGTCTTGTTTCTGTATGCACAGTCGTATAAGAGGCTGCTGCCACGTGGACACAAGGATTCAGCTGCTGTAGCTGATGTTTGGCCTTCCACATCCGCTTTCGATGGTTTCTTGTCCGCGCTTACTCCGTTGCAGGTCTCACTTGAATTATGCCTACTTTTGAATTTGAATTTAAATGCTGTTTTAGGATTGCATAATAAACGTCATTGATATTCATATGTGGATCGTATATTTAATGACGTTCAGTTAATTTAGTTTCACACTTGCTGTCGAATAGTACTGAAGTTGTATTTAATGAAAAACAAATTTAATTCCTTAACAAGTCAAGGATAAGTTGCAACTGAAATATGATTTGTAGTTAATTTTTGTAATTGGTTGTTATTTTGTAATCTTCTTATTATGTTTATCAAAGTAGGATATTTTGCAAAGATATTAGGAGCCCGTTTGAGTGAGCTTATGGCTTATAACTTAACGTGACTTAAAATGTCTGTTTGGGTAATTTTGGCTCTGAATGACTTATGAGTTATTAAAAATATAATAATAATAATAAAAGTTATTTATATATAACTTATGTCCTACGGGTATTTTTATTAAAAAAAAGTTTTAAAAAAATTAAGTTACCGAGAAAAGTACCTCAAACTAATTTCTGGCTTTAAGTTAGTTTCTAGCTTATTTCTAACTTTAAGACGACTTCTGGCTTATTACAAACAGACATTTTTCAGCTTAAAGTCCGAAATAGCTTAAAGTCTGGGCTTCCCAGACAAACAGGCTCTAGGCCACTTTGTATTAGTTGTTGATTTGAGTTTCATGCAGCACCAGTTTTCTTGCATTTTGTTTTGATGCAAACTGATGATGTCATAGAAGGAGTGTACTATGTACCTACCTCATACTATGTTTCTAGCTAATCTTGTATGATGGCCCTCAAAAAAATGAATTTCTGGTTTATGAAATTGAGAAGTACTGTATATTATTTCTTAATATTTTCCTGTGTAATTATCACATTACAAATTAGTGGTATATGTTTTGCTCGTACCGGGGCAAAAATTGCAGAAAACTGATTTAGCTTTAATAATACCCTATTTATGTTACAACAGAATAGAAACACTGATATTTTTTAGTATGTTTTAGTGGCATTTTTAATATTGGCAGTCTTCAGACACAAGTTGTATCCTACCAAAAGTATTCTTCTTTTTTATTGTCAAAGAAAGGATATATTTTAGGTTGAATATCTATGGCACATCAATTTACTAATCATAAGCTTAATGTTCCCCTCATTGCATGGCAGCTTGTGCGCAATAATAGTCGCAGATTTATGCCATCACAAGCCGACGAAGAGGCTCATCAGCTACTGTATATACAAAAACACTTGGGCAACATTGTCTCCCTTATGGCCGACTCCACAGAAGTGGAAGGCGAGGATTCTTTGGTTTGTCAACCTCTTTTCTAGCATGTATTATCATAAACCTTCAGTTTAGTTTATACACATGATTTTCAAATCTGATTATGGGGCACAATACTTGCTACTTTGAGTCTGCTATGATGACACATGTTAGCCACAATTTCCTCAATACTTGTCTTGTTTCAGGTGTACATGTGTGTGTGTGTGTGTGAGAAAACATAAACTTACCTTAAATTCAGACCTCGACTTTACAAAATAAAATATTAAACAAAATGTTTTGATCTAATTTTAATTCTATATATATATATAGGGGCTTACTCCACTAGAAACTAAATTGACCTAGAAACTAAAAACTAGTCCTTGACCAGTTTTTCATCACTGTTTTTAACTAGAAAAATCACTCGTTTGTATATCAGAAATCACTAATTTATATATGCAAAATCTGACAAATATAGATATATAAATACATATATATACAACGTATATCATCATCATCTTCGATCATACTACCTTGATGAAACTCCCGGCATCGTTATCAACCCCTTCCACCACTGCGGCCTTCACTTACAACCATGATTTGCCTATAATTGTTTGTCATCATAACTTGCTACTACTAATAAATATCTACCATCACCACACACCTAATCCCGTCATTTGCTACCATCAGAGTCCTTCTACAACTATAATTGATTATCAATAATCGACCACCAATGTTAATCATAAGTAAATTTTCTCAATTATTAAAAATAAAAACTGATGAATATACAGTATAAAATAGTGATTAACAACATAGAAACTAGTGATGTATGTGGTTTTAAACAGTGATTCAAGGAATGGTTTCTAGTTTCTAGAATAAAATTGGTTTCTATTTGATCAGTTGCCTATATATATATATATATAGAGAGAGAGAGTTAAGTTTTATGGAGTAGACATAAACATTGAAGTATTGGAGTAGAAAATTAAAAAAAGATATAATCTAGTCATCTGAATTTTATTTTTTTTGTCCTACAATATTTGTAAATATTCGACAACATGTAGATTTTGTTCTACAATATAAACATTGTAATCAAAACATAGAACAATTACTTTTATAAATCAGAGAACATTATGTTCTGCAATATAACTAATAAGCAGAACATGAATCTTAATACTTGTAAAAGTTGAAAAATATTATTGATTGATTGATAATTTTGTTTAAGACAACTTATAAATGATAAATTACATAAAAATTTGGATAATGAAAGATATTATTTTTGATTAAACTAAAAAATTGTAACTTGGATTCCAATACTCCAATGTTTTTGTATACTTCATTGAACTTAACACTCTCTCTCTCTCTCTCTCTCTCTCTCTCTCTCTATATATATATATATATATATATATATATATATATATATATATATATCAAGTGGTAAATGAAAGCCCTTGAATTTATTTATTTTTCATTAACTAATGTAAAATCATTAATTATTATATATGTATCAATTAGCATAACCACATAAAACTTACATTACAAAAAACAGTAGAACAATTAAAATAGCTTGATGAAAATCGACAAGAATTTGGATCAGTACAAAACTACGAATAGTTGATTAAGTTAAATGAATAACGTAAATAACGTATGCAGTTGGAAAATTTTGTTTGTATTGTGTGGTATGATATAGTGTTTCCACCAAAAGATGTTAAAACTGACCTACACTTAATACTTGGGTGTGTACATGCGGTTATTTTATTATCCAACTCTTTCCTATTTATGCTTCTATATGGTGAGAAGGCTGATTATATTGTAAGGTTACCATGGTATAGTAATTTCTGTTCGAATGCATATATTTGAATTTAACAAACAATGAGCAGCAACTACATAAACATATACTTCAGTTTCAACTTTGGTATATGATACTATGTATGGGTCTATGGTGCTCTGTAGCCGCCCATTGAATTGCTAATTTCACCTGAATATGCCAGGTGTTAACAATGGAAAATTTTGAGCACCTTGGGTATCTGATTTATTTTGGTGAAAATGGATCGGAGAAAATTCCATTAAGTCAGAGTGCTCCATTTTTTGCTAATTCGGATCCTGATATGCCTGCTGTACCTGTTCCTGCACCACAAGTTCATGATTGGCTTCTAGAAAATATTTCATCTGCATTGGGACACATTGCTGAAACAGTTTCCACAAAGGAAAATGGGCCTACCAGCTCCGCTGACCAGGACATCCCAATGGCTGATGTGTCTCATAGTCCTATAAAGGCCACAACCTCTGCTAGGGGTCATAGTTTTATCGAGGGCATCTCTAAGTCATCGTGCATGAAGCAGGCATCTGATCTTAAAGGCTCTTCAATAAAGGTTCATTTATTTGACTCTTTTTTTTCTCTGATTTATGTGGCATGTCAAATATCATGTAAGCTACTAAAGCTGGGTGCTCAAATCCGAAGTTTGAAATATTTTTACGGTATATGCTTTTTCAAATCCCAATCTCGGATTTCCAATCCAAAATTCATGATATTTTGCTTGTAGTTCAGTTTTTCGAGAAGAGAAATCTGATTAAAAGCTTACTTGAACTGATATTCGTTTGGAAATATTTCAAGCTTACTTTAGCTTATGATATTTGTTTGGAACTATTATTATAGTAAAGAGCAAGTGCTTACATATAATACTTAAAATATTAATTTCAGTAGGTAAGATTAATTTGCAATTGCAATTATGAAATTATTACATCGCAGATTGCATGTTCTATGTTCTTATGTTTATAGTGAGTGGAATATAGATATGTGCTTATATGCAAAACCATCATTCATAAATATTATCTTATAGGTATGCTTAAGGTTGCCTCAAGTATCACACGAAAACACCTAGTGAGGTGATATTGATTGTATTGCTAAAAACTTGTCTGATTAACAAAACATTTTTGTAAACACTGTGCGTGACTGCTTATTTGATTGTATTATTGATAAATTTTTTTTTGATTAGATTCAAGTTGGGACGTTATTTTCCATGTCATATATGTTGTGTGTCCTTTTGCAGTAGTTACTTATCTCGTATTTTATTTGAAACAGGACTCTGCTTCAGTGATAAAACTTTAATCATATATTTGCAGGTTGTGAATTGCCACGAATCAGTTATTTACATCTTAGCACCATTGAGATATGCCGCAGTATATGGATGTTCTGATGCAACTATAGTTCTTGGTGCTGTAGGCAAGGTAATGGAATGTGATGTATAACTTTCTTTAGGTAAATGTTTGATTAATATACATGAACTAGTTATTTATTGGAAATATTAAGAGAATTGTCCTGTAATTGCCATTATAGTCGAAAGATATATGCATAAGTAGATGTTCGGAACAATAAATAATAGTGCAGTTGATGTAAGAATTTTCACCTCAATTGCAAGGTTTAAAAGTGTACATAATATTACAGTTGGGTGCAATTCAGCGAGATTTACTCTTTTTATTGAATATATAATACATATATTTACAGGTATGTAATGATTATGTGATACTATAATCGTAAATTATAGTCTTTTCCGTAAAGGTTTGTTTATGATATTTTGATATTAAATAATTGACTAGGTTCCTAGTACGTGGCTTTGTATATATACATACTCCCTTAGTCCCATGTTATTGTTTATATTTGGGATTGAAGGTTCGACACGCACTTTAAGGCTTCAATAAAGTTTGGTTCATATTCTATTTTAATTTTCTTCCCTTCCGAATAAAAATTTAATGTTTAAATTTTAATCCAAAAAATGAAATATTTAAAAATAAGTTATGAAACTATATTTTATATACACCTTAAAATGTGTGCCAAGGAGTGGAAAAAAACTTTAAAGAAATGAGTGTGAAGGGGGGAGTATATTTGCTGGTATGTAATATATACATATAAATCTTGCATTATTCTGATAATAAAGAATCGACTAGGTCTTGATATATGGATTTGTAATACTGCGTATTTATACACATGTATGCAATAATAATAATATTATTATTATGGTAAATCTTTTGGTGAGAATAAAATGGTTAAGGATTAGAACGCAAAATTGTGAACTAATTTTATGGAGAAAGAATGATGTATGAGAGAATAGTGACTGAACACGTGGTAGTCCAAATTGTTCTGATGAAGAATGTAGAGAAAATGGTAAAGAAATGAATGTATCCATGTTGGATAGATTTTTAATTAAAAGAGTTTGGAATGAAATGAAAACTATAAAAAATTTCCCTGTCTTTCCCACCCATATAAGAGTACAAATCTTATCCATTCCATTATAGTGAACAAAACCTTGGAATATCTGGTAAAACTGTGTTTGCGATATTTATATGTTAAGTTATTGATTAGGTTCTTGATATATATATATATATATATATATATATATATATATATATATATATATATATATATATATATGCTAGTGGTCAAATACAAACCAAAAGTAAAATACAAACTACAAACTAATCTAAGTCATTAGATCAATTTAATCTAGTGGCCCCCTAGAATTCACCCCACACAATAAACCTGTATCCTCCCACATATGATTCCACAGAGTCCCTCCGTTTTTAATTTGATTTCTCCCGTCAACCGGTTCTTTTTTTTTTTTTTGAAATCCGACTTCACTGTATTTTTCTTCATCTCCCAACAATCAATTTCCATACCATATTTGATATATTTCCATGTGATTTATAAGTTTTTAATTTTGGTTTTTAGTTTATATTCGAAGAGAGGTTTGTAGTGGAGTAGCACCCTATATATATATGTATGTATGTGTGTGTGCGTGTGTGTCTGTATATATTTGTAGGTAGCTGGTCCAGAACATACGAATGATACTAGTACACTTCTTGTGGAAAAAAAGTGTTGGGCGTGAAAAATCCTAGGATCAGGCAATTCCGTTGAATGATACTATAGCACCCCTGTATATACATCAAAAACTTGGGGTTAAGCAGTCCAACACTTTTCTTCCGCTGAACGTATGCTACTAACATACATATGTTAGGGACTCGGACCCATATATATATATATTTGTATGTGTGTGTAATGGCAACCTTTCATTGATTGGATAAGTTGTTTTCGTGACACATCATTAGATCTTGCTACATTACAAATTTGATGTATAATAATTTTAGTTTAAAATATCCTATCAATTTACAGGCTGTAAGGATTGAACATTGTGAACGAGTTCATTTGATAACAGCAGCCAAAAGAATCTGTATTGCTAATTGTCGTGAGTGTATATTCTTCTTGGGGATAAATCAGCAACCTCTAATTGTTGGTGATAACCATAAACTGCAGGTCAGTTACTTCTTTTTATGATGGTCGTTCAATGAAATAAATTGATGTCTTATAAGGAATCCAGATTAATTTCAATATTATGTAGTCAGATATCGGTAAGTGTTATGCTTGTCCGTTCCCAAAGCTCCTATGTTTTGTATTTTAGATGTTTACTATGTTAAATTATGTTGCTGATTAATATTTTTTGTGAAAGAAAAAACTGTTCTTGATTTAATTTGTAGAACTAGTTTGATATTCATGTAGTCATTGTGTTTAAATACTGTATGTAAAAAGATCTTGTCTATAACTAAGAGCATGTTTGGCAATCATAAAAGCTGGCTTACGAGGGCTTTAAGCTGCTCCGCACCTGTTTGGGAACCCAATGTTAGAGTGGGCTTAAAGTCCAAAACAGCCCAAAAGCCAGAAGTCCCTGTTAGCTACATCTCAGCTTTTCTCCGGACCGACTTTCTTCTCTTCTATCTTTTCTTGCTCTCATTTCCACTCTTTCGATTAACCCCATCCATCTTATCCCTCTTTTGGCGGCAGTTTACTACTTTACTGAAGCTGCAGTTCCTACACTAAAATGTATTTTTTATTTTGGTTTATTTTTAAAAAATTAGTCAAAATCTACTTTAAATCAAAATTAACCAAACACTTTTACTCCTTGAAATATAAGTCTTTTGACTTTTTTACACGTATTTTTAAGTCGTTTGACCGCATGTTAAAAATCATTAATTTTGAAAATTTTCTTTTTTGAATAAAAATATAAACCTTACATTTTTATTTAAAAAAATAAAAAATATTGATTTTTAGCATGCGGTCAAAGGACTAAGAAATGTGTGCAAAAAAGTCAGACGACCTGTATTTCAAAATGCAGGGAGTATTAACTTTAAGTCAAAAGCTGCTTTAATGTCAAGATTTACCAAACACTGCGATTAACTTTAAGTTCAAATACCCAAACACACACATGTAACTTAAAGTCAGAACTTTCACGTTTAACTTTAAGTCACATAAGCCAACTTTAAGCCATAAGTAACTTATTTTAAGTCCACCCAAACATGCTCTAAATGGAATGTAGTTGTACATTTATTAGTTAAATGAATCTAGTAATTATGTACTCAATATAAGTTCATAAAAGGAAAGAATATATATAAAAAAGTTGACTTGACTGGAATAATTGATCCGGAACCAAATTACTCTTAAATAGAACAGCAAAGCAGCTAACCCGCGTGCTAATATATTGGAAATATCAATTCCTAGATGCAGTGGCCCTGTTATTGGGGCTGCCATTGTTTAAAGTCATATAAATGTTTCCATATGTTCCTAAAGTCTACCTGTTTTGTTCTGTTTGTAGAGATGCAGTATGGTTTTTAACTCATGATCCAACTGAATAAGATTCCTGTTTGAATTGTTTTCTTAATTAAGTTGTGTATGTGCTTAAAAGTTTCCCAGTGTAATTTCCTCATTATCTGTTTCCAGGTAGCTCCATATAATACATATTACTCACAGTTGGAGGACCACTTGAATCAAGTCGGTATCGATACCACTATTAACAGATGGGATGAACCTTTGGCACTGGGAATGGTTGACCCACATGATTCTTTATCTCATCCTGTAGGCATTTCTGATGTTCAGGCCGAATCCGCTTCCCGAATTGACCCTGATCAATTTACAAATTTTTTGGTGAGCTTATGTTACTGCAATAGCACTTCACTATTCGTCATTAGTTCAGAAAAAGATTTTTCATTAGACGTCTACGACTAATCTTATTTTTGACTTCTAATATTTTGAACTATATGGTCCTTCTACCTTATTTCAAAATTTTTAAGGAGTGTGCCCTGAACCAATGCACTTTCTCTCTGCTAAATACTCTAATTTTTTATTTGCTTTAGAAATGATGTGTACATTATTATTCTTAATCAACCATGTGACCATTGTTATCACGGCATTGCGCATTGTCGTAGTTTGAAAAAGCCGAGGTGTCCTGATCGATTATTGTTCTGTGCCAGATCTGTTTTACTGCTGTCCAGGCTCGTCTGTTTTTCCCTGTCCCTTATGCTGGTTTCACCGATCTATTTGATATGGGTTAAAATAATGATCCCTACTTTAGTTGATAACTTAGTGACCACATGAGCAACTCCACTAAGCAGCTTAGTTTCTCCGTCGGAAGACATTTCTTATTTCTTGTTATCTTCTTCCTCTACTCTGTCTATATTCCAGTTACATTTTTGTGCCATTTATCTTTTTGTCCCATTTTTTCTTCTCGGACTAATCATAAGCCTCTACACTATATAATTATAATACCTGTACTCGGTATTTGAGAACATAATTCTATGTCGAGAAAATGTATATTATATAAGATTCCCTCCGTTCCATTTTTCTTGTCACCTTATCAAAATCAACATTTTATTCAATCATAATTAATACGTTATATGTTACCCAAAATTTATATTGTTTCTCAAAAAAATTAACAAATTTAAATTTAATTTACCATATTAACTTAATGTGGACAACCTTTTTGGGACTAAAAAACAAGGAAATGAGGAATAGAAAAATGGAACGAAGGGAGTATATGGACTTGATTGGCCATTATGTATATGATTATATGGACTATGGTTTTTAAAGAATACCCTTATGTCTATGTATTACTATTAGTATGGAATACCGGAAAGTTGGTAAAAAAGAAGCTACATATTAATTATTCAACTCATATACTTATGTATATGTATTTATATTGAAAGATTAAACTATCTATATTGTGTTATTAAAGCCGAAATATTTAAAATTTGGTTGGGTGATTAGTTGTTTGGTATGGAAGATAAATTAATAAGATTAGAAACATTAGATTCAATATATTGTATTTTATTATCAGAAATGCTACTAAAAGTCTAAGTTTCGAATTTTGTCGATAACATACTAAAAATCAACATTCATGATATTAGTTTTAAACATATAGACAAAATATATTATTATATTATATTATATATTATTATATTATTATATTTTAGTTGTAAATAATTTATTGTTGACATTATAAATAATTAAAATTATATAAATTATTAAATTATATGTAAGAAAAATTATAAAATATTATAGTAGACCTATGCGGATTATAAAATCTCGTGTGTGTATGATAATGCTTAAAGAGAAACCAAAATTAAAATGGAACTAAAACCTAATTTAATCTCTCAAATCAATCTAATTTTATGGCCCCCAATGGCCCTCACAATTAAAATACACTCTCCCATACATAATCCTACATAAATCCCTCCATTTCTAATTTGATCTTTCAGCTTTTTTTGTAATTTGACTTAAATTTATTTTTCTCCATCTCCCAACTATCAACATGTGCTATATTTTCGAAGCGATATAGGGAATTTTTAATTTTAATTTTTGGTTTTTATTTTAAGGAGGTTTCTTGTGGAGTAGACCTTTCATATGTGTGTGTCTACACACACACACACACACACACACATTTATTCTCGTATGTTTTTATATATAATTTTTTGTTTATATAGCATTCTATTATAGAGATGTGTTTTCATTGAACTTGTAGGTTTCAAATTTGGTAATAGGTTTATGGATGTATTAAAATAATATATTTTATCAGGTCTGTTTTGAGTAATTAGACAGTCGAAACATATTTATAAATAATTAGACTAAGTAGATGTATTTAAATTATAATAGTTAAAGGTATTATAATTAAACAGAGCTGGCCCGTTACTATAAATATTAAAAATAGAGAAGCCCGTACATTGGCCCAAATATCGATTGTCAACCAACTGAACAGAAGTTTTAATATTTTGGCTTTAATATTATAGTAATAGTATAGATTGTATTGATAGTATAGATATGATCATCATTAAGCTGGCATACTGACGTCTATTGTGATTGTCCTGGAATCTTCATGTCGCAAGTCTATTCGTTTTGTTAACTTGCAGTTGCTTTCTTTGAACAGATTCCAAACTGGTTCGAAGGAGAATCTTCAGGATGTACTAAAGACAATCCTTTTCCTCTTCCTGATGCCTATTTGAAATCTCAACAGAAAAATGTTAGTTGAAGAGCCATATATCTTTCTTAAAAAATTAAAATTAGGAGCTACTGGTCTGGTGATCGAACTTATTTATATAGGTGCTAGAAGATGGTCTAATATGCAAGTTTTATTTAACAATTTTTGGACAGTACGAAAATCTAGGGGAGATCAAGCAAACTTTAAAGGAGACACAGCTCGAGGATAGCAAGAAGCGAGAATTATCGAGTGCACTCCATGGCTACTTCAAAGACTGGCTATATGGTAATGCCCTTCCCCAATTCTTGTTCTTTTAATACCAAAGGGATGACAGATTATATGTTTGTTCAATCTTATTTCTATAGTTTGTGAGTCTTGCTAAATAAGAAATAAGTTGCAAGGTGATTGCGTAGGTGTGTCTGAAATCCGTTTCGTAAGCGACTTTTGTACTTAAATAACACAGTGGTGAATTATCAAGTTCCCCGATTGAGTTTACCCCTAAAAGAGGACCCTTTTGTTGTCATAAAGTTTAATTAACTTCTTCTTTTTTTTCTTTTTTCTTTCTTTTTGCCAAGTAAGTTTAATTAACTTGTAGGTGCTGTATAAGTGTATATAATTCAAATTTCTGTTTCCCCACCCACTTTTTAACTGGCTCTTGGACATATTTCCATTTCTATGCTTCAGAAAAATCCAGTAATTTGTGTTTACTTTGATCTTATTATTCAACAGCATCAGGAAATATTAGACAACTTTATTGTCAACAAAATGATTAGAGAGGCATGACATGGTGGCAGAGACAGAGGGTTAGAACCCAAAGTTGCATGTTTCGGATTCTATACCTTCCAAGTTTTGGTGGTTGCAAGTTGTCATTATTCTTGTCCGCCCGGCTGATAATCCAAAAAAAGAAGTTTTTTTTTTTGTTGCGGTGCATTAGGCTGACAAGCAGTATGCAATAACATATATAGCTCTAAGTATGGTTTTTTGTCTTTAAAAATTTTTATTGTAATATGTTAGAGACTATTTTCGAATCAATGTCGATCCAACACTGACCTTTTCCTCAAAACTTCTAAATGTATGAAAGTTGTAAGAGGATAAAATGTGTGGTCTGAATCATAGAAATTGTAATTCTTGATATGAAATTTCCAGAAAAATTGACTAAAGGGCAGCGGTTTTTGGCTACAATGGCCTTGCATATGCAGGGTGGGCAGTGGTTTTTGAACGGCCTACTTGCATATGCAATTTGATCAATTTCCACCACCCGCAATTGCAACATTTGAAATTCGACTGCACAAACCATATCACGTAAATGCAATGTGGTGCTGCCAAATTCCACTATTTTGTTCTTTATTCTGTTACTAACTTTGAACTACAGATTTCAAGGGAGTCCCTTGAAAAGATGCTAGAGCTTTAGCTATCATTTATGCAAGGGCAAGAAACATCGAGTCTTTGTTTTCTTGAATATTTTTCCGTGTAATTCACGATCATGAAAATAATTCTGATTTTTTTTTTGAGAGAATGTTCAATCTGAAAAGAAAAAGGTTATAACAGTGTACTCAACTGGATGCCACTTGTATAATAAAAACATTCTCTCTTATATTTTGCTACTCCCTCCGTCTCTAAATACTTTTCTTGTTTGTATTTTTCACGTTTGTCAACACACAATTTTGATCATTAATATCTTTCATTTCGTAGTAGCATTAAATATAAAAACTTCACCGTATTAAAGTACCCGTGAATACGAATCTAACAAGATCACTCATGACTATATTTAGTTTTATAGATTAGATGTAAATTAGTAATTTGTATCATGTTATGAACAGTACCGACATCCCAAATAGGAAAAGAATAAAGAAACGGAGGGAGTAACATAAAGCTTATTTGAAGATAAGTTTGCATTTTACATACCCTCGTATTTTCAAATTTATATACATAATTCAATTCCATGAGCCAACTTTATCAGTGGTATAATGGTTGGTTCCATATATTTAGTTTGGAAAATTTTGTGCTTCTTCTCAATAGAAACCACTAGAAAATGAAATTTTGAATGTAGACATGCTTTACCACGTTTGTACGGTCACATTAAATAGGTTTTCTAAACAGAACATGTTTTTGAATTTTCTGGCAACTACATTGTTATTCTTTTCTTAGCTCTGCAGTATACTTTTTACATAAGAAGCCTGCATCTTTCAACCAGAAAACATGGGGCTTGTAAATGATACTGTTCCTTTACTGGTTCCCACTTATGTCATTTCGGCTCAAACCCAAACCTACAATGTTGTGATTTTGGCTGACATTTGAAAGAACTTGATTGGCCATTTATATTGGAGAGAGTTCCCCAAATATTGATGAAGCTGATAGATGAATTTCCGACTGATTAATAAGGCTTCGGAGAATGTATCAATTGATCCGTCAGCTTGAGTCCTTGACCATTGAAAATCAGGTGATCCTCAATTCTGTAGAAGCGCTGGTCTTTTGCCAAAGTGAATTAGTGGAGGCTCTCAATTCCGAGGTCCCTGGTATGGATGAAGTCTCACAAACGAGGCACTGAGCTTTATTATACCTCTTGCAGACAAGCCACGCCAAGGGATCGCGATATCTATTTCCTTTCCTGGCTTCCGAGGTCGATACTTGGCTGGTTAGTCCTAAAATGCCGGAAATTTATCAACCAAACTACCCTGAGTCCCTGAGTCCTGACCATCAGGTATTATGTAACAGGCACACAATAGAACAAGGTGATTCCCTTTTTATAGGTCCAAGTTCCACTAGGTAAAGCAAAAGATAGAGCAAGTTAAGTAGTTAACAGATCCGATAGATAGTAGTTTGCAGTCATAACTTACTAGTACATAAATAGAGCAAAAGGCGATATAGTTTTGGGTAAACAGGCATCCGAAGACTCAAGTTGACCAATGCATATTGTGTGCGGAAGAGTAGTAAGCCCTCGATGGCTCCAGACTTGTGGATGGTCTTCCACTCTGCTGGTTCACTTGCAGCTCCCCAGCATAGACCCTGTTCCCAGGCTGTGTAAGTTGACCAAGACTAGAATCAGAAAGCATGTGAAGGGTGCTGGTTCCACTTTCATTGCCCTTGTAATCCCAAGAGCCACTGGGGAGATGACTGATGTTAGTCCCATGAACTGCTGTGGGTGAACCCATGTGGCAGTTATCGGTATCCAGTTCATAGTTTGACCCAAGATTTGAGGATTGGCCTTTTAAATTGCAGGGTTGCCTTGACAGAAGAGAGAGAGCACAGCTGGAGTCGGATGCTCCAGTGAAAAATCCTCCAGAAGAAAGATTAGTACCATGAGAGGGGTTGTTATTTGTTGAACCTTGAATCTCAGGCTGAGGACTTTCTGAGTTGCTTTGCCATGGTAGAAACCTTCCAAACTCATGGTTTTGATTTCCTGCCACCTGCTCAAATGCTCTTGTAGGTGTCCACTGATCTCTCCAGGTTGCCCTTGGATAACTTGTGAAGTCCATCACAAAGCTTCCAGTTCCACTGCTGTTTTCTGTCATAGCAAGCATGAAAATTATGAGCATATATTACCACAACTCTTCATTTGGTCTTTAGTACCCGTGTTGGACACTCGGACACGGTTATGGACACTCAGACACTTGTTTTAGGCAAATAACATTTATGTTTTTCAATGTAGTGCCAAGTCCGACACAGGGACACATGTCAATTTTGGACACTTCCTGCCCGAGTCCACTAACAAAGTATATTAAAATAACAATCAACAAAAAAGAAAGAACCAAACCGTATAAGGTTGATGAGAGACCTCCATAGCGTGTGGACAGTAATGATCCAGGAGGAGGCTTCCTACGACGCTCATTGTGGCCAGCTAGACGCCTACGGCAGCTTCGTTTTCCTTGATCAAATTCAGGCAGATTATGAAACCTGAAAACACATCATTCAAGAAGCCATTAACTACACAGAAGGGAGGGCAATACACTTGGTCATTACTCATTATCATATAAGTTCAAGAAGCATCACAAGAACATAGTCAAGCTTGTTCTTAATTGTATAAGAGGCATCCATCTTAAACAGACAGACAGTCTTGTTACGTATAAGGTAGCTGAATTAGCAAGGCAGCAAATGGAACGTGTACAACAGAAGTATTAACCTATATAATATATAATAGAGTTTATATGGCATCCTAAAATATTAATCTAATCATACAGTTCATATGTAGATACAGCTGTTTAGACCAAAACCTGACCAGGAATCGGGATTCAGATGTACAGAGATCACAAGGTCTCTTTCCTCCATTCCAGCCAGGCAGCCAACCAGCTAGTTGTATAATAATTCAATGCAGTGATGACTCGGAATTTTTGTACAACAATTCAATGCACCACTAATAAGGATGTCTAGCTTTGCAGATTGCAACAAGACAAGAATACTCACTTAGCAAAGAAAGTACAGGAATACTCTATAATGAGCCTTCACTTACAAATTACTTGATGGTTACTACTCCATTATGAGCATTTAGTTTCACAGTGATATGATTTATGGATGCATTGATTCAAGCATCGTAGGCTGCATATGTAACCCACTCCCACAATTGTTATTATTATTCACACCAAAAAATCCTCTAATTTCAGTAATAAAGTTATTCCACAAAAGAGGCAAGTTCAACATTTCTGCCCTTCAGTTCTTGCAACCATAGTATCAGACTAGCAAATTCTCTTAGTTCTCTATGCCTTAAAAGTCGAAAGAGTGACATTTTCAGCAAAAAAACACAAAGTTTAGAGATACTAACATGCATGCCCACTTAAATGACATGGAAACAAATGGTGAAAATATGTACAAAGAGTATACTCGAGGGCCTAATAGCAAATGTAACAGTTATTGAGTACTAGTTTACATTAATGTCAAAAAGGAATACCAGCAAATACCTTCACCAAGTCTTTTACAAGAGTATCAAGTATTAAGGCAATCAATTGTAATAGAAATAGTTGAACCCTAACAACCTAGAAATGAGGCTACTAAAAAAGAAACAAGAAACATACACAATTAAAGAAACAAGAGGGTGAAAAAATGCAGGAGCAGTCAAAAAAAGGGCAAGACAAACTGACCTGCTACACTGCTGGCAAAATCTTTGCTCATTACCTGAAACAACCACCTTACTTGACTTTGAGTGCATAACACAAACTTTATGCCTGGCATAATACCCTTTAGCATCACTCAGATCTACTTTACACCCTTCCACTTGACACCTAGGGGGCTGCTGGCCACCAGCAGCAGCAAACCTACCTTTCTTAGCTGGAGAAGCTGGTGCCACATCTCCAGCTGATGAACAAGACACACTCCCACTCCCCCCAGATTTGTTGGAATTGTTCCCACCACCACCACCAGCACCACCCACATCCTCAAAGTAGATTTTCTGACCAAATTTCAAGCCATTAAGAGAATCAGATGAAGTAGAAGAAGAAGAGTAGGAACCCATCTCAAATCAAGATTGTGGTGGATTCTCTAGTGTTCATTCATTACCTCTCAACCTCAAATATCAAACACCTTTTAGGTCATATCATAATAATAGAGATGGCAAAGTAGTAATAGTATCCCAGTTCATTTCTTACACATTCAACTGACACCAACTTTAACACATTTATACTACATCAAACACAATCCCTGATAAAGATACATTAAATATTTATGTAACACATTTTATTAACTAGTTCCCATTGGATTTTTTGTGAGTTAAGTTGTCTGGGGTAAAAAGAGGAAACAGTAAAAGCAGACAAGTGACAGTGGGCCATGATTACAGCTAAGTGAGAAGAAAAGTAGCTAGCTAGCTATTACAACACAACAGTACACTAGTCTAGGTAAACAGGGCTAGTAAATAATAGAGGAAGAGGATGTCATGGTACTTTAGGTGTGGGGGCTCCTGTAAGTTAGCTTCATCAAACTGACACAACTCACTTGCCTTTACCAGATTCTTTCATCTTTCTCTCTCTTTGGGTTTATGTTTGTTCCTTCATCTTTGTCTCCCTCTTGCTCTCAACTCACTAATATTGGCTTCTTCTTTTTCATGATAACTACGTTTAGGTGCTAAACAAACCAAACAACTTTCACAGTCCTGCGAAGTACGCCCTCCGTCCCAAAAAGAGTGAGCTGGTTTGACTTTCACGGAGATTAAGAAAAATGTAGTAAGTTTAGTTGAAAAGTAGGTAAAGTGGTGGGACCTACCAATATTTAATAATAGATTTGAGATAGTGGAGGGAGATAGTGGGTGTAATAGTGTTTATATTATTATAGAATGAAGATAGGGGAAGAAAGTAGTGGATGTAATAGTGAAAAGTAGTGTTCAAAAATAGTAAGTATGGTAGGTTCATTCTTTTTGGGACGTCCCAGAAAGGAATAAGGGTCACATAAAATGGGACGGAGGGAGTACCATTCATCCGATGGAGTGGAATACATGTGATGCTTCATTAATTTTTACCTACAAATATAAGTAGGTTAGGTAGGGTAGCAGTCAGACAACATACAAGAGTTTCGTAGTAGTCAGTACTACCTCGGTCCATTTAATTTGTATACATTTTTCGTTTTAGGATTTTCCATTCAATCCTATTTATTTCAAAAATTTTCTAAAATATTAAATTTTTATAATACTCCTTCCGTTTCAAATTATATATCCACTTTCAAAAAATCACATAGTTTAAGAAAACTGGATGTTGAGAAAAAAAAGGTGTCTTAGCCTCTTAAGTCATTAATTGAACCTATGTGTGGTATATGGTTGGTCTTAGAAATATAAATTTGAAATATGTGAAGGAGAGTTGATTTTAAAAATATAAACTTACATTAAAAGTTAAAGTGCATAGATATTTTGAAACAAATTTTTTTTTCTAAAGTGGACATGTATTTTGAAACGGAGGGAGTATAAAAATCCCACCCACCCACTAACTTCATCTACTTTTTCAAATCTATCATTTAAATATTAATGGGTCCCACCACTTTACCTACTTTTCTTTCTTTTTCTCATTACTTTACATTACTTTATACACTTTTCTTAATCTCCGTGCCCGATACAAATGTATATATTTCAAAGGGACAGAAGGAGTACACTGTTATGAAAATATATACTCCGTCTGTCCAGGATGTTTACGTTCACTATTTGCACACATTTTGAGGCTCCTATAAAATATAGTTCCATAATTTTTTTCTAAAATTTTATTTTTTTGAATAAAAGTTTAATTATCAAACTTTTATTCGGAGCAAAAAAGTTTTAAAAACATATTATAGAACTATACTTTAAATGAGCGTTGAAAAACGTGCCAAAAAGTACAATTTTTTGTATTTTTCAAGATTTATACATATTTTTGTCAACCAAAAAAACATGTTTACAAAAAATAAATATTTTTTTGTAGTATTCTCAAAGCTTAAATCATGATTAGTTTTTTTTTGTAATTTGTTCAATAGTATATTCATGTGCTTTTTTTTTTCCCTTCCAAAAATGAGTTCTTTAATTGTTATTCTTTTTTTGTTTTGTCTAATATGGCTTATGGCTTATAGCCGAGTTGAGCCAGAGTCAAATCCAGGATCTGGACGAACGGGGATAAATCCTTGACCACCAGGCTATCCAATCGTGCTCAAATTTTAATTTTTTTTTTATATAACTGTTCATTTTAACACATACAACTCATAATTATCATAAAAAAATATTGAAGGGGTTGAAGAGGGGACACGGGGTTGAAATCAAAAATTGAGTTAAGGTAGTATGAGGTTGAAGTATCATTTATTAATGAGTTTGGTTGAGTGTTGGAATGAATATGGTTAAAATATTTATGAGTTATTAATTGTAATTGATTTAAATTATTATTAAATTAATACTTTTAAAAATTTTGAGTTATTAATTTTATTTTGAGCTAATAATTTACATGGAATGATATAAATAGAGATGAAAAAGAATAAAAAAATTGATTCATGAAACCCATGTTACATATCCACATCTCTCTCTCCTTAGCATACCTGGTGGGTTAAGAAATGTGTATCATATAAGAAAATTTTCACCCAAACACCAAGTATTGATTTTGAATAAACCTGAATCAAACTACCTCTAACTGAATCCATTTCTCTTGTCTCAAGAGAAAAACAAGAATGACATTGTTATCATACTTAAGAAAACCTTTACTAAAAACTAGAAAACCACCCATCTTCATCTCTTCAAATCAGAAAGAAATCCGCTTCGGCCAACTCTAATCCTTCCTCTTCCAAGTTAGATTCGAGTCATCTTAAAAACGTGGTAGTGATAGCTCACGTTGATCACGGGAAGACTGCATTGATAAATCGATTGTTGTAATAGTGTGTAGCGGATATTCCTCGTGAACGAGCAATTGTTCTCGTTTAAATGGGTGCTGAAAATTACCATCTCCTCTAAGTTAGATCTTGTGAAACTTGAATCCAATAACACAAATTCAACTAGACCCTCCTTAACCCGGTAAACTAATCAGGCAAGTGCGTGTTCTCTACCGCACGACTATGATATTATTTAATGGTGTGCTATATCATGTTTTATATCTATATATTATAGAACAAAAACTAAAAAGCACTGAAACTATAATTGAAGGCACACCAAAAACTGAAATAGTCAGGTACTTAGTGTAAAGTTAGACTGAAATATAAAATTTGTATATAAAAGAGTACTTGGAGAATAAATTAAATTTGGAACAAGATATAACCAAGACACATTATTAGTTTAGCATTAAAAATCCCTTTTTAATGCTAAATTATAGCAATATCTCCGTATATTTCGGCACAGTCATTGCACTTGCTCTTAGAATAGTTGTATAAGAATATGTATACACAAAAATATGCATATATGTATATGTTCATATGTGCGTGTAGAGAGAGGGGGCTACTGAGTACTGATGAGAGATAGACGACCTGGACCTAATATATCGATAGTGTACTTGTTCTGTCATTTAAAATCGGATAGGCTCCGGAGAGAATTTCAAATTCATACTCCCTCCGTCTCAATTTATACAGGTCCTTTTTGGAATAAACACGCATATTAAGAAAATAGTTGGTTGGATATAATTTTATCTCATGTATCATTAATTAGTACATTGATAAGGGAGAATAGAATTGAGTTTCAAAAAAATCACAATAAATATAGAGATTTAGCGCATTGAGAAATGAGAATAATGTTGAGTTTCAAAAAATTCACAATTAATATAGAGATAAATTTGTATTGAAAGAAGAGAAGGACAAATATTTTGGAATAATTTTTTTTCTCCAAAAGAGACCTATAAATTGAGACAGGAGGAGTATATATATAGATTATAGGCTATTAATTAAATATTTGGATTTGGGCCAATCTCATTTCCAGAGTCTATTAACAACCACCTGATTTGAACAAACCCATTATTTCATGTGAAATGATGGTTCCTAAACATGCCAGAGAGACATTCATAGCAACAAGATTATCAACTTCAAGCATGGTCATGGAGGATAAGAAACAAACAATCATAAATTTTACTGTATTTATCAGGTTCGTGGAGTTGCAATGTCACAAGACCTTTTCCTAGTCATGCAGAACTTCACAAAATCACAGGAAAAAAGCTTGATTCTTATGCCTCAAACAATACTTACTTGGTCGGAGGTAATATCTGACTTTGAGATAGCAAGTGCAGGAGCAAGCATATGCAAAGCAAGAGACCGCAAAGCAAATATAATGCCCTGTATCAAGATTCTACAAATCTTTGGGTTGATTTTCCTCCACAAAGGCTCTAGATCAATGTCTAGAATAGCAATTGTTTCGATGATCATGGGTGGAGGTGGGATGATTATCTCCCTCCATGTCCACTTGATTCGTAGAGTATTCAAGTTAGTATCCAAATCAATACACTCTGGCGTTATCTACTTGACAGGATTTGTTTCTTGAGGAACAAATATTAATTCGTCCAGGGAATCTGCAAAGAACTTACTAAAATCATTACCATTAACCTGCTTAACAATCAGCTTATAAGTTTCTTAGTTAGATGCAGTAGCCAAAGGATCAAGTCATAGGTTACCATCAATAGCAGATATATATAGGTGGCTGGATCCATGACAAACGGAATAACATGTAAAATAAAGAAATCAATATAAGGGGTTCTATCATTGTCAGGTAAGTTGGCATCGGGGCAAGTAGTAAGCAGTAAAGGAGTGCCCTAATTATCAACTATACAGGGGGGATGGCAGTTTATAAAACAATCTGGCAATTTGTCAAGGTGAACCCATCATCGTTAATTTAAAAGGTTTTAGTTTGGCTAGATCAACATCTGGTCAAAGGTTTCCCAACAACACTTAGCGATAAGATGAGCCATTTGAGGTCCAATAAGTGAGTGAAATGACATTTTTTTATCCAAAAATGGACAACTTTAGTAGCATTGCTAGTGAGATGAGTTTCTTTATTAGCATCAGTTGTTTGCAATTCCTAAGGAATTTCTTCACAAAAAATGGAGGAACTTCTTCCACGAAGAATAGAATACAGCTATCTTTAAAATCTAACAGTGATTAGACAAAACAAGTGTCATCCATGTGAGTGTTCATGTAAGGAAGAGCATAGCTTAGGCTATTACCAGCAATTACAAGTTTCCAAGTTGGCTGAGTTTTTTTTGGTGCACCTGGGGCTCATAAATTCTATTTTGTTATCTCTAGGTATCCCAATATAAAAAAATATAGAGAAAAACCTAGACTTCGACGTCAAATAACATAATTAGGAACCAGAAGTAATGATCAATATTAACATAAACAAGTAAATGAAAGAATTAAGTCCTCAAACCGTCATTACCAACAATCTTTAGGATAATCTAACTGCATAACAAATAAGTAATCACATATAATATTAAAGAATAAAGATAATAACCTCAACTTTAATAGTTAATTCGATATGTTTCAGATCATATAAAATTATAGTTAAAGGGTATAAAATGACTGCTGTGTTTTCAGATACAATCTTGAATAAACATTTTTTGGATCTTTCTTTTTCCTTATATATCAACAGCAATTGTACATAAATAATAACAAGTGCTAATTAAACCCGAGCTAGATATGTGTTTCATTACTAATATTTTAGGAAGGCCTAAAATGGAACCAAAGAGAAGAAGTGAGTTAGTGGAGATGGTCAAGGGAAACCAAACTTCAATAAATCGACTCATACAAGCTTCCGTGTTTCAAAATAATCCTTTTCGAGTTATTGGATCTTGTTGAAACTTTACATAATTATATTGGGGCTGGTAAATAAAATTCATGATAAATCAAAAATGGAATACCTGTCCTTATTCAAATTCTCTGCTCAAGGCTCAAGCTCTGTGTGTTAAAATCTAGTGAACAAAAAGCTCTGACACTCGACAGATGTTAAATTGCATGAGAGCTCCCTGCTACGGAGTTGCAGGAGAACATATAACCATACCTAAATAATAACAGTAAGACTCTCAATCAGAATATATTTCTCTCTTCAACTTATCCCAAATTTCAAGACCTCTAGGATGATGATCTACATACTGCTTTATAAATGCCAAATCCGAGCATGCAATGATGGTACTTAAAGCTAGATTGGGTTCTGCAGTTCCTTCTGCAACTAGCCAATTATACATTGAATATCTAAGATTGACTCGTTGTATTGTGTATGATATATAGGCTGGAAATACTACTAAAGAAGACACTGGATAACCTAAACCATTTACAAGAAAATCAATCTTCGTCTCAAGCATGTCCGTAGACATATTAAGGATTTGAGGCGCTTGTTTAAGCATTTCTAATAGATCCTTGCGATCCAAACCAGCATTGACCAAATAATTAAATCTATCCTGAAGTTCTCCTGCTTTGCCTCGAAAAACCTTTAAAGCTTTTTTCATTTCAGGCGAGTTCTCAACATATCCTAGGTCCAGCAAGAACTTAATCCTCTGTTTTTGTGGACTCTCTTTCTTTAGTTTCAATGGCTTCACTCTTGATCCCATAACCCAATTCTTTAGAACTTGTGGGTCTTTGGTGATGATTTCACGAAGTCGAGCTTTACCAACATTCATGCAAACTAACAAGCTGTTAAGCTTTTTTAAATTACATGAACCAAGCAATTCAGGGTGTGTGCGCACTATTCTCCCAATCTCCTGACCATTTAATTCGACCTCAACAAGGAAATGATAGGATTGTCTCATATTTTGTGCAAATAAGCCAACTTCGCTTTGTGGGAAGTGCAGAAACATATCAATTATCTGATTAGAAGTGACTCCAAATTTTAGTAAGAAACCAATCAGTGAACTGGCTGTTCTTCCAGAACACTCAAAAAGAAGTCCTGGAGTCTGGCACAAAATTTTTGGGAATAGCAACTTACTGCAACCCATTTTGAGTAACAAGAACAAAATCTCATACACATGTCTCCAATTGAAAGTCTCCCCCTTCAACAAATGTTCCTTAATCCAACCACACTCAATGCCCAGAGTTTTCAACTTTTCTACTGCTATCAAGAAATCCCTAAAAATATTTTCCAACAGAAGATACGGGTTTAAAACAACAATGTCACTGACGATAGACTTATCAAACCCCAATTCTTCAAAAGATTTTAGCTTTGATTGCAAAATCTCGCAATCATGCTGAAAAACCTCCGTAGCTTCCTTATAAATCCTCCCTATCTTATTCCGGGCAATACCATAATTACACAACACATAGTAATTCTCTAGCAACAACTTATCATCATTTAGGAAAAACACATTGCGCGGCAGAAACGAAGAGTACTCTTTAGGACTCAAACCAATACTCTCAAAAAAGGGTTCAAACTCATTTATCGGATGGTACCTCAAAAATCGAGTCATCGATTTTCCAATATTTTCTTCGTCACTAAATTTCTTCAAAATATTTTCAAGAAACTGCGGTGAATTCTTACTCATATTTTCAGCATCCATAAACTGTATACTCCTAGTGGAGTGCAAATATTCTAACAAAGCAGTCTGCGCCTCTTTTCTACAAGCCTTACTACAAATTAATGTACCATCCTCATTTCTGTTGCCTCTTTTCTTACCATAATATCTAGGGTTTTGAACAATCTGCCAGGACCCAGATAGCCGAAAAGCAATCTTTGACGATTCAAAGTTGTTAGACAATTTAAAGCAAACCCATTCAAGATTAGACCTTAATATATGTTTCTTCAAATGTAACATAGCTAATGGGATTAAGTATGAAGTTTTTTACTAAAAACATACAAAAGGGTCAGCTTTGAAGCTTCATAGTTATCTAAGTTTAGATTTTTACCTTGTATGAGGCTCATTTTCTTGACAATTGTTGAGGGCCGCCATGAGAAGGGTTCTAGTGACGATTGTATAAATGGGGTTTACTCAACGATGATTTAGGCATGGATTGCAGATGGAGCTGAAGAGGGTTTAAGAATCAAGGGGTGTATTATACTATTATCCAAAGTTTTAATCAATTATACTCCGATTATTATGAATTATGAATTTTAATCAATTATATCCGATTTAAATGGATTTATGAATTCTAAGAGCATCTCAAGGGCTCCTAGTTGGCTCCTAAGAGCAACTCCAGCAGTTTCCCTATTTCATGTCCTAAGTCCAATTATAAGGAATGTGACATAAATTAGTGCTCCAGCAGTGTCTCAAGGTGCCTTAAATCACTAGGATCCTCCTTCCATGCCTTATTACAGTTAAACCTCTTTAAAGTAATACCTCTCGGACCGGAAAAAAAATATTACTTTATCGAATTTATTATTTTATCGATATAATAATATTTTATTACTTTATCGATAAAGTAATATTTTATTATTTTACTGAATTTCTATATGTTTACAAATTATAATTTATTATTTTTAAAAACAAGAATCAGTTACATGCAATGTATTTGATTTAAAATTACTTTTATAATGATTAATAATATGTGAAAACTAAATTCATGCATACACTAGACGATAGCACATCCCAAGCGTGTCATCAAACGAAGCACTTCAAGCAATCAACACTTTAAACAATTACTTGTTACAACATGAGCAAAACATACCGGGAGTTGTTTATGCTTTAGATAAAATCAAGGATGAGGTTAATTTTGGGCTTGGTGGAAAGAATAAACAAGCTACTATAGATTCATATTTTAAAAAACTGAATTTTATAATTCATATACATTATGTGTATATATTCTATTCATGAATTATTATTTTACATATTACCTGGGCTTTTAATAAATTTCTAAATTTTTATTATCTTATGCTTTTAGCGAAAATATTACTTCACAACACCGGCCCAAGTTGGGACCGACAAAATTTATTATATAAGCGAGGTTATTACTTTATCGGATATTACTTAATCGAGGTTTAACTGTAATAAGGCACCACTAGTCATGCCTTATTTGATTTCTTTAATAAAAAAAATCATTTCTCTCTCTTATTGTAACTTATTTTCTCTCTCTTCCTTACATCTTTTATCAATCTCTTTCCAAATTTATTATAATAATAATAATAAGGAATGAATTATAAGGATCATTGTTGGAGTTGAAATACAAAATCTTGTCCTAAATCACTAGGATTCAATATTTTATGATATTTATAAGGAAGATACTAAGACACTGCTGGAGATGCTCTAAATATATTATAAACAATATGGATCTTAGCAATTTAGTACAAATTTAAGAGTGTCAAACTCCAACAATACTCTCTATATCTCTTCTCTATTCCATATTTTATTCATATTGGGCTCCACTATAAAACAAAAAGAGAGAGAAAGGTGGAGGTGAATTGGAGTGTAGGAATTTTTTATTGTGCAAAATTAAGTTAAGAGCTATGTGGTGGCTCTTAACTTTGAGGCGAGAGAAATAAGAGGCTCTTAGTGATTTGAGGAGCCACTAAGAGTCTCTTGGAGCAACTTTTTTTCTCATTCTCCACAAATCTCAAGTTAAGAGATTAAATAAAGAGCCTCTTGGAGATGCTCTAATGAATTATATTCGACTTTTGATTTTAAATGGATTTTACATAAAAAGTTGTACAATTCATACAGAATCTTCACGATTTAAATATAACTAGCATTGTAACCCGTGCGAGGCATGTCCTGTGCTTATATGCGTGATGATTTTTATTGTTCAGACATTGGAGCTCTTATGGACGTGTTTCCTCTTTAACCTAATGCATTATTAAGAACTAATTTATGTATTTTTCGTAATTATCATTCCAAATTAAAACATAATATCACCATTGTGTGCCTTGTGGAGAAGCTTTGGCTCCAGTTGTGTCCAAACTTACTTTGTTTTATTGAATTTTTTTAGCGTAGTTCCATTCCGACTATTTGTTACTGTTCGAAGATACAAATATAATAATTTCAAACACGTAAGCTGAACAACTAATAATATCATAATTATTTTATGCATATCACTGCCAACCAAATTATTTTAACCAATAATTTTGATCCCACTTCAAATATACCCCCGCTTTTTAACTGATGGTCTGAACTTGCGCATGGGACATTATTCCTACTGTTAAAAAGATGCATCATAAATTTCATACTGATATTCTTATATCATTGGAGTATCACCTTGATATACAAGTGGTTGTGACATATCATCATAATACTCCTCCTACAGTGGAGTATCTTGTGGTATTTAAGGCACTTCTTACTCAATATTCATATTTTGGTCAAATATGACTGAAAATTGGCTATTTTCACAAATATTTATCCATGAATTTAATTTTTCATATAAATATATATGTTACTCCACTCCCAATAGGGTATCACACTGATACTCCTCTACCCGTGGAGTATTACCATGATACGATACTTCACTGGTTGTGACATATCATCATATGAATTCTCTTACAGCCAGATATTTTATAGATATATTATCATCTTGCCTACAAGAAACCTTATTTGTAAAAGATATGATTGGCTGTATAAATGAAAAAATAATCTGATTTGATTACTTCAAGCATCTAATTTGATAATTTCAAACACGTAAGCTGAACAACCAATAATATCATAATTATCTTGTGCACATTACTGCCAACCAAACTACTTTAATCAATAATTGTGATTCCACTTCAAATATACCCCCCTATTTTTAACTAACGGTCTGAACTTACGCTTGGGACATTAGTCCTCCTGTCGAAAAGACATATCATAAAGTATCACATTGATATTCTTCTATAATTGGAGTATCACCTTGATATACAACTGGTTGTGACGTATCATCCTGATACTCCTCCAACAATGGAGTATTTTGTGGGTATTTAAGGCCCCTTCTTACTTAATATTCAGATTTTGGTCAAATATTGCTGAAAATTGGCTATTTTCGCAAATATTTATCCAAGAATCTAATTAATCTTGTGTGTGTGTGTGTGTGTGTGTGTGTGTTACTCCACTCCCAATGTATATCACATTGATACTCCTCTACCCGTGGAGTATCACCATGATACGATGCTCCACTAATTGTGACGTATCATCATGTGAATCCTCTTGTATCCAAATATTTTATGGATATTTATGACCCTTTATACCGACTATTCATACTTTAGTTTGTTGAGGCAAGAGCTGGTATGATGGGTATTTAGGGCCCTTTCTTATTAAATTTTCATATTTTGGTCAAATGTTGTTGAAAATTGGTTATTTTTTATGCAACCTACGTGTCACTATGATATTACTCTACTAGCGGAGTATCATATTGATATTCAATTGGTTATGGCGTATCATCATGAAACACCTCTAGATATGAAGTATCTTGTCAGTATATAGGTCTCTTCTTATTAAATATTCATATTTTAGTCATATAATGTGTTTTTAA
Source organism: Daucus carota subsp. sativus (assembly GCF_001625215.2). Taxonomy (NCBI): domain Eukaryota; kingdom Viridiplantae; phylum Streptophyta; class Magnoliopsida; order Apiales; family Apiaceae; genus Daucus; species Daucus carota. The sequence goes on along the minus strand of NC_030385.2, from coordinate 10,540,271 downwards.
ACATTATTAAAAATATATATTTTGGCTGTAAATTAATTATTCAGTTGTAAATGTTTGATGATATAATTAATTAAATAGCCATTAATAATCGACATGTTATTTAGAAATCCGGGTCATGTTCCGCTTAGGACCCTAAGAGCAAGTCCAAGAGATACCCTATATCATGTCCTAAGTTATAATTTAGGGCATTTGATAAAAAAAGTTGATCCAACAATGTCCTAGTGATGCCTTATATCACTAGGACAACCTCCTAAGCCCCATTTTTGAGGCACATCTCTCCTTTTTAATAAAAAGAGAGTATAAAGTAGAGAGGTAGTGGGTGTAAGAGCATCTCTAGTAGGCTCTTAAATAGGCTCTTAACTTATGATATAAGGAGGATGCTCAAAAAATTGAGCTCCAAGAGGCTCTTAGTGGCTCTTAAAAAGCTTAAGAGCCTCTTCTTTCTCCTCTATTTTAAAAGCCATGTAGTGACTCCTAACTTGTTTTTAATAATAAATTTCATTCCACCCACTACATGAATTTGAATCTTTGACATAGTGGGTTTAGATATGAATAAAATATACAATAGTGGGAGGATATATAGAGCATTGTTGGAGTTGCCACTCTTAAAATTACACTATATTACTAAGAGTCATATTTTTTATATTATATTTAGGAGTCTACTAGGAAACTATTGGAGATGCTCTAATAGTGAAAAGTAGTGTTAAAAAATACTAAGTATTATAGGTTCATTCTTTTTGGGACGTCCCAAAAAGGAATAAGGGTCATATAAAATGGGACGGAGGGAGTATTTTATTATAAATTCTCATGAACACTATCTTCTCTCTCTACTTTTACATTATGCTTTAATGATGAAAAAGAATCTTTAATAATAAAATAGTAAACATATTGTGGGAACAAAGCACATTGTTGGAGTTCAAGTTAGTAAATTATGTCCTAAATTACTAGGACGTGATATTTTATATTATATTTAGGGCTTGACCTAGGACACTCTTGAACTTGCTCTTAGCCAAAGAACCCTTGGAACACTTAGTCTTATTTCTAGTATTATTAAGGTTCTGCAGCAAAACTACATATGCAAAAATGTCGTGTTTATGTATTATATTTTAAAATTATATTTGAACACACAACGATGCAAAAAAACATATATTTAGATTTAGATTCTGAAAATTTATTTAAAATTTAGGGTTCTGGAACAGAACTTTAATGGTTCTAAGGTTCTATTGGTTCATTGTTGAGCGCGACCCTAATATATAACTCTCTCCGTTTTTTTATTATCCGACGCTTTGACTTTTGACACACACTTTTAAGTCCTTTGACCAGGTGATTAAAAATATTATTTTAATTTTTTTTTGAATAAAAATATATAATCAAAATTTTAATTCTAAAAAAAAAATAAGTCACAAACAATATTTTTAACTACCCGGTCAAAATAGTTAGAAATATGTGTCGAAAGTCAAATCGTCAAATAATAAAAAAACAGAGGGAGTAGATATAATTATATATATTAATCATAAACTATTAATTATATGTATTAATAAAGCAAGTTAACATATTAATTCATACTATCTAATTAACCACTTAATGTTTTAAATATGATCATGCATATTAATTACAATCATTAAGTGCAAACTATTAAATATTTGTTTCAATGAAATAGAGGGTTAAAGAGTAATTTCATATGATGATTAAAATGTTGATGTTGGGCTATTATAGATCGGTCTTTCTAATGTGTGCCCAAGGGCACACAATAAGCACCAACTCTCATGAAAATGGCTTCATTTGATTGGTGGAATTGGTGTAAATGCAGGGGGGCCATCAACATTTATTATCCATCCACCAATCAAAAACTAGTATTCTTATGGGAGTTAGTGACTATTGTGTGCCCATGGGCACACCATAGAAAATTCGATTATAGATATATAATAGATAGATAGACAGACAATCTAAAATTTCACAAAATCAATAATTTTATGAAGTCCAAAAAGTCTATTAATTTAACCGATTTTAAATAATTTCAGTTGAATTCCATCAAATTTTAATCATAATATAAACCATGATTGAATATCACCAGGTTTTGTATTATAATTTAAAAAGTCCCAAGATTCTGATACATTTCTTAAAATTCAAGTTGCATACACCCGAATTTCATAACTGAAAAAGATCATTTCAAATTCTAATTAAATACACCCACAAAGATGTTTAATTTTTTATTGAGAACAGATTTATTTATTACTCCTTCCCTCTCTTCCTTTTCCATTCGTTAACAATATTTTTAAATTGATTGTCACGCATTCTAATATGTATATAAAATATAATTTCATAATTTATTTTTGAATTTTATATTTCTGAAAAAAGTTTAAACATTGTATTTTTATTAAAAAGAAATAAAGCTAAAATAATCTATAAAACTATACTACATAAGAGCTTTAATATGCTGTGTCCAAACCTCTCTCCAAATTGTTAACAATCTGATGGTATCCCAGGAGTAGAATCATTTGCTAGCCAAGCCAAATAGAAAAGTCGAATGGAATTGAAAACCGAAAATCAAACCTGCTAATTTAATTTGAGTTGTTCTTAATTTTCTCAAAATTAGGTGTATTTGGCTTGGATTGAAATAAAGAAAAATAAACTCTTACATTTTGATTTTAAAAAATTATCTATAATCCAAACGATTAACCAAATATAAAGAACAATATAAAATATAAGTATCTTATAGACAATAATTTTAACTTTTAATAAATTATAATTAATTAATTTTTTCTAAAAAAATTCTTCTAGTTTTATAATTATTATTTGATTTGATATATTTCATAACAATAAATAATAATTTGTCTTATAAACTATTTTATTCTATCCATCATTTTGATTGGAGTATCACAATCACATTCATGCACAACAGCGCCAACAACGAAAAACCTTCAATTCCTTCAATTCACATCTGACTGGATATACATCATAGTTACGAACAATGAGACATATACACATATGGTGATGAGCTACAATAATAATCAAAGAGCATAAAATATGTAGGTTAATAGATAATTGAGTATGACATAAAATTATTAGGTTAAGATCTTGTTATTGGCAAAATCGTACATTTACTGATAGGCCGGACCGATGATCAACAGACCTTGATTTAACATATCTAAGAGGCCGAATAAGGGAATGAAGAACCCTTCCATGAAGAAAGGGTGTGATCTTTGAAGGGCTCGACTTATATGAAAGACGACCCTTTAAGGGTTCTGTCCTCTCCTCGACCTATATTCATTTACATTTTGAAATTTTCTTTAAATTTGAGGAGTACATATGATCAATGAACTTTAATTTCACATGTCTAAGAGGCCGAATAAGGGAACGAAGAACCTTATCACTAAGAAAGGGTTCGGCCTGTATGAAGGGATACGATCATCTAAGGACTCGGCCTGGATAAAAGGGTGAGACCCTCTAAAGACTCGGTATTCAAAAGTCTCGACCTATATGAAAGAGCGCGACCCTCTAAGAACTCGCCTATATTGAAGGGTGTAACTCTTGAACGGCTCACCCTATATGTAAGGGCGCGGCCCTCTAAAAGCTCAATCCTTGAAGGGCTCATACTATATTGAAGGGCGCAGTCCTTGAAGGGTTCGACCTATATGAAAAGGCGTGACCCTCCAAGTACCTGGCCCCCCTATATGAAAAGGCGCGACCCTCCAAATACCCAGCTCTCGAAACACTCAGCCTATATAAGAGGGTGTGATCCTTTAAAGGCTCGGCCCTTGAAGGCCTCTACCTATATGAAAGCACGACCCTTGAATGGCTCAATCTGTATTAAAAAGCACAACTTGCGATGGACTCGGTCTCTATGCAAGGGCGTAACCATTCAATGGGCGAACCTAGTGTGCATAGTGACATGCAACCTCATCTAGAGTTGTTTATGAAGAGTTAAGCACATAATAGCCTTTTCCATTTGGGAAGGATGTGGTCAATTAGAGATGTATGAAGACCTATGATTCATGTAGAAGGTCTCCCTGAGGTAGAAGGTCTCCCTGAGGTAGCGGAGATGATCATAGCTTCTGGAGCCCATCTGGTTGTTATCTACAACCCTCAATTCTATATTTTGACCGAAATTTCTCCTGCGAGGACTTGAGGTGATCACTATACTTATTTAAGGCTCTCCTTAAATTTTATCAAAGATTAAAGACCTTAAAAGGCAACTTATATTTATTGGTGTTGAATATTTTTTTTCGATAACAAACTCCAATATGGTTATGACTAAATTCCTACTTTATCAATATTAAAATTAGAGTAATTTACACTTTGCATCCCATAAGTTTAAGCGCTTTTTCGATTTGGTCTTAAACAAAATTTCTTATCAATACGCACCCTAATGTTTAAAAAGCGCTTCGATTTGTACCCCTTTAACTATATTCCGTCAAGGTGACTGTTGAAGTGAACGGCTGCAGGGGTAAAACAGTAATTTTGTACAAATTTTTTGAAAAACGTTTTGTCTCTTCTCTCTCCTCCTTTCTTTTCAAATTTCAAACACACATTCTTTCAAAAATCAATAACTGTTCTTGATTTTCTATTGATTCTTTGCAGTTCAAGCAATGTTTGAAGATTAATCTTCATGATTTCGCCGTTTTTGCTTTAAACCCAAAGCTTTTTATCCCATTTTTGGGGATTTGTCTTCCGTTTTGGGGATTTTTCGAACCCCAAAAACGTAGATCTGTTCTTGTTTCTTGGGTTTTTCTTTGTTTTCTTGGTTACCCATTATAGATTATTGCTATACGAACATATTTTAACGATCTCATGGGGTTTTCAACCTTTATCACTACTTTTTGGCATATAAATATCTTGACTCGGTCTCAACTCAATCACCATTCTGAGCTCAGTTTGTGGGTTCTTGATTCTTGGCTCGTGTTGACTTATTCTGGTGGCCAGCTCTGACTGCTATGAGCTTGAGCTGTTCTTGTTCGTTGTGCCTTATTTTCCCCGTTGTGAGTCAACTCGCTGAATTGGATTGCTAGGGTCTGTTGTTGTTCTTCAGTCTTGGGGTAGCTCTTTCCAGCCTAGCTTCATTAGCTTTTGTTGGTGGTGTTATGATTGTTGAAGGTGCTATTTTGACTCAGTTCTTGATCTCCAGCATTGTGCTTGAGCGGTTCTTGTGATTTGCTCTCATGTTGTGTTTCAATCAGTTGTTGGTCTATGTGAGCACCTACTCACTTGAGCTTTTCCTATTGACTTGGAAGGTTGGGTGGTTTTAGGCCGTTCATTGTTGTTGTTTCTCTGTTTTGGGAATAACTTTACATGAAAAATATGATTAGAGCAAAAAATTGTACAAAATTACTATTTTACCCCCGTTGTTATTAACTTTAACAGTCAACCTGACAGAATATGGTCAAAGAGGTTCAAATCAAAGTGTTTTTTAAATATTAGAGTGCGTATTGGCAAGAAATTTTGTTTAAGACCAAATCGAAAAAGCATTTAAACTTATGGGGTGCAAAATGTAAATTACTCTTAAAATTATCATGCAAAAGATTCTCTTTTCCTATTTAATTTTATGTAAGTCTCAAAAGAGAATATTAAATAACGAATTAAACAAATAATGTAAAAGTATTATGTTTGCCTATGATTATCATCACTTGAGGTTTTTAGCAACACGAAACCGGTAAAGAGAATTAAAATTGGTCGGCAAAATTCGACATGTAAGAGAATGTGCACTATATTTTAAAAATATAGCCGATATGAGCTGGCTGGTTATATTTTAGATAAGGGTAACACATGATCAAAATGAATAAAAATTTACATGTTATCCATAATTTTAATTGTTATGATTTTTGGTAGCTAAGGTTTTTGAATGTCGGAGATCCTCTTACTCTCCAACTTATGATGTCTTATACCAGAAAAAAAAAAGTTAATATCAAACACCTTTTATAAACATAGATGGCCTTATGTTTCTATTCCGGTAGAAGTTCTTATGTGTATACTTGATCCTCCATTTTTTGTATAAGCTTGCTTGAAAATGATGATTTGTAAAAATATTCCTTTACTCTTCCTGACCAACTTAAATTTAGAAATACAAGAAAAAAGACCAAACAATATGGTACGTGTAGCAACCTAACTAATCTCGGATGGACAAAGAGAATTCTGAGTGAACTCTCCGCAATCTAATCAATATAGGTATCAGGAAATTTTGAAACTCATAAATCACTTGTTTGCCTTCTGTTGCTCCTCGAACATAAGTTTTAGCTGCTTTCCTTGCTCTTCAATCCTCAACTGCAGATTTCGCTGGATCTGTTTGAACAAAATGTGCGTAAATATATTGATCTTTTCCAGTGAAAAGAATTAAGCAAGAAATTATAAACCTCAAGTTGCTCATGAAGACTCTTTTGGACGTCTATTTGCAATTTTAACGCTTCCTTGAGTTGCAGGCCTCTGCACAAAATTTAGTCTATTTAAGTAACAGTTATCAATAGCTCAAAGGCGGAAGGTATGTTTGGAGATGCAAAACAGAGTGAAAATATGTACGTCTGTATGTCGATTTGTTGATCTTGATCATTCCTGGTAGTCATGTTCTGAGACTTTTCTGCAGTAAATAAAGAAGAAATGTTTTAGGATTATTATTTTGTGAGATATAGTAAGGATAACCTCATCAAAATTTCAGCTATATTTATATCAGATAATATATATTTTCTTCGGCAACCCCTGTAAGTTTTAGCATTTGATGATCCAAACTGCAAATCCCAACATTTTGCTAGAGACTTACCCTCTGCGGAGTCTGCCATACACTTTGCATTTCGGTATTTCTACATAACAGATGAATACCAAATGAAAAAAAAATATTAATTCTATTCTCAATACTGAAAACACCAGACAGAACCAAAGCATGAAAGCTTATGATTATATTAGTACCTGTAAATGACTTTTCACATGAAAGATAGTCAATCCCTCAGAGTCCATCAGCCTCAGTATTGCCTTTGGTGTCGCCTCTAATGTTGACACCAAGAAAACAACCAATAAACAGCAGAACAATCTTCAAATAATGCTTCATAACATATGACAAGGACTTACTTTCAGCACCGCCAAGGCGATTCACACTGTCAACAAACCGATCATGAAGATTTTGACTCCATCTGATTCGCGTCTTATTTGATATAGCAGCTGCAGTATTACAAGAAGTTCTTGCGGATTGCCTTGTATATTCAAGTCGATCAGCATACAAGCTGTGTGAGATCTAGAAGAAGATTAGAATACTTAATCAGAATATGTATTTGTTAAATAACAGTTTGATATACCAAAAATGAAATATATAGCAACTTACACTAATATCAGTATTTCCACCGAAAGGTATTGATACTTGCCTCCTATTATCTGGAGTGTTGAAATTCCCAAGCAACTTTCTTTTGAGCTGCAAAAGCTGGTCTCTCTCAGAATAAGATTTCTGATAATCAAAGCTGTACTGATAGTTACAGGAGTCACCTTGCCAATGGTTGGTTCGTTCCAGGGATTCAGTACCAAATTCGTTTTCGTATGGCTGATAGGAGACCATCTGAGCATCATAATTCTTGGATAATTCTGGAGAAGAAGTAGAACTACCAACTTGATAATTAACCTGAGGAAGCCCCATGTATACTTCAGTTGCGTAAAAAGCAGAAGTTGGTAAACTAGTATAGCTCATCATTGTGCTGGATGAATTAGCAGGGCTAATCAAGTCCTGAGGTATTGTCCCTGCTTCAAGAACTCCCCTGTGGTAAGCCTTTTTCTCAAAAAATTGTTCGGATTCATAATCATATACATCCAAGTCAAGATCTCGTTGAGTCCTCTCTTGGCAACCAATGTTGTGGCTATTCATTAGCAAGTGATTTACAAATGAACCAAATATATGCAGCAGCCACAGTGCACAAAAAACAACACTTTCTCACTGAATTGTTTGAAAGGGAAGATGCATATATCTGAATGAAGAGAATTATTTTCTTCCTTTATGTAGAAAGACAGTACACATATACATGCTAAATTGACTTCAAATATAAGATAAATTGAATACGTCACGTTTATGGAGCCCTTTGTTTATTCTGTTCATTGTAGATGTGGATGAAAATACAATATCTTTTGACAAATCCAAAGCTGAATATGTATCTCCAGATGAGCTAAATATTATTTTCAACGATAAATTTTTGCCTGACCGCGAATAATAAAGAATATGAATAATTTAGTAGGCGTGTCAAAGTTGTCTCTTGCATGAAATAATTGGAGAATAGTATACTGAGAATAGTATATATTCACTAGTCTGATACTTTAAATTTTAATTCTGATCACTTTCTCGCGCAGAATGGTGACTGCCATGAGTTTCTGCTAATATTCTACTTGTATGCTTACTGTTGCTGCACTAATGCGAATATCTGGAATATATTAGTTTAAAAAACAACTGAAAATTTCCGAAAAAAAGGACTGTGGTTAGACTTAGACATATCCAATTTGAGCTTCAAAACAAAACAAACACACAGAATTGCACCATGATCTCCACAGCAATAGAATAATTTGATAGTACTATATATCTGTAATCTGTGATTGCAGTTTCTAGAAATACAATTAGGATTGATGTTCAATGTATGGAAGATTGCTGAATCTGAGCCTGAAAACAGATTTAAATGTACCATGTACAGTCATATTATCACACACATAAGTACAAGTTACTCGTCGCTTGAAATCTCTTTCTCTCTCATTTTAGAGAAATTTGTTTTTAGAACTTAGAATATAATATATGATCATTGGTAGCCCTCTTCCTAATCCCTTAAGGACGGTGAAGTGAAACAGTTTACGGTGGCATCTTGGTGATGGTGATACATATTTTAAAATGTGGGACTAAAGTGGCAAAATTCATCTTCTTAAATGTCTTGTTCTGGGATAAAATCAGTCAAAATATGCTATCCTAGTCTTTTTTAAAGCTGATATTTAATCTGCAATTGCCATAACAGGAAGGCAAGTGGAAATATATTTGAACAAGTTATATTGAATAATGTTCGAGATTTAACTAAACGCGGAGGAAAGAGCATGGTTAGACTTGGGTGTGTTGTTTGTTACAACTAGATCAAATGGAAAAGAACAAGGGGAAGAATAAGAAGACAAGAGGAAAATATTGTTGATTATCAGTCATAAAAAAATAGATGCAATATTAACTTTTTACGTTGTTCTTATTTGCTCCCCTGTCTTTGGTGCTCTTGGTTGGACGTTTTCTATATAATGGCCCTTAGGAGTTTCGAAAGAACATGCAGATAGGCACTCCTTATGCACCAGATGTCATGACTCCGTTCCAGTTGGGAATACTTATCTGGTAGTATGTTTTATATATATAATAAATTACAAGAGAATCATTTATGATCTTTATGGTCTTTTAACAAAGCTAGCCAGCTAGATTGTGTGTGGCTTCTTTCTATCTTGTCATATGTACTTTCCTGGTTCACCTAATTTACCTGGTTGAAGAAATAAGATTCATGTATTTATTACTTTTACTAAAATATTAACAGTAGTTTTGGCGAGGTTTTCATCAAACACGGATAAATAAAGTTCTCGAGGAACAACCCTTCAACTAAAGCATTCTCCAATTTGTTTGTTGTCCAACTTGCAAGTTTCTTCGGTTCACTTACCCAACGTCAGAGTTGAGGTCAGGGTCAGTTCAATTAGATTTTAATCTATTAACTGGGGATCAGTTCAATTAGGTTGTCTATTAGTATTAACCCAAATCACTTTCATGTGTTTCCAAATCAGATGCTTAGATAAATAATGTTTAAAAACAGAAGAATGCTAGAGAATCCAAAAAACTTTTCAAAATAACACAAGACAGATTGTGATATGTGTTATTATATGCATACCGGAGGGACTTGTATGGGAGAGAAATCAATAATCTCATCCTATTTTGACGACTAAATGCAAGTTTTTATCAGTTTAATGAGTTAATTGTTAACTTTTTGATTTCAGTTACCCAAATGCAAGTTAGGAGTCAGTCGACGATGTTTCAGCCTATTAACCCCGCTACATTATACAAACTCAAGCCCTCTATTTATTACTGCCAACTCCCCAGGTTATACATTTCTCATATGTAACAGTAATTTGTTACAGTATCATGATTGAGATTAAAGGTTTCATCAGAGATGTTAAGGGAATGCCTATATGCTTGAATTTGTCTTCAAAGCCCTACACGAATTTAACCAGGAGAAAATCGGTTAAGTGTACAACTAAAGAGCATATTTAGCACTCGGCCACATTGATGTTGAATTCCACCGTCTTCTAATATGGTAACTGTCACTGATGTATTACCTGTAAAAATTGCATGCTGCTACAGTGTCCTGTTACAAATTTAAGGTATAACCCCTCAAAAGCCACAACTCAAGCTCCGCTTAGACAAAAGGTGGGCTCTTTGATTGTGTATTGGATTGGGATTTTAAAGCATTTTTTTGCATTCATGAAATCTGAGGGTATTCGATTGGGATTGTTTGAAATCCATTAAAATCTTGAGGTATTCAATTGGGATTTTAAATTATGCTACAAAATCTGGTGGTATTCAATTGAGATTTTAAATTATGCTTTAAAATCCGATGGTATTCAATTGGGATTGTTTAAAATCCATTAAAATCTGATGGTATTCAAATGCTGATGGATTTTTTTTCATTTCATAAAATGATGGATTTTGTGGCATTCTTCGGTGTATTTTAAGTTTTTTGAAATCCCACCAAATTCAATGTGATTTTGAAGCATTGTACCTAAATCCTATCAACTTTGCGATATTTCATCAAGAATCCGCACAAAATCAAAATCTCATACAATCCATTAAAATCCATAGACTAAAAATAATGCATTAAAATCCCAATCGAATACACTAAGGTTTGTTTGATGGCTGCTAGAACAAACATGGACATAGCAGGCAGGCACACATATCCCATATGGGCCTGCTCGGCTTTTAGACAAGATAAGATCTGTTGGAGCATGTATGACCATCTACAAGTACATATATCTTCTAATATACCCACTTTTTTTTTCATTCTTTTCACACATCTCTTTATATTATATTATAGTTGCTACTGCGTGATTACTACAGTAAACATGCCAATACAATTGCCCTGGAAGTTCTGCTTTATTACAAAAATGCCACCGCCTAAACTGCCCGACTAAACTGCCAACTGCTTGACATCTGGACATACTGCCACCTTGCTTTCTTGCAGCCATGTGCACTTATATAATTTAATATTAACTAAAGTGTACGCTGTTTGAGCTTACATGAGAAGCTTTGGATCATTTTCTTTTGTACTTCATATAATATACACAGTTTCAAATTTGAAAACTAGCTTACTCCATCCTCCATTCCTAATCTGTAGCTAAGACGATCACTTTTGTAATCGGCAAATTATCGCACCCAGCTCTGTTCAAGCCATGAACCAGGTTTGTTCAGGATCATATATACATTCATCCATGTTTCTTACCATGTTGATCTTTAATTTAATCATATTTTATTCAGGAAGATGATGATTGTTCATGGCGCCTTTTCACTTCCGAGGACATGATAGATGGTATCGTAAATTGAATACTGATTTTGTTAGTTTTTGTTACGCATCACTACGGTTCTCTAATCTCCCTTATCTTTTGCAGGTTATAAAGCTTTGAAAAGGCGGAAAAAATGCACGAAGATGAATAAGGATGTTCGATCATCCTCGAACAAGGACACGTCAGAGGCTTCACCAGCTACTCCCTGCCATACATGTTAAAAAAACTCTCTTGCTTTTGTATTTCCAGCATTGAATGTATATTGTTTGATATAAGTTGCCTGGCCATGTTGAACAACTATGCCATTTATATAAGAGATTTGTGTTTTTATAAGATGTTAGCTGTAAACTATTGATGCATATATTGTTTCATTATGCATAACCTTTTATACCTGTAATTTTTCTGAGCAGAGTGTCTCATTTCAGCCCAAATTCTAATTTCATGCTTAATTGTTATGTGTTTTGGCACTAATTTCAGCTAATAGGGAATCCAAACATGTATTCAAACGTGCAACCAGATTTGATGAGAATAATGAAAACAGTCCCTTCTCTGTTTTAACAAACATTAGCACGGTGACTGATGACCATGGTTCTATGGAACAAGGTATCGACAAGTTTATTACTGTGGAACACTAATTCAGTCTAGATTTTTCATATATTAGGCTAGATTATAGATAATAATAATGCAAACCAGTTTCTGACCATAAAATAATTACACGTTCCTGAAAAACTGCAGGATCAAACACGGCAACCCTAAGTACCAGGAAGCCATGTACTAGGACTCCACTATCGAATATCACAAACATACCCTCTTTTACAAACCTGCCTAACAGAAGAGACAAACGTAAAGAAAAAGCAATTAACAAAGACTGGGAAGATGTACCTCTCAAAGATTGGAGTCGTAATCTTTTTGAGGAGGAGTTCAGCAACCGAACGAAGACCATTCCTAATCTGTACGATGATAAAGGTTGGGTTACATTCTGAATTCCATATGTTTTTAAAAAATTGACAGTGTACTAAGCCAACTATTATTTCTTGAATTACAGATGAAACCACAGCTGAAGGTGGCTACTTCTCAGATGATGGTTTGTTTGATTCTGAGTGCAGTGAAGGTCTGTCAATCTTCTGCTACAATTTGCTCACTGCTACATCTGATTAATTAAATTATGATTCTAATATTAATTTTTTTTCCAGATGATTTGCACGGCCCAACAAACTCTGAACCGGATTGCTCATCTGAATCTGAAAATGGTTAGTCAGAATGTTGCTTCATAGTAAATTATGAATTTTGTAGTAATGCGATAAATATTGATTTCGAATCAACTATGTTACAGGTGAAGAACACAGTGCCAGGTCTTCTGGAAATAAGAAGAAGACACGTGCTAATCAGTACATACCCGAGGAGTATGCAACACTTGGCGCTCCTTCGTACAAGTGTATTCACTGCCATGCTCAGCTCTGGCACGATGAACGTGTGAACAAAGGTGTTAATAAAGGAACTCCGATTTTCTCCATATGTTGCAAAAAAAGGTGAGGTCAGTTTACCTCCGACACCTCAAACTCCTGCTTACCTGTTGTCACTGTACAACGATGAAGTAAAAGGTCGTGATTTCAAAAGGAGTATTAGACTGTACAATGCAATGTTTGCATTTACATCTGCTGGGGGGAATGTAGATCATTCTATAAACAAGGGCAGAGGACCATATGTTTACCGCCTCAACGGTCAAAATCATCATGTGTTTGGTTCTCTAATTCCGGATGACGGCGACACACCGAAATTTTGTCAACTCTACATATATGATACTAATAACGAAGTTAACAACAGATTGCGTTGGGTAAATGTTGCTGATGGTCAGGTTGTAGATGCAGAAGTTGTTGATGGACTGATCCAAATGCTGGATGAAAATAATGAATTAGTGAAGAAATTTAGAATGGCACGTGATAGATGGGAGAATAATGATTTAGTTGATTTGAAATTGGAGCTTAAGGTTTGTCGATCGCAGTCGGGTCGGGAGAACCATATTTCTCCCTCTGACGAAGTTGCAGGGATAATGGTTGGTTCCAGTTCTAATACTACTCCTGACCGTGACATAATAATTGAGCCAAAGATGGGTAAGCTGAAACGAGTATCCTATGTTCATCCGAAGTTTATGGCACTCCAATATCCGCTTTTATTTCCGAATGGAGAAGATGGCTACCATGACAAAATTCCATTTAATAGCGCTGATCCTGATAATCTAAGTGATCGTGATTACTTATCAATGAAGGATTACTATGCTTATAGGTTTCAGATTCGACAAAATGAAGGTATAAATGGAAACCCTGTCATTTCACACCTTGAGTTACATATTAAGTTCTAATACAAACCTGTAATAGTATTGTGTTATATTACTGTGCAGCTTTGACACCTAGGCTTGGTGGTAGGCTCTTTCAACAACACATTGTTGATGCATTCTCCTCCATTGAACAAACACGGTTATGGTGGTTCAGGAAAAACCAGACCATATTAAGGAATGAACTTTATAGCCATATCTGTGATTCTGTACGCAATGGGAATGCTAATTCAGCTGATGTTGGAAAAGGAGTAATTCTACCTTCAGGCTTTGTCGGATCAAAGAGGTACATGCAACAGAATTTTCAAGACGCTTTGGCGGTTTGTAGACATGTTGGTCATCCGGATGTTTTCCTAACGATGACTTGCAATCCTTTGTGGGATGAAATTCAAAAGATGATGCAATTGGTACCTGGTTGCGAGACAGAAAACTCACCAGATATTATATCTCGAGTTTTCCGATTGAAACTTGATCAACTAACAACTGACATTAAGAAGAATGGCCATTTTGGTGTTTGTGTTGGAGGTAAACTTAATCTTAGCAGCATGATTGCATTTGGTTCAGTCTATGTATAAATTTTAACTTACTATTTTCTCACAGTTATGTACGTGGTTGAGTTCCAGAAGAGAGGTCTTCCGCACGTTCACATGCTCATATGGCTTGACAGTGCATCGAAGAAATATCTTAAGAATAACGTGGACAAATTTGTGTCAGCAGAAATACCTGATCCGGTTAAAGATCCCGTTGGCTATGCAGCAGTCAAAGCCTTTATGATACATGGCCCATGTGGCCTTCAAAATCCTAAATCTCCCTGCATGAAAGGCATGAAATGTATCCGGCATTTTCCCAAAAAGTAAACTCTCTTTAGCTTTTTATATTCTGCACCGCACGACGTCATTTATGTACATTTGCTTCAATTGCACTCATTAATCTAACTTCAGGTACTGCCCAAGAACTATGTTTGATGAGAGCGGTTTCCCACTATACAAACGGCGTCGACAAAACATCACTGTCAAAGTTCGCAATGCGGAGTTGGATAACCAGTGGGTAGTGCCTTATAACAGAGATTTATTAGTCAAGTACCAATGCCATATGAATATTGAAATCTGCTGTCATGCTCGAAGCCTTAAATATTTATTCAAATATTGCTTGAAAGGGCATGATACAGCAACTGTTCATGTCACTGGTAGGAAGCGAACATCATCGAATGTAAATCCTAATGAGCCTGTAGATGAAATTCAGGCTTACTTTGACGGGAGGTACATATGTGGTGCTGAGTCTGCTTATAGGATTTTCGGGTTCCCTATACACCACCGCACTATCTCTGTGGAGCGTTTACCATTTCATTTGCCCGGACAGAAGAATTGTACCTTCTCCTCCAGCCAGCCTTTACAGAAAGTTGCAGAGAAGGAAAAAGACAAGCTAAGCAAGCTCGAAGCTTTTTTTCTACTGTGTGCTTTCGATAGTAATGCCAGAAAATGTACATACCAGCAAATCCCAGAGCACTATGTCTGGAATGATGGTCAGAGGAGATGGAATCCAAGAAAGAGAGGTTTTCAAATTGGACGTTTATCATACACGCATCATAGTAGTGGTGAAGTATGGTTCATGCGTTTGCTCCTCACAAAGGTTTGTGGTCCAACATCATTTAAAAGTCTGAGAACAGTTAATGGTGTATGTCATGCGACTTTTCGCGATGCCTGCAAGGACTATGGTTTGCTTGATGATGACAAAGAGTGGCATGAAGTTATACAGCAATGTGCAAATGGTGGTTTACCACCACAGATAAGACAACTATTTGTGCACATAATAGTAAATTGCAAGGTCACAGATTTATTACATCTGTGGAATTCCCATTGGAAACACATGGTTGAAGACATTTTACTTAAACGTCGTCAACTGGCCAAGGATGATAACCTCATGCTTAATGATAAGCAGGTCCAATTTTATGCTCTTGCAGGTACATCACTACAAATATTACTAAAATATCTGTGCTTTGAATATTTTTGGTTTTTTATTTTTTTTGCATTTTTTATGCCATTATACCTGCATTATATATTTGCCCAGAAATGTTTGATTTGCTCAGTTCAATTCTTTTGCATAAAGTATTTCTCAGAAATATGTTTTGACCAGATTGTTTTTGTTTTTTTGCATAATTTAAGCTCTTTGTTACATATGAATTACATTTTAAACATTCACAGTGGATAATATATTTTGCAAGAGTTATGATTTGCTCAGGTCAATTGTTTTGCATATTTTTATTTTTTTTTAATTTCCAGGTTAAAGCTCAAAATTAACACTGCATAGTATTATATTTCTAAATTTCAGCATTAACCCTGCTTAATATATTTTTTTCAGAAATAGATGATTTGCTCAGATCAATAGGGAAGTCATTGAAGAATTTTCCACAATTACCACAACCTCCAAGCTCATATTTAAACCATGGTTCCAACAACTTGATTATAGAAGAAACCAGTTACAATATTGCTGAGATGAAAGCCGAGAATGAAAAATTGTTGGAAACAATGAATGAAGAACAAAGTCATGTGTACAATGCTATACTGCATTCTGTTCATAACAAAGAAGGTGGACTTTTTTTTGTATATGGAAGTGGTGGATGTGGTAAGACGTATTTGTGGAGGTCTTTGATATCAAAGCTAAGGTCAGAAGGAGAGATTGTTCTTCCAGTCGCCTCTTCTGGCATTGCAGCTACGTTATTGCCTGGTGGTCGCACCGCGCATTCACGTTTCAAGATTCCTATTGTCCTTGATGAATTCTCACTATGCGGTATAGGTCAGAATTCTGACATTGCAGAGCTTATCAGAAAAACAAGACTTATTATCTGGGACGAAGCCCCTATGCAACATAGATTTGCATTTGAATGTTTGGATCGGTCACTTCGAGATATAATGAAAGTTGTTGATCCAATACATGCCTCACAGCCTTTTGGAGGGATAACAGTACTTTTGGGAGGCGATTTTAGACAGATTCTCCCAGTCATTCCACAAGGTGATCGAAGTCAAATTCTGTCTGCGTGCATTACTAGATCTCGATTGTGGAATATTTGTACAATTTTTCTTCTAAAGAGAAACATGCGGCTTAACAAGGGTAATTCCCAGCAAGAAATTGACGAACTAAATGCTTTTGCGCAATGGGTTCTGGACATTGGTGATGGAAAATTTTCAGGGCCAACTCTCGCAGGAGCTCCTGACATGTTAGAAGATGATATCTTGGTCCCAGGTCAATTCTGTGATATGGATAGAGAGAATTCTGTTGAAAATATGATCAAAACAATATATCCAGATTTTGTCAACAATTGTGGAAATGCAAAGTATTTGAGTGAGAGGGCAATATTGACACCTACTAACCAAACAGTAGGTCACCTTAATTCTCAAATAGTTGATATGATTCCAGGCGAGTCTGTTACTTACTATAGTGTCGACAGTGCTGAAGAATTCGCTGGGAATGACAGTGATCTACATTCTGCTTTTCCTGTAGAGTACCTAAACTCAATGAATCTCCCTGGAATGCCGCTTCATGACCTCAAACTGAAGGTTGGTGCTGTTGTAATGCTGATGCGGAATCTTAATCAGACTCTAGGACTTTGCAACGGAACTAGGATGGTTGTCACAAAGTGTCTCAAATTCTGCGTTGAGTGTGAGGTAATATGCGGATCTTTTGTTGGTACTAAACACTTCATTCCAAGGATGGAATTATGTCCTAGCGATACTAGGATGCCTTTTAAGTTGGTTAGGAAGCAGATGCCGCTTCAGATTTGCTACGCGATGACCATCAACAAGTCACAAGGACAATCACTTCAAACTGTTGGCCTTTATCTTCCTAAACCAGTTTTTACGCATGGCCAGTTTTATGTTGCCATAAGCCGGGTAACATCTCCATCTGGGTTGAATGTTTTTATTGATGATGAAAGTGGTTGCACCACAGATTTAACACAGAATGTAGTGTATAAGGAGGTTTTCTATGCTCTGCCAAAAACTTAAATTACAGAGTTGTACTTATGTTCATCTGCACTCTCATTAGGAATCACCTTTTTATTATATTTTCAAAATATGCTAATTCCTGTTGTCAATCTTACCATGTCATACAGAAACAACATACACCAGTCATACATTGGACTCTATGCAGCAGAAATGAAAATAAACAGCTCAACGAATTTTAATAACCATTCATTGCAGAAATATCTTACATTGTTCAGAAACCATACTACTTCAACTTGGGAATTAAAATCCAAATACAGCGACCATAATATTCATGGCTCTTAAGCCAAAACAAGAAGATGGCATAAAACATTCTTCTGCAGCCAAAATGATAATTTAACTGATAATAGACTAGCAAATTCAACTAACAATGTTAACTTGAAAAGTGTTGTCTTCCACAAAAGAGAACACTAACTTCTGCCCAATTCGGAGTTTGTTATCTAAGGTGAACGAATTCCATCCAACTCCAAAACGACATGTTTTGTTCCTCCTTAGCACTGCAACTCTCCAGGTTTTCCCTTTCATAACAAGATTGATCAGAGTGCTTTTATTCCACTTTCTGAAAATATGCGTAAGATATCTCGGAAGGAACTGCAAACAAAATATGCCAGGTTGTTTACTTCTTATACATTTTTAAGTGAAATTACACTGTATTCATTTTGTACAGTATGCAATTAAATACTCACCACGCCGTGTCCATTTTGATCAACATGAGATTTTAGCAAATCCACCTCAAAGTCCGTCAACAAATCAGCTCTAAATTTCTTCCTCTTATGCTCATTGGTACAATCATCTGAAATTGATAAAGCTTCTCCTTAATCCCACAAACATAAGTTCACAACAGGAAAAAAGGCTTTGTCTTAATATCAATACTACCTGCATTACAATGTCCTGCAGTCCCATAATTTAATCCATCAAGTTTTTCTGTTTCCTCTATTCCTAAGAAAGAACACAGTACTGATACATGAGAAAAATAAAACATATGTACAAATACAATCATTATAAAAAGAAGAAGCAGACCTTTCAGTAAAGTCCTTAACATTAGCTTATCCGTCAGTTTGTTAAAAAGATCTTCACCTTCTTCATTGTATATTGTTACATAAAAAGAAGACAGCCCAACAAATTCAAAGAACATAACATATTGCTCTTTTACGGCATATGTCATCATCAAATCTTTCAGGCCGTATAGCAGATTTCCCTCAATAGAGAAATAGGCATGAAATTTACCACCATCAGGGAGAAATAAGTTTACGTCTTCTTTCAGTTTTTGACTGTATTGTTCTGCAAATAAAAAAGGTACCTCCTATGGAAAGCATTAAAAACATTTTGGATTAGTTTATTAATCTGACTTTTTTATGTCCGCAGAAATGTGGAGTCAAGTATGGAAATATACCACATCTCCAATAACAGCACTCTCCCAGTTCATTATTTTAAACCATTTCGGTTGTCCTTTTCGTTTATCCACTGAATTAAAGAGAGAAATAAAATAGACAATATTGTTATTTAAGGACAACAACATATAAGTAACAAATACAAAATTTAGAAATTTGTTACCGAATTTGTTAAACAAGGCACAAGCATCCCTTTCAAAAACTGCAACCTCAAATATCTGCCAATGTTTGTCTCTCATCAGCATTAGTTTGTCCCCAACTGCTAGCTTCCCAGCTTTTGCAAATGTGTTCCACTGTCGGTCAAAGAACAAATTACCATCTTCCCATTTCAGATCAATTCTCCACATGAACTTTTTAAATCCAAACTCCAGCCATTCAATCTTAGCATCTAAATCTAACTCAGCACATGCATCCCTACTCAGAACCTGATCCAATATTATTATTAGTCTGTTGCGTAACACAAGTAGATATACATTATAAAAAAATGTTAAAAACTAACCATTGTCCAGTCTGTTTGTATCAAATGTTCATCCTTTATCACAAGTACATACTCTGCAGTGAAGGTCGTGTATGCGTTCAAAAAAAAGCATGCATGCATTTTGTCTTTCTCATACTCAGTCACATCCATCGTAGTTTCATAGTGCAAGCTCGAATCATTATCACAAACAACATTGCCTCCCAAATTAGCACCTCTAGGTGAATAACAAATCTCAACTGCATACTGATTAAATATTTCTAAAACAAACTCTGTCCCACCGTAATACTTAAAAACTAAAAGGTGAAAATTCTTAACATTATATTGTTTGATTAGTTCCTCCAGTCCTTCTATTATTTTCAACTCCCTGTTATACCGAGCAAGCCAAACTGCACCATCAGGTAGGTGCAGCCCAACCGGACCATAGAGGAACTTACCAACATTCCCAGCCATGGCATTAGATAAAACCTGATTTAAAGAGAATGTATAAATAGGCTACTGAGTTCTGATGACCTACTCAAGAATAAAATCATTCTATTGAAAACAAAAGGGGAAACGGAAACTATACCAAGATGCCCTTCTTTAGCTTTGAATTGTTAGTATTGCAGACGAAACTTAGATCATTTGTGCTCTTTTCCATTTGCAGATTACCTGACATTTAAAACATATAAAATTTAATTAGAGGTATGGTTATAAAAGCTCAGAGGGAGAAAACAAGATGCGCCATTACATACCCATCGCACATGCACTTGCTATCCTGTCAAAATAGAAAAATTAATAAGTAAGAATATAATTTTTAGGTTAACTGTTATGCAGTTAGACAAAGTGGATGTTCAAACCTTCTTGAAGAAGACGAAGACATCCTCTATTGTACAGGGAGAATAAACCCTTTTTGGCAAATAAGCTGATGTTAACTGAGAGATTTTTACCAGAGCAAGTACAGTGGTTTAATGTCATTAACACCATTTAATGTTATCAAGTCAATGGACAGTTAAATATTTTATTTAGGCATATGTGTGACGCTTTGGCACATGTCTCGGTTGTGTGAGATCAAACACTCTTGCATTATATGAACTTCAAAATGTTACGAGTAAATAAGCTCAAAATTTAATCTTTTAATTTTTGATTTATATCCTTTTGTTTATAATTTATATCCTTCTCTGTGAATTTATTTCCCTTACTAAATTTGATTTTATATTTGAATGAAATATCTCAATAACACAATTATAAGAAATTAAAAACTTCCTAATAATATAGTACAAAATTCAGATGATTTCTCTTTAAAATAACTACGAGAGCATACACCAAATAACGACGACTAACCAGATATAGTACAAAATTCTTATCAACAAACAAATACAAAGAAGCTAATAAGTTTTTAAATTTTCTTTTAAGAATATAGGCCAGAACAGGATTTCTGCCATTGGAAATATAACCTTTTTTAAATGAAGTATCTACATAATACATCATGACAATTCAAATAAGTTTACTTTAAAATATATACGCCAGCATGCAGCAAATAACGACTAACCAAACACAGTGTTCATTTCGGAATATATAAAATTAGATTTCATTTTAATAAAAATGAATACTACTTCCCAAAAATAAAAATTCCAACATATTATAACATGTGTTCTTATGTATATTTTTTTTCTCAAATACTCAAATGAATTAATTTAATATTTACTTCTAATTTTATTATGTTCTCCGCAATTTTCTATATTCAACAAAGAATTATATGCAAAATTTTCACAAACAAACTGTTACAATTAAGCTAATAAGTTTTTAAATGACCTTTTCACAACAGACTGTTACAATTAAGCTAATAAGTTTTTATTAACCGTATGTTAAATATTTTTTTGATAGAAATAAGTTTATTTACACATTTATTTTATTCCTATTTAAAAAAAAAATCTAAAATCAAATATGAGTTACTCCCTCTGTCCCATTTTAACTGGTGTTTGACTTTCTAGCACTTCTATTGAGATGTAAAAAAATAATATCTACACTTAATAAAATAATTCAAATCTTATATCAAATATAAGTTTAGGTTCTAAACTTTTATTTGATATAAATTTTATAAAAAATTATTATGTTTATATGTGATTTTTTTAACATCTTAAAATACGTGTAAAAAAATCAAAAGCAAATATGAGTTACTCCCTCTGTCCCATTTTAACTGGTGTTTGACTTTCTAGCACTTCTATTGAGATGTAAAAAAATAATATCTACACTTAATAAAATAATTCAAATCTTATATCAAATATAAGTTTAGGTTCTAAACTTTTATTTGATATAAATTTTATAAAAAATTATTATGTTTATATGTGATTTTTTTAACATCTTAAAATACGTGTAAAAAATCAAAAGCTGTTAAAATGGGACGGAGAGAGTACTATGTAAATAAGTTTTGAAATTTACAAATAGCGAGGGACAGCCTGTCACAAAGAGACAACTTGCATATGCGTTGTCTTAAACACAACCTTCGATTACGGCACGATGATCTATAAACACATCGTGCCCGTTAAAACATAAATACTGTCTGAAATATAATCTTCTTCAAATGCAATAGCATTACAGATCTCAGTTGTATTTAAGAGAGCAGCTGCCTTCTCCTTAATTGAAAGCTAAGCCGCCTGACAAACGACTGTAAGTTCAACCACACTCTCCTTTTACATTAATACAGATTTAGACATGGTTAGTTGAATTCAATACCCTATTTGTTTGCTATCACTTTGTCACACGATTAGCTTTACATTTATGTCAGTTTTGCTGCAATGGAACTTAATGTTTACGACCCGCTGGAAACTCTTGACACAACAAGTTATGATTGGAACTGTAGAGTACGTGTTCAGTCCTTCTGGAAAGGGATGAACAGAGGAACACAGGCATTTTGGGGGATAAATATGATACTAATTGATGACTCGGTATTCTAACTGCATCAGGCTTTATTTGTTTTGTTACCCATTGTGTTCATCATATTTTTGGAGCAACATCTAATTAACGTTAATTATGTGTCTAATAGAACAACAGAATGCATGCTTTTGCTAATTCAAAGCATTGCGATGATCGTTTCAAAACACTAAAGGAGGGAGACATTTACATTATCAAGAATTTGAAAGTGAAAGACTATGTAGGAGATGAGACATATCGTCCAGTAAGGACCGGGAAACATGTTTATTTCACCAGTTACACTGAATTTAACAAAGCTGAAACACAAGGAATGCAGATTGAAAAGTATGTTTTTGATCTCTTCCACATGACTGCAGTAGAGAAATTGGCTGCTGACAATCGATTCTTGATTGGTAACTTCTGTAACAATTAGATAGTGATATGTTTAGTTTTTAGATTTTAACAATAAATTTTATGTCAGATATGGTAGGAAAGGTGGAGAATGTTGAAGAATTGATAAAATCCAACAAAAACAATGAAGAGAAGTCAAGATTCAAATTTGACATATCTGATGGAAGGTTGTTTACTTAAAAGTAACTGAGTTATTTGAAGTCTTAGTTATCCGGCATTTTCGTAATTATTTTGTTTTTGTATTAACAGTAATGTTGTCAAAGTGACACTGTTTGAATTGTTCGGAGAGCACATTCAGAACGAACTCAGCAAACATGATAAGAATGATACTTTCATTATCATAGCATGCGCAAAAGTTGGTCGGTATGAAGGTGATTGGATTTAAGTTCGTTGCTTACATCTATCTATGATTTTGTAATATATCATATAACACATACCAAATTGCAGGAGTGCCATATCTGTCAAATTACCAGTCAACAAGAATCTATATAAATCCAGATCACTACAGTGTCAAAGAGCTGAGAAAAAGGTTACTTACATTTACATTCAACATTATACTACTCAATTTTCATCAGCTGAACAATAGGATTTTCTTTAGTTGGGTAAACAAGAGCCGAGTTCAAGTTCCAGAAAAAAAAATTGAAGCTACACCTGAACCAACTCCACCACCAACTATAAAAATTCTTACGGTTAAGGAGATCAGGAACATCAAGTCTGAATTGAAACAGGTTATTGCTTTCCGTTCTTCAAGTTACATTGGTTGTAAGAAAAAATTACAATTATTTCGTCTTATGACTTTTTATGTATACAGGATTCAGCTTACTGTCAAGTTATAGCAAAAAGGTTTACAGACCAAAAGAGTTGGTATTTTAGAAAATGTACAGGTTGCAATCTGGAACTTGAGAATGAAGGTGGAAAGTTTGTCTGCTCACAGAAAAACGGATGTGGTAGAACAATCCCATATCCGGATAAAAGGTCCTATCTTAAATTTTTTAAGAGATTCTGCCGGTTTCATATCCAAAATTAATCTTCATAATATTTGTTTTACAGGTTCAGACTATGCATATTTTGTTCAGACCAAACAGGGGCATTGCCGATTGTGTTTCCAGATTGTGAAATCCAACGCATCATCGACAAAACTGTCATTGATCTGCAAGCAGATTGTGCTGATGTAAATTTAATTGATCAACTTACTACATTTTTGGGATGTGTTAATCAATTTGATATTTTCATGTTTTCTGTACAGGAAAAAGATGAAGATAAATTTCCTCAAATCCTAAATACTATGTTAAAACAGAAGTACACAATCAATCTTCTGATTACCGATGAAAACATCACAAAGGGATCAACAGTTTATGATGCTAAAGAAATCATTCAGGAAGTGGAAAAAGTGGAAACGCATGATCCTCTTAAAGTCCCAGATGCGGAAATGAAAGCGGCTGAAATGGACGAAATCTCTGTGTTACATGTAAACTTCTGAACTATTAGCTTTCATTTAAATAGTTTACTTTTACTAATACATTTTTATGACACTTTAGGATACATCACCGGAAGGCCGAGCCACTGAGACACCGAACACAGGGAAATCTACAAACATGAAGACCAGAGCACGCAAAGAAATGGATCCACTGGAGTTCAATGCAGAAAGCTTAATGGAGATAAAACCTGTGAAGAACATTAAATTGGAGAAAGTATGTAATGAACTATATTATGTTCATTATCAAGTTCAAATCTAATGAATAAAGACGTTGACTTATTTTTTTTTATTTATGCAGCCATGACACCAGAATAGGATTGGACAATCTTTTGCCATATCTCCCACCGTAGTTGCATATTACCAGTTGGAGATATAACTTTATGTTCTATCAGCCTAATGCTTTCCGTACTTTTGTTTGTTGGGATATTTATCACATCTTGAAACATTTATTATGCTCAGTAAAATTCTGTCAAATCCTGAATTTAATCCTAAGGATATTTGCAGCTATTGGTCACTTGATTTACAGACATTGTTGTAATCATTATTTATTATACCATGCAAGTCTCATTTATTTAATGCATATTACAGAAGTTAGATGTGTTGTGCAAATTTACACTACAAAAAATTTCACTAGCATATATACACCATCAGCACATTACTAAAACAAAGAAGACATAACAAAGCGTAGAGAAGATGTCTGCTACTAAATATGATAACATTCAAGATCTCCAAATTGGAAGCTACGACTACAAAATCAGAGTAAGGGTTATACGATTATGGCGTGGAGCTACTAGGACTGGAGAACAATTCAAAAACTTTAATGTCATTCTGCTGGATAACAAGGTCAGGGTTGAGTTGTTATAGTTTAAAAGTTATCACTTTGTATATTTAACAAGTTTTCATCTTGAAGTCTTAAATTCATTGGCTGTTATAATTTTGTGCAGAGTCAGAGAATGCATGCTTGGATTCCTACTTCACGCAACGATGAAATGGCAAGAGTGATGCACATAGGGAAAATCTACAAGATCAGAAACTTCACTGTACAGTTCCACAAACCAACTGACAAGTTCAGATGTCTACGTAATGACAAACAAATTGTTTTCACAAAAGACACCACTGTACAAGATATGGCTGAGAATGAAGTTGTGATTCCTCTCGACTACTTTGACTTCTATGAACACAGCCAGCTTAAAGAACTATCAGAGCAAACTACCTACTTAACTGGTAAATGAATACTAAATTATATATGTAATTTTTAAAAATATAAAAAAAGGTTTCATGTGCGCTTTTTTCAGATGTTGTAGGTATTATCAAGAGACACGAGGATTTTAGAGATCTGGAAAACAAACATGGTCAAAAACAAAAGCAATCAAAACTGGTGATCACGGACGGAAGGTTTGGCTCTTCACATATTAGTTTAGACACAGAGCTATGTTATGCCTCTTGCATATAAAGCATACCTGTTTTTTTATCTCCAGATCTAACGTCAATATCACTTTCTGGGATTCATTTGGAATTAAGTTTGAAACAGATATGAAACAAGTTGTTCAGAAGCCTGTCATTATTATCATATCATGCTGCCGAGTGGGAAAGTGGGATGGTATAATACTTCTGTTTTCATCAGCAACTTTTTAATTTATGTAATACATGACAATTTAAATGAAATAATTTAGGGGAGATCGATATTTCTAATGTTCCTGCAACAAGAATATACCTCAACTACAAACACCATGTCGTTGATCAACTGAGGAAAATTTCAGTTCTCTGTTCACTTATATTAATTCTAACTATCATCTCAACTACAGTCAGCATATTCTATATTCCTTACGTATTTGCTTAGCTGTAATGTTGCAAGAACAGGTTAGCCAATCCAGATTTTGTCAAACAAGCTTTGGCCGAAAAGAAAAAAATGGAGATATTACTAATGAAAATCGAAGATATCAAAAAGCTGGGAAAAGAATACATTGATGTCAGGCAATAACATTTATTCTACAATACGAGACTACTGCTTTTTAATTAGTTTTGCTAATATTTTGTCGCCGTCCCAGAACAAGGTGTTAACACATATCAGGATTACGTCTGTGGAACACACAACAAATTGGTGTTATACTGCTTGCAGTGGATGCTGGAAAGAAATCAAATTGGAAAATTCAATCCCCGTTTGTGAACCATGCAATAGGTTCGTCCCATACCCAGAGATCAGGTAATTAATCCATGTAATGCATTAGTTATATTTTATATTAATCAGTACTTTAAATATCAGGCTTACAAAAAATTACACACTAAAATGGATTTCAGATATCGCATTTCTGTCAAGGCAGAAGATGCCACTGGTGAGGTACAAGTAATCCTCGGAGATAGAGAAGTTAGGACACTCATCCTTAAGAGAGCTAGACAACTGCTGGAGGAGGTACACCTTACTTTCGGTTGTAAATGAAAAGTTAGTTCTACGTAATAATTTTACATTTGCCATTGGAAATCTTATTTCCTATAACATACAGCATGCTGGAAGCGGGGATATGCCGCAGTGCTTGAAGACTCTAGCTGGAAAGGACTATAGTGTTGTACTAAACATTAAAGAAATGAACATATCCAAGTCCTTTCATGTTTACTGGGCAAGCAACATATGCAATGGATTCATCCGCTGGGGAGAAAAGAATAGAACTGACACAACATCCACACAGGTTAGATCTTATGGCACATACATACTAACATTTTCATTGCTTGGAGTTGCTATCTTTCTAACTTCAATTTTTTTTTTTCAGAATCAGCCTACCACCTCCACAAACACTGGACAGACTACCACCTCCACATACACTGGACAGGGTATTTCTGATCTCGACCTCGCATCCACCTAGCACTAAAACCAGATGCAGCATATCGAATTTTGTGTTTTTGTTTATAGCCAGATCAAATGTAACTAAGTTGTAATGATTTGGCTATCTGCTACCTTATGTAATTCGGCTTGTGTAGAACAAAATGATGCCAGGCATCAACAGGCATTCAGAACTAATTAAGTATTTAATCAAATCCCAGCTTTGCATTTCTACTTTCATGAACCATGGCAAATAGATTCAATTACTACTTCCATATGTATCACTAACTACTTATATATGTAACCAGCCATTGTGCTGCGGTTTTCAAACTTTTGTAAAACAGTACTGGCAGAGACAAAGTGAAAGCAAAAGCTTGACCTTTGCAGAGCACTATGGCATGCAAACAACATATACTTTCAACTACGAATCCAATGTCTACATACCAGAAGCAAAAGCACACTTTGTGGACAAAAACATACAGTCCATATATGGTGAAAGCAAAATAATAGAGCACCAAGCAGAGGAGTACTCATTTAAAGTGCGAAGATTCCTTATGATAATAGCTAACATCCAAGGAAGAAACAGTCCTCACCATTAAAGCATTCAAAGAAATATCAGTTTAAATACCAGTCTGCTTCAAAGCAAATATTCACAATAACATGGACAACTTCCCATATCAAATGATAGCAAACCTACGCCCTCACACTACAACTGCATGGAGGATTAAGGTCCGAGTATCAAGAATGTGGCGAACTTTAAATCGGCATGGAGAAACAGTGGCATTGAACTTGATTCTCA
Organism: Daucus carota subsp. sativus; assembly: GCF_001625215.2. NCBI lineage: Eukaryota > Viridiplantae > Streptophyta > Magnoliopsida > Apiales > Apiaceae > Daucus > Daucus carota. Next base: position 10,512,164 of record NC_030385.2, on the reverse strand, counting down.
TTGATGAATTGGTAAGTACACATCTATCAACATAGAAATTATACATCCTCATAGCTTAGAACATTACTAAATTGACTGTCACGCTTACAGGGAGGCCGCATTCATGCATCGATTCCACCACAAAACATCGATCAACTAGAGATTCATCTTAATGAAGGAGGAACCTACAACGTGCATAATTTCGTTGTTCGGCCATATTCAGCAATGCAAACTGAAAGATGCTTTCAAAATGATATATATATACAAATGTATCATATGACTGAAGTTTTCGTTACTGGAGGGGTAGATTACATCCCGGCTCATATATTTCAATTCACTGATTTGTCAGCTATAATCAATGCTGCATTGCAAAATATATTCCTCATTGGTGAGCTCTATTTCTCAAGTGCACGCATTTACCACAACTGAAGCACTTTCTAACTGTATGCTCTCTTATACAGATGTTGTTGGTATACTGCGACAATTCCAACCAATAAGGAACTTCAAGAACAAATATAATCAAGAACAATCCTGCATTCGATTTACGATCAATGACATGCAGTTTGTGCTTGGAATCTTCATCTCTAATTTTATACAAAGACTACATGTACAACAATTTAATTTCTTTTTCCATCTTTATACAGTTGTTCAGCAGAGGTTACATTCTACAACGAACTGGCTCATTCTTTTCATCAAGCAATCCAGCAAGCTGACGAGCATCCCATAATTGTTATCATTTCAAGCTGTCAATCCAAATTCATTCAAGGTACTTCTCAAAATAGAAAATTATCCTTTTCTAATGTCTTCGTAAAACATTGTTAAATTTGTGTTTTAGGTGAGCCAAAGTTGAGCAACTTGCAAGCAACAAGATATTTCCTAAATCATAATCATGAGGCAGTGGAGGATTTGAGGAATGCATTAAGGTTGGCAAATTGGCGTCTCGACTAGGCTTCTTCAGTATCTTTCAGCAAGAAGATGAAATCCCTGTTATTTCATCATTTTATTTCTGTAATGAATTCTACTGTGTGTAATAACTTACGGGAACTTGCTACCACTCTGTAATATTCTATGGTAACTCGGTACTTTGGCTCTCTTTGCATTCGGTCGCCTCGGCATGTTCTGCAACATAAACTCCACCGTGTAATCTAAAGTAATATATGTATCCTAACGTGCAGCTTCGCGTAGCTGCTTTCATGAAACATGGCATAAATAGTATCAGATTGTTTCTTTGTTAAATTGAAAAGCCCAGCAACGCGGGCAAAAAATCTAGTCTGTTATTCTTTCTGGCCCGTCAGCTATAAAACGAACTCCCTCACTTATCCACCCTTGGGCATCTGACAATGTGAATGCAGGAGCCATATCACCCTGTCCGCATTTCTGTCATTCATTTTAAAATTGTGTCCAGAACTTCTTCTAAAATTTTTAGATGAGTGTTGAACATCAATTGCACAAACTGCAGTGGTGATGTTGACGAGTATAAATTGTGTTCAGAACTTCTTCTAAAATTTTTAGATAGACTGATTAGTTAACATAATATCTTTTTTAATCGTATGACTGGGAGAGTATTAAAGAGTATAAAATCGAGTTAACATCTTAAGTTCCCTTTTGTAAACTTGGGTATGTGCTAATTTCCCTTATATGCAGTGTATCTTAAGTATTCTTAACATGACCTTACAAGTATTTTAATTAGTTTTGTGAGCTAAGGTGCTTTTAAGTTAGATGCTCCATCAGACAGTCAAATTCAGGAACACAATATTTCGGTTCGATTTTAACCTCTAAGGCTATCTCCAAGAGCCTCCTACTTAGCTCCTAGAATATATGACTCGAATAGTATAATATTTTTAAGAATGTCTTTGGTTTATAGTTTATTAATATATGAACTCAAAAAAGAGGGAAAAGTGATGGATGAGTAGAGAATGGATTTCTTATTTAAAAAAAAGTTAATTGCCATATGGAAGCTCCTAAAAAATAAGAGAGAATAAGTTCTAAACTTTATAAAGAACCTTCGAGAGTCTCTTGGAACACTATTTGAGCCAAGATTCTTTATTTTTCTATCTAAGAGCTCAAGTAAAGAGGTTATTGGAGATGCTCTAAGTCATGGAAAAAATGTCACCCGATGAGTGTTTCTCTAGGAGGGAACAGCTTACAGAGTCCAAAGATGAAATAATCTTATATTGCTTTAGTAATTTAGGGTAACTGAAGTTGGTAATCAGAATGGCGATGGTTAAGGCTCTAGAGACCAAGGTCGTTAACTAATAGAGTGACATTTGCAGTTCTACTTGTTAGACATACATGTATTCTAATAATAAACGGACCTTCTTTGATATTATCTTTGATCATGGCAAGGTGTCCATCAGATTCAAAAGCTTAGCAGTTCTTTTGTTAGGTAGTAACACATGACCATAGAAACACCTACTTCTGAGGTGAAAGTTATTACTCCCTCTGTCCCATTTTAACTGATGTTTGACTTTTTAACACGTATATTGAGGTGTAAAAAAATAATACTTACACTCAATAAAAATATTTAATTTTTATATCAAATTAAAGTTTGGATTCTAAACTTTTATTTGATATAAATTTTATAAAGATTAATTATGTCTACATGTGATTTTTTTAACACCTTAAAATACGTGTAAAAAAGTCAAAAGCAGTTAAAATGGGACGGAGGGAGTAATTATAAAGGCATCTAACATCAACCTTCATAACTAAACGACACAATAAGTAATAGTAAGTAGTAATACTGCACAATGAGTATATGTTGCTGTTAGGAGTCTCATTACACTAATCATGACTTTTACGGACTTGAAATGTATAGATCAGTTCAGTAAGAAGTTCCAGGTTTAAAATAAAACTATGAGTTTACGCATATTTGAACATTTCTTTTGCCTCTGATTATGACACGCATAAGGCAGATAAGTCCACACCTCTGTTACCACATATCCCAGAGTTTGACAAAAATTGCAAAAAAAATTGCAGATTATTTTCGTAATCTGCAATATTCTAGTAATCTGCAGATAAGTGATGGATGAGTAGAAGAGAATGAAATTTTTATTACAAAAATTGCAATTTTCTAGTAATTAAGTGCAGTTTGCAGATTAATTTTTGGTACTTTATTTACAACACTAATCATTCCCAGTTTTTAGGTTTTTAAGTGGAAACCTTTGGTTGGATTTATAAATGTAAGCCATTTTTACAAGTATCTACTGCGAATCTGCTCAAAATGCTGCTATGAACATTCAAGTTTCAACTGTACAAGTTATCAATTATAATTTGTATCTCCATATGACCTATTATGGGTTTTACACCTGTGGAAGTTCATTTGCTTTACGCGAAACAAAACGTTAGCTGCTGATTAATGAATACATTCATTGGATTTAAGCACCTTCACTCATTTATCCTTAACATCATAACAACTTTGTGGATGAATTATGTCATGCTAGGTTCTGTATATACCTTCAATGGTCATATAATTAGTCCATTGATGTCATTGAAGCTTTCAATAATTGTGAATCTTTCTGTCAGTAACATTACCAAATTCACCAATTGAGCAGGTAGCTAACGTATAAGCCTCTCACTCATTGCTTTGCTTATACGTAAACTGCACCTTCAATTGCAGAAGGGCGATGATTCAGAAAATCCTGACAGCTATTCAAAGGTAAATTTGAGATATTGTTTCATCATCAGTGTTCTGAATTACTAATTGTGTCAATTGTCATCCATGGCAAGCAACTTTACGCCCATGGTTTTATGAACTTTTCTTGTGACCATTTTGTCATCCATTATATCGCAGTAAAGTTATACTCAGTCTTTCATTTATATAGATCAATCCTTCTTGGTCAGAGGATACTTAGGCCAGAGACGTAACTGTGGAGACTAAGTTATATTCGCTTAACATTGCATGATACTCTACCTAAACTTAGTAACTGTTATGACATGCGTTTTTGCTAGTGTACAACTGTGAATGCATCTGCTGATATATATTTTTTTTTTTGCCCTTTTTGAAAATTTGATATCTGTTACATGTCAATTATTTCAGCCTTACATTCACCTCTTCTCACGAATAAGCAACGGCCAGACTGAAATAATTACTCAGAAGAGTGAAATCAACATAGTAACTTTAACGTATTCTCTAGTACTCTTCATTAACTTGTACTGTCCATATCGTTTAACTAGCTGTTGATAGCTTGTGTAGTTTCATGTTGCGTAGGTGTTGATATCTGATATGCTATTGTTTTGCTGAAGTATATTGCAGTACATGTTTTACCACGTGTTTGGAATAAAGTGTTCTTGAAAGCCTTGAAAGCTAATATTAACATGCGACTTTGAGTGAGGTGACAAGTGATTCGAGAGAATAAATAAAGATGATGTATTCACATCTTTTTACTGATCGACAATAAAATTTTAGCGTAGTGCTCATCGTTCACCTTTTGAATTAGTTTGTTTCAGATTCTCCCACCCCCTCTCTCTGCAGTTTCAGGTAAAACCACTACTCCAGAATCATTACCTCTTGTTTAGTTGTTTCCCATCAGACCTCTTGTTTTCTAAAAAAGAGGTTGATGGTTCGAGTCTCTCTCTTTTCAAAACACAAGATTATTCTTAGAGTGTGACCATTAAAAAAAACAAGTTTAATTAGGTTGGAAAATCTTGTGTCTAAGTCTATTAGAACTCGCGATCCCTGTGGAAATATAACTGTGATGCCATACCAATTGACCAACTCCTGCAAACCTTTGAGTTCAACGCATACTTAAATCGATCATACTTAAATCGATCATATTATATCTTACACATCCCTATCCCCCGCCTTGAGAGGAAAAACTCCAAGTATGTACCAATTTAAAGAACATTATATCGGTGACTTTTAGCCATTGTTCTTGTAGTTTCCAGAGGAGTTTCTTATTGTCTTAAAACAAGGGTTATGTCAGCTTGGATGTGGAATAAAGTATGGGAAAGAAATTACACTTCAGTGTTCTGCAGTGAAGCAAGCTTTGTTAATTACCAAGTCATGTTTAATATAACTAGTTGATTATTATACAACTCCAAGTAGAAGTAAACAATTTACAGGAGACATGACCTGAAATTAGGGCTGAGCAAACGGTCGGTTCGGTCGAAAACCGAACCGAACCGAACTAACCGAAAACCGAACTTTCATATTTTTCGAAACCGAACCGGACCGTACTTCCCTTTCAAACCGAACCGAACCGAACCGAAATTACTTCGGTTTTTTCGGTTCGGTTCGGTTAGAACCGAACTTCAATATATATATATAAAGGAGGATGCGGACGTCTCTACAATCGCTCGATTCATTCTTCTGATTTTTCTTAAATTTCGGAGAGAAAATATAGTTATAATTCAAAAAATAAGGTTCAAAAATTCTAAAGATGATACAATTCTTTTCTCATTGAATTCCAAATAATTCTAAAGATGATACAATAGTATTTCTTATTGAATTCTAAAGATGATACAATTCTTTTTATATTTAGTAATCCTAAAAAAATAGGATTATATTTATTTAAACTAATAATAATAGATAAAATACAATTTATAGTTACTATTTGTTAAGTAATATATACAATTCTTATTTTCGATACAATATATTGATAATGTAGTTGAATTTTATAAAATAACAATTATAGAACAAATATAATTAAAAAATACAATTTTTATTTTCAAAAGTTATTAAATTTTTCTTTCAAAAAAAATTGTTAAATTTATAATCTTATTTTATTAATTTTTTTCAAATAATATATTTAAAAAAAATAAAAATCGGCATCTTCCAGAATCTCACATTGTCTAAATAGGTTCGTAGCGCTAAACTCACGTCGTTCCATAATGATCAACAAGAAAATAACATAAAACAACGTCTTCGCAACCTCATTCAAATAGTATGCATGGACTTACGACCAATTTCGACAATAGTTCGATTCAGTATTATAATTTTCTTGAATTTCGAATAGAAAATAAAATTATAATCCAAAAAATCAAATTCAAGGATCTTCTTATTTAGAAATTCTAAAAGAAATAGGATTTTATTCATCTAAACTAACAATCATAGATAAAATATAATTTATATTTAAAATTTATAAGGTAATACGTACAATTTTTGTTTTCGATTAGTCTTATAATTTTCTTAAATTTCGAGTAGAAAATTAAGGATTATAAAGATAATAATCATTTATTCAAAAAAAAGATAATAATCATTAAAAAAAACTAATAGCACAAAAATTAGAATAATAAAAGAATAATATTTTTTAACTAATAAATAGGAATCATTAAATAAAAATAATAATAAATAAATAGGATATATAAAATAAGAATCATATATTGATTTTATGATAATCAAAATGATACTTGATTAGTATTATGTTTGATGGGCACGGGAGGCGGCCCAAACTAATTTTTATCTAAATAGTAATAATTTTTCTATTAGTATTGTGTTTGACGGGCACGGGAGGCGGCCCAAACTAATTTTTATCTAAATTATAATAATTTTTCTATTAGTATTATGTTTGACGGGAAGTGGCGAAAATAAATTTTTTATCTATGTTATAATATATTTTTTTGTTAAAACAGGACCACGGTTCAAAATAATTTTTATCCAATTATAATCTTTTTCATATATTATTCTATTTCATAATTTATGAATAGATATTACACGCCGCCGCGAAGTAATCACACCTTATAACAAACGGTTTTTATGAAGCAAACAAAGTTTTACGATAATACACCTTAATATATCATACATCCAAGGATTCTTGATAGTTTGATAGAATATTAAATGAAAGCCACTTAAGCAAATTTTTATACTAATTATAATATTTTTAATTAGTGCTATGTTTAACGGGGAGATGACTCAAAAGAATTTGTATGCTATTATAACATTAGTTCATATCAGAATTTAAAAAAAAGATCATGACACCGCCGCGAAGCGCGGCTTTTTTCACTAGTTTTATATAAAAGAAAAACATTAGTTTGTTGTGCTTGTTTCTGGTCCCTCAACTTCATCTTTCTTTCTATTCCAGCTGACTATACTTTTTGTTTAGAAAGGACGGAATGTGAAGCGAAGCAGGTTCATGTAGTTTGCGTAGCTTCCCCAACTCAAAGCCATATCAATGCTGAAGATGGCAAAGCTCCTTTACAGCAAAGCCATTTTCATTACATTTGTTAATACAGAGTTCAACCACAGACGCTTCCTTAAACAAGGATTACTAAACTCTCTGGATAGTCTCCCCGGTTTCATATTCGAAACAATCCTGATGGCCTCCCTCCTTCAGACCCACTAAATTATATATAAATATAATTTATATATTTTTATATAAAACTTCGGTTATTTCGGTTAAACCGAAGTTTTGTTTTTTAAAAACCGGACCGAACTGAACTTTTAGTTCGGTTATAACCGAAAACCGAAGTAACCGGAGTTTTAAAAAATTTCAAACCGAACCGAACCAAAATTGTACGGTTCGGTTCGGTTAGTTCGGTTTGGTTCGGTTTTGCTCACCTCTACCTGAAATTCTTGGAAGCTGGTTGGAAATATATAACGGAAATGTCTAGCCTCTGAGTGATATCATAAACATATTGACTATTCCTATGTGAAAATGAAGGTATGGACCATTGAGTATCTGAATAAAAATTACTAGCTAGGATTAGGATGTGGTATCTGAGTTGATCATTATTTTAACAAGTCTTTGTTATATAATATAAACTGGAAAGACTTCTTGAGTATAAAACAGGAAGATTTTACTATGAATGTCTTTCTTCTGCACCAATCATATACTTCAGTTATCAGGTTATTTACCAATACCATTTGTTGCGGGATTTTTTACTTAAACACGCTCACACACCTATTTTATTTTGGTTACGCAACTCGCAGGTTAGTAAACATGACCAGACCTTTATAAAGACATCAGAGCAGGCTGTACATGCTATCTCACTCCACAAAAATGGCTGGTCCATCTCATCTAAAATCTCCCTACTCATTTTATGTTTTCTCTTTGAAATTTCCATCTTCTAGTTCGTCTACTTCTTCTATTGCTTTGAGATCCATCAAACTCAAAAGCCTTGTTCACTCATTCATCTCGTCACACTTGAGGCGTATCAATCGTGCTGCCACCAAAGCCAAATCCATACTCATTGAGCTTATGAAAGAAATCCAACTCACAGTACTCTTTAAAGAATCCTCAAAGAGCCAAAACAACAAAAACAAGCTTTCTTTCAGTTCTTTCAGAAGACAGAACAGCTGGTGCACATCTTCTCACGTGTTACCGGTACCCTCAATCACTAGTCAATTGTATCATGATGCTACATGGAATTCTATAATATCGCCAGGGTGCAAGGAGATAGAAGCATCACAGCTATCCGGGTACCTCCAATGGCTTGAGCACAAGGTTGAGGATGAGTCGAAAGTCGAAGATATGAATGAGATAGATAAGCTTGCTGATAAGTTCATTGCAAACTGCCATGAGAAGTTCCTGCTGGAGAAACAAGAATCATATAGGATGTTCCAAGAAATGATGGCCAGAAGCTTGTGACTCTCTTCTGCATCCACAAAATTATAAATCTTTGACCATGGTGAAGTACCTCTGTCTGCAATTAAAGATCATAAATAAATAGAACACAGGTGGTAGTATATAGTAGATGTTATTCTCACATAGTGTTGTTGTAATGTTCTCAAGACAAGATCAATTCCTCTTGTGCATGTAAATACAAGTTCTCTGTGTCATGTTACAACATTTAACAAAATATGAAATGTGATCATGGTAGTTACATGAAGGGTACTTGGGCATCTCATTTTACTTCTTTAAATTTCTGGCTACTGAGATTGCTATGCACATGGTCACTGTGTCACTGACTACTACTTCTCGGGTTTTGACTATGTCTTGATAGATCTCTGATTTATGATCTGGGATAACATGACATTTAAAAATTCCAAGCCAATCGTAGTTTTCTGCTCTAATTATTAAAATATTATATCTTTTAAATTTGGTGAGATATCAAGAAGGAATGTACGCGAGTGATGCATATACGCAAGTCTAATTTATAACTTGCGGTCCCTGTGGATATATAGTTGTGATGCCATACCAATTGACAAACTCCTGTAAACCTTTAAGGCATATTTGAATTGATCATATTATATCTTACACATCCCTATCCCCCGCCTTGAGAGGAAAAACTCCAAGTATGTACCAATGTAAAGAACATTATATCGGTGACTTTTAGCCATTGTTCTTGTAGTTTCCAGAGGACTTTCTTATTGTCTTAAAACAAGGGTTATGTCAGCTTGGATGTGGAATAAAGTATGACAAAGAACTTACACTTCAGTGTTCTGCAGTGAAGCAAACTTTGTTAAACACCAAGTCATGTTTAATATAACTAGTTGATTATTACACAACTCCAAGTAGAAGTAAACAATTTACAGGAGACATGACCTGAAATTCTTGGAAGCTGGTTGGCAATATACAATGGAAATGTCTAGCCTCTGAGTTATATCATAAACATATTGACTATTCCTATGTGAAAATGAAGGTAAGGACCATTTGAGTATCTGAATAAAAATTACTAGCTAGGATTAGGATGTGGTATCTGAGTTAATCATTATTTTAACAAGTCTTTGTTATATATATAAACTGGAAAGACTTCTTGAGTATAAAACAGGAAGATATTACTATGAATGTCTTTCTTCTGCACCAATCATATACTTCAGTTATAAGGTTATTTACCAATACCATTTGTTGCGGGATTTTTTACTTAAACACGCTCACGCACCTATCTTATTTTGGTTACGCAACTCGCAGGTTGGTAAACATGACCAGACCTTTATAAAGACATCAGAGCAGGCTGTACATGCTATCTCACTCCACAAAAATGGCTGGTCCATCTCATCTAAAATCTCCCTACTCATTTTATGTTTTCTCTTTGAAATTTCCATCTTCTACTTCCCCTGTTGCCTTGAGATCCATCAAACTCAAAAGTCTTGTTCACTCATTCATCTCGTCGCACTTGAGGCGTATCAATCGTGCTGCCAGCAGAGCCAAATCTATACTTATTGAGCTTACTAAAGAAATCCAACTCACAGTACTCTTTAAAGAACCCTCAAAGAGCCAAAACAGCAAGAACAAGCTTTCTTTCAGTTCTTTCAGACGACAGAACAGCTGGTGCACATCTTCTCACGTGTTGCCGGTACCCTCAATCACTAGCCAATTGTATCATGATGCTACATGGAATTCTATAATATCGCCAGGGTGCAAGGAGATAGAAGCATCACAGCTATCCGGGTACCTCCAATGGCTTGAGCACAAGGTCGAGGATGACTCGAAAGTCGAAGATATGAATGAGATAGATAAGCTTGCTGATAAGTTCATTGCAAACTGCCATGAGAAGTTCCTGCTGGAGAAACAAGAATCATATAGGATGTTCCAAGAAATGATGGCCAGAAGCTTGTGACTCTCTTCTGCATCCACAAAATTATAAATCTTTGACCATGGTGAAGTACCTCTGTCTGCAATTAAAGATCATAAATAAATAGAACACAGGTGGTAGTATATAGTAGATGTTATTCTCACATAGTGTTGTTGTAATGTTCTCAAGACAAGATCAATTCCTCTTGTGCATGTAAATACAAGTTCTCTGTGTCATGTTACAACATTTAACAAAATATGAAATGTGATCATGGTAGTTTCATGAAGGGTACTTGGGCATCTCATTTTACTTCTTTATATTTCTGGCTACTGAGATTGCTATGCACATGGTCACTGTGTCACTGACTACTACTTCTCGGGTTTTGACTATGTCTTGATAGATCTCTGATTTATATGATCAAATATTTAAAAATTTCAACCCAATCATTGTTTTTTACTCAAATTATTAAGATATTATATCTTAAAAATTTAGTGGAATATAAAAAGGAATGTACTCATATATGAAGGACACCTTATCCAACACATAGCTTCCTGACTATTGGATGAATATCCAGTGACCATAAAACAGTGTGTTTCATATTTATTACATCGAGTTAATAGGCTAAAAATATCACTTAACTAACTCAAAATTTGCAGTTGAGTTATTGAAGTAAAAAAACTTTCACTCGATCAACTGAACTAATATGATTTTAGCTAGATCCGATCCAAACCCGATCCGTTTGCAAGCCTATATATGACTAGTAGTTGCATAACAACCAGTATTATCAGTTAGTAGATTGCTTCACTATTCGTTGATGAATTTGGACAGTAGCTTATAAAATTTTATTTCACATCTATTTATAACTTAAATATAGTCGTTGATTTTAGCTTCGCATGTGTTATTGTCATAACTTAAAATAGTTACAGCGTGTCACCTAATTATATATCATTATAAGATAATAATTATATCAGTAGATTAACTTATTTTATCAATTGCTAATTTATAAAGAGAAAATTAAATTATAGGTCCCTGAACTACTGACGTTTTATTGTCCAGGTTTCTGAACTAAAGATTCTGTTTTTAGGACACTTAACATTTCCGTTTTCTGATGAAATAATTAATTCTAACGTCCCTCAACTATAGGCTGTTTATTATCTGGATCCCTATCCTATTTTTTGTAATAATACGATCCTTAAACTTTCAAACTTTTTCGATTCGGATTCTTCCGTTAAAAGTCAACTAACATCCATTAGTCAATGCTTACATGGCAAACACAAAAAAATGAAATTAAAATAATAATAGCTGACTCATCACAACAGATATTTGTTTTCCTCAAATATGAACAGGCTAGGGCCAGGGATTTAAATTGAATCTGAGAATTCATATGTAATCAAAGTATTGATGAATTTGTGAAGTTAAGTTGTGTTGGAAAAAAGGGAAGGTCAAGGAAGGGAGAAACGGTGAGGGTTAAAGAAGGAAAGGAGAAATAGGAAGGGTGCGTGCGATTGAAATGAGGGAGGCGAGGGAGCCACCGTCGACTGCGACGACGGGGTTCTCGCGGAGGAAGAAAGTGCCGAAGGAGGGGGGAATACAGCAGGCGAGGGAGATGAGTTGTCTGTTGTGATTGTGGTGAGGTTGCTGTGGGTAATGGTGTCGAGGGACGGAAAAACCGCCGATCATGGCGAAGGAGGGAGGGAGGGAGAGAGAGAGACCGTTGGAAGACTTTCTGGTTGGCAGCGGTGGTGAAGAATGAAGGAGGAGGGAGAGAGAGAGGAGAAATGGGGAAGAAGTGTGAGTTGGAGGGGATGAGGCTGCTTACAGGGAATAAATCTATTTTTGATTTATTTTTAAGTTCGCCACATCAGCAAAACTTAACGTAACGGACGTTCATAAAAATTTAACGGAAGGACTTTGATAAGAAAAATTTAAAAGTTCAATTACTTTTCTCTTTTTATTTATAGATCAGGGACCTAGAAAAAAAGTGACAATAATTCAGGGACGTTAAAATTAATTTGCCCTTTTCTGATCTAAGTCCTTCCGTCAAAAAGATTCTAACGATGTTAACTAGGGTTTTGAGTTTCATAATGATCAAAGCAATTTTGAAGGTGTTGGTGATATCAAACTCAAGTTCAAGTAGTCAAATTGAAGTCAGAGTCGCTAACGACACTCATATGACACTGATTCAAACTATATGAGTATCGCTAGTGATTCAAACTTCAATTTGACTACTTAAACTTTGAGTTTGGATATCACTAACACTTTTAAAATTGTTTTGATCTATATGAAACTCAAGAATCCTAGTTAACACCGTTGAAATCTTATAGACGAAAGGACTTAGATCGGAAAACAAAAAAGTTAAGTGACCTAAAATATGAAATTTTTAGTTCAGGGACCTAAACAATAAGACGTTAATAGTCCAAGGACCTATAATTTAATTTGCCCATCTATAAAATACCTATTTTGTAATAAAATCTCATGCGTTGATGAGCTACCTCATCAACTGACACCGTAGGAAAGTATGTTATGAGTTCATAGTTACAATTGTTAAATACAAAATTATACAAAGTATTTTTGACCTAGTAACAGTTTTAAATACAAACTAAAAAGTTGCATAAATTATTAAAAATAATAATATTATGGACAAAATACAATTCAATATTAACACTAAAAACACTTACAAAAAAAAAATCTTAACACTAAAAATGTTATATTCAGGTATATGATATTTTAAAGGGAAAAATGAATGATTAGCATTTTAAAAATGAAAAGAAACAATGTGTTAAATCTATTTTAGAAAAAAGATTATGAGTTAAATACGTTTAACTGAGAAAATAATTTATTTATTTATGTCACACCATGACAAGTAAAACTCTCCTTATTAAATATAATGAAGAAAAATATTAATATGGGAAAATAAATTGATACGTCCCTGAACTATTCCACTTTTATTCGATAGGTCCCTGAACAAAAGATTCCCTAAATCGGGTCCTTTAACTTTTCCAATTGTTTGTATCAGGTCCTTCCGTTAAGTGGATTCTAACAGACGTTGGAATCTTGCTGACGTGGCGACACATCATCAGCTGATTGTACATACATTAAAAAAAACTAAAATTAAAATTAAAAAGCAAATGTTTATACCCCCAGATGCACCCGATTCACTCATTTCTTTCCATTCACAAACAGGGTTTAGGATTCCATAAAAGGGAATTAGGGTTCTTGATTAGTAAATCAGATTGGGCAGCTTCGATTACATATTACTAACGCACTACACTACATACTATCATATACTACTATCATCACAAACATTCCCGCCATCTATTCAGAGATATGGAAGCTGAAATCACCCTGTACATTCATCACGTGGGAGAGTTCGTGCAGGGACTGGGATGTGTAGATCAGGCGGAGGAAAGGATGGAAAGAGATGGAGGGTTAGGGAGTTGTGGTTCAAAAGCACGGGCTAGCGATAGCTGCAGTTCTGGTGGAGAAAGGAGCAGAGGATGAGAGGGAGGGAGGGAGGTGTTCCGGCATAGGGCATAGGCTGCTGGTAGGGGAGAGCATGGGCCAGTTCGGCTCGGTTTCCGGATAAAATCGGAACCGCAACCATATATCTTCGGTTTTTAAAATCGAAAACCGCAACCGCCTGTTCGGATTCGGTTTCAGTTTCGGTTTAAAAACCCCGGTTCGGTTATAATCGGTTCGGTTTCGGTTACAAAACCGACAAATATAAGAATGAAAAATAATATATATATGAGACAAATTAATGCGCGTAATTTAGACATAATAACGAATATAAAATTAGAATTTAATAAAAATAATAGTATTTTATATAATGTTCAAAAGATTATGGTAAGCAGTGAGCATAGTCTGGTGTTAAAGTATTTATTTTCTGGTGATAATTGCCTTATTAACATCTAAAAAACAAAGTCCTGGATAGTGTTCCACTAACTAAAACAAAGCAGCTGAAAAAAAAATATAAGAGTATAAAAGCTTGAGCTTGATGAAGCTAATTAAAAAGTTTCAGAGGCTACCTGTCTGCTTGATATAATTATGTCAAGAACAGAAGGGTGTATATGCAAGTAATAACTCACAGAGTATATTACAGTATTATCTATGTAAAAGATTTTGAGAAAGTTACGTGGAGAGTCTGGAGATTATACTTTGTAGTTTTTGTATACTATGTGAACTTATAACTTGAATAGCTTTTTTAATTTTCAAATTCGAAATAAATTAGATATTTATTATTAATAAATATATATAATATTTATTATTTAATTATTATTTTAATAATCGGTTCGGTTCGGTTTTTGTCGTTTCGGTTGGAAGGTATAACCGGAACCGAACCATTTAAATCGGTTCGGTTTTTGATTTTTCGGTTTTGGTTTCAAATCGGTTATATTCGGATGGTTTTCTCCGGTTTTTCCTGGTTTCGGTTTCAAATCGGTTTTTTGCTCGGCCCTAGCTGCTGGTGTTCTGGGGATATAAACACGCTTAGAAACTCACGTGAAGGGCATGTGATTTGTTTTTTGATTTTAATTTCAGTTTAATTTCTCTTTTTTTTAATGTATGTGATGTGTCGCTATGTCAGCAAAATGCGTCGCCACTTTAGTAAGATTCTAACGGAACAGAAAGACCTGATACAAACAATTGAAAAGTTAAAGGACGCAGTTTGGGGAATCTTTTGTTCATAAACTATCGAATAAAAATGGAATAATTTAGGGACATATCAATTTATTTTCCCTATTAATATTAATTTTTAAAAGCACACTATATTAATTCCATTTTAAAAGCTAAATCCAAAGAATACATTAAAATATAGAATTGGTAATTTGAAGAACCGTGTTCCGGACATATAAATTTTAAACTTTGATTTTGGATATTTATGTTAAAAGCTGCTGGTGTTCTAGGGATATAAACACGTTTAGAAACTCACGTGTAGTGCATGTGATTTGTATTTTATTTTAATTTCACTTTAATTTCTTTTTTTTTAATGTATGTGATGTGTCGTCATGTCAGCAAGATGCATCGCAACTTAGTAAGATTCTAACGTCCGTTGGAATCTACTCAACGGAAAGATCTGATACAAACAATTGAAAAGTTAAAGGACCCGGTTTGGAGAATTTTTTGGTCAGGGACCTATCGAATAAAAGTGGAATAGTTTAGAGATATATCAATTTATTTTCCCTATTAATATTAAATTTTTTTTGAAAGTATTAATATTAATTTTTAAAAGCACACTATATTAATTACATTTTAAAAGCTAAATCCAAAGAATACATTGGTAATTTTAAGAATCGTGTTCCGGACATATAAATTTTAAACTTTGATTTTAAATATTTATGTTAAAAAAGGGAAAGAAACATGAATTTCTGTTTTTTTGGGAAAAGCAAAGTAACAATAACATATAAACATACGATTGTTTAGTTGGGAGTTGCAAGTTGTAACTGCAGTGGTGCCCCCAGCAAAACACACATACTTAGAATCTCTTAAAATCTGAGTTTGGTCATAACCCCTCTTGAGTTCTAGGGTTTTCTCGTACACAACTCCCGTATCTTCACTTACAATTATACATATAATTCACTTGCTGCTGCTGCTTCTCCATGGATTATGGTCTCCACAATACCCCTGGTCAGTTCATTAGCCAAATCTATATGTGTGTGTGTTTGTTCAATGTATTTAAACATTTATCTTGCTTTGTAGTTGTTTCACTTCTTGAAACAATTTCTTGATTTGGTTTGTGATTGTGCAATTCGCAGCTCCTTAAACCCTTTACTCAATGTTTCCTCTCTTTTTTTTTACTGAATTTTTGGGTTAATTATTGGTTTCGATCTGGGCATGCAGTTTAATTTGTGGGTTTTAATTTTGGTCTGTGTAATTTGAGGTGGTGAATTTTGGTAGTGAAGTACTCGAATAATAAATTTTAGGGTAACTTATTGCTTTGATCATCTTCAAACAATTACTTCGTAGTCTCTAAATGATATTTGTGCCTGTTCAATGTTTTCTGTGTGTTTTTGGGTGTAATTGTATGAAGTTATTTGCTTGATGCTAGTTTAAGATTTATGTCAATGCCATTTATTATAGTCTTGTTGATTTTTTTCCTTTTTGGAAAAATAAGGGATTTTTCAACCAGAAGGTTTACAGTTGGAATCTCCTTAGGTTCTTACCTCTATGACACACTACTTTCGGGAAAGTGCTTGTGAATTCAATATGAGTGTGTGCCGCTTAAGGAATGTCATTTACCTTTTATGCTAGGTTTTAGTTTCGGTCAATGACAGTGTGGGAAAAGAATAAATCCGTTTTGTGAAATCTGCTTATAATTTTCTCCACATGTTTTACTACTTAGCATAGAGATGGAGATGCTCCCTGTTTTGTTATTCAATGATTTTTCCATTCCCCTCCATAGGTGGATAAGTGTGGCTGAGGAATTAGATGATGAAAGTAAATTTCTAAAAAGTTGCATTTGATGTGTGTTTCTTTTCCCATAAAAAGTACCTAGTGCTAGAACCTGTTATGACAAATTCAAGTGATGACAAGAAGGTAAAATTTTATTTAATATTAACCAATTTAAGAATTTAAGTATAGAAATATTAATGTGTTTATATGACAGTATATGCATTATGCAGGTCTAGATGACAATAGAATTTCATTTTGGATTTTGGTTTTAGGTTTGGATATTTATACTGGTGTCAGCAGGGTTTTTTAGTTGGGGTTTTTGTCCTACGTAACTCATGTTACCACAAACTTCTTAGCTTATTAACTCTAAATTATATTGTAGATTCAGATTGTTCTTTATATTATGGATTAAGATCCTTGCAGATTTTCTTTCTTCTGCATCACATTTGAGATTGAGAAATCCTTAATCTAGTTGATTTGTTTGTGGTTAATTCCCGTAAGGCATTCTTTGTTTATGTTATCTGTTGATATTTTCTAATTGTTCCTTGTTTCTAAATTTTATCTTGCATTACCAGTCCCTCTCCTGAAGAACTGCATATGGTATATAAGTTACGGAGTTACCATTTAATGTTATATTTAATCTTTAAGAATGCAATTGGAAATCCCTGTCAAGACTAATTAAGCCTTTTACCTGAACACACTTCATATTTTCAATATATGTTTAATATGTTTCAGAATATAACTGGCATTAGCATTTAGCAGCAAGAGAAATGTAGAAATTGCTATCACGCTTCATTTTTTGGATATGTGTAATATTTCTTTTCAGAAGATTACCAGCGTTACGTTTAGCTCCCAGGCAAATGTAGGAGGTACTATCACAGACTAGTTTTACTACATGATGTATAATCTCAACGAGGTACTAATTGAGTGATGGGGACATGGGAAAAGATGTACATACAAAACTACTTGATAGATGAGAAAATATCGATTCTGGTGAATTAACCATAAAAAAAACTGCAGAAAAAGGAAATTAGTCGCAATCAATAATAAGTATGTTATCTATAAAGGGGTTATATTATATTACAAAAATATGAGGATCCTATTATAATCAATATTGTTCCACAATGCACTTGTAAGTTTATCACCAAATTTTACTTTGACTAGAAGGAGATTATGACTTAATTAATTTTCACGTGCATAGGGCTGACAGTAAGGAGGTCTTACTTTGTTTTAGTACCAAACTTATATAAACATCTACTACAAGGTATTGTATTGATGAGTTTGCACCTCATTTTGATAAAATTTTAGTAGGGGGGAATTATGGTGGCACTGAAAGGTTTGTAGCGAATCCATCCCCATACTCAAAGATACAGTTTAACATGGAATCTCAAATCCACCAGCTTGAGCAAGAAGCATACTGTTCAGTACTACGGGCCTTCAAAGCTCAATCTGATGCCATTTCATGGGTAAATCCATCTCTTTTTCATCTTTCTTATATTTTCTTTTCTTATCCGTTGCTTATAAGACTTTGTTATGTTCTTTTCTCAGGAAAAAGAAGGTTTAATAACTGAACTAAGAAAAGAACTAAGGGTATCAGATGATGAGCACAGGGAGCTACTCTCAACAGTTAACGCTGATGACATCATTCGTAAAATACGAGAGTGGAGAAAGGCTAGTGAGAGCCAAACTGGCTTGTTCAGTGTGTCCCAACCTGTGCATAATTTGCTACCCAGTCCAACTTTTGCAGCATCTTGGAAGAAACAAAAGACATCCCAATCAGGTTCACTAGCATTTAGCAGACAAATGCAGGGTTCACTTAATCAGCAGACACAGCCATTACCTGCAGCTTCAAATTGGGCGCCTTCATTTGACGTAAGAGGAAAAATTCTAGTTCTATGCTGCGTGTTATTCATATCGGATATATGAGAGGTCAAAAACTAGAGTATAAATTTATATCTATTTGATTTTGTTACTTAACAGGGACCACAAATGCCTGGACTGTCTGCAAGGTACCCATCCACTGGTCAAACTCCAAGAGGTGTTTCTAGTGTTGAGGTAGCTAGACATGAACCACTTATTGGAAGGAAAGTAATGATGCGATGGCCTGCAGACAACAACTTCTATGAGGCCATCATAACAGATTACGATCCTCAGAAGGTACGTTTGAGACTCGGAGAAATTTTTGTATCTCCTTGACACTCGGACTGATACTATATACTACCTGCCTCCTTGGACTAATTAGATGTATCAGTTTTAATATCTATAATCAAGTAGCCAGATCATGAGGTGTAAACGTCAAACAATATATACTTGTACTGAGATTTCTCTTAGTGTTATCTTATATCTCTTATTAATTGTCATAATATTGTTTCACATCCATCTTGTTACCAAATATTTGATTTTCGAACACGCGCGCGTGCACACACACACACACACACGTGTGTGTGTGTGTGTGTGTGTAATAGTATCTTTCACTTTCATTGGTCATCCTGTCAATTTCTTATTGCTGAACCAGATAGTCAAATAACTGAACTGGCTCAACATTTATGATATTGGGGTATGTATGATGCATGATACTAGAAGCCTATCTAAGCATAGGTTCTTACCTCTTAGTTTGTAGTGTTGAACTCCTATAATAATAAAATATATAATAGATCATATGGATCCTAAATGTGTTCTCCAGTTTATTTTGAGAGAGAAGAAAAACGAAGGTGGTTATTTTATTTCTCCCCGTGTTCCCATGTTTTTCTTTTGTAAAGAGAGAAAAAAGGATATAAGAGGTAAAATATAAGTATTTATTTTCATCTATTTTCTCCCGAAGTGGAAAGATTTGGAGAGGAGCAGATACCTTGATGAAAGCATTTCTTATTCCAGCATATCTAGGGTGCCGAAATCCAACAATACCCAAAACCTGACATGAAAAATTATGTATTTGGCCCAAGATTTTGAGTTTCAGGTCGGATTTAGGGTTTGACAAAAAATAACCTTAGAAAACCGGGTTAACTAGAAATTGATCCTTATAAAATCTTCAATTTTTTCCTGCCTTTGAAAAACTCGGAAACATGAGGAAGAAAAGTTATAGATCTTTTTTCCCTCTTTCAAGTTCAGCTCTTTTCTTTTATTTATCTCAAAAAATTGAGAACTCAGTCAAAAAATTGGGAACACAGTCAAGTAAAGAGTAAAAGATAAGAAACTACTCTACTAGTACATTGATGAGTAATCCTACATGTCCTAAAACATCTACCAGAAGATGTTCTGGACAAGGTAGGCAGTCTATAATTTCTAGAGAATTGAGATGAACATATGAACCAATAATTGGTTCTTACTGAACCTTCAATATTCTAGTCCAATAGCAATAGTCCTTCCCAGTTACTAATTGACTATCGTCTCAGATATAGACAAAACTCCTAAAATTACTCTGCTACTATAGTATTTTTTGGCTTATTAACTCTGCTACCATAATTAATACCTTTAAATTAGTAGTTAATATACAGTGTTGATACAAAAACTAGATGTAGAAGGGAATCATAATACTAAATGTTTGAATGATTGTCGTCTAGTGAACTATATTTTTTATTAAATGTTTGATAAATATGTATATTAATTAATGACAGATTTCTTTCTTGCTCCCCATCAGTCCATAATCGGCCGAGTTGGATGCTTCAAACTCCAAGTGGGGCATATCGTTTATATTGTGTAATGCATTGCTAACTTTCAGACACTATTTTGCAGGATCAGCATGCTCTGGTCTACGATAGAAATACCCCAAAAGAGGCTTTGGAATGGGTTGATCTTAAAGATGTACGTTGTGGTTCTTGAACCTTGTCAACTTATTTTCATATTTTTCCTGCATCAAAGCTTGTTGTTACTACTTGTTATATCCTTGTACACAGACATTTCATTTTGTTCTAACGTCAATTGATTGCCATTTATTGTTTCTGCTTCTTAATAGTCTGTCGTTCTTTATAATCCAGCCAGGTCTTTCGAACATTTTTAAATTAACATAAGGTTCGGGTCTATAAATAGTTTTCTGTCTTTATTATCAACCAGTTTCTTCCCTGTGGTTTAGTCTTTTCCTTTTCCACCCATCTATATTAGGTACTACGATATATGTATATCTCTATTTTCTTTTCCTGAATTATGGGGATATAGTAATTCTGTGGTGCGAGTTGTCGTTATTTTCAGCCTATTGGTACCTGACTAGTAAATTAAAATTAAATGCGCTAGATATCCGCTTATAACGTGTTAATTTACGTTAAGATGTTTTAGCTCTTTTCTATTTTGGTAGGCTGAGTTTAATGATTACTGGAGCTATATTATCTACATTTTATCCACCTCCCTTGGATAGTGTAGTTTGGTCGATAAAAAAAATTTCTTTGCAGACAACACAAAATTTGAAAATTGATTTCACATTATTATTAACTCTTGCTTCTTATTCTTTCATACTGCGTGTCTCTACATTAGGAATAACGATTATTATTGTTTCATTGTTTGATGGCTTTAGTTATTGCTTACACTTTCGTTTCAGTTTTGGCTCTTGTTCCCCGGCTCTTACGTATTAACTGTGAATTTTTCTTTTCTATTTTATTGTGTTATCCTAATGGTAGATTTCTTCTGAGGACATCAGATGGGTGGATGAGGATCCAGGATTATCCCGTCAAAGAGTACTTTGTATCCAAAGCAATGAAAACCCTGAAAACCCTGGAGGTTATCTGAATTCTGGACTAGGAAAGGAAACCATGAGGGATCATAATGAGATAATTATTCCATTTTCAGAATTGGGTGCTTCTGATGAAATTGAAATACTTCACACAGATACTCTAATAAAGGAGGTATGTTCTTAAAGAATAATAAGCTTGAGCTATATGGTAGCTTGTCAATATCAGAAGTTACCTAAACCTCCCTTTTTATAACAGGTTCAGAAAATATTTACTTCGTCTCATCCTGATATGCTTGAAATAGAGAAGGCAAAGAAAATGCTGAAGGTTAGAGTTGAACACCTGACGAAGTTTTATATTTCACCAATTGTTGTAATTGATTATTTGATTATTTGATTGGTCTTGATAATAATGCAGGCGCATGAGGAAGCACTAATGAATGTCATTTCGAAGCTTTCAAATGCATCCTATAGTGGAAGTGGTACATACATCTCTTTTATTGACGAGTTCTTTTTCTGGATATTCACTTCATACCAAAATTGACCTCTCTGTGCTAAGTGCTAGCAAAACCTAATAATTATAACCTAGCGTTTAGTTTGGTGAACTGGTATCCAAACTCTGATTGTTGGTATAGGGTTTCGTACTCTGCATTGCATGCTAATACATGGAGGAAATTGGTCCTTGAATCTGATATTTGTTTTCCCATGGTTGTACATGCAGAGCAGAGATCACCACATGCAAAATCTACGGGAGAAGAGCGGAGATTGAGGAACTCCCAGAACAGTGGGAACAGCCATGGACCTTGCTTAGAAGCTGAAACAACAGGAGACGCTAATGGTTCTGCAGCGGCAAATAGGGGTCAACAAGAGGATGATATTATAGAAATCTAGTTGCTTAAGAATTTCAGGGCCTTTCTTTTGGAGTTGATACTTGTTTTGTGTTCAATTAGGAGGCACACTGTTAAATTAGGAGCTCAATGTCAAATTAGGAGCTCAATGTCAATATTCTTCTAGAAATTTTAACTGTAACTTGCTTTACATCTGATTGTGATTAGGATGTTGTGATGATAAGAACTTGGCCCTCTACCATGTATGTTTTTAGCAAGTTTAAAAAGCGACTGTACAGTAATTAATGTGCCGTGTACTTTCTTTCACAAGCTTTGGAACAAAAGACCAAGCAGGCTTGCTTTAGACCTCAAATTGAACAAATAACTTTGTTCGATGAACTGCAGAGGTCTGGAGCAAGATGCATCTTAGTAACTAAACTGGAAGTAAGAATCTATTGTAGTCTCACAGAATAAGTTGGCCTTGGGTAGAGCTCAACAAAGATGTGCTCAGATGCGAAAAACCATCCAACGTGAATTATATACAACAATACTGAAAGGTGGCAGTTTGACGAGGAACATTAAGTAATACCATGTCAGAAGTTCTGCAGCAAGGACAATCTTCATCAAACAAAAAAGGAGAATAATGGAATCCTTGTCACTTCCTTGATCTTTTCTTTGATTGTTTAGGTGTCTCAGCATCAATGTCTTCTATTGCCCTATTACACTTTCCGGATCCTGCCAATCCTGGAGTGGGTGCTGCAGCTCTTTTTGGTGGCCGTCCAAGCTGTCGTCTTGTCAAGCTGCTCTCCTCATTCAGTAGCTTCCCTCCGGAGCTCCTCTTCGCCTTTTCCTTCTTGCTACCACCCTTACTACCGCGATTTCCTTTCTGCTTTGATTTTCCTCCTCCTTGATGAGGACTACACATTGAATTTTCCAATACATCAGTACATGGCTCATTGTTTGGAGGTGAGGATTTATTCAACCTATCTAAGAAGTTAGCAGCACTTCTTGCCATTCCTGTTGAAGCAACGTTCTTCTCACCTTTAGACTGTGATGGCTCGGTAGGAGATCCCAATTTCCCTCGGGTTTGATCGGAAATAATCACCACTGGATCTTCATCACAAGGAGTGGTGGCCAGGTCTTTTCCATTTTTCTTGGGGCTTATGGAGTTCAAAGCCGATCCATTTGTGGTCCTCTTGGTGATTTGACGATGTTTGTCGGCAGCAGGGAACTTAGTACTCTGTTTAGATTCCACAACTGGTTTGGGCATGGCTGCTGCTGCTTGCAAGCTCCTTCTATCTGATCCTGAAGAGGATGAGATAGAACCTCTTGAAGCAAAAGAACTGCGCTTGCGGGACACCCTGGTTATTCCTTCTATCCCCGATTTTAATTGCCAAGAATCAGATGGTTCCCGAGCTATTTCGGATAGCAATGATCTTGGTGGTACTGATGTCTGCTTGCCAGCAGTGAGATCTGCCTTGAAATTTCTCTGAACCAACTTTTCTGAAATATGCTGTCTAAGCTCAGTGGCAGCATTAGATTCTGAGATATTCTTTTCAAAGAAGAGAATGGCATTGTTAACAAGCAGCAGCAAATCTCGAAAGAACTTATGCTCGGAGTCTGAATAAGAACCACCTACTACATTTTGATACACCGACTTTATATCGATATGTTGTCGAATCAAGTTCCTATAGTTTGAGGTTTCCTACACAATTTGTGAGGGGTAAGTCAAGTTTCTACAGGCAAGGAAACTGTAAGCCGGAAGCAGATTCAAAAATTATATGTTTAACAGCTAGTGCGTTCAGTTCATCAACAGACAATTAGACCAGGACATCTATGAATTACAGTATATAACTAATCTACTCCGTTCACAACAGAACTAGTTTACTCAGTATTAAAAAAACAGCGAGTCCATAAAACCGTACTACTCTACTTAGGATTAGATATACAGTAGAGTCCTAGAAATTCAGAGTACTGCTTAGATACTTGGATCCTCAAGAGTCAAGAGAGATTACAGTACACTACAATATATCTACTGATTAAACGCTACGTTTTCTGACAAAAGACGTTAATGTATTTTTCTGGGTAAAGATTACACTATATATACCTGGGAATCAAGCAACCTCTCGGACACCAGGCCAAGCTTGTAAGACTTCAAAATTTCAAGGATTTCAATAAGAGGCTGTGATACGCTAGACATTTCTTTCAATAGCTGTGACTCATTCTCACGCCCAGCACCCACACAGCTACCAAACTGCAACTTCTCAATCTCCTCCTTCCTCAATCTACTTGTAGTACTCAGCACATCCGAACTCTCTATTACCCCTAATTTCTTCGATTCAGCCACCGTCTTACACACCTCAGCCAATTCATTCACTGCAACCTCTGCTTCTACCTTCACCACCGTCACCTTTCCCGTCTCTTTACTAATACTATCCGTGCTCCCATTACACGACTCAGCCCGAATCACATCATTTTCTGGTTTCACCTCGCAGGTCTCCAAGTTTTCATCTTTACCACCAACCACTTCCTCAATCACCTTCTCCGGCAAAAACTCCTCCAATTTAACCTCACTCGATCCATCCTTGGAACCCAATTTCTCAACACAACCTCTAAAACTCTCTTCCCCCTCCTCCCTCAATCTCTTGACCTTCGAATGCAAGGACCTACCAAAAAACAATCTTATTAAACGCAACACAACATAAAATCCACAACACATGGCCTAACATACAAGTCTAGACTTCACTAACGTGCACGAGTATTTAAATTTCTGTAATCGACCAAAATAAAACGACAGAAATGACAAATAAAGTTAAAGGAAAAAAGGGGTGTTACAGAATGGAGAGATCATAACGTTCCAATTGAGCCTTAAGCTCCGCGATTCGACGATTCCTCAAATCATCAAGCCACGGCACAAAGGAGTGATCAGTAGTGTTATCCGCGTAACGGGACTTGAGATGATCGAACCTTAACATACAGTGAAGAGGAGTGAGACAAGTCAAGGAGGAACAGCGTTTCTTCATCTCCAAACAAACGGAGTCCCAGGACGAGGTGCCGTAACGTTTGACAGCGAATGCTAGTAAGAGTTCTTCCCATGTGCCCCAAGTATCTTGCTCCTCTGCTTTCTCCATTTTAATGGGGAATATGATTCTTGTGTTAATTATAAATCAAGCTCTTTATCATCATCATCATCATCATCTGGGTTCTACAGAACCTAGGGTTCTCTGTTGTATTATACTCCAATGGCAGTGAGGTGATCGGGCCGGTGTTGTATTCAACTACCCGATTGTGTTGCCTCTTTTTTCTTCTTCGGACAAGTCCAATTTCAGCGATTCTTACTTTATTTATTTTTCTTTTTTAGAAGGAACGATTCCTCAGTTTGTCTCATAATTTCAATCAGATATGCCGAATCATTAAGCAAATTTCTGTTTTGCACTTTTGCTGCATAAAGAAAAGCTTATTTTCAACTAATAAGATTTTTTTTTTTGAAGGAATAACTTATACGATTATAAATATACTTTTTGAACTATTTAACGATTAAAGTTTAAATATTATTATTATACAATTAGTAGCAAACAATATAAACGTTTATAAATAAATAAGACAATATATATTATGTTGATCGGTATATAAGTTTATTATGTTATATTTGGTCGGGGAGAATAGAAATAAATTACCGAAACATAAATAAAATGATAGAGTTTTGAGAAAAGTTTAAAAAAGAAAAATCGGTGGATACAAAACTGTATATATAGATTTCAGAAGAAAAAGATTATAGAAACAGATAGCGTTCACTCCGGGTAAAACATAAATCTAGCCCTGTTATATTATTGTGAGCCCAATATTATATTTAGTAGTAGGAACCCTGTTGTTAAATTAATTTGAATTTAAATCCAGCCCAACTCATTTACTGATCTAATTCAAGCTCGCTAAGCTAATTGAAGCCCACCTGAATTATGAGTTGACAGAATGAATTGCAAAGCTATTGAGAAACAGAGAAAGTCACGAAATTAAAATAAAAAACAACCCCGACTTGCGTCGACGTCCCCTGGCTGTTTCCGGGCGAACAGAGCTGCTTCACAGTTCACTTGTTCTGTATTTACGTTTATATGCTAGTTTGCTTATTTATTTTTTTATTCTTTTTATTAGAAGTGCGTGAAAAAACTTTTTCAATCTAATTTCGATAAATTTAGAATTTTGGACCCACCCTGTGAACTACTCCCTCCGTCATAGTTTTATAATTTTTTTTCAAAATTTTCTTTTTTTAATAAAAGTTTAAATATCAAATTTTTATTCAGAGCAAAAAAATTTTAAAAATATATCATGAAACTATACTTTAAATGAGAGTTGAAAAGCGTATCAAAAAATAATGTAAAGAAATAAGGGAACAGAGAGTGTACCTTCCTACTGATGATACAGTTTAACGCTCGATAAATATACTGCGGGTAGGTGTTGATTATACGCCAAAAGCTTGTCAACAAAAAGAAGTACGCAAGAAAAATGCACTTAGAAAGTATAAATATAATTACAATTTACAGGGCTAGCCGAAATTGACTATTCTCTTTGTTTAGTGAGAAAAAAACAAAAGAAGCCATCCTCGCCCGCCCACACGAGGAATATATACATTTATCGCTTACAATATGCTACTGGCTGGAGTGAGATATCACTGTAGGGGTGATCATTATTATACTCATATATTTTAATTTTGGGAAATCTACAAAACTACCTACCTTTTCTTTTATTGTTTTCAAAAATACTACCTTCCAGAATTATTTTTAAAAATACCTTTTCATAAAAAAAAAATTCCAAAAATACTGTTTGCAACTTTTGCAACCTCATTTGCAACTACAGGCGGCGCCAGCCGTGTTGCAACCTGATTTCAAGTTCCAGTTTTCAAATGTCATTTTCGACCTCATTTTCGGAATCGATATATATATATATATATATATATATATATATATATATATATATATATATATATATATATATATATATATATATATATATATCGATTCCGAAAATGAGGTCGAAAATGACATTTGAAAACTGGAACTTGAAATCAGGATTTGTAATTGCATATATGGTTGCATATGGTTGTATTAAGTTGCATATGGTTGCATTCAGTTGATTCTATTGTAATCTAATGGCCCCGCCAGGGGCACACCATACATCTGTTGTTACTTACAGTTTTCAGTTGCATTTAGTTGCAACTGAGGTTGCAAAAGTTGCAACTGCAGTTGCAACCTCATTTGCAACTTTTGCAACCTCATTTACAACTATATATAGTTTTCAGTTGCATTTAGTTGCAACTGAGGTTGCAAATGAAGTTGCAACTGCAGTTGCAAAAGTTGCAACTTCATTTGCAACCTCATTTGCAACTTTTGCAACCTCATTTGCAACTTACAGTTTTCAGTTGAACTAGTTGCAATTGCAGTTGCAACAGTTGCAACAGTTGCAACTTTTCATTTTTATTTGCAACTTTTGCAACCTCATTTGCAACTTTTGCAAACTCATTTGCAACTTTTGCAACCTCATTTGCAACTTTTACGGCTGCGCCGCCCAAGGTTGCAAATGAGGTTGCAAAAGTTGCAAATCATATTTTTGGAAAAAAAAATTTATGAAAAGGTATTTTTAAAAACAATGAAAAAGATGGTAGTATTTTTAAAAACTAATTTTACAGATGGGTATTTTTAAAAAGATCTCTTTAATTTTAGATATTTGAAAATTATTAACTCATTTCATTATTAATTAATTATAATAATAAAATTAATAATTAGACAAAGATAAAATGTTACAAAATAATTCGAAAAAGAGAAAACAACACATAAAAATAAATTTAAAGCATTAAAATGTTACAATAAAATACTAATTCTCAAAATTAGTATATTCTCCCCACAAATAGTCAATTAGTGCATTTCGAAGTTCAAGATCGATTATCTTGGATGAACAAGAACTGATTTAGTCGACGACTAAATCGATAATTTAATTTTTATTTAAAATTATATTTTGAAATTTTAATTTATAATTAATCGTCGTTTTAATTATATTCTAATCTTTAATAATATTAACAAAATCATCAAATAATAAGAGTAATAATATTTTAATGTTAAAAAGAGTTGGATCAGTGAATAGTAGTAATCCAAATTTGAACCAGTACAATTCATTGATCCAAATTTGGATCATTTTTTTAGTTCACGGTTGGAGTGGTTTGGGGAAAAATGTCCTAAATTTGGATTTTTTGGGAACACGGTTGGAAATGCCTTCAGGGAGTGAATATTTATAAGTAACCAATTCATCACTCAACATAATTTTTTATTAGATGCAGTTCCCGATGTTATAAAATTAAAAAATTTAACGACATATATTCGTCTGTCCCATCCAATTATATACATTGGTTATGGACGGAGAGACCCAGAGAAAAGGTAAAAGATGAGTAAATCTGGATGAAAAATAGTCTGGAACTAGGCCTGTAAAAGGATTAGATATCCGATTTGCGTCGATCTGATCCGTGGTTATATAAATGGAAATGGATATTTATCAAAAAAAATCCGATCTGCTAATAATCTGATCCAATAATAATCTGGTCCGATAAAGAATGGATATGGACATGATCAAATCTGATCTGTTAATGGTCCGATCCGATACACGTTTAGCTATATTATTATATATTTATATTAATATATTACATACAAAATGAAAATTTCAAAATATACAAGACAAAATCCTAAATCATATTTTCTTACAACCATACAGCCGTTCTTAAGTCCTAAATCCTTATAAATAGAGGAGCAGATTATAGTGGGCATTTGCGAAAGTCGGGCCAATAGATTTTCTTCCTCCATAGTGGGCATTTGGGAAAGTCGGGCCGATCAATTTTCTTCCTCCAAAAGTATCAAGCAACTTACTTATTATTTTTTTATTCTCTTGATACATTCTATCTTGAGGGTTTTACAAGAGCAACCAACTAAATAACATGAAACTGTAGAATTTATTTTACTACTTTATTAGTTCCTTTTTGTGTTTATTAAGTTAAAATTCATGTATTAATATATAGAAAATATCACCCTTTTTCTTTATGAAAGGTTAATATATTGCCCATGTGGTCTAAAAATATTTTTCTAAATATTAGTAAGTGGATCGGATCTCCGATCCGATTATCCACGATTCGAATGGACCAGATATAGATTGACTTGTAAAATTTCCGACTCATAATCTGATCCGATCCGATCTGATCCGAATCCGATAAAATTAAATGATTAAGATATGAATTTAACTAGATCCGACCCAAATCCAATCCATTTACGGGCCTAGTCCGGACACGTGGAGTAACCGGTGCTTTCACTTAATACAGGCCAGTTACTTAATGAGTGGACAGATCCAGATAGAGTCCAACATGGATAGCAGTCTTGGATTGACATCGCCCGCCAAAGAAGACCTACAACATACATGTGTAGAAAGACCATTGTCACAGAACTACTTTTACAATCAAATTCATTTTGGCTGGCGGAGTTTTTGAATAAATACCACTCCTCTTTTGTGACCAATATCATAACACAACTCCTCCCTGGGGTGACCTCAATTAAGTAACACACCCACCAAAGCTCCAACTCCACACACCCAACTATTTGTCTCATCTTCTCCGGTAAGTTCAAGATTCCGAAAATTTTAAATCACACACCTGCATAAATTATTATTCGGCGACGGGCACTAAGTATTTCCGATTATTTTGGCTTGCAGATCAGTAAAAAAAATGGGTGCCGGGGGGAACATGGCAGCTACTGAGGATTCTGGTCACAAGGCCAAGAGGGTCAGGGGAACAAACGTTCTCCCTCGAGCTCCCCACGAAAAGCCGAATTTCACACTTCGGGACTTGAAGAAGGCCATACCGCCACATTGTTTCGAACGGTCACTTTTGCACTCTCTGGCTTACCTTATAGTGGATTGGATTGCCAACTATCTTATGTACTATGTGGCCTCCAATTACTTTCACCTTCTACCCTACAAACTGGCATATCTGGCCTGGCCGATTTACGGGTTCTGTCAAGGTTGTGTTATGTATGGCCTTTGGGTCATTGGTCACGAATGTGGCCACCACGGCTTTAGCGACTATCAATGGGTTGACGACGCGATAGGTCTTTTCACTCATTCTCTCATTCTCTGCCCTTACTACTCGTTCAAGATCACTCACCGCCGCCACCACGCCAACACCTCGAATCTTGACCGTGAGGAGGCTTACGTGCCGCAGACCAAACCGGATCCGAATTCATGGTACTGGGGAATTTATGGCACATCGGGTCGCATTGGAGTGTTGCTTTTTAAAGTGACATTAGGCTGGCCTTCGTACCTTCTTTTCAATATGGCTGGAAGAGGCTACACAAAATTCGCAAACCATTTCTATCCCTACAGTCCTATGTATTCGGCACGAGAACGAATCGAAATCTTGATCTCGAACGCTGGAATTCTCGCGATGCTTTACGCGCTCTATCTTTTAACCGTCGCCAAAGGCCTTTCCCACACACTACTTGCATACGGCATTCCTTTACTAGTCCACAACGCTTTTCTCGTAATTGTGACGTGCTTTCAACACACGCACCCTTCGCTGCCTCGCTACGATTCATCCGAATGGGATTGGTTCAGGGGAGCTCTTTCGACAGTCGACAGAGACTACGGAATTCTGAACCATGTGTTTCATCATGTCACCGATAGTCACGTAGTGCATCATTTGCTGTCCACAATCCCTCATTATCACTCGATGGAGGCGACGGAAGCCATTAAGCCGATACTGGGAGATTATTATCAGTACGATCCGACTCCGTGGTACAAAGCCATGTGGAGGGAGATCAGGGCGTGTCTTTATGTGGTGCCTGATGAGGATGAGAAGAACAAAGGGGTGTATTGGTTCAGTAACAAGACCAAGTATGATGATTAATCAGTTTATGTGAACCAACTACATTATGGACATGATTCATCCAATTTCATCTTTAAGAGAACAGGGGAATTGAAATTTTCAAACTTTGTATGTGCTATAAAGATGATGTACCCAGCTGTGAAGTTGTATATCGAATTAGAAATAATACTATAGCTTAATTCTGAAATAAATTTGAGGCTCCAACTTGATCGTTTCGCCATTTTGTGCAAAAGTGTTTTGGTTATATTTTCCGCTATGTTTATAGTTCTCTCACCAATTCTGGATGTAATAACAAAAAAACTACGATAGTATCTTGAAGTAATAGAATTAAATACAGTAATATCTCAAGCACCATACTTAAAGGAAAGAACATGGTCGGTTCGGCTCGGTTTTCGGATAAAACCGCAACCGTAACCATATGTCTTTTGTTTTTAAAATTGAAAATCGCAATCGTTGGTTCGGTTTCGGTTTAAAAAATCTCGGTTCGATTATAATCGGCTTGGTTTCAGTTACAAACCGGACAATTATGAAGCTAAAAAATAATTTACAAACAAGATAAATTGATGCACGCAATTCAGAGATAAAAATCTGTTTTATATGTTATATCCATCTCCTGCAGTGTAATGTACATTATATATTATAGAGTAACTCCAGTAAACAATAGGCACAATACAAAATTCATATCAGATACAACAATGCAAGTTGTTTTCTGATAGACAACTTTTCTATCGGCCACATCTCAAAAACAGAACACAACATAGATAGTGTTCCAGTAATTATAAAACATACAACTAGTAAAAATAATTAATCAGCAAATAATCAAGAAGGGACTCCAACTTGTGAAGGTCCAGAATTTATGTGACTTGCAAATCAGTTAAATTACTCGAGCAATCAAACTGGAGATCAGTTAACTTCCTGGTATAGTCCTAGTTCTGCAACTTGATCCATAATTTGTAAACAAACATTTTAAGATGTATTTCATGGTGATAAATCTATCTTAAGAAATGCAATACAACAGAAGAGCGACTAACTTTGATATTTTCTGGAGCCGTATAGAAAAAATGAACAGGAACTATTCTTCATACTTTTGACTTG
This sequence comes from Daucus carota subsp. sativus, assembly GCF_001625215.2. Taxonomy (NCBI): domain Eukaryota; kingdom Viridiplantae; phylum Streptophyta; class Magnoliopsida; order Apiales; family Apiaceae; genus Daucus; species Daucus carota. The sequence continues at coordinate 10,479,916 of NC_030385.2, read as the reverse complement.
TTTTCGCCACAGATAAATAGGCATTATCAAATTTGTTGACAGAAGCTACACCTTTTATATTACTGGAGACAAACCAAATGCAATGCATCTAGGTATTTCATATGTAAACTAAAGAACTAACCTTGATCAAATCAGATAGTAAAAGTGCAACTTATTCATAAATTTGAAACGATAACAGAATGTCTAAGATGCCAGCATGCACTAACAAATGAGTACCATTCTATCAGATCGCCAAAAATAGATTATATATTTATTATATTAAAAAATAGATTATGTATTTATTATATTATATATATAATATTTATTAATTAATTATTATTTTAATAACCAATTCGGTTCGGTTGGGAGGTATAACAGAAACCTAACCATGTGAATCGCATCGGTTTTTAATTTTTTAATTTTGATTTCAGATTTATCGAGATAATTTTTTTTATTTTGTCCGATTTCGGTTCAGTTTCAATTTCAAATTGATTTTTTCCTCAATCATACCATGCTCCCACTCCGAGGTCCCAGGGCCCAGCTCCGATAAAGCAAAGCGAATTAAGCATATTCTTAAAGCTGTTGCAAAACAGTACTTACTGTATTTAAAGAAGAAAAGAGCACTTCAAGCGACCCACGGTTACTGTGGCTGTGTCGATCTGGCTCCATATCAGCGTTAACCGAATAATAACAGAGAGAGAGGATCATATAACTAATTTATATAATTAAATTGGGAATTAAATTGGGGAGCTATACGGGATATACATGATAATTACCCAGAAACATGGATTTAGAGCATTCGAAGTGCAAAATGTATAATAGTTGGCTATATTGATTGGCTATATAGATTATGTAAATTTTTTGCTAAGAAGACATGTATATGCTCTAACGGGATTATCTATAATTTTACTTGTGTAAAATTATACCTAAAAACTCACTTGGTTCGACAAATATAGCCAATCAAACATGATTGGCTATATTTTTTTGCTAAGGGGTGGAGGGTTGGAGTGCTACAATTTTTAGATAATCTCTGTAAGTGCCACCTGGATGCCACATATACAATTTTTGCTACGGGTTTTTGGGGTTGAAGATGCTATTATATGGCTAATATCTTAATAACAATATGAGATATTAAATGGATACTCCCTCCATCCCTCTAGGATGTATATGTTTAGAATGAACACGAAGACTAAGAAAAGTGTATAAAGTAGTGTAAAATAATGAGAAAGACTAAACAGAAAGAAAAACAAGTAAAGTGGTGGGACCCATGCATATTTAATTGATAGATTTGAAAAAGTAGATGAAAGTATTGGGTGAGTGAGATTTTTATATTATAAAAATTCACTATTTTGGGAAAATTTTGAAATGTATAGAATTGAATGAGACATCCTGAAAACGAAAGTGTACAGAAATCAAAGGGACGGAGGGAGTACAATTCTAAAAATTTCTCGATAAATTATAGTAATATAATATCTCTCTGACCCAAATCTCTTGGCAACAACATGTTCTAAGCAAACTTTATATAATCTAATTTTATATATATATATATAGAGTGAGGTTCCAGAGAAAACCAAATTATCAAGAAAACCGAGGAACCCTCTTAGATGCCGTTGATTATTTTTATTACATATAATTATTTCCCAAATTAAAATCAATCATAATCTAACACACACAGGGGCAAAATCGTAAGCAATCTGTTTTTTATTAATTAAAAATATTTTATTTTTGGCATCTGTCCAAATCAAATCAAAGCACACAAAATACACTCAAATCATTACATCCGAGATCATTACATATACACACTGTCCTGAAGAACGACTAAGAGATCGTTTCCAAGATCATTACATATACACGCCATCCTACGAGATCGTGGAAACACTGTAATTCATCAATTGAAGGTCTGTACCACACATCATTCTCATGGATCTAAAATCTTTTTCGTAAAATTTGTTTGTTATAACTTTTGTATAATCTGCAGACCCACGTATTCCTTTTCCAGAGAGAAAATGACGGAAAAGAATCTTCATGAGAACACCGGCCAAAATGACGAAGAAGAATCTCCATGCTGAGATTCTTTTAGGTGTTTAGCTAGGTTTGAGGTTCTTAAGATTTAAGGTTTCTTTTTATAATGTCATGTTTTATGGCCTGTGATTCCGAATCGCTTGCTAACTCAGAATCGTCTTAAATATTGGCAAGTGCAACAAAGTGTTTCTTGTAGTCTTTGTGGAGAGATTCCTGATTCTCTTTCATATTTATATTTTCAGTGTGGATTCTGTCACTTTGTCCTTCCGAAATTTCAAAAAGAGGCTATTGTTTGTTGTACCAAGGGAATTGGGAGGAGTTTATTCGAGAATCTGTTGTTGCTTGGCAAGGAAAATCTTTGAATGTTCTAATTAATAAGCTCGTCCTGGTTGCTGTAGTTTCTCATCTTTGGAATGAGAGAAATCGAAGGCTTTTTCAGAAGAAGAATAAGTCTGTTGGGTAGATTATTGATGATAAATCTGATGATATTCGGAAAAAATTGCAGGGGATTTCAATTTTTAATTCTCCGAGGATGAGAGATGATTTGCTCAGATGGGGTTTAAATTATGAGCTTCTGTTAATCAATCATGTTTGACATGGAGGATGTCTTGGTTTTGGCGGTAGTTTATTTTTGGCTGAGCCAAGAATCCGCGTCTGCTATTTGTTTCTGGGGTATTTTTTTGCATCAGCCTACTGGATTTGTAAATTGAGTATTGGCCGCCTGTTATGGGTGAAAGCCTTCTTTTTTGTATGTTTAGTCTTGGCCCATGCTGGGAGAATTTTTTTTATTTCTCTGTTGATAGAGATTTATTTCTGGAAAAATCTGCAGAAAGTTGTTGATGCTGCAGTTCACTGGGCCATTGTCTTTTTATGGTGCTGTGGTATAATTGATGGTAGCCCTATTTTATTTTTCTGTGATTTGTTCCAGGATTGCTCTAATCGCAGGGGATTGTTCTGCTTGAGTAATTTCGAGGCGCTGCAGTTTTTTAGGTGGTCTGGCAGAGTTAAATGTTTGGTAAATTTTCTTCTTTTATTTGATAGTTCCAGTTCGATTGTTTGTTGGCTGCCACTGGATTTTTGTTTGGTTCTGAATTGTCCTGTGATTCTGTTAAGGTGATGAGTAGAGGGTATGTTGGGTGGATGCTGCAGGAGTTGCTGAGGGGTCTTTTTTTTAAGTTCTTTTCATGGACAATTCTGTTGGCTGAGATGGTGGTTGAGTCCTTGCTTGCTGCTGTTGCTCGAGTAGAGTGGTTATGGTGGTAAAGTTGCTTTTGAATATTTTCCCGCCGCCTGATTTCGAGATGTGCTCTATTCCTAGCAGTATGCTTTGATTAAATTTTAAGAATTTAATTTCGGGGTCTGTGTATCCAAGATATTTTATTAATTTTAATTTTTAATATTTGTACCATGCAAGATTCTTTTAAAATTCTGAGATTTGTCTTGTATAAATTTTTTAGAATACTAGGTTCTTTACTAAGGTGTAAGTTTATCTTGAGTTAATTTTTGGGTGTTCTAGTTTGTGTTCTAGTTATGTTTGCTTAGAATACTAGGTTTTTGTGGAAGTTGTTCTTCAGTTAGTTTCTGGGTGTTCTAGTTTGTGTTCTAGTTATGCTTATTCAGAGAAAACTTCTAGTAGAAACTTGATAATAAAACTTTTAGCAGAATCTTAATTTTAATATTAAATTAAGACCATACAATATTCTATTCTCTAAAATATTTTATTATTTTTAATAACAAAATTTGTGCCATGCAAGATTCTTTTAAGATTTGAGATATTTCATGTATAAATTATTTACCTTATGATATTCTTGTGACTCTTTTAATAATTTTAATAATTATTTTGAAGAATCTCAAACCAATTAATATAAAAGAATCCCAATACAAAAATTATAATAATATCTAAAGGAACACTTTAAGAAACCTCCTCCATCCAAAAATCATAAATAAAAATAAATGCTAGAATAAATTCATGAAATCTTTTCTATTTATCAAGTTCAATCTTTTGAAATTTGAAATTTAAAATTCAAACTGAATACACACTGATTAATTAAGATATGAATAATATAGAAAAGGAAACCAATTAATTGTATATCTTATTATTTATGTTAATTAAAAGAACGTGTATATTTTGTAAGATGTTAATAAGAATGTTTAATGATAATATTTTAATACTATTATTTGTAAAAAAATTAATAGATTTTACGAACATTTGGTAGGATATTAAATAATTTTTTTTAATGCTTTAATTATTTTTTAACTATTTTACAAAAGAAACATGATGTATTATATTTTTTTTTATTTTTGTGACAAGTGAAAGATTAATATTAAGATTCTATTAACCATTTTACTTTTAACATCATTTTACTAATGATGTTAAAATATTAAGATTCTATTAACCATTTTACTAATGATGTTAAAATATTAAGATTCTATTAACCATTTTACTAATGATGTTAAAATGTCAAAATCTTATTTTTTATTCAATAGTAAATAAGTAATTAAAACATTAAATAGAAAGCATTTAGTATCATAAATGCTTAATATTTAATTTAGTAATTTGATATTAAAACACTTAATCGAATCTTAAATATCTAATCATTAACATGATCATACAAATTTTTTTTTTGGAATATATGTACGAGATTCTCTAAGATATTTTATTATTTTTAATAGTAAATATTTGTGTCATGCAAGATTCTTTTAAAATATTTGTTTTACCAAAATTCTCTTAAGTACTTTAGTATAAATTTAAATAATAAAATTTTTGTCGCATCAAGATTCTCCTAAGTACTTTAGTATAAATTTGATAAAATATTTGTTTTACCAAGATTCTCCCAAGTGATCGTAAATATTTATTTTACTAAGATTCTCCTAAATAATAAAATATTTGTTTTACCAAGATTGTCTTAAGTATTTTAGTATAAATTTAATAAAAAATTTGTTTTACCAAGATTCTCCTCAGTAATACATAGTAAAATTTTTAAAAATATATTTGCAAAGTTGAATTAAAAAATGTATTATAATATATAGTAGATGAAAGATTCTTTACAATACCCGTTAAAATATTTTTCAAGTGAGGGATCTTTAAAATGTTGTTTCAATATTTAAATTTTATATTAAAAACAAAAGATAATTAAAAAAAACTTAAGTCATTGTATACAATTTTTAATAAATTTGCAATATTATTTTATGATATTTTTCAAGATTGCAATAAAATATTTATTTTAAATTTAATAAATTTAAAACAAAATTTCATACAAAGATCTTAAACCCTTAAATTATATTTTGCTTCCCTTTAATTATATTTTGCTTCTACTATAAAATTTAATATATTTTTTCAAAAAAAATTTAAATTTTCAATTTTATACATCTTGCATCTTTGTTTATGATTTCAATTAAAAAGATTAATTTTGGTGTTCTAGCGGAAGATTAAATTTTTATTATTTTATGAGTATGGATTATACTTATTTTTTTAAAAAAATAAAGATTCATTTAGATATTCAACTATAAATTTAATTTTATTCATTTTTTTTTATGTGCTTATATTTCACTTATCTTATATAAGATTCATTTAAGTGATCTAGTGCAAGATTTGATTTTTTTATCACTATATCTATATATATTTATAATACAAGATTCAATTTATTATTATTATTATTATTATTATTTTTTTACGTAGGAACCCGCAGCCGCTACCCTTCCGGTGCGCACTCAGTAAAGCCACGAGCTCACGCAATAGCCTGCAAACTACGTGAACCAAGGTAAACGGCACCTAAGCGCGACAGGCTCTGATCCAGGAGGCATAATCACAAATTCTGCTCCTTTCGGGAGTCGAACTGTGACCAAGAGGATACTTGTCAAATGATGGTTATTTATTAAAAATAAAACATAAATCTTGTTTTACACGTTAGTTTATTTATTTTCTGTATTTGTGGGTTTAATATTTTTTTTATCGAAACCTTTTAACATCTAATCACAAGCAAATCATTATACAGTGAATTAAAGAAGAAAATTAGTAAAGAATTTTTGAAATTCAAAATTATGAAGTGGAGTGTAGAAAACCGAATGCATACATCATTAATTAGAATATACTGTACGAGATTCTTTAACATATTTTATTATTTTAATTATTAGAATAAAATAATACTACCAAAAATATGAAAAGAAAATCCAGCTTTTTGAGGTTCTGTACAATCTTATTTTAATGACTAATTTATATATTTTTTATATTATATCACTAAGTTATTTTCACAAAATTATTTAAGGTGTTACTTTCACAAGATTCCTTAAGGTGTCGCGAGATAAAAATAGTCTATTTACTTATACCCACCTCCGGTCATGATGTTATTTTAAAAGGAATTTATGAACACTTTAGAATACCTGAGATAATAGTTATGACTCCTTCATTAAACACCATTAATAACCTTAAAAAAATATATATATTCACAATTACTATTAGTTCTTTCTGGGTATGTTGTGCGTATTCCTTGCAAGTTCTTGAATCGAGATACTATCATGTATTCCTTGTAACAATTAAAGCCTTGATCAAGTTCATTTTGAGCCACTGATATGTAGCTAAGTTCTGTATATAAACTCCAAAATCTTCAAATAAACTTGGATCATCAAGAATATTGTTGCTCCAAACACCTATGAATAATAAACAACAAAAGAAGTATGCATGCTTATATATCTGTTTTACAAAAACTTCGAGAACTTGAAAATATTTAAAAACTTACCAGTAGTTGACTGGATTGCTTCATTTGAATCTGTGTTCTCCATTGAAACTTGAGAGAGATGAGAATGCATAACAAGAGTAAAAAAATTGATGCGTAGTGTTATGCAATTATGGAAACAATATGCAATAATGATCTTGACGTTTCTTCTGCAACAGAAACGTACATCATGCAATTATGAAAAAAATATTCTCTACAATCTTATTGCACATTGTAATATTCTGATTGATTATGTGTAATTCTATATTCCTAAACTACCCTTTATTAACTAGATTTAATTGCTTATTTTATAAATTATTGATTAGATCATGATTATAAGATCAACGGTAGATAGACGGGTTCCTCAGTTTTCTTGATAAGCTGGGTTTTCTTAGGATCTTCCCCCCTATATATATATATATATATATATATATATATATATATATATATATATATATATATATATATATATATTTTGATAAGACTAATCGACTATTTAGTAAAAATATGTTTAGAGTCTACGGAACTCTCATTTTTTGGAACAACATGATGCCGAAAATACATGCATCTCACCTGGGTTAGAAAATTAATTCTAAGTGTCAAAAAAAATAAATGACTTTTCTGAAATAATCTCAAATCAGCCTATGCTATTAGAGAAAACAAAAAACTTATATTGGTCCAAACGACGTCTTAGATTATGTACTTACTGAAATAAAATCCAGGGCTACAACTGTTATTATCATCACGTCAATCTCCATACAAAATCGTAAGCGGTTTAGGCGACAAATAACAAATATAACCACAAGCTACACTTTCTTTTTCTGTCGCATATTGATGGATTGTTTATAATGCTCCGCCCAAGCTATTATGGACGTGAAAACGTGTATCCTAGCTAAATGGATATAGTGGCTTAACATTACTTTTCTCCAAGGAAATCTATAGTGGCTTAACTTTATATGCGTTGTACTAGTTCATTCATCACCTGCTACCAATTAACAGGGCTCTTGTTTGATTTATTCTTACAATGCAATAAAATTGAAACAAAGCATCTCCGACACAATCATGCAAGCATTGTGATTGACGAACACACAAAGAAATTTCCTTTAACAGTAGTGAAGATACGGTATCCTCGCACCACATAGTTAAGGATCTGAAAAAGGTTCTTGCACTATACCTTATCAAGATTATTATATCATTTATATGTATTCAGTTCAATGTAGTTTCAAATAGTATTGTATTCTCTTTAAATTGCTAAATATTCAATACAACGATTAAAAAAAATCTAGATGAAGTCGTCAAGTTATTATTGATAACAAACTGTTCAATTTTTTTTTTTTATTGTGAAAAAACTAAAATCCCAACATGAGTGTACAAACGTGTACCCTATATTTATGTCTTTCGATGATAAAATCTTTGTAAAAAATGATTGTCATATCTAATAATTATATTATTTGTACTTTATTTAAGAGATTTTTGCCTCTACAGAGTTTTTTCTTCCTCAGTTTAAAAGATAATGCAGTTTTATGTTTGCGAAGAACGACAAACTACCCCTGTATCAATGTTGGATTCAAAGTCATAAAATTACTACGATATTTAAATGCAGTGGTGTTCCCCTACTTTAACGTGCACTAACATAATTGTAATAATATTATAATCAGTCGGTTCCATCTTTTGGAAAAAATAATTGTTCAAAATACTTGTCATGTCTCTTCTAAAATAATTTTTAACATATGTATATGAATCAATTGATACATTACATTTATCAGAGAAAGATTAAAAAAATGAATATATTCATCTAATATTGGGGGTGTTCGATCGGTTTTAAAAGTCAGGCTTCTAAATTTTAGGTTAGAAATATTTAATTGTACCGTTTGTGTAAAAATCAATAACTACTTATAAGAACTTAGAAATACTGGTTTTCGTTTCATGAATTCTACTTCTTTCCCAAACACTTGAATCACTTATAAATCTTAATTTGCTTCTCACTTCTATTTCACTTCTTTACTTTAATCACTTCTATCTTGAAATATTTCCTTCAAAAAAAATTATCTTAAAATATTTAATATTTTCAAAAAGAAAGGTGCGGCATAACGTCATACACGTTTGATTATTAGTGAACTTGTATGCCAAATCTGACTTTGGAGCTTAGTGATTCGTCTTGAACAGCCGAAAACAACTTCACTCCATTCTCCTGCTCGGGGATCGTGGGGCGCCCGCCTTAAAAGACCTTGGTAATCAAAAAATATGAGTAAACAACATAGTAATATTTTGTTAACCAAATATTCAAATTCATCAGCCGGCGTGACAAAAATTCTACACTTGCGCAAATATTTTCATGCTTGTGGCGGGCGTTTTACGAGCTATATATACTTCACTCCCTTGTGCTTATTTCCCTATCCTTCCTCACACTTATATCAACAAGGGGAGGAACAAAAGAGTACTAGGAGGAGAAGCCCCAACCACAAGCACATTCTCTCTGAAAATATTTTGGTATAGTCCCCCTCATTTCTAACTTTGTTTATTTCTCTTTTGCTTATCAAGTTTCGATCTTGGTTGTCGACAGAGATTGGTGCAGCGGTTGAGCTCTTGGCCCCTTTGCGGGAGATCAGGGGTTCAACTTCTGACGTCTGCGTGTGTAATCAATTTGATAAAATATAAAGTTTCTTATGTTGGTTGTTCTGATTTCAGGATTAACAGATGGGTGCAGGAGGCCGAATGTCGGATCCCCCGGGTGGGAAGAAGACTGCAGCAGGAGCGCTTAAACGCGCTCCTCATGAGAAACCTCCATTCACAATAGGAGACCTCAAGAAAGCCATTCCAGCACATTGCTTCGAGAAGTCTCTTGTCACTTCTTTCCGGTACCTCATCCAGGATCTCCTCATGGCTTATGCTCTCTACTATGTGGCCACCAACTACATAGACCAGTATCTCCCGAGCCCCGTCAACTACTTGGCTTGGGCCGCGTACATTGCGGTCCAGGGCTGCGTCCTCACGGGCGCTTGGGTCGTCGGTCACGAGTGCGACCACGACGCCTTCAGCAACTACAACTGGATCAACGACCTCGTCGGCCTCGTCGTCCATTCGTCTCTTCTCGTCCCTTACTTCTCCTGGAAAATCAGCCACCGTCGCCACCACGCCAACACCCAATCCCTCGAAAACGACGAGGTCTACGTCCCCAGATTCAAGTCCAACATCCGAAACTACTACAAATTACTCAACAACCCACCCGGCCGAGTCCTCGTCTGGCTCACCACACTCCTCATCGGCTTCCCATTGTACCTCATGTTCAACGTCTCGGGGCACAAGTACGAGAGGTGGACTTCGCACTACGATCCCCACAGCCCGCTCTACTCGGACCGTGAGCGCAAGGAAATCATCATCTCCGACATCGCAATTCTCGCTGTCATCTACGGACTCTACAAACTCGTCCTCGCCAAAGGCTTCGCATGGGTTTTCTTTGTCTACGGAGGTCCATTGCTCGTCGTCAACGGCTGGTTCGTCTTAATCACTATACTAAACCACACTCACCCTTCGTTGCCTTACTACGACTCCACCGAATGGGACTGGCTACGAGGCGCTCTCTGCACCGTGGACCGGGACTACGGAATCTTGAACAAGGTGTTCCACAACGTCTGCAACGCTCATGTTTGTCACCACATCTTTTCTATGATCCCGCATTACCATGGTCTCGAAGCGACCGAAGCAATGAAGCCGATACTGGGAGAGTATTATCAGTACGACGGGACCCCGATCCTGAAAGCGATGTACAGAGAAATGAAGGAATGCATTTACGTGGAGAAGGATGAAGGCGAGACGAAGGGAGTGTATTGGTACCGGAGCCAGTTTTAAAGCAACAATAAGGCAAGGAATAAGTGAACATTGTTGTTAGCTATATGGTTTAAGCAAAATGCATGGTTTGTATGCCAATATAAGAACAGCTTTTGTTGTGTTTGTTTCTTAATAATTCGGCATCTCTCAGATTCAGGAACGTTAAGGTTGTAGCTGTGAATATGATTGAAATGTATGCTTGCCGATATACTAGCTAAATAAAATCCAGACATTAAGGTCATATTTTGTCCTCCCTCGGTCACGATTTGTTGCCCTCGTGTTGTTATTACTTACTTGTGACCCATTTTTAAGTCGGTATACACTATATTCTCACAATTGGTTTTTCAATAAAAAATTTAAATATTAAATTTTATTCAGATGAGAAAATGTTGAAATTATATAATAAATTATATTTTGAAGTATTGAAATGTGTGCCAAACGATTCGAAGGATGAACGGAATATTATTTTATGTTTTCATTAATTACTTTCGGATTACATATTTTATTTAAACCAACTTATGAAATGGGAAATGCATAGATTTACTAGTAATATTTGTTATTTTATTTTAGATAAATTTTTTGTGAAGATAAAATTATGTTAGAAAGGTTATATATCTTTTTAACTAAAATAGATTTTTTAATAATTAATAAAGATGCTGATTAATATATTTGTGTTGGGTTATTAAATAACTTTTTTATTTAATATATTAAATCAATTTTAATAGTTAAGTACATCAAAGAATAATTAAAAATTGACCTGAAAAATATATTTTAATATAGTTTAATTATGATAAATGACACATTTTATAAATTGAGGAACCTTGCAAACTGACAAAGAGGCTGGGAATACGGACACTAGTTTTTTAGCATCTTTTTACCGGATCTGGCGAGCAAGAGCCAAGAGGCTGTTAATATGGATACTCCCTCTTTTCGAAGCGTCTCGAGTGATTCTCTGTTTTTCAAGTCTCATTTCAGAAACAAATCAAATACAATCAGAGGGTTGATTAACAGGCCCTTTAAGACTATAGCAGAACTGCAGAAGCACAGACAGGCACGAGAATAGGCTCACTCGAATGAAAATCAGGAATGCATTATACAGTGTGATTAAAACTAGTTAAATCTGTCAATGTGATAGAGCTAATTTATTAAACTAAAAGTGTCATATGAACAACGGCATTAGTATTTCTTATTGCTTTCAAGGTACTATATAAAATATCTATCTATTTTCATTTGGACTGAAATGTTGAATAAAGCTTAGGATTTTTCTTTGAGAGAAAATGGGGAAGGGGCTGCGAAATCGAAACTAACGCCCTGCTCCCGAGTTTGATTAGGAAGGAAAGCAAGTGAAAATGAAGTAAAGTTATGTAACTTTCATCCTGAGTTCTCTAACACCCTGCTCCCGAGTTTTAAGGAGGGAGGAAAGAAAGTGAAGAGAAAATAAAATTTTTTAACTTTCACTCATATTCATACTTTTAAGTTTTTTAAAAGGACGAAAGCAAATGAAAGTGACTGCAAATATAGAATAGTTTCATTCCAAAACTTTCACTCCTAAAGTGGGATGAAAGTGAAAGCACACTTGTTTTCACTTGCTTTCTGTCCTAAAAAACTCGGGAGCAATGCCTAAAAATTTTCGATGCATCTAATAATAGAGAATTGAGACACTGATTTTAATAAGAAATGTTGCAAAAATTAAAGTAACATGCTCCAATATGGTAAATACAAAGTTAAACAGTTGTTAAAATAATATCAAAAATATAGTATAAATGCAAATTAAATCTAGATAACGAATTTTTTGATAGAAACTGAGCCAGATCTGAATAGATTCAATTAAAAGGAGACAAAAAGATGATGAAATACAACTCTGATATCTGGAGAATATTGTTCAGGCTTGCAGTACTGAAGAAGACATAACAGGAATCTCTTCTTTTAATAACCAAAACCACAATCGTTTCATATTGCAGTGTGTCGTACAGCTCGACCCCGGTCCCCCTGCTTCCCTTCTGTCTTCTAAACTTTCGACATTATTGACTAAAAAGTAAAAACAAGTACTCGTAATTCTTAACTTTAATTAGGCTCGACACTATGATGATAGAAAAATGCTTGATACATATAATTGTCTATTTGTACAAAATAACATATGGTGGTTTTAACTGAAATGGGGTTCTGTATCCACATCGATCAACAATCCTAATTAATATATCTCATATCAATTATCATGTTATTATGTACAAATTTTTTATATACAATTATGAACACCTAACACTACTCATAATGATATATCGGGGGACAGGATATACCTCTGTGTTATGACAGATTTTTATAATAAAATTAGAGGAATTCTAATTATTATTTTTAATGGAAGGTGCATTATGTATTTTGATGCATATTAGCAAATTTTGTTGTTTTAAAAATCTTTATTTTACCGCTCATTTTATACACTGATATTGTCACGTGTTGTTAACCATTAAACAGAACATTTATTTTGGTTTATAAGCTTTTTATCTTAAGTCCTTTTCATCGTGATAATATTTGGGTGGATATGTTCATTATGTTGTAATTTTATAGAATACTGAAATCCCCTGTGTTCCGTTACATTTGTTAGGGTGCATTTTGACGGCTGTCAACAAATTGAAAAACGAAGCTAAATGGCGGTCATTTTTTTGTCATTTTTAAAATTCTACCATATTTATACAAATTGATGTTAAATATAACTACATCCATGTAATTTATTTAAATAAAAAAGATATATACATTCAGGAAGAAAATTTAATGTTATAGTGACCAACAAATCTGAAGATACAACCAAATATATAAGCCATATATCAAAAGAATAGCAACACCTACGTAAGCTTGTGATGAATCAAGAACATAGTTCCAAAAAACGCATCAACAATTATTAAATACAGATATGAATCAACTAAAACCCTTGACACCAAAATAGTTGGAATTTTAAACCTACAAATTAATATTTTATAATTGATATCTATAAGAAAAATTGCAAAATATCTGGGATTAGAGCGCATATATATTAAGAACAAGTGAATGATGCATTTCTTCTAACTAATCAGTATTTATGAGCGAATCAATACCCTCCTATCACACTAACTGTCCAATTAATATTAGAAGCAACATATTAAATATAGTAATCTGTAATTTATATAAATTATTCACTTAATGAATATGCATTTATAACTCTCACGTCTCTCTCTCAATATATATATATATGTGTGTGTCTATATATGTGTGTGTATACATAGGCTCGTGATCAAATACAAACCACCCTCTGAATACAAAGTAAAAACCTCTTCTTTTATACTACCCAAAAACTCCACCTCATCTCTTTCATCAACCCCACTTCATCTCCTTCCACCTCTATCACCACATCCTTACCGACACACTCTCACCAACATTGTCACCCATGTCAATATTTCCGATTTCACCATCATCATCACCACCTCTACCACCTGCTGCTGATATGTTTACAAAATTTGGTGATATTTAGATGTACAATTTAGTGATATCAGTTGTACATTTTAGTGATATTCGTTTTAGAAATTAGTGATATTCGCTATATATAGACATTAGTGATATTCGTGAAAATTTCTAGAACTTGATGTAAACCTCAAGAACCTATTCTTGATTGTTGATTTTGGTGGTGATAGCGATGGTGGAGATGGAGGTGGGAGACATATAGGGGGCGGGGGCATGGAGCATGCTGGGATCGAGGTTGATTTGGCGAAGGTAGAGTTCGAGGTGGAGTTATGGCAGAGGTAGGGGCTAAGATAGCGCGCGGAGGTAAACGTGATGGTGGTAGAAGTCGAGGTGGAAGTGATAATGGCAGAGGTCGAAATAAAGGTGATGGAGGAGGTGGAGGTAGAGACGGTGGTGGAGGAGGAATGGTGGGATGGCGGACGTGAACGTGGCGGAAGGAGGTCACAAACGTGGAGGGAGCGATGGACATGGTGTCGCCGGAAGTAGAGGCGGAGCTGATGAAGATGGAGGTGAAGGCGGGGTTGGTCAAAGATTTAGTGATACTATGTTTAGAATTTAGTGATATTGCAGCTGTGTTTTTAGTTTGTAGAATAGGAGGGTTCGTATTAGAGTAGTACTCTATGTGTGTGTGTGTGTGTATATATATATATATATATATATATATATATATATATATATATATATATATATATATATAGGCAAGTGATCAAATAGAAACCAATTTTATTCTAGAAACTAGAAACCATTCCTTGAATTATTGTTTATAACCACATGCATCACTAGTTTTAATGTTGCTAATCACTATTTTATACAGTATATTCATCAGTTTTTAATTCTAATAATTGAGCAAATTTATTCATGATCTGACATTCGTGGTCTCGATTATTGATGATCAATTATAGTTGTAGAAGGCCTATGATGGTAGCAAGTGACTGGATGAGCCGGTCGGTTATGATATTTACATTAAAACGGTGTCGTAACCCCTTCTCTGACGAGTTTATGTAATCCATTTTCCACATAAAATAAAAAAATATATATATGTATATAATAGGATAAAACCGACCGCTAGCGATCGGTTTTGGTTTTCGCGATTAAACGGCGTCGTTCAAACTCATAATTTATTTAAAAATCAATTAAATTTTTAAAAAAACATAACCGACCGACACCGTGGTCGGTTATGAACCGTACACGTCAGACGTAAAACCGACCGCTCTTGTTCTGGTCGGTTATAAAATGTCTGGCCTTGCCAGCAAGGCAAAACGACGTCGTACTGCAGTGTAACCGACCGATTTAGGACGGTCGGTTTTAAGTCGACACTTTTTTTTGGCGGTCGGTTTTAGCCGGTCGGTTTTGTCCTGTTTTTTTGTAGTGGGTGTGTGGTGATGATAGATAGCAATTAGTAGTGGCAAGTTATGATGACAAACGGTGATAGGCAAATAATGGTTGTAAGTGAAGGCGGCAGTAGTGGAAGGGGTTGACAATGATGCCCGGAATTTTATCAATGTAGTACGATTGATTGATTGGAGATGATGATGATATACGTTGTTTATATGTGTATTTATATATCTATATTTGTCAGATTTTGCATATATAAATTAGTGATTTCCGATATACAAATGAGTGATATTTGTAGTTAAGGACAGTGATGAAAAACTGGTCAGTGACTAGTTTATAGGCTAATTTAGTTTCTAGTGGAGTAAGCCCCTATTTATATATAAAGTCCTACTCCAATGGAAACCAAATTAGCCTAAAAACTAAAAACCAGTTTCTGGACAGTTTATTATCACTATTTTTAACTACGGAAATAACTAATTTGTACATAACATATCACTAATATATATAGCATATCTCGCGAATATAAATATATATATACACATATATGCAACGTATATGACCATCATCTTCACCCAAATTGTAATAATGGACCTCTAACCACCATTA
The DNA here is from genome assembly GCF_001625215.2 of Daucus carota subsp. sativus. Lineage (NCBI taxonomy): Eukaryota > Viridiplantae > Streptophyta > Magnoliopsida > Apiales > Apiaceae > Daucus > Daucus carota. The sequence goes on along the minus strand of NC_030385.2, from coordinate 10,463,942 downwards.
CCAAACGATTCTATGACTTGCCACCATTGTCTATCATCACCAATAGTCACATACACTTTCCATCATAAATTACAAAACTAACGACTACTTACCATCATCATACAACTTCTTTTGCGGCTTCCTACCACCAAGAACCTTCTTACGGATGATATTAATCATCTATAATCGATTATCTATAACTTAGATAAGTAAATTTTCTCAATTTTGATAATAAAAATCGTTGTTTTCATACGGTATAAAAACAGTGATTAGTGCAGTATAAATTAGTGATACCCGTAGTTATAAATAGTGGTAGAGAAACTGGTTTCTAGTTTTTATTTTAAGAGTAGTTTCTATTTGATCATGAGCCTATATAAATATTTAATCTCAAAACATAAAATTAATATATTTTACTTTTGTGTATAAAAATAAGTCAAATACAGCAAGTTTCAGCACGATTAAGATTCATATAGCAGGCCTAAAACTAAACAATCAGATCCCAACATTGATCGCATGAATTAGCAGAAAATTTTACGTAATTAAATCCCACATGTACATAGTTGAGAACGAATGATGACTGGAAAAATTATGTACAGTACATGGACAATCATTCCAGTGGAACACAATCATCGTATCTACTATCGTAAGTCAGATCAAATTATTTAGATGCATGCATATGTGTTTCACGACGGGAATATATTTGTCTGCCAGGCTGGCATGCCTTTAGGTGATGCATTCATTCTATGTTCCTTTTTACATTTATTCTTTATTCACTGTAGTTACATAAATGAATTTAAATCAAATAGATTATTTAAAAATATGGTTATATGAACACAAATTATCGATGAGCGAGTTTGTTCGTACTTTATCCAGATTCTCTAGATTTGGTGCACAAAGAAACAAATGGCGTTGGTTCTTACAAAGATATCCCACCGTTTAAAATCTCTCTCAGATTTTGTAAACAGAAAATATACGCCAGAGTTATACGTAACCATCGAGTGTTTCGTTGAATAAAATCGAGAGTACCGGTACAACAACACATAGAAATTAGGGTTGGTGATGGTACTCCAACGTAGAATACTCTATTTCGCAAATTGTGTTACCAGCTAGCTAGCTTGTTCAATTTTGTATGCGTGGGATGAGATCCTTTTTAAGTTTTTAATTTCAAATTCTTACGTATCTGCTTCAAAGGATTACCGAAGAAAGTAAGACAAGAAATTGCCAAAAATAAATATATAGGACTGATATTTATTGTGCAAAGAAATTTGCCAGGATCGGGAGTAGAATCCGTAGTAGAATTTATTCACTGTAATATATAGCAAAATGAGAACACAAATGCGTCCAAAATATTGACACACCAGACCATATCCTGGGTCACAATATTCCTGGGTTCTACTTTTCAATATTAACATGTATATATAATAAAAAAATGCAGCATTTAAAACTCTAAATATACTCTTATATATATTTGTTAAAAAAATTGGGTAATGTTAACATTTATTCATATTATTGTGTTACTCCAAATATATAAATATTTAAACTCAAGTTGATTTTATCCCGAACTTTACAAAATAGTGGTTTTATAGATTCAAATCAATCAATATACTTATATAAAGGAGAAGCGAGGGGCGTGTAGGTGGCGTGGCGCCTCTCAGATAGCTCCGTTCTATTTTTCTAATTTTTTGGAATTTTTGGATGAAAGATATCAAAAAAAATTGTTTCAGATTAATTGATATGGTATATATCTTGGCATAAATTAATCTGATTCTGTTTCAGATTATTTATGGAATATAATAAATTGCAAGTATTAATTTGATTCTGTTTCAGATTATTTATGGAATATAATAAATTGCAAGTATTAATCTGATTCTGTTTCAGATTATTTATGAAATATAGTAGTTTGCAAGTTTTTTTAATCTGATTCTATTTCAGATTATTTAATTATGGAAAAGAGTAGCATACAAATCTCTTTGCACCTATAAATACCCCTATAGGTTGTAGGGTTTTAGATCATCTAAACACAACCTACACACCCTCTCAATATCACAGTTAGGGGTGTGCATTCGGTTTGGTTAACCGAAAACCGAACCGAATAACCGAAATAATTTTGGTTCAGTTAATCGAAATTTATATTTCAGTTCGGTTTTCGGTAGCCAAATTTTCATTTTTCGATTATTCGCTTTTTTAATCGCAGTTAACCGAAAACCAAACGGTTAACCAAAGTTTTATTTACTTTATAAAAAAATATCAGGTACAAGTGACATTATCAAATGAAGATATCAGGTGCAGGAACAGAGGGCTAGCTTCTGGCTGAAGACACTTTTTATTAACCTGGATTGTGAACTTAAATATCTTTAACTACTGTCTTAAAGTGACTCATTGGAGACTTGCAGTTATAATTTTTAAGTAACAAATTATCTTAATTCTTGATGTAATGATGTTTATTTCAAATTATTTTCATAGTTTTCACTTTTCAGAAGTTTTCTAAAAATTTCGGTTAATAATTTCGGTTTTCGGTATTAATCGAAATTTAAATTTCGATTCGGTTACAAAATCGAAATTAATTCGGTTCGGTATTCGGTAGAGTTTTTCATAGAATTTCAGTTTCGGTTAACCGAAATAAATTTCGGTTTCGATTTGGGTTAACCGAACCTAATCATATTGATATATGTTTGTTGGTTATTCTTTTGTAATATTTCTTTTGGTCGTCGGACGTATTTGTTGTTGTTTGCAAGCTTATTGTCTGTTTTATTGGGCGATCGATGTATATGGCTAGATGTCATCAATCAGTTCTGTTAAAATGTCGTGTATTTTTTTTATATGCAGGGAGTGGTGTATATGTCTAAGAAGTAGTGTGTGGAAAAATTAATGACAATGTTAGTCAAGAACATGATTAATTTTAAAAAAAAACACAATTAGAATAGTTAATGATAATGTTAGTCAAGAGCATGATTACTTTTCAAAAAAAAAAAAAACACAATTAAAATTAAGATTCGTCGTGCTTTAAATCGTTAATTACATGTAAAAATTTATTATCATTTTTTCACTAATGAATTATAGTCCAGTTTTATAATTTAAATATTAATATTGGTATTGTATCGAGATGTTTATAATATAAAATTTATTTTATTCTACAAATATTAATTTTGAATCATTAATATAATTTTTATAGGTCGCCGCAACGCGCGGCTTTTCAACTAGTTTTATATATCTTTGGATATCATAAAAGTAAATATGAGATCATATAAAGCCGATCCAAGCCGGATAAAATTTTTGAATGCGTTCCTGATCAAAATTCTAATAATATCGGTATACATAGATTGATGAGTAATATGAACTGTCGCAACAAAATAAAGTGTTGCCGTAGATGCTTCTAATACGACACTAGTATATCTGTCACCTTTAGTAGCAGCTTCACTAGTAATGCACTTATTAGTTACTGTTACAAAAAAAAAAAATTGCAAATTCAGTGCAGGCATACAATATATACTTGTTGGTCATCATTTATCAGTTGTACTTATTTGACCCAGGACCCTCTCTAAACAAAAGAGGAACTGACAAATGAGACACTAAAGCAAAAGAGCCGAAGCAGGTGAGACACGTATAGCCAACAGGAGACGTATTAGATAACTTAAATCATGTAGTAGTAAACAAATCAAACGAGGAATTTTAGTTCATGGCTGGCTGGCTCGCTCGCTGCCTGGCGTGCTACTCTCGTTTTTATTAAATTTATTTTTAGTGGAATTTTGTCCATGGCGGGCTACATAATTGACCATACTTTCTGCATTTGCAATGCATTGTGCATTGGACATTGGATATATATATAACTGAGGCTGAGCACTCCACTTTTAATACCCAAAACACAACAATAACTAAAGGGACAGAGATCTTGGGAGAGATTCAGAGAGATTTATCCATTGTAAGAGCCAGAGCATTAAGCTCTGTTTTTCTTTACAACTCTATTCCTCTGTTTTTACTGTTTTCTAACTCTTGTTGTGTTCATTAGGTGTCATTTAACAATGGGTAAAGGTGGTCGAATGCCGGTTGCTGATGGGGAGGTTCAGCAAGCTGAGAATTCTGTCCGGAGAGTTCCTCATGAAAAACCACCGTTTACAATTGCAGACATCAAGAAAGCCATCCCACCTCATTGCTTTGAGCGTTCCCTCATTCGATCCTTCTCGTACCTTGTTTACGACTTGGCTGTCTGCTTCCTACTATACTATGCAGCCACAAACTACATAAATCTCCTCCCTAAACCCTTATCTTACCTTGCATGGACCGCTTATGTCTATGTCCAGGGTTGCTTCATGTTCGCGGTGTGGGTGGTTGCTCACGAATGTGGCCATCACGGCTTCAGCAACTACCATTGGCTCAACGACACGGTTGGCTTTGTCCTCCATTCTCTCCTCCTCGTCCCTTACTTCTCCTGGAAAATTAGTCACCGTCGCCACCACGCCAACACCAATTCTCTTGACCGCGATGAAAACCATATCCCTCGATTCAAAGAAACCATCCGGTCCTACTACCACCACTTCAACAACCCTTTAGGCCGCGTCTTCATCATCGCCTTCACACTCACACTAGGCTGGCCTTTGTACCTAATCGTCAACATAGCCGGCCGAACCTACGACCGCCACGCTTCCCACTTCGACCCCTACAGCCCAATCTACTCCGAACGCGAGCGAGTCCAAATCCTCCTCTCAGACATTGGTTTCCTCGCAGGATGCTATTTGGTCTACAGAGTAGCTCTCGTAAAAGGCTTCACATGGGTGATGCTCGTCTACGGCGCTCCTCTCCACGTCGTAAATGGCTTCCTAGTAATGGTCACTTTGCTGCACCACACTCATCTTTCTTTACCTCATTACGATTCATCCGAGTGGGACTGGCTCAGGGGAGCCCTGGCCACAGTGGACCGAGACTACGGAATCCTCAACAAGGTGTTCCACCACATTGCCGACACTCACGTGCTTCACCATTTGATCTCCAGCATTCCGCATTATCACGCCGAGGAGGCCACTGAGGCGATCAAGCCCGTGCTGGGGGATTACTACCATTACGATGGAACTCCGTTTTACGTGGCCATGTGGAGAGAGGCTAAAGAGTGTCTATACGTCGAGGCAGAGGATAATGACAAGGCCAAGGGGGTTTATTGGTTCAAAAACAAGCTTTAGAGTCGTGGGGTTTGATTATGAATCAAAGATGTGGCACTACCAAGATTTCGATATTAGATGAAAAAGTATCATCAGTACAGAAATAAAGTTGTATGATTGTATTATGTCATCTTCTTTTGAATGGAAATGCATGCACTGCTTGGTGTTAGTTGTTGCCATTAGACACTAATCCACTATCACATTTACATTTTTTTCATATCAATCGTTTAAAACTTATATATCTTCTATTGTGGTTTATGATGATGTCTCTTTCGAGAACAAATGATTCACGTTGAGCTGTTTAGAAAATAAGATACCAGTTGCTGTCCGGCTGATCATGAATAGAGTCTAGCCGAATTTTGACTGAACCGAACTCGTTAACAATTGAGTCGAACACGAGTTTCTTCATGAACAAATATAAGTCGAGTAAGTCGAGCCGAGCGGAAAAAAATAAGATCAAACCGCTACTTGACTCTTAAAATAGAAAACCAAATAAAATTATTTTTCCAAAAATTTTGGTTACATCACTAAAATATATAAATGTTGACATTCATACGGTTGGCTTGATAAAACATATTTTTGAAAAAACTAAAACATCAGTTCAAGACTAAACACTTGATGTGCTAAAAACATTTACTTTAAATATCACAAGTGCACGACCGTCGTTTTAATATTTGATATTCGAACCAGAAATACAATGAATTTATACTCGTAAACCTTAATTTTCAATCTAGGCGAATTAGAACAATTAAAATGTGAAGGGGTATATTTTAAAAACTAACATTGACAAGCTCATGATTTATTGACTTAATGCTTCTCATGCTCAAACATTGACAAGCTGAGAGTTTAAAATATTTGTTCGGATAATTTTGATTATTAATGATTTATAAGTTAATAAAAGTAAAAATAATTTATAGGTAATTTATGTCTAATTATGAGTAATTTTTATAAAAAAAATAGAAAATTAATTCATTGAAAAATTTATCTTAAACTAACTTTCTGCTTATTTATGTCAGTTTCTGATTTATTTCTAACCTTAAATCGGCTTCTGACTTGTTACAAAAACATGTACTTTTCAAACAGCCGGCACTAAATAGGCTCTTAAAGTAGCATTATACTAATGACTTTTAACCGTCACTATAATTACAGAAATGTCCTACTTGTTCTTTTCATTTTCTTATCTAAAAACTTAAATTGATTTAATATTCTGGTTCACTTACAAAAAATTATTTTTATTTTTTTATTTTTCTTATACTTTTTATTATTTGTACGGAATACTGGTATGACCTTTTATATTATTTATTTTTTCAATTTAATATTTATATAAGTTTTTTATGTCTAATTTTTTTATATGAAAATCTTGAAAGATACTTTTACTCTTGCCGCTACTTTACTTGTACATCTATCTTTTATTTTCATTTTCTTATCTAAAAATTGAAACTAATTTATCGTCTCTATTCAATATTTAGATAAGAAAATAAAAATAAAAGATAGGTTTAAAAGTATAGTGGTCGACAAGACTAAAAAATTATTTTTGAGAATTTAATATAAAAAGTTAAAACTAGTATTAAATGTAAAAATAATATAAAAAAGATATAAATAATAAGAAAAGTGTAAAAAGTTTTGAAAATAAAAATTATTTTTTTTGTAGGTGGACTAAACATCAAATCAATTTAAATTGTTAGATAAGAAAATGAAAATATAAGATAGGTGTATAAATGATAGAGTATATTTTATATATATTTTAAATGATTTTATTCTCATATTATTTTGAAAAGAAAATCTTCTTCTATCAAGAGGAGATACTCGTTTATAGTATCGAACCATCCTGCTATAGTATCGAACCATCCATAGCAAGTTCGTGACCCCCGGATGCCGAAGGCGGCCTTGGGGATCTCGTAGTTCTTCCGGAGGTGGAGATGATGGGATCGGTCCATTTATTTTCCTTCTTTTTTTTTGCATTTTGCTTAAAGGGTTGAAGAGAGATAGTGCATCAAGTTGTTCGCAAGGCCAACTTCAATCGAATCACTGTTTGCGACACGTACACATTTTTTTCCTTATCAATAAATAGACCTCTTTACTTAAAGGTCGAAGTAAAAGAATTCTCTTTGATATATTAATAAAATTGATATATTGATATATTAATAAAAAGATGAAGGGAAATTAATGTGATTTCCCCAAACAAAGTTTGCTTTTGATTTGTAGCGATTCCCGGAAACAACTCGCAAAGCGCTGCCGGATTAGCTCGCGCAGCCTCCCAACTTAGGCTTTCTTATTTCTTCATGTTCAAAATAATAAGACTGTTTACATCTGATGGATCTAACTCTCATCCATTTTTCCGTGCTAAAAAAGGGATTTTTTTTAAATGTATACACGATTTATATGAGGAAAAATTAGGCTAGAGTCAAGTTGATAATTTTTCTTACATCTTTTTCCGGAGCCGAGGTATCATAGACACCATCAAAATAAAGAGCTTGGTAGGTGTGATCCATTGGACTTAGATCCAGTTTTTCCTTTTTTATGGATTCTTTCGAATTTAACTTTCCTGTTGATCAAGACACCATTATGTCGAGATATCTTATCTTGTCTCTTCAGGAAAATGGATATCTCCATAAATGACCCAAATGGTGAAAGAATCATCGCATGCCCCGGAGGATAGATTATTACGAGCCATACTTGGCATTCAGAAGTTTCAATTGTCAGAAATGAATTTGTAGACTTCTGGATTTATCGACATTGAGCTCATAATGTAAAAACAACAAAATTTTGCTGAAGTTGTTGCTCATGCACTTAAAGAAAAGAAAGCGGCAAATGGGGGATATAATTGTGAAATGAGCAGGCAAGAAGTTAGGGATGTTACGCGCATACGAATTGGAGATATCGATCAAAGATTCTTCCTGAATCTATGTGAGTCGGAGACTTCGTAATGGATGGAAATCAAAGAGTTTAACACTTGAGGCAAGTCGGCTTAGGACTCCTAAGAATGACTTTGAATCCTAGTTAGCTAACCAAATGTTGACCTGTTTGTGGTACAACCCCGGTTCTAATCTCGGTAGAATGTCCTTTCAATCACAAAGGAGTTCGTTTGGATATATTATTAAAATGATTAACACTGTCTATAAACCTCTTACATAAAAATTTGAATAGTTTTATACGTTGGTAACTTGGTATGAATTCTTGAAAGATGATCTTTTTTTCAGTTTGTATAGCAATTTTTGGCCGAATTAAGAACAAGAATTTCATTTTAATTCTATTCCAAATTCCTTTTCTTTAGAGCGTTCGACACCACGAACAGTTAAATATTCGAATTTGGTGCTTGTTTGGTATCATGGTAGAAGTTATTTCCTATAGTAACTTCTACTTCCAATCTACATTAAATATCAGGGAAGTAACACAAATGTGTTTGGTTAGACATGTTGGATATTTTACTTCCTGCATATTATTTGTTTGTATTTTTATCTTTTTGGATAATATATTTTCATAATCATAATGTCTTTTATTATAATTAAATAATAAATATCATTTTTTGATAAAAGTAATAATCATACAATATTTATATGACTTTTAAAAATTACTCCAAATTATCTAGCAATAGTCCATACTAATAATTACACAAAAAAATAAAATTAATTAATAGCATTTTTTATTTTATATAAAATTTGTATATAAAGTTATAAACAAATTAATTATTCAAACTTATTCCTGACTCTAGATTGGATTATATTTTGTAAATTTTTGACAAAATAGTATTATTAATATGTTACCGTTTTCTTATTATTTTTAAATTAAAAAAACATATTCTATATTTTTAATGAATAAATATAATTCAACAATATAATTTTGAGTTACATATAATAATAATAAATAAATAATAATCTCTAAAAATTTTAATATTTAACTTTTTTACTATTATATGTATCAATTTTAGAATTGTTTATATATTTTCACATGTATACATTAAAGTTAAATCTGGTGGAAGTGTGAGTGACCGAGGGGGGAGTGGGTAAATAACTTCCTAAGTTTTACAGGTATTACAACTTCTCAGCTAGTTAAACTTCCTGTGTTTTTGGTAAACCAAACAACCTGATAGATTGTCACTTCCCAGCCATTTAAAATACCTCAACAACTTCCTGTCAACCAAACGACCTCTTGGTGTCAAAACAGGAAATTTCATCACACTAACGAGGGTAAGATTGTCAATGACACAAACACCAAAACTATTGTTGCAAATAAATAAAGATCTCCCATTTTGAAGAAATTAGGTTTTGGGTAGCTGGAGGTTGTAATTTTCCCGCCATGGCAGTGATGGAAGAAGAACAGTCTGACATTGAAAGAAAGCAATCTCTTTACAATTCCATGGTAATTTTCTTACATTCTTCTTCAATTTCGCTAACTGGGTCTTCAATTGATTGATGGGTTTGAATTTGTCAAGGATGAGGAGTTCAAGATACAAAAGGAGATGTATAGAGGTCAACAATACAGTCAAATTTATTTTGCTCGATTACACTTGATGAGAACTCTCTTGTACTCTCTTGTACCTACTTGGAAACCCCATTTACCTGGTAACTACGTTTATGTCTGTATTTTCTGTTTCTTGGACCAGGTTTTGTGTTCTTCATTTTTTGTAGGTATTGTATCGGGTTTAAAGAACTTCTTTTTTTCCCTTTAATTTTATGTTCAAGAATATATGGATATGTGATTTATATTTGTAAAGTAATGTGTAATGGAATGAAACTTATACTTAGTCCGTCCCGCCCATTTCTTTACATTTGGGTTGGACATGTATGTTAGGAAAAAATGTTTAAAATAGTTTGAAAGAGTAGAAAAAGTGGGTGAAGTTGTGGAACCGATTACTTTTAATCGATAGATTGTGAGAAGTGGATGAAAGTATTGGATCAGAATAATTTTTATATTATAAAAGTTACTACTTTTAGAAAGTTTGAAATGTAACCAATTGAGAGAGATATCCAAGAAAGAAAAGTATAAAGAAATGGGTGGGATGGGCGGAGTATTAACTAGTGTTTTTGGTTGTGCGGTGATCAGTTACTTAGACTTGGGTACAAAGGGTCGGACATGACACATATCCGCGTGTAGGACTCCAAACATCTGAAAATTTGGGACACGGGGACATTGTCTTATTTTTGGACATGGGTACGGGGACACATCATATCATATTAATAAACGAGCATGGTAAGTAGATACCCTGATATAAAGTAACAATCAAATTTAGATTAAACACAATTTTAGAAAGAATTTTGCAAATTGGGGATTTGCTATGCTTATAATTTATTCTTGCTTCTTTCTTTTTGCTCATTTATTTTGTTTGCATTTTATATGCAACTTATTCAGTCAAAGGACCCGACACAGAATAAATGTTGTGTCCAAGTATCCAAGTGTCGGACACGTGTAAAGATGCCTAAATAGAAGAGTCGGAGTAACATAGGCGGTAATTGAGATGTGTTCATGTTAGTTTTGGGTTATGCCTCCGTAATCATGTGGATTATCAGGTCGGATTTGAGTTATGTTTCTGTAGTTATGTTTAGCTCCCCTTAAAATTTTTTGTACAAACCTGTTCTAGTTTTTTCGGTAACATTCTTTAACATTTTATGTAACATGAGGGCAAGTAATTGGTATTTTCAGGAGGATTGAGTAATTAATAATATGGTTATTTATTATGTAAATTATATTGCTTATTAGTTTATGTAATTATTGAGCTCTATTATTTATGACACAGTTTGCACCGTTCTGGGACTTGAAGGAGACAAAGAGTGCGTGATTGTTGGAACACTGTACAAGCACATGAAGCTCAAACCTTGCGTCCTTGATGAATACTCCAAGGAGGTAGAGATTCTGGTGAACGTTTCATGCTGCTTCTGTTTTTCTATGGCTTAAACTATAATAAGACTTTTTTTCCTCTTTTTCTTTTTGAACAAACAGAGATCAGTTACGCCGCTTGTACAACCTCACAATTTCGTACACTCTGATGATTACCTGATTCTTGAAGACGAAAGTGGGAGAGTTAAACTTAGTGGCACCACACTTTCACCTTCTTTTTATGTCACAGGTTGATCTCATGATTATCATATATTGATGAATTACGCAATTTGTATCTGTTTGAATATAAGTTTGTTACAACAGCAGTGAAGAAATGAAAGGTGACCTTTTCCATACGTGACACAGTTATCTGTTTTTTAATCTTTTATATCAGAATTAAATTTGAAATCTTGAAGGACAAAGTTCAGATAAGAGCACCAAAGTAATAAATTTGTATAACTGAAAGAAGTACATAGAAAACTAAAAGACTCAAGTTCATTATATGGTGAGTCTTGACTCCCAATACGGTGAGAAAGTGATATGTTTCCAATCCAACAATGTTGCAAAATCTCAAGCTAATTATTCCTTGCAAGAAATTTTCTGAGAAGCTAAGCTTCTGATGTATTACATTCTATTAAATTAGTAAGCTAGCCGTAGCTTTGACTTGTAACTTGTGTACTAGCATCTTCCTTTTCCCCTAGGAATCCAGTTTCTGGAGGTGCCTATTGTAATGAATAGAAGACGACTTCTTATAAAGTTACACGTGAACTTAGTTCTATAACTGTCTTGTCTGAGTGAGATTTTGATGAGTTTTCAGTATACTCTTATGCACTTCTATTGACCTCTTGTATATAAATTATATAAATTAATGGAATTTTATATCTAATCACAACTCACTTTTCTAGCTTCAACTCCCCTCAGAATTGCAGATACCCTTATATTGTTTCTGGTTTATTAAGCTGTTCTGTTTCTCCATCTACTCACTGTGAAACTACATACATCAAACCTGTTAATTTCTGTGGTATATTAAGCTATAATGTGGCAGTCCAAATATTCTGTTTTTTAGTAGCTAAACAGTTTACTAGTTTTATAATACAAACAACTGCCTACGAGATACGATAATAGTTTGTTGTTATAGGCATTGTGGTTGCTTTGCATGGAAAAGAAACTGGTGCTGGAGATTTTCTGGTTGAGGATGTCCTTGAGGCTGGCTTACCGCCACAACTAGACCCACCAAATAAATTGGGTACTGTAGTGATACAAATACAATTCTGTCTCTTTTATTACAACTTTCTGCTAAGCAGTTACTGTGTAAATAGTTATTTCTTTATAAATTTGCCTCATATGCAATAGTTTATTGTTGGTTCACAGAACTTCACGCTTTGCACTAAATAGTCTGCTGTATTATCACTGAAATTTTTAAACTGACTTCAGATGCAAATGTATATTGTTGGAAATGTAAGTTATAAACGTAAAGGTTATGTTAGGTCAATGTAAAATGTTCATGGTAAGATCTTAATTCTTAGAATGAAATTCCTATGTGAGATACATGTATTCTGGTCTCTTACTAATATGAGTGTTCTTCTGGTTATATAACAAACAGTGGCTGAGATGCAATATACAAGGGTCATGGTTATTTCCTTTGATATCGGTGTAAATATTTAATCTGATCTGTGAAACCTTGTATACTTTTATAAATTGATATAGTGGAGTGTTATTTAACTCATGGATCTGAGGCTTTCCTTGAAGATTTGTGTTCACATATCATATTTGATTGCTTGGGTCATATTATCTTTATCTTCTTGACAGAATAAACACTATTTATTTCTTTTATTGAAGCGGATATGTATGGTTATCTGGAAGAAACAGTAACCGGGTGAATTTATATAAGCTTTCTTTGAAGCTGTGAAATATTTCTGTACAGGAGAAGATAAATATGTTGTGTTTGTATCGGGATTGAATTTGGGAAGCAGCTCTTCTAATCCACTACAAGTTCAGCTTCTCGTTGATCACATTACAGGCCATCTTGGAGATGAGAAGGTTCTTTCTTATTTCAATCCGCATTACTTCTGTTCTTTTTGGCCTACCATATGGTTTTTCCTTTACACTCACTTTTCATGACAAATAAACCGAACAGGAACAAAATAATGCAGCTCAAATAGTTCAAGTAGTTATTGCTGGGGACTCTGTTGAGATACCTCGTGAGCTTCTTAATGGTCAGGTATTTACCCTTTTGAGAGATAGTGTACTATTCCAAATCTGGGTATACTATTTTGTCTATCTGTAGAAGTCATATGAGGAAAATATTTATTGTAATGGTAAATAAGTAATGATTATCAAGTGATTTCCTGTTTAATGTGCTTTCATGGATTTTTTTTGCCTATTGATCTGTTAGAACATGAGATTTTGTCAAAGGGTTTTCCGCTTTTACCAGTGTCGACCATGTTATCTACAATCTTATATAAGAAAATTTTAACTGATCGATAGATGCTGTTCCCTTTAAAAGGGGAACTAAAAGAGCTTTAACCTGTCCTTTAAGATACAAGATTTATTTCATGGACATAAAAAAAATAAATTCTGAAGTAGATCCACGACAAGGTACATTAGGAAAGGCTTCAACTTATAAATCTGAAAAACTAAGTCTGTTGTGTGCAATAGTTTCCTTCTTTATGGTGACTTCTGACTTGATACCTGCAGAATTTGGCACCAAAAGATCAATCTAGGTTGTCAGAGCCAATAAAAGAAGTGGATATCTTGTTGACACAGGTAGGCAGATTCCTTTATGAGTTACAAATCTGATATCAATCAAAATTATTTAAGTATTCATTGTTTTATGCAGATTGCTGCAAGTATTCCTTTGGATATTATGCCCGGACCGAATGATCCATCTAATTTCGCCATGCCACAGCAGGTTTTGACATCCTTGTTTCTCTATATTACCACTATATGTTTCATGTATGATGTAACTAAATGTTTTAGCCTGATGCTCTGTTCATTTTACAGCCTTTACATAGATGCCTTTTCCCTAGTTCTGCGTCCTACAACACTTTTAAATCCTGTACTAATCCTCATTCTTTTGAACTTGATGGTGTGAGGTAATATGTATATTTGGTGATAGATGTCATATGAGAAACAGATGCTCTACGTGGGCTTATATTTTGTCATGTTCATGTGGCTACCAGATTTCTTGGAACCTCAGGTCAAAATATACATGATTTTGAAAAGTATTCTGAGGGGAGTGAGGAAGTTGAGTTTTTGGAAAGGACATTGAAGTGGAGGCATATTGCGCCAACAGCGCCAAATACCCTTGGTAGGTTTTTGCATTAAACCATATTTATATTTTTTTATTACTTTAACTTGTGTTGTGAAGTAAAATGATTGTACAGTGAAGCTGGTATTTTGTCAGCAAAGAAATGGCAGAAAATAACCTCTTTTTTTTCCTGTCAAAAGAATCACTTTACACAGTTCATGACACTGTAATTTGTCTTTATTGTGATTGTATTGACACACTCCATATACTTTTTATCAGGTTGTTATCCCTTTACTGATAGGGATCCATTTTTCGTGGAGAGTTGTCCCCATGTTTATTTTGCTGGCAATCAAAATAAGTTTGGAACTCGCTTGATAACAGGTACTTCAATAATCAAATTGTCAGTTGTTAATGTTCAGCAAATGTCTTCTATAACAAAATAACCAATGGGGACTATTTAATTCAGGTTCAGATGGGCAGGTGGTAAGGCTTATTAGTATTCCAAGATTTAGCAAAACTGGTACTGCAGTTATGGTAAGCTCTTGCAGTTTGATGACTCAAGTACATGGAAATAGGACAGAGAGAATTACATGACACATGACATCGACATAGTTCAGCTCTCTGTATACGCTCAATTTAAGACAATAAAATGTGCAGAAGTAATAGATGAAAAACATGAGAAAGCAGGCTTTTAAGTGCTAGTGTCAGATTTTAGTGCGAGCACTGTAAGTTTATCAAACTATATCACTTTTTAAGTTTTCGAAATGTCCTCAGGGACTGCGAATCTCTGGAATCCATTTATTAAGTAATTCAGTCTGTAGAAAGCTGTTTTTCTTAAATTATACGTGCTTTTTTGTTACTTTGTAAAGTTATTTAGGCGTTCAACACGCCACTTGTAAAAGTGGTTTGAGTGTGATAGAAAAAGTTTATCTGCAACTTGCTATATGTTGACGAGCTTTTTTTTTTCCTGCCTGCTGTTAGTTAAACATGAGAAATCTTGAATGCCATGCTCTCAGCTTCGGGACAGAGTTCAGTTTATAAATAGGAAGGTATGTTATTTTGTTTATATAGAAAATGGAGCACCAATATAAAGTGTTAAGTAATGGTTGGGTAATTATATGATCCTATTGACATGTAAGCTTTGACAGGATTTTGCCTGCTGCCTATTATCAGTTTTTGCCAGGAAGCGTATCTGTTGATTCCCGAAACTCGAAACTCTCTGAGAAGGAAGCAGGTCAAGTACCTGTGCTGGTAACTATCAGGAGAATTAGAAGAGAATCTGCACAAAAATGATGTTAGAGATTGACAAAACCAGTAGCAAGTTACTTCTATGTTTAGTATCAATGTTCATATAAAAAACTTGACGAACTAAACTCCTGTAAAATTTTTAAGGACCATAGTTCTTCGTCAAACTTTATAAACTGTTGTAAACTTCATTTTTGAACTCTCACAAGCATCCAAGTAGCTTTTGTTCATCCAGATGTGTAGCTTCTTATTTCTAGCCTTCGGTGGGATAAAAATTGAAGAGTAAAAATCATCTGTCAAATACTTAAAATATGTTATGTATTTCCTTATTTATTTTTCTATACACATGTACATTCTTGCAATTCAGAGTGAGCAGAAATGAAGTTTTATTTATAAAGTTTTGGGGAACTAAATTTAAAAATTAATGAGTTTTTACCTTTTTTTACTCGAAATTCAAAATTTTGGTTTGACTACCCTGGAATATACCCCACAATCCTATCCAATACAGTAAAAACTAATTTTTCTGTTATTTAAATTAGTTGAACTATTTTGTTTGCTCTTTCTTCTCCTAGTTGAACTGGAGAGCACGCGCTGTTGTACAACTAGCAGGTGTATTGTATTGACCCATCTGATCTGGCCATGATCCCCAACGGCTATAATCTGAATCTTTAGCTTAAATAAAAATAATATCATATTCATTACAAATTTATTCCTCCTTCCCTCCAACGGTTCATTACAAATTTATTCCCCCATTTAAATTTATTCCTCCACTCTTACAACATTATCATTTCTTCAGTCTCTTGTCTTCTTTTTCTTGATAAAAAATGGAAGTCGATGCTGCCGATACGACTATTACTGCTGCTGCCGCCACCACGACGACTACTACTACTACTTCTGCTGCAAGAGTCCAGCATATAACAAAGGCGTCTTCCGATGAGCTTCTCAGTAAATTTGCTCAAGTGGGCGCTACTAGTAATAAACTTGCACTTACTCTTGTCACTAACAAGAAGAATAAGAAGTTACAATTGTCCTCGAAACGCCAGAGAAGTATTGATAGATCAAATCCAGATTGCGAAAGCCCCACAGGTGTGAGTGTTGCTGATAGGAAACTACTGCTTCCTCCTGCCAATAAGAGAGGCGCTGCCACTTTCATTCGCCGCCTTGGAATAGGAAAGGCCAAGCTCAGGTCCAGGAATATCAACAACAAGTCCCTTCTAGGAGGCATCGAAAAGGTCAGTTAAAATCTACTACTAGTATTTCTCTGCCTCCACTTAGTAATCAAGATATCTTATTGCTGCTTATTTTCTTTCTATGCTTGCATTCTATATGGATATCTACTAATTAAAAACCATGCCAGATTTGCCCAATTATTCAATGCATAGTCCATCATATTGTGATTCTTCGCGCTATGCCACATTGCTACAAATTCGAGTGAGGTTTACAACTATATAGTCTATATGTGTTAGCATTTGTGTTCATATATATTGGAAGAAGCCAAAGGACTATATGCTAATGTACTATGTTCCATTAGCTTAACTAGTTCCCTGTCCAAAATTTCAACTAACAAATCATCAGAAAGATCATAGGAGCATTTTTTTTCACATCAGCAGTAGTTCACTTGAGAATTTCAGAAATTGAAACATCCAGTTACGCAACAGCAGTAGTTGACTTGAGAATTTCAGAAATCAAACAGGATGTTTTAGGGGATTATGTTGCTAGTTTCCCCATTTCCCCCTGGTTCTTGCAATTTGACTTTTGTCTCAGAACTATGATACGTTTAATATTCCCCAAGTTACTGTAAACAGCATTTCCAATATATGAATTAGATTCAGAATTTAGGAATATAAGAATGAGAGGCGATTATTGAGCAATTCTATTGATTGCTTTGACCTTCAGATTTTCGTTGATATTGCATCTGTCATAGTGATTAGCATTGTTTAGCACATATGATACCGGATAAAAAAATTATCCATAGCTTCTTATCACCTGTACATCTTATGTAACCCACCTACAGAGTTCCTGTGCTGTCAATCCATTTTTCATACAATGCAACAATGATGCAAGTCTAAGCGAGTCAGTCCTTAGTGGAAAGCTTAAGTCCGGACTAATACATTTGTCATGGTGATTAGCAAGGTTTAGCACCTCATATGTGAAACTGGAAAGAACCATTCCAACCTTCTTATTATCACCTATCATATTATATGTTTCCGACCTGCAAAATTCCTTGTTCTGTCACTTCCTTGTTTTTTATATAAATCATGAATCACCAAATCCAGTTTCTGTATAAGCATAGCAGTATTGTTATATCTCAATTTTCACTTGGATTACGTTGTACATGTGTTGGAACTTGGAAGAGTTATTTGTAAGAAGGGAACTGTGTGCTTAACTTGTCTCAAAATTCAATAGACGATGTAACTTGAGATAAGGAGTGACTGTTGCATGAATTGATTAGTCTAATCTTTCCTCTTTCTTCTGTAGACATGGCGCAAAACTCTGAAAGGCGCTTCAAAGATCCTCATTGAAAAGCATTACAATCAGCACAAGCGCTTAATCAGTGACATTGCTTAGCTCTATTCACAATTTTTCTGGAAAAGAGCTGTCATTTTGTTTGCCTTGTCGTAAATTTCTCTTCTTATATTGCTTGTTAGATAGTAGTATCCCTTTGCTTGTTATTCTGATTTGTTTCTAGTTTCTGGAGTTACAATTGCAATATACATTAATTGCTTTAGCACATAGTTCTAGTTTCTGAGAAATGATTCAATTCCTAAAGTCTTTCTCTACATACTAAAATCTTGGTTATTATTAATATTATAATCACTTATTACCTGATATTTGATGAGAAAGTAACATATTATATCGAAGATTACAGTGATCAACTTTCAAATAACTTGTTGTAATTAACTTTCAAATTGGAATGAAAGTTTCTGAAATGACCAGACATGATTCTTAGCTAGTTACTTATTATCGCTGAACACTTTCTTAATCAGTCATGTTGTATAACAAAGACCACACGAATACAGAAGATGCTGTCATCTTTCTTAAACAAGTTGAGCAATGTAAGAGCAACTCCAACCCAAGTGTAACTTATGGTCAAGACTAACTTCACAGAAGTCAAAGCTGATTTCGGTTTAGTTTGTGGGATAAAATTGTAATTTATAATCTGCAGATATAGCCCCTGTTTGGGGATAGAAGCAAGAGCTGCTTCTGCTTCTTGCTCCTGCTTTTCTTGACCTGTTTGTGTAAAGAAGTAAGAAGTACTATTAAGAAGTCGGGAGAAAAAAATTGGAAGTAGAAAATGCTAGCTTCTCTTTGCAACTTCTGCTTATTTTCCAAACACTTTAACAACTTATAATTAGTAATTTATTTCTCACTTCTACTTCACTCCTTTACTTTAAACAAGAAGTCACTTCTTTAAAGTTAATCCAAACGGCCCCATAATCCGTAGAAAACAAGCACAGAAGTCAAAGTTTGTGGTACATGATGAAGTCAAACATTAAATGAAAAAGCAATTGGTCAAATGTTTGATGTCAAGAGTAGCATCTTGCATGAAACATGGGCAGGAGTGCAGGACTAACATATGTGGGTGAACAGTAGAAAGATGAAGAAAAAGTGAAAACATGGACGTTTTATACACTGATTAATGGCAATAAAGAAATTCACGAGTCACCTGTGAATTATCATCTCATATGTCTATCTATAACACCAGCAAATAATTTTAGAGTTTCTGGATAACATCATGCCTCTCTTACATGTGTCCTAAAAGTGCAACCTTTTCCCTTTCTTTAGGCATGAAACTATTGCTGGTTACCATCAACCTAAAGTGCACTTTTGTGTGGATGACAAAAATTAGGAGGTGATAGAGTATTACAATATACGTTTTTGGACCTAAGAAATTCAAGTTCAAAGCAAAAAGTGCTCATTTCAGATTAATGTAGTGAAAGATTTATGCACAGCCCAGATTGAAATACATATCTACACAAACGTTTGGTTCATGGTTAGTAAGTCTAGTCAACAAGAATCGGAACCTCAAATCCATATATTGATGTTTGGATTAGCAAAGTTGTGACATGGAATAGGAACAACAATCTCATTTGGAGGATAAATCATTCTCTGCACTTCCTAATTAGGACACCCATTCCCATACGCCATACCCCTCATTCCCATAACCTTCATCCTCATTCCCGATTCTCATTCTCACTCACAATGCGAACGTCCCTGAGATTTTTTTATGAAATATTTCAGTCACCGAAGTAACGTCAGCCCCGACCAATGAATTAATTATGTAAGCTGCTTCATGGCGGTGGTAGCTAAAAAGCAGCTGCTTTGTACTAGCAGGTACTGAGGGAAGGACAAGTAATACTATTACAAGAGAAATGGTCCATTTCCCCCCGTGTTGATCTGGTTGGTTCACACCAACAAATTAAAAGAAAGAAAAAGTGGTGAATAAAGTGTGACTATTTGAAACGAAAACCTCTTTTTCCCCATCTTCTCGGAGTTTACGTGAACTGTAAGGAACCCCTTATCTTCTCTCTTTTCATTTTCCTCCTGTTTTTTCTTTATCACTTCTCATTTCATTTCATTGTCCCAATCCACATATCATCACCTCAGGTCTAATAACATGTTCTTCTCACCGCAGGTTTTAATACGAGGGGTTCACTACTTATAGTTATATTTCAATGCTCTTTCAGTCTATGCTTCACTCTATATCACTCACCTCGTAAGTTTTACTAAAAGGACACTACACTGTTATATAAAGCATCCTGAGCAAAGTCGGATAAAATGGTTGGTTAAATTAATACTTGGTTAACATAAAACAACTCAACCATGGGGCAAATAAACAATTTAGTGAGAACGGTAGTAGAAATATATCTATATTATGGGGTCAAAGGGGGCAAGTACCCCCACTGCCCCCTAAATCCGTCCCTGAGTCAAGCTATATGTCCTGGGAGATTTGACAAATTTAATCAAATTGTTGAAATTTCAGCTAAACATTTGAGATTCTTGTATTGATGCAATTTTAAAAAAATGCATAATTTATCGCACATTCAATATATTTTGTTTGCTGTTCTAATATAACTGAAACAAACATAAATGATAATACAAATAACTTTTATTTATCGGTTCTCATTTCTAAGAAAAGTTTTTTTCGAAGGACTATTATAATCTTCCACTCCTATAATTCGAAAACTCATTTCTAGGTTGAAGAGTACATCACAATCGTCAATTTTTGAATTGAACTTAAATACTTCTAGCTCCAGCTCTGATATAATGCAATTCTTCTAAATATCTGGTGTGCTACAAAAATACCTTTTCCGCAGAACATTGTAATTTAACAGCCTCGGCAATAAATAATTTGTTGTCATGCGGCCTCTCACCAGTATGCCAGCTCTGCTAGCCGTACTCTCCCTACCAAAAAAAAAAAAAAAAAAAACCCCTCTGCAAAATTTTATCTGAGTTTTTTCTTCTATATATACGGGTCTGCATCTTCCTTATCTCTTCTACATCTACATTACATATCATCTCAACTTTTTCTGTCTTGTATCTAAAATTTCTACTGTATCCAGCTTGTAAGCAAATTGTATTACGTTCTTCTCCCTTTGTGTAGCCTATAATTTATAAAAATATCTTAATAAAAACCAAGTTTGTTACGGAAATCAATTTATTTGTCGTATAAAGTTTCCGTCTCTCTGCATAAGCACTTTATCTGCTTTTGCATGAGTTTTGGTTTCTCAATAATCCTCTGTTCTGATCCTTGAAGTCCAGAACTCTGCAATTGAACTGGTTTTATACTTAAATCTAATATTTGAGGTATTCATATGGTGTCGTTGTTGATAGTTTATATGGGCTTGTTGAGGTAGGAAATGAGGGATGTTTTCTTGGTTGGGAAGGATAGTAATGGCTTGTTGGCGACCGGTGAGTCAATATGCCCGTATGAACAAGGATAGTAATGGTAACAGTAACAATAGTAGTCATAATACTGATGATAATGATGATGCTAGCGTTCTGGCAGACCCTCTTCTATGGTGCAAAGACCTTGAAAAACACTTTTATGGCGAGCTGTCGTACGCCATAGTACAGGCCAATGAGGTTATCGAGGATCACAGTCAGGTTGAGACTGGCCAAATGGCCACTTTTGTTGGAGTTTATGATGGTCATGGCGGCCCTGAAGCATCCCGTTTCATTCGTGATCACTTGTTTCTTCATCTAATGAGTAAGGCCTCTTCTTCCTTGGACTTTGATACAATATCATCTACTGTGTCTGTTCTAAAAAAAAATAGCAGATATGTACAGAGGCGGATCTAGTAAGAGGCATGGGGGACATGTGTCCCCCCTAAATTTTTTTTACATGTTTTCACGACTCTAAATTTTACAATATTATATAAGTGCCCTCACAAACTTTGAAAATATACAGGTGGTTAATTTTGACATTGTTTTTTTAAGAGGGTATCAACAGTTGTTCAATAGAAGAGAGTTATTGATTTCGACTCATTTGAAGCATGTTTGGTTATTTCAGCTATTGCACGAGAAAATGGAACAATATCAGAAGACAACCTGAGGAATGCATTTTCCGCCACTGAAGATGGATTTCTCTCTCTTGTGCGAAGGACAATTGAAATAAAACCTTTAATGGCATCAATTGGTTCTTGCTGTTTGGTGGGAGTTATTTGGAAGGGAATATTATATATAGCTAATCTGGGTGATTCCAGAGCTGTTATCGGTTCTGTATCTAGATCTAATAAAATTGTTGCAGAGCAGTTGACTAGGGATCATAATGCTAGCACGGAGGAGGTTAGGAATGAACTCATTTCAGCACATCCTGAGGATTCTCATATATTAGTTATGAAGCATGGCGTGTGGCGCATAAAGGGAATCATTCAGGTTCACTTGGATATCATTTTTTAGCTGATTCTCAGTTTACTTGAATTAAATGTTATTGCACGAAATGTTAATCTAACCACCCATTTTTTCCTCCATCATACAATTGACACATTTTTGCAAGCAGCTGTTCAAAAGGTTCCCTCTATTAAAATGGAGTTGTGGGGAGAAACTTTAATTTTCTAGAATACTAGAAGGCCAGTTTAACAATGAAAAATTTGTAGCTCCCAGAGATCAACCTTTAACTTCTTTCAACTACAGATTAGGTTTCAGAGGCTTGTCTTGTAACTAATTGATTTTAAAGAATATAAATTTTGATGCACATGAATATTTTTCCCTTCTCATCGTAGTAATCAATCATACTTTTTTCCCTTCTTACATTCTAAAATCGTATTTGAATTTTTCATATTGCCTCATTTTTAGCAACTGACAACTGCGTATTTGGTATGTTGGGCAACTGGTATCAGGTATCTAGATCCATTGGAGATGCTTACTTAAAAAGGCCAGAATTCTCCCTGGATCCATCATTCCCGCGCTTCCACCTTCCTGAGCCTATTCGCAGTCCAGTACTAAGATCAGACCCATCTATCTGTACTAGAGAGTTACAACCCAATGACAAATTCATTATATTTGCATCTGATGGCCTTTGGGAACACATGTCAAATCAGGAGGCAGCTGAAATTGTACACAATAATCCCAGAGCAGTATGTTTCACTCTATCTCATGCTGTTTGTATTAAATTCATGTTCATATGCTTAACTATTAGTGTTGTAAATGTATATTGATTTTTATTATTAATTTAGGGCATTGCAAGCAGACTTCTTACAACAGCTTTGCATGAAGCAGCTCGGAAAAGACAGATGAGGTACGATGATCTTAAAAAATTACAGAAAGGGGTGAGGCGTTTCTTCCATGATGATATCACTGTTGTTGTGATCTTCATGGACAATGGGTTGTTGGAGAGAAGTATGCATGCGCCTCAACTCTCTGTACGAGGGGGCATCGACACCATTGGGCCATCAAGGTTCAACATTGTACAGACTGATGGAAATGCCAACTCCTCTTAAAGAAGAGAACATGATCTCCCTGATTTTATTCCAGAACATCCTAAACGGAATTCTTGAATTATTTGGTGGAAGGGGGTCTATGACCTTGGTTGTTGCACATAACTAGCGAGTAAACAGAGTGATGATCAATAAGTGTGATGGAAGTCGTCACCTAGCTTTTTGGGTTGAGATAGACCCAATAGCCCCTAGCGGTGTTATGGCAACTCAAGTTTTAACGACATCATGTGAAATTTGAATGAGTTTAGGGTAGCTTGTTCATGTGTTATGGGATTATAAGCTGCAGGTTGTCAAGCTTTAATATGTGAAATCCGGCCTCATAGACGAAATGTATGTTCTTCTTTTCCCGTGACTCTGCCCTGGGGTTATAATATATTTCCGACATCTTTTTGTTTCTGCTGTGACTCATAGAATCTGAAACTTTGAAAACACACACACATATTTGCTGAAGTTCTGTGACTAAATTACTGGTTATCACGGATGAGAATCATTATTTGTTACAGAATATCGATTACAGATCTCCTTGCTGGGACTATTAACGGTAGAAACACATTCAACAAATCAATATATTCAGATCTTGAAATTCTAAACATAAGTTATTAAGATCATTTGCATATAAGTATCATCATCATTTGTTTCCTTCACAATAATAGGCCTCCGCAAATCCTACGAGGCATCCACAAACAAGGCAGGCTTCACCTCGTTGGTGCCACAAAATGTGTGTACCCCAAAATCACATTCAGCACAATAGTAGCTCCAGTGCTTAGAGTCCAACTGTGTGGTACAAATGTTGCAAATTTCCCGTCCAGCACGATCCGGGTTGCCAGTAGAGAGCTTAAGCTCATGTCGATGGCACCTGTGAGTTATCTTCAACGGCATAAAAGCACATTGTACATGAAGATCCACCTGACACACTGCACAGCAATAAGAAAATGCACTTCCTGCTTTGCCACAAGCGTCACATAAAAATGAACCGGATTCGTATGTCGGGGATGGGAACAAAATGAGCGGGTGCGTGACATCTGCAGGGTGCATTATATGGCGATTAGCATTGCCACAGTGCTCGTGGAGGAAAAAACTGCAGTGGAAGCAAGCGTAAACGAATCCTGAGCTGCAGTCTGATTCGCAACCAGAGCATCGTATGTTCTGGCCCTGCTGAACTTGATGAAATATTAGATTATGATCATGGCTAAAGTGTTTATACTCCATTAATCTCTCAAACAAACTTGTTTCCTTTCTTGTGCGCGATTTTTAGGTGTGGATAGGAAGCATATATATAAATCCTTTCAGAATAAAATTCTATGGGATTGTGATAACAAAAGGCGTAAAGTCAAATGTAAAGATTCTTATCTAAACAATTGAAAGAATTAGCTGTGCATAAGCCAACTAGTTCTGGTTTAATCAAGCACTTCCAAGAAAGGGCAATTTCGAGGATGGATCATGGAAGAAACCAATGGGTTGACTTGTAATCTGATTAGGTAAAAGTCAACCAGTCGATATAGTGGCCAAGTGGGAGATGCACCATAGTCAAAAGTCAATTGGTGATGCATCTCAATGAGTTACTTTCTCATTAATCTTTTCCGTGATGAGTAGTCCTACTTATCCTAAATTCTATTCCCAAATGACGTATAAGACAGTTGATATGCATATAAGAGAATTTGATAATACTTTTTGGGATACCTAGCATTTTCCTTCAGTGACAAGGTATTTCTATAGTTTGGCAATTTAGAGAGCTCAAATTAAGTTAAATGCTTACTTGATCATTCAATTGACTTGTTAACAAGTGTTGTATAATTCTAGATGCAAGTAATGCTTGCGCATGAGATGCATGTTTTTGATTAGTGAGAAAGAACATTGAAGATGCATAAATAGGCATAATCAGATTTTGTTAGAAGAATGAACATCAACAAACGAATTCAAATAAATTTACATTGTAAACAATGCAAGCTCAAGATTTGATCTGATCAACGGTGCAGACTAGTGTTATTGATTATTACAGCAATTAATTTAAGAAATATTGAATCAGTTCAAACTCACAAAGCACGCAGTAAGTTTACAATCCCACAAAGCACGCAGCAGTATGAAAATGAACTCCCAGTTTCTCCACAAGCGTTACAGATGAATGATCCGCTGCAGTAAGTTGGTTTCGGGATGAGAACAAGAGGGTGCTGGGTGTCGGATAGATGATTTTTTATGTAACGCACAGCATTGGCACAATAGTCATGGAGAAAGTAGTTGCACTGCAAACATGCATATACATTGTTGTGGCAGAGCCTTTCACAGCGGGAGCAGCTGACGGTTTGGCCTTCTGTCAGTCGGTGGTTCTTTAAGTTGTGCTTGTGGCTGAAGTCCTTGTAATCCATTGTCTATCAAGTTAAAATTGCAAAGCACAGTAGAGACTTGAAACTTCGTGATGGATAATGTAATGTGTATAAACGGGGGAACTAATTTAAAATGTATTGAGAAATGTAAACGAAAGAATGGGCGAGTACAGAGACCATGATTATTGTAGTTCCGTTGTAGTGTGCTGTAGATTCTTTCAGCTGCATGACTGCCAAAAGTCAGTCGTCTAGACATCAAAGAGCCGGCCATTCGGGCGGGCCGGGGCGGTTCGGGCCGGTTCAGGCGGTTTCCAAACCGTCGCCAGTGAAACCGTAACTGGCACGCCAAGACTGGCGGTCCGGTCCGTGCCGGGCCGGGCTGAAGAAAATGAAAGTCGTAACCGTGTTATACGGTTCACATGGGTTAGGCGGTTTTACGGTTTACACGGTTAATACGGATTCGTGGTTCACGGTTCGCGCATTTGACGGTTCAGCATGCGGCGGGTGATATCAATCTGCTCGTGTACTTGACTACTTGTAAGTTGTATCTGTGACTGTGTGTGTAACAGCGTGCGTGCGTGTGTTTTATGTTTTTTTTTTTCTTTTTTAGTTTATTTTTTTATCACATTCTTTTTACTTTATTTAGTTTTATAGTAACAGGTTTAAATTTCATTAATTCTTAAATTTTAAAAATTCAATAATAAAATTGTTTTATATGATATTAGTTTTGGAAATTATTTTTGTTAAGTATTATTATGTAACTAATTAATAAACTGTAAACTAATAAATATTTTTTTTAGTAAACTTGAAAACTAATAAATTGTAAACGCAAGGTAATTAATTTCTAATTCAAAATCAAAAAAAACAAAATTAAATTAAATCTAAAAGCTAAAACGGAAAAAAACAACTAAATTTAAAAACTAAAATGCAATAAAATTGACAAAATTTAAAAACTTAGACAAAATAATATTAATAAGATAATAGTACTACACAGTAACACATGTGACTGTAAGAGAAGACAGCGGATTCGGTTCGGGCTAGCCGGTTCCGCGGTTTCACGGTTCGAACGAGCCGGTTCCGCGCGGTTCCAACGGTTTCGGTTCGGTTCCACCAAATTTCAACCCGTATTCGCCCCGTGTGTAGCAACGAGTCGTGCCGGTTTCGAACCGGCCCGCATTGACACGGTTCCGGGCGATTCCAAACGCGGTTCAGGGCGTGCCGGTTCAACCGGTTCGGCCCGAATGGCCGGCTCCTGTGCTCGCATGTAGGTTTTTGTGCAAATATGATAATCTGTTAGCAAACAGCTAGCAAACCTTAATATGACCGTGTTTAGAAATTAGAGGTTTGAGGTAAAATTAGATATTTGGGGTGTTTTAGAGGTTTGACCATTTCAATCTGCTAATGCTATTGTTTGATAGTTAGCGGATGAAATAGAGGTATGAGTTTAAAAAGCTACTTTGAGGAGCCTTTTGGGTTGGAGATTTTGGTATGTGTCACAAAAAACTAATCAAACAGTTATTTACCAAACAATTTTACAAAAAACCGGTAATTCAGCCCGCTAGTCAAAACATCTATTTCAATTAGTTAGTGAAGACATCTAATTCAACCCACTAACAGCTAACCGTTAACCGCTAATTCTCAACACATATTTTTGAGGTCGAATCAACTTCAGAGTATTGTTATAACGAAGCAAACTTGATTAGTACAAAGTTTGAATCAACTCAGTGTGATTAAGGCTCCGATTATTAGAAAAAAGTCAATGAATACACATACTGGGCAAGTTGAATATGCACACGCAAAAGTCAAGAGTCGTATGGTAAACATTTGAAAACAAGTGAGCTGCTTGGTGCTTACTGATTGCTAAATTAAGTTGTCCAATGTCATTCTATCCAGTTTAGGTCCATGCCTGCTCTATGAAAAGATGAGCAACTCTTACTGATTGCTTGTGAGGTCTAATTTATATATAGTCACATTCATATTCTTATTCATATGACTAAGTTAATTTTGAATGCCTTAGACATGATTTAATGAAAAGTACAGTAAACCAACTTTTTTTCCTTTTCATAATTACAGAATCCAATTTCTTAAGCTGAAATCCAGCTTAAAATTAGACCTGACTGAACTGACAGATGCACAGAAAAAACAAGCAATGAACAACATTTATTAATCATCACAGAAATTGATTCAAAATAATTCCAATCAACTTAGACTTGGATTAAACGAGGCCATCATCTGAGCAAGTCCCTGAGCCATCTGCATTTGAAGTTGAAGATTATACAACTCTACAATCACCTCTTCTGCAGTTGGTTCATTCACCGCAGCAGCCTGTGTATTAGACGACGTTGCCTCAGTATTAGCCACCGAATCATCAACCACGTACAACTCTGGTTTGACCTCATTGGTTGCACAAAAAGTGTGCACACCAAATTCACAGTCAAGACAATAATAACAAAAATTCCTAAGGCTCAACACCTTGCTACAGATCTTACAAAACTCATCAGGAACTTCATCCTTCTTATTTATAACACCAAGATACAACTTGAGCTCATGTTGGTGGGACTTATGGCTGACCCTAAGAGGCAAGAAAGCACAATGCACATGAAGATCAATCTCACAAAGCACGCAACAATAAGAAAATGAGCTCCCGGTCTCTCCACAAGCATTACATATGAATGATCCGCTGCAGTAAGTTGGCTTCGGGATGAGAACAAGAGGGTGCTGAGCATCTGATGGATGTTTTTTTATGTAACGCGCAGCGCTAGCACAATGGTCATGGAGAAAGTAGTTGCACTGCCAGCACGCGTAGACGGTGCTGTGGCAGAGCTTTTCGCAGCCAGAGCAACGGATGGTTTGGCCTTCTGTCACTTGGTGGATCTTCAGCTTGTGATGGTGGCTGAAGTGTGAGTATTCCATTGTGTAGGAGCCTGTTGAGACTTGGAAACTTTGTGATGTAATTTATGTTTGCAATTTGGTAATTCCAGTTTGATTAATATGAATAAAGTCAATGTAGAATGCAAATTCTTTAGTTCTTGATGTGCAAAGTCAGACGTTTACAACTCTACATTATTGACTAGGGAGGGGATATAATATATTTTCGTTTACATAAATAAAAACAAAACTTCAAGAGGTCTGTATAATAACGTTGACATGACAAAATGATAGACTACAATTAGGAATGATATAATTGGTTTAGCATCTTACTTTGTTATGAAAATAAACCAGACTAAGAAAGAACGAGTCAAATTTTGGAACATTCAAATCTTTTTATAGACGAAATTATATTGTTGGATGATATTACTTTCGACTCTGCTCACTAAATGGACATGTTGAAATTGTTTTCTTTGCTAATTTACAGACAAGAAAATGAGCTACAAATAACTAGGGGTATCCCTTGTGAGGCGATGAAAATGAAAATATGATCCTCGACAGCTATAACTAATGAGCAACAGCAGCTTCGCAAATAGAACCTATAAACCATAAATTCTGGGACATGCTTCATTTTTTAGTGACGCTTTCAGGATCAATCCGAGACACTGAATCGTAGATAGCGGGGCTCCTTCACATTCATAACCAACCCAAACAAATCTTTACAATTCTGACCATCCAAAAATTCACTTTTCTTGGGCTCGAACGGACACAACACGCTGGGATAAATTTTCAAACTGCCCATACAGACACAAAAGTGAGGAAAATTTTAAAATTTTGTGTTCGGCTCCTACCTGGCGGATACACTTGATGTTAAGTGTTGTGTCCGCCCCAGACAAGGGCGACTTTGGGGTGGGGAAAATTCAATTTCTTCTTATAAAAAAACAATATAAATTAAAAAACACTATAAATTCTATTCTAATTTTTTACTATTTTAATTTTGAAATATTTATTAAGGTTATATCAATAATAATAACGGATAAAAAATTAAAAATTTAAATTCTTAATTTTTTATCTAGTAGGCAGATTAGAATAAAAGTAGTAGGCAGATATTAAAACTTTTAATATTTGAAATACAAGTAATTTATAATTTTTAATTTGAAATTTTATATAAATTATAAATAATATTTGTTTTAAAAATTGGACCGATTCGGTTTTTTCAGATCGGAACCTAGCTATAACCGGAACCGAACAATCGGTTTCGGTTTTTAATTTTTCAGTTTCGGTAAGATTTTATATGGTTTGATTTTTAGCAGTTTTTAGCTGTTTCGGTTTCATGTTTTATATTTATTCGGTTTTTTGCTCACCCCTAACTTCAGCTACCAAATTTTTACTCTATCTGTTTGTGTCTAGGGACTTTGTTGATGTAGTCTACTAGTCTGTCAGCAATCTTCTTTCAGCAACCAGAGTTTGAACCATGTTAGCTTTAATCAACCTTAGCACTGGACCATCCCCATATGTTTAATAGATGGTAGCCCTTAGATAGTTTATCTTGTTTCTACTCATGCTCTCTCCCAGTCTGATGAGTCAAGGCCTTTGTGCCTCTTCATTGAAAACTAAGTGATATGTATCAAGAATGGTTTGCAGTCTAGCACTTTTTCTCATCATCTCAACTTCTAGACCAGCATCTAATATGTACTTAGGAATGTACACATCATCAGTCTTTACTCTTAAAGGATTTTTTTTGTCCAACATATATAGCCTTCTTGATATCATTTATAAGTAGCTTCATTCTTCACCTCCAAGAGATATAATATGTGCTCCAACTCATTTCATGTTTTGTTAAGAACATCAACATCTGAAAGCTTGTACACAACTCCATTCTCCATAAAATAAGTCATCTTATATTTATATTTATCACCATCATAAGAGTCTATCAAAAATTGAACAAATTCCACTCTCTTCAGATGCTTTAGAGTTATCTGTTCATTAGTTTTGTCAGTCAGAGAAAATGGATCTCTTATGACCACATGTCGTTTGGTGTATGACCTAGATTTTTTTGAACCAATCCCCTCTTTGTTACCAGCTTGCCTTCCTTTAGATTGAAAAGTCATAAAATCTTGCAAGATTATATTTTCTCTGATACGAGCTGGTTTTCTGAAGAGAAGTTTCCTCTTTTGCTCAAGAGTCAGAGAATCCAAATCAGCATGAGTAGTGTTAGAGGTTGCAGGAGCTGTAACAACTTGAGTAGTGTCAGAGGCTATTTTATTGAGATCTTCAGAGTTTGTGTTTTCTGAGACTTAAGTCTTTTGAATTTTGTTAACATGAGTAATTTCAAAGGCTAACTTATCAGAATTTGTCTCTAGCATCAAACTCTTCAAGTCTCTTTCTTTTCTTAGTGATTATCTACCAATTCTTCTTTCTATATAGAAATGTCATCATAATTGTGTATAACTTGCATAGAAGAGTTAACTCTTACCTTTGGATATAAATGTACAATATTGACGGGAAGTATTGATGGCTCATCAATTTTTTCTTTACTTTTCTTTTGTTTCCAGATCAGCTTCAGAGATTGCTTGAAATCTTGTCCTTGTCTTATTGATCTCTGAGCTATCTGTTTCCTTAATTATAATGCCCTTCTTCTTCTTGGGCCTGAGAGGCTTCTTACGTCTTTCAGACTTTGTCTCGTTCTTCTGTGCAGCAAGCCTTTCTCTCTCTTTTTTATTATTGTATTGTAGCCGACATTATTGTTGGATTTGTAGCATCTCTCGAGAATTTAATTAATACGATTATTTCTGGAACTTGTCTTGTTGTTTAATTACAGTTAAGAGCGAACATAAACAAAACTATTCCATAAATCAAATTTAAACGAACAATTTGGTAAGTACATATTCAACCCCCTATTAGTCTACTTGGGACTAATACTTAGGAATAAGAAAAATCTTATAGAAATATGTTTGAAAGTATATGACTCAATAAAATGTGTGTATATGATAATCGTAAAAAAATGTGCTTATATGATTTAAAGTGAAATGGGTTTGGACGATATTTTGTTGATATTTGTGAAATGATTGTTGACGGGAAATGTTGAGGTAATGTGATATAAGAGTTGTTTGGGCGGGCTTAAAAGTCCGGCTTCTGGATTTATGAGTTAGAAACACCTATTTATATCGTTTGGTAAAAAATCAAGAAGTTTTTATAAAAAATTGAGAATACTAATTTTTGTTTGATGAGTTTTACTTCTTTCCCAAACACTTTAATCGCTTATAAGTCTTAATTTGCTTCTAAATTCTACTTCACTTCTTTGTTCTAAAAAAGAAACATTTATTTTAATCTGACATAAACGGCCGCATAATATTCCACATGACTTTGTGCTGTAATCATAAACAAAAAATTGAGCTGGCATGATATTATAGAGCGATTAACGTGAGTTTTTTATTTTTAATCAGAAGATAATAAGATATCAACCATAATGCATTCAAAAGCTAGTGTTGGTAACAGAAATATCATTGCAACGTTGGCTTGCTTTCCTTTGATTTTTGCTTCCTAAGAAAATTTTAGAAATCAGCAGTGATATAGCAAAAACCTATAAATAATTTATCAAAAAATCAAGTAATTCATAATTTAACCTTTCGTACCGAGCCCCGGCGATGTTATTTGTAAATATCAATCTTACAGCAGATAGCATTTGACTCTTTCTTCCAGCTTGCCCAACATCGGGTTATAATTCCCCGTCTCCATTTAAAATGAGTGTGCAACTATGATTTCATATCTAATATGACAATGAAATCCAGACAAATAAAGACGGACTTAACATAAAACAGAAAGCCACATGTTCTAACGATGCTTTGTCTTTGGACAACCCTGCCGAATGTCAACAAAACAATCGCTTTCCCTTGAGCTCACAACCTTGTGTTTCACTAAAAAATTAGTACATGATTTGATTCTCTTGCCGTTTGTCTCTACAATCTCAGCTCTACATGTACTTACATTTCCAGCAGTAATTTATTTCGTCCGTCGTCTCTTGGCAATGTAACATTTGTCTCTCTTGTGCCATTCGGACCAGAAGCCTCTCGTGTTTCCTGTAGTATCCAAGGTCTATGCTCCCATATATAACACTATTCGTATTGTAGATAATCCAAGTGATGGGGAAGCCAAAAGAAGAGGTTCTTCTATCACACCATTTCAGCCATGAGCATCCACTTGAACTCACCAATTCGGTTTCGACGAAAGCCACTGCCTGCTTTGGTTGCAATCAGACTATATTTGCAGGCAAGTACTACTACAAGTGCAAGAAATGTCCCTTCTACCTTCACCAACTATGTCACAACATGCCTAAGACAGTTCAACACCCGGCTGATCCCGACCATTATTTAACTCTCCAATCTATGATTAGTTCTTCGCCTAATTCCAAATCATCCATCGACTGCAAAGCTTGTGGAGAAAACTTGTCAGGCTTCTACTATAATTGCGACAAATGTGGAGATTTCTACCATATCTTGTGCTCTGCCGTGCCTTTATCTGTCAAAACACCTACCCACCCACACGTACTGAAACTTGAGTACGAGCCACCATATGATTTCCAATGTGATTCATGTCATAGGCCTAGTTACACCGGCTGGCTGTATCGTTGTAGCTTATGTGAATTTGATGTTCACATAGCTTGTGCTATCACAAATAAAGGAGCACAGCTGCGATCTCCTAAGGCTATGGAACACAGTCCTTTGAACAAAGAGGAAGAACTAATGGAATTACTTACACGAGGACTTGGCAAGGGAGAGGCTGAAGAAGTTGAAAGGAACATGCCTCATCAAGATCAACCAAGCCTATTAGGCTCCGAACAGGATCCTTATTGTGGAAGCTATCAGTTTAGTGATGCTTGTTTCTCAATAGATTTTGCAAAATCACTTCTAGCCAGTGAAGATGGATCAACCCCTCAGAGATTTAGCAAGCTGGGACTAGCACAAGTGAACGAAACAGAAACTCCAGGGATCAACAAGATATTAGGTGATCATCCAAAGCATACCAAACAACGAAGTTCAAGCACTCATATTAGTCATCCTCATTCTAGAAATTCATCTAATGATTCGAAAATAAGACTATCATCAGTGAGTATTGGTTCCCGCATCTTACTGCATTTGGACTCCGACGCAGATAAGAACAACGGCTTTGGCTTCACACTAGCCAAGTCTGCATCTACCAGAGAGTACCGCAGTACTGCCTCAGATAATGTAAGTAATTTCATTATTTAAGATTATTTAGCCTGCATGTGCAACTTACGCAGGAACATAAACTAATTGATCATGGTTTCATCTATTTCTATATAGCAGGCGAAGACAGGATGTGGGCTACTGAACTTCTTGTACTGCAGACGTCCAAGAGCTAAATAGAGATTTCACAATCTTAAATTTTTTATTTTGAGTTCGATCCAGCTTGTATCACGCCCAAATTAAAAGTGAGATATTTTCTAGTTATCTTCGTAAATGTAATATAGTTTCAGTCTCGCGGATATGACTTTTCTCTTGACAACAGAAATCTAAATATTTGATTTTCATTCGGACCCCTCAAGAACCCGAAACAACTTATAAGTGATTTTCAGATCTTCTAAACAATTAAAGTGACAACTACTTGGTATATAGAAGTTAATAGTATAATGTACAAACATACCATTATTAATTGAATGCAGGCCTAAAGTAGAGCAGTAGTTGAAACTAACATGGCGATACAACAAAGTTAAGCGAAAAACAAAGAAACAAACAAAACTAAAGAAAAAGAGCATCAACGAGAACTTTTGCATAAACAATGACAAGGAAACAAATATGTAGGAGCTGTCATGGGCGCTAGTATAATTAAGAGGGGTGCAGTTGCATTCCCCTCACTCTCACAGCACTGTCCACCACTCCATCTCTTTGTTGTTAACGCGCACACAGCCATTGATTCCTCGATACCTTGTGGACCTCTTCGATGTTGATCCATCTTGACACTTTGCTCATGTTCCCATCAAACACAGATTAACATCAATTTGACTATATTAAACTCGATTTGCTTCCCATACATGTTAATACCAAGTACTTGCGTGAAAGAGACGGATTTAGTAAAAGGCACAGACCTAAACGAGCCGGTTTGACGAGTCGAGTGAGCTGGTTGTATAATTTTACGCTTAATCAAGCCTAAACCTTTGCCCAAACTCAACTCGTTTAATTTCACGAATCGAGTCGAGCTGGCTATTAAACAGAACGGAACTTGTAATCGAATTCGACGCGTTTAACGAGCTAAGTTGAACGAGTTCGAGCTGGACGAGCTCGCGAGCCGAGATCCAAAGAATACATATAAACTATGTAAACGATAAGTCAACCGTTACAAAGAAATAAGGAAACCGGTAATTGCCTGTTCATCCTCCCAAGCCTTGATCATAGAGTGGGTGAACAAGTCATTATTCATTCTGGAATCAACAACCATGAAGCCTGTTCGGTTGATTAAATATTAAACAGATTCAATTTTGCCTCAATTTGACCGTTTTAGCATAATATTATAATAATATAACATAATCTTGTATCATGTGGAAGCAGTACTGAAGAAGTAATTAAACATATTTTTATCCCTTGCGTTAGTTTAATAAGGCCATGCTTTAAATTCATTTTCTACTGGCACGAATAAAATGCTTATACTATTTTCATAATAAATTCATGGCTCGCCAGGTTTGATATAACAATCAAAGCAAAGAAAAAACAATATAAATGTGTGTAGGACCAGATGGTGGGAGATGGATCGAGAAACACATTAGTCATCAAAATACATTTCTGCTATTCACCAGAACATACTGCATCAAGTATGTAAACTATAACTTGCAGCTTGCTGGCTTGTAAACATTACAGATCTATACCGGTAGTGGAAAAGCGGAAATCGGATTTAATCAATGAAATCACAGAATAAGGATTAATCGAAAATTAATTGAATTGATCATGAACTACTCAGATGATTAATTGAATAATCAAAAATTTAATCAGTTTGACAAATTACAGAACATGGATTAGTTGGTGATTAATCGCCGACTTTAATTTTAAAATAGAGATCTATACATGTATAGCAGTTCACCACTCAAAAATGGCACATGCATAATGAATCGAAAGAAGCTGGCTGATGATTTAAACACATGTTCATTTTGTTATAAATAGATATTTATATAATGTGCGATCTTCAAAATAAGAACAATGGTAAAACATCAAGTACCTTTTTTCACGAATTGTAAGCGTACGAATAGTATATGAGTAACTGGATTCAAATTCATGAAAACACACTGGTCAGGCTTCTATGCCATTACAATATCCTCGTCGCTTGTTATTCTACCTCTGCATAGCTAGTTTGTTCGGTTCAGTAAGCTGCTTAAAGATCTAGCTTTCACCATACCCACCTTCATCCTCTTCTTTTTCGCAACTACTGGCTTCTTCGTCTCTTCCTCGTTATAATCATCATCGTCGTCGTCATCTTCATATTTGTCCTCCTCCTCATCATCATCATAACAGCTACCATCCAACAACATTGTGTTCTTACGATCTCGAGGTCGAGGTGATTGCACTACTGGTAAAGAGACCGGTAATTTCTTGGACGATTCATTATCATTGGTGGTATTAGCCTTAGAGGTACTATCATTAATAGAACTATCAGTAGTGACATTCTGAGGTGCAATGGTAGCAGCAGCAGCAGCAGCAGGTGTCTTTCGGCCTTTGACGTTTGAAATGCTACGAAGCCTTCCCTTACCAAGATGATGTTCGCACAAGGAATAACCCACAAGTGTTTGCTGACAACACCTCCAGCCTCTTCCATTCACACGACTGCAACGTGATCCCTCCATAATTGCACCGCCTCTCTTGTTCATCTTCTTGACAGTATTGTTGTTCAGGGTTGAATTACTCTCATCACTGCCCGCTTTAACTTGATTTTGTTGCATGCCTGAAGTACTAAATTTCTTGTTGGCCTTCGGCTTCATCTTCAACACTGTTTCTTCCTCCTCCACACCCCCTTTTCTCTTCTTCGAAGGTATCTTTTCATCCCCGTCATCCCATCTTCCCTCAACTATATATAGTCCAATCGCAAATTATTAACACAACGCAATGCAGTGAAAAACAGCTTATGCTATCAATGAACAAACATTTTACTAAGAATACGTAGTGCAAATATATGAGTACTCTTGTGTACCTGGATGAGAACTCAACGATGGCAAAACTCGAGTCTCTCCAACCGTTCCAACAGCTAAAAAGTTGTATTCCTTCCTAAATATTTACACAAATATCAATCCAAACAAGAGTTCTGGCACACAGGAGGGACGAGAATATACGCAATTCTACTGAAACCTCAAGATAGCTAGAGAGTGCAATGTATAACACATAGAGGAGGGGACGAGGATATACGCAACTGGATAGATAAAGCTGGGGACCAGCATTGATCCCACGCTAACATGCACCACATGGACACATAAATTTGTTTTTATTTTGTTGGGTAAAAAGGAAAACAAAAAGAGTAACTCTAAGTAGATTCAGATCAGATACGAGAGTTGATCCATGGTGCAGATGATCATAATCCATATTACATACATACAAATTACACCTTAAACATATTTCCACTAAGTGCATATAGACAATTTTATCGTATTTCACTTTTTCACTAATATAAATCTACAAGTTGAAGACCATGACAACACTTTTTTACTTTATTTTATTTGTACCTGGAATTGTTGTTGCTTCCATTTTCTTCTTCTCCTTCTTCCTGAAAATCATCCCCAACCAAATATAAATGCTAGTGCAATTCTAAGAGGGCTTTTTTTTTTAATTTTTTTTAATTCAAGTGCACAATTATATTACACAAACCAAATCGAAAAAAACCAAACAAAAAACTTGTGTATTGATTGATACTATCTACTATGTACATAGTATTATATAGTTGTGAAAAGACGCATACCAAACAGAAACATACCTTATGCTTGATCTCGAATTTATCGGAGTGCAAGGAGTTGTTCATCGTCGCCGGTTTTTGATCGGAGGAGAGACGGTGAGCGGCAGGATCGGAATCAGCGCCACCACCCATGTTTTGAATTGGGTGCAACGGGGAAGATGTTTGTTGCACCAGAGTTGAGCGGTTGAGTTGTGGATCTGAGACCGGAGGCGCCGTCGATAACATAGAGAATCGCTTCCTGATCCTCATGATAAATTGATAGAGGCAAGAGGAGAGAGTCGAGACTCAGAGAGACCCAAGACAAGAAACAAGTCTTGGGTAGAGAGTGCAAGAAGTTGAAGATAGTGCAGAATTTGTAGCTTTTATTCACACAGCACAAATCTCTCTCTCTCTAACTTTTGATTAGTTGCACCACACAAACAGTCTTCAACAACAGTACGAAATACATATACTGGGGAAATTAGGCTAGAGAATATAGATGCTTGGCACGTGCGAAAGGGGTCAGACCAGGTCGCGATGAGGTGACCGGGTACCGGTAAATGTGACCGGGTAACGCGAGTACGGAGGTTGACAGGGTGGATATGGCGACTACTACTTTTTGAGATGCAATGCGTGGGGCCCCGCGACCAAGATACACGGGTTTACACGTCATTTACTGCCTTCAAAACTACTCCCACTTTTGGACTGCGAAACTCGACTCTGTTTCACTTGTTCTAGATAATGGGCCTCAATCAACTTCCAAGCCCACCACGGGAACGTGCTTTTGCACTCACAATGGAACTACAAATTACTGCCTCCCTCCCTTCATAGATTGGACCCGGGCACGCATTTAAATACTTTTAGAATCTATTTTTATAAATTTATTATTTAAATATTTTCTTAAAAAAATTAATACTTTAATGTTTTTTGGAAAATGAATTTAAAAGATAATTACGAAATTATAGTTATAAAAATATTAAAATATATGTCGAACAATGAAAGAAAAACATATAAAAATAAATAGTATATAAAGTTATTTCTCAATTTATTATTCTTGAACTTAACTCAACTTTTTAAATAACTTAAAACCAAATGACTCATTAATGGTAGGGGTGAGCAGAAAAAACCGAAACCGCAAAAAAACTCTGAAAAAACCGAAAAACCAAACCGAAAATAAAACCGAAAATAACCGAAATAAAAAAACCGAAATTAATGGTGCGGTTTTATTTTCGGTTTTATGCTAAAACCGCACCGAAATTAACCGAACCGAAATATATATATATATATATTATTAATATATATACTATTATTAATATATATATATATATATATATATACATTTATTTATAATAGTAATAAAGCACCTCAATCATTTTTACACTTCACATCTTAGTTTATATCGAGGCTTCGTGTCCAGAGACACTCACTTGTTGAGTCACTTAAATAACTAAAAGGCCGCCCAAATATTTGGAGGAGCGCTTACTCGAAGACTAGGACTACTGTAGTTTGCCACATAGCAGAAATATTTATGTTGTTAATCTGCTAATCAAATTTTATTATGAAACCTATTCTATTCTTTTTATTTATATACTTTTTGAAGACTTTTTATTTGAATTTTATGATTAGTTAATATTGGATAATTATATTGACTTGACATCATCTAATTTCTTGTTGAAATATGTATGTTTTAGTTTTTATTGTGTATTAAGTTTTTTTAGATGAAAGTATGTAATGTTTCCTATATCCTCATATATGGAAACATGAGTAACCGAACATATTGTACATGTTTATGAAAATTTTATATTTTTAAAAAAAAAATTATTATGGACAACAGTAGAAAAACCGAAAAAAAACCGCAACCGACTAATGGTTACCCGCAACCGAAAAACCGTTTTAATTGGTGTGGTTACGGTTAATGATGATTAACCGAACCGAACCGCATTTAACGGTTTGGTTACGGTTGATGTCCGGAACCGCACCATGCACACCCCTAATTAATGGTATGTGTAGAAATGCTTTTACAAATTACCGTTCTGTCAGAAAAAATGCCGGTAAAAAAAAAGTGATGTTGCTGTTTGATAATTTTTTGATATGTGTTAATTTTAAGTTAAGGAGTTAAGTTCTATGGAGTACACAAAACATTGGAGTATTGGAGTACAAGTCTTAATTTTTTAGTTTAATCATAAATAATATATTTGATTATGCAAATTTATATACAATCTATCATTTATAAGTTGTCTTGCACATAATTGTCTATCAATCGTTAATATCTTTCAACTTTAACAAGTATTAACATTATTGTTCTGCTTATAAGTTATATTGCAGAACATAGAGTCTTGTAATTTATAAAAGTCATTATTCTACCTTTTGATTACAATGTTTATGTTGTAGAACATAATGTGCAGGTTATTAAATGTTTACGAATATTATTGAACAAAAAAAATTGAAATTTAGATGAATAGATTACATTTTATCCAACTTTGTACTCCAATACTCCAATATTTTGTGTACTCCATAGAACTTTACTCTTAAGTTATAATATAAAAAAATAATATTTTTGGTGAGATTTGAAAGTGATCTATAAGCTTCCTACAAAAACTGAAAAGTAGTTTTTTTCAAAAGTATGGGGGGCTGCTTTTTCTAAAAATAGCTTTTTAATCAAAAACTGCTTTTAGATTTACCAAACAATTTTCTGTTTGTTTTTCAACAAAAAACGATTGTTGCTGTCAACAGCAACGCTAAACATTACCTAAATAGCTTAAATTTAAGTACAATCAAATATGTTTGGGTTCGATAATATATAGTTTTAGATGATATCATATTTGTTTAGGGTAAATTTGTTCGGATTGATCGATTTTGAGTCGTATTCATATAATATTTCGGATTGTTTTCGAA
Source organism: Daucus carota subsp. sativus (assembly GCF_001625215.2). Lineage (NCBI taxonomy): Eukaryota > Viridiplantae > Streptophyta > Magnoliopsida > Apiales > Apiaceae > Daucus > Daucus carota. The sequence goes on along the minus strand of NC_030385.2, from coordinate 10,423,555 downwards.
TTGTCCTTAGATTTGATTATATTGAAATAAATTCTCGGATTATTTTTGGTTCGGTTAAATTTTGAATTATCGTTCTTGAATATGAATTTGGATCTTAATTCCAAATATATACTTGGATATATCGGATCGAGGTTAATTCGCCGGGTTTATTGAGGAGACAAAGAGCATCTCCGGTAACCTCCTGACTCTCTCTTAAAAATAATAATACAAACAATGTGATTTTTAACAAATTATTACATAAACCTTGAACTCTAACAACACCTTTTATTCTTATTCTTTATTTATATTTAATTCATATATTGAATTCCATTATAACAAAGATTCAAAATATGAGGTAAGTGTTGTGAAATGATAGAACTCGGAAGGGAATGATATTTTTAATAAAATATAAGTTGAAAGTTGTGTATTCCTCTTACAACTGAGGAGAGCCGAGAGCTTCTTAACTTCTTCTTTTTTATTTTTTAAGGAGTCACTAAAAGGTTGTTAGACTTTCATTTTTGCTCATATTTTTTCATTTTTTAGCTCAAAAACTTGAATAAAGAGTTTATTGGAGATGCTCTATACTCCTTCGGTACCAATATATATTTTACATTATTTTTTGACATATATTTGAGACTTATATAAAATATAATTCCACAATATTTTTTTATTTTACTTTTTTTTGAATGAAAAATTAACTTTTACAATTTAAAGAAAATAATTAAAAAAATTATAGAACTATATTTCATGAAAATCTCAGAATACGTGAAACAGCCGACTTAAACGAGTTGACTGGATGGAAAGAGGAATGTGTGTTTGAAAACTGTCCAAGTGTTGATAAAAAAATAGAGCCTTCCACCTCAAAATTGGTAAGTCCCAGGCCTAAGGACCAAGCCCGGACGAATAGCAGGCCGGGTTAAATAAGCTGAGCAAAACCCACTGGCCACTGCTGAATAGAAGAAAGACGGGAATTATGAGCAGGCGGGAATTCTTGAAATCGAGGAATATTAACGCGGGAATCCAACCCTCTCTACATAAACCCATTTACACTCTCTAATAATCTCAATCCATCTAGTATTTGGAGAGAGATCAGAGATACAAGGAGATGGGTAAGAGAAAGAAGAGTAGGGTTTCTGAAGACGAGGAAGAACAGCAACACGAAGATCCCGGCCACTCGTCGTCTGTGTCCAACGATAAGAGCTTGTACGAGGTTTGTGGTGTTTGCAATTCTTCAATTTACCACCTTAAACACTCTATCGACAATCATCTTGGTCATGTTTCTTCAATTTGGTAGCCAATTTAAGGGTGGAAGATTAGATTTGAGTTACTACGGTAATTGGTATAACAAACCAGATTTTTATTGATTTGGTTTGATGAAGAAAATTAGTAGCAAAGAAAAATAGACATCTTTATCGTTTTGGGGGAATTGGGTTTTAGTTTAAATTGATGGTATCAATGGAATTATAGTAAGCAAGGAACGCATTGAAATTTCAAATAGTTACCTCCAAATTTTCCAGATTTATATTTCATTTCGTTTCCACTTTCCAACCCTATTACGCTCCTTCCTACTAAACAGGTTAATAGACTTGATTGTACCTGATTTTGCTATATCTACCTGATTGTAGCTTTGGTGGTTTACTTTTGTTTATTGGTAGTTTGGCATGTGTTTAGTTACTGCGATCACATCACTTAACTTTCTTATAAGTTATAAATATCCCATATTTATTAGATAATTGTAATAATACTATAATACTTGCAATTTAGCTGCATACAAGTTAAGAGCTGGATGACTTGAAAAAAAACAGTTAAGAGCTAGATGGCTTCTTTTATTTTCTTATAAACGGGGTGATTGAGCAGACACCCACTAATTTAAGATAGTAATAGTTTTTCCTCCCACGGTACAAATTATTAATTAGTATATGAGCTTTCAAACCAAAAAATATACTTGGAATAGTTATCATTTTATATTTACTCAGATCACCAAGAACTAGCTCTATTTTTTGCTTTGGAAATTTCAAGCTCCGACACAAAGTGGAAACATATGCTGAACAAGTTCTGTACCTTGCAGGTTCTTGGAGTGGAAAGGACAGCAACTCAGCAGGAGATAAAAAGAGCATATCATAAATTGGCATTGCGACTACATCCTGATAAGAACCCGGGTGATGAGGTAAAACTTATTTTGTTATTGCTTTGCAGTTTATCCCCTCTCATTTACAACTGTACTTGCTTTTCATTTAACTATTTATCAACTTTGTGTCTGCAGGGGGCCAAAGATAAATTTCAGCATTTGCAGAAGGTGATATCAATTCTTGGTGATGAAGAAAAGCGGTCACTTTATGATCAGACTGGCTGCATTGATGATGCTGTGAGTTTATATAGATCTACTACTGTGGCAGCATTTTGTGGTTTTGTTTATTTTGAATTTGAGGGACATGTCAGATTACAAGTTAGTCATAACTTTTGTTGGTGCAATACATAATACACCAATTAACGAGTTGTTATACTTATATTTTAACCAGTTAACGAGTTGTTATACTTATATCATACCAAAGCTTACCTCAGAGGATTTGCTTTTTCTTTAGAATCAGTTTCCTATTTGTTAAGTGCTGACCTAAAGAATCTTCTTACAAGATACTATTGTAATACATTTTTATTCTTGAGTTCCGTTTAGTGGTCATGTATACTGCAGATGAAATAATATCTCCATAAAGGCCATCTTGTAGCTGGGGCAAGGTTAATCTTTTTGTTGTTCTTATACTCAGGAACTTGCAGGAGATGCTGTTCGAGATTTGAAAGAATTTTTCCGAACTATGTACAAAAAGGTTTGTATATATGAGAAAGTATTGCATATACTTTTTCTTGCTTATTTGATGCTGAGAGTTACTAGTTCCTTGAATAAGCAATGATATATATGCATTTCATTTGCAGGTGACTGAAGAGGATATTGATGAGTTTGAAGCAGAATATAGGGGGTCAGACTCTGAGAAGAAGGATTTAATCGACCTATACAAGAAATACAAGGGTAACATGAAGAGGTAACATTTTAGTCATATGTATATCCTATAAATTTTGTTCATTTGTCCTAACATAATTCGCTGTTCGCAGGCTTTTCTGCTCTATGATATGTTCAGATCCTAAACTGGATTCACATAGATTCAAGGATATCCTGGATGAAACCATAGCTGCAGGTGAATAGACATCTTTTTTTTTGTGTTTTAACTGGTGGCTGGTAACGACATGTATCAATACTAGCATAGTGTGTGGTCATATTAATCTGTGTTGTTACTTTATGTTTCAAGGGGAAATAAAGTCAACTAAAGCGTATCAGAAATGGGCTGTCCAGGTTTCTGCTATGAAACCACCCACAACACCTCCAAAACGCAAGGGAAAGTAAGTCAATATGTTCAACCCAAAATAATTTCAACTCTCTATAGTACAATATTACATGATATATTAGACTAACCATGCATTCACCGGATTATAGATCAAAGAAAGAGTCGAGCGATTTATATGCTATCATCGCTCAACGACAGAGCGAGAGGAAAGGCCGCTTAGATTCCATGTTTTCATCTGTGATTAGCAAATATGGCGGCGCCAGAATAGCAGAACCGAGTGAAGAAGAATTTGAAGCAGCCCAGGCTAAAGTTGATAGTCGGAAGGCCTCCAAAAGTTCCAAGAAAAAAAAGAAGCTAAACTAAGCTTGTGTAATGATTTCAGATTTCTTTGGAACAAGTTCAATTTAAGTTGTATTTGCAAGTGCTACTTTGATTTGATTAGTAAGTTACAAGAACATGCTTTTGCTATATATGGAAATGCAGTTCTTTTAATCCAACCATCTGAAACCCTTGATGAGTGATATTGTCAAGAGTAGATTACAATCCTTTCTCTGTAGAACACAAGCAACCCCGTGTTAGTTACCCCTCCTGGTTCTGGAATGAAATATATAGTCTATACCGGTTGAAGGGAGTTAAATCACAATCAGTTCCGAGTTCGGACAGACTCATTTGTAAATCTATATGCATTTTAACTATTTGACTGAATAGTGTTGATTATAGCTATCTTTACTCAGAACAAGTACTCCAACCGTATTCACCCATTAGGCAAATTTTTAGCTATCAGAGTTTGGGACGCTACTTCTACAGATTGCAACCCTCTCTTTTATATTAATCCAGCTCATCTCGCGCTCATTCTCTCTCTCCCACAACTTCTATTTTTCTCTCCATCCAAGTTCTTATTGCAGAGGTGAGTTTGTATTTACTTTTTTGATTTTATCTTGAATCAAAATTGTTGATATCTTCTGTATTTTATTCGATCGTATGTGTATGTAATTAGGGTTTTGGTTTAGAAAGTCTATTTTAATAATGATGGAACATATATATATATATGTAATAATGCAACTAGGGTTTTGGTTTAGAATTTAGGGGTTTCCATTACTTCACTCATTCAGTTCTTGTGGTGTTGATATAGAGATGGAGGGCTTATTTATATCTTTACTTAATGAAGGATCAATCTCAGAATTTGAAGATATGATAGTTTCTGAATAAACTCAATCTCGATCACAGCCCCAAACCCATCCCCCAACCCCAAAAAGAGGTTCCGAAACTAAAGAAGCGCAAGAGGTCAATGAATTTTTTTTATTGAAGAGGATTTGTTACTTATTGCTGTGTGGCTGAATGTTTGTATGGATCCCGTGCAAGGAAATAATCAGACACATACAAACTATTGGGCCAGGATTTAAAAATATTACGATGAAAATAAAGAAAGGCTAGAGAGTGATCAGAGTGCTAATTCGTTGTGTAATCGTTGGTGCACAATAAACGAAAAAGTGGCCAAGTTTATTGGATTTTACAACCAGATTTTGGGAAGAAATCAAAGTGGATTGAGTGAGCAAGATAAGGTACATTGTTATTTACTTGATACTTTATAATTAAAAGTGTTTGTTATAGTGCTGCTACCATAAAAAGTTATGAATTATATGATCATGTGGATGATGAGATTGAGAGTTTTGTGAGCTTTGTCAATGCTCAGCTATTAGGCAATCAATTCATCTGTCTATTTTTATTTAATCTGTTTAGTGATGTTTTAACCAGAATTTTCGGGTTGAATACTAAGCAATTTAATCAATAAAAGTGTGCAAATAAAGTAAAAGAACACAAGAAAATGGTGACGCGGAAAACCCCGAAAGAGGGTAAAAAACCGCGGGAGGGCTTGGTCCTGCCAAATAAATGTTTCACTATGTTGATAATTCGAGTACAAGACTTGAGGTGTAGGGATTGTGTTTACTGCCCTTTGATTACATACGTTTATATAGCCTCAGTTACAACTAAATTATCCCTACAATTACTCCATGTTAGCCCACGTTCCTATCTATCAGCATAAGTTGGTTACAAGGTTTATCCTCCCGTTTGACTCGGTCTTCTGCAACTCAAACCCATTCTTATCCGTTAGCATGACGTCTTCGCGGCTTGGCGTCCATCAAAGGCGTCCGTCTCGTCGCCTCTACTTTACGCTCCAACAATTAGCCCCATGATTTTATAATTAATTATTTCACGTAGTATTTGTAAATTTTGGATATAACAATAGCCCCAGATTTTATTAATTAATTTAATTAATTAATAAAATCTCCTCAAATCACACGAAGCGTTTCCTTGTTTGACGTTAGCGCGTGTATCTGAATTCCATCCAAGGTTGACAACTGATATACTTTGCATCCAACATGTCAAGTTGTGACGTTGCTTTGCATTATATTTGTAAAGCCCCCTCTAGATGTTTTCTGACATGTGCAAGATATTGTTTACAATCTCGTCATTGTTAGCTGCATATTCCTATGTGTCCGTGACTTGAAATTGGTTCATGTGACCTCTTAATTGGGAGTGATTATGACGTAATGGATAGGAGTACCAACACGTAAAGTGTTTTGTAGCATGTCTTCCGTCTGTAATGTATAAGTTGTAGACATGATGTGTATCTCGTCATCATAACGTGATATGTTGTTTGGAACTGTATATGTCACTTATAATTATAATGTGTGACATGTGGTTTAATTTGTCATGACACGTGTAGGTGGTGACATGTAGAAATGTATATTGTGATCTATATGTAATGTGTCAAACTAAGGGTCATGACTAGTGTAATTTCGTGGAGCATTCGTCGTCATTATATGTTAAATACGTCGATGTATATAAACTTGTGATATGCGTAATTGTAGTCGACAAATTTATTTTTTATAACGTTGGTGCACGTAGTATATGTATTCGACAAATATATATATTCAATGAATATATAATTTTCAGACGTTGATGCATGTAGTATATGTATTCGACAAATATTTAATTTTCAAACGTTGATGTATTCGACAAATATGTTTATTTTCAAACGTCGATGCATGCATTCGTAGGCTAGTTAAAAGGCCTTTCCCTCTTGAAACTTAGCTCGTAATTGTAATTGTGATTATGTAATGTTTAAATACATAATGTTGAAATGCATCATTATTCGTGGCGTCGTAAGTTATATGTGTAATGTCTAGTGTTGTCGTCACCATCATTCGATAATGATCAACCGTAGTAGGATGGGTGATCAGCCCTCCTTGTCTATTAATATGTATCTAAAATATACTCATGCAATATCATGTCACAATAAATATCATGATGAAGACGTCAACTTTAAGCAGTTAAACATGAAGACAATTTGGAATAACTTGCATAACATATTTAATCAAGTAGAGTGGCAAGTCATGTAAGAAACAAGACCATGTAACATCATGCTTAGATAGGGCTGTAATTCGAGTCGGGCGGCTCGCGAGCTCGCCCGGCTCGAACTCGTTTAAGTGGGCTCGGCTCGGCTCGACTCGTTAAACGAGCCGAGTTCGGGTAAAGGTTTCGGCTCGTTTAATTAAACGAGCCGGCTCGACTCGACTCGTGAAATTAAACGAGCCGAGTTCGGGTAGAGGTTTGGGCTCGATTAAGTGTAAAATTATACGAGCTGGCTCGCTCGGCTCGTTAAAACCGACTCGTTTAGCTAAACGAGCCGGCTCGACTCGACTCGTGAAATTAACCGAGTCGAGTTCGGGCAAAGATTTAGGCTCGATTAGTTAATCGAGCCGGCTCGGCTCGGCTCGATTAAAGTTGGCTCGAATTAGGCTCGGCTCGGCTCGAATTACAGCCCTATGCTTAGATCACGAATCATTCAAGCAAACATTTACTCGAAGCATAAAATAACATCTAAATGGCATAAACTCAAGCAAAGATCGTTATTAACTTATTATCATATTGCTAATAAGCTGAAAGAGTAAAGAGGGTGAGTTCACTTACTTGTGTTAAAGTTTTTAATTCGACGTGTTCCAGCCCCCAGGGACTTGTGATTCGTACACATGTATCATTATATTGTGATAAAGATTTAAATGTAGTGCATCATTAAAGTAGCAAAATTTCCAACAACGATGTCAACCATGTTTTGAATATGCTATATTGTCCCCTTGTGGCGATTTTAGGAGAAGTCCCAATCATGTCCTGTTGAGATAGTAGACTTGGACTGAAATCAGCCACAAAATTAGCAAAATATGTGATGTCGATCGTTGTTTGTGACTCATAAGTGATAATGTATTCGACATGATCTGTCATGTTTCTAGAGTTCATGTCTAGCTGTCACGTCGATCATCATGTCAAGACTTCATGTCCAACTGTCACGTTGTTATTTTTATACAGTCACCATGTTTGCTAGTCATTCTGGATATTCGACTTCATGTATGATGTCTCTTTTAAATTAGTTGTCTGCTTTCCGACTGATTATCATAATGATGTTTGCTTTCCATTTGACATGTATGTGGTTTGAGTTGTCATCATTTAACTTGTATATGTTAATGTCGAGGCTGTTACCCATCGTGTCATCGTGTTCCCAATCGAAGGTGTCCATTCTTTTTGTCAAAAAATCAATTATGTCGGTCTCTCTCTTTGGTGTCACGTCATGTCCTCTTGTGGTGTTGCTTTTTGTCGTGTAGATGTCATCCATGCCTTGTTGGTTGTGTTGCGTCACGTGTGGTTTACAAGTACCTATCAGACGTGATGAGATGAGTGTAACTTGTTCCTATCGTACATGTCATGGTCGTTTGTGGTCACTTCCGCTCTGTTTAGCCTAGTCAAGTAATATCTTAACGGCTCCCTGTGTCGTTGCACTATTTTGTAGAGATCACTCGTCGTTTTTCTTCAAACACCCTATTACTAGTGAATTGTAGATTGAACGTGTCCATCAAATCTGCAAACGTGTCTATAGATTCATTCGGCAAGTTGACAAACCGTTGAAGGGTTGGTCCCGTCAACGCTGCACCATAACCCTTTCACATACATGCTTCCCTTAAGTCCCTTGTGATCAGTACTGTGAACATACGTTGTTTACATTGGGTGATGTGTTCTAGAGGATATGTCGTCCCGTCATAAGACTTCATCGTAGGTACCGTAAATCATTTTGGTATCTCGACCAGTGCGATGTTGTCAAAAAGGGGGAATCAGCGTAGCTTGTGGGAGTTGCTTTCTCCAAGGGCTTAAGTGCTCCCGAAATTCTTTAGATCATCTCTCGAAGCTCTGTTAACTCTTTTTTCACTGGTTTTAAGACGTCATCACGTGACATAGATATTTTGCGTCGTGACCTTCGTTCCTCACGATCAACATCATGTTCTTCCATGTCATCATCATGTCGTTCTTCTCGACGTTTGTCAGTGTTCCTATCGTCGGTAGTCATGTCCCTTTCTCCAATTGGTGGTTCCTCATTGTAAGCATTCTCTTCAGGTTAGTGTTTCTCAGTATCGTCCATCTCCAGGCGTCGTGCTACACTCCTCAAGACACTCTTTCTCGTTGCAACTGTGTTGGACCGCGCAGTGGTCAAATCCCGACTTAATGTTTCATTTTCCGAGCGTAAAACTTCCATCTCAGCTTGCATTTTGTTCACACCAATTTCCGCTGTAGGAACTGTTGTGTCTGACCGTGGGTTATTGGATGTCGTCGTCGGATTAAATTGATGCTTAGTAAACTTCCCACAGACGGCGCCAATTGTTTTAACCAGAATTTTCGGGTTGAATACTAAGCAATTTAATCAATAAAAGTGTGCAAATAAAGTAAAAGAACACAAGAAAATGGTGACGCGGAAAACCCCGAAAGAGGGTAAAAAACCGCGGGAGGGCTTGGCCCTGCCAAATAAATGTTTCACTATGTTGATAATTCGAGTACAAGACTTGAGGTGTAGGGATTGTGTTTACTGCCCTTTGATTACATACGTTTATATAGCCTCAGTTACAACTAAATTATCCCTACAATTACTCCATGTTAGCCCACGTTCCTATCTATCAGCATAAGTTGGTTACAAGGTTTATCCTCCCGTTTGACTCGGTCTTCTGCAACTCAAACCCATTCTTATCCGTTAGCATGACGTCTTCGCGGCTTGGCGTCCATCAAAGGCGTCCGTCTCGTCGCCTCTACTTTACGCTCCAACAATTAGCCCCATGATTTTATAATTAATTATTTCACGTAGTATCTGTAAATTTCGGATATAACAAGTGATTCTTTGAGGACAATAATATGAGGCTTGCTCTCTGTGACTGTCAAAAACCATGTGTATGCAAACGGTATTATGCAGGACAGTATTATGGAAATGGTGGTAAGATTGACAGAATGAATCAAATCACTAATTGGGTTGGTAGCAATCCAGGCATAATCTTTTCCCATCATCTGCATCTGCATCTGCTCAGCTTTCTGAAATAGACGAATTGCCAATTTTCGAGATGTATGACCCACAAAAACTCTAGATTGGTCATTTCTGAGCCTCATAAGCTCTGTGCATAATAGTAACCCTTTGCCGATTCCAAGTCTGCACAATTGCTGCTGCAGAATTCATCTGTGCATAATGATTAACTGTTGAGGCTTGCACAAGTAACTGTCACAGTTGTTTATATCTCTTATCTCTATGACTATGCATCTAGTGGTGTAGTATGAATCATATAGTTTTTGTGAAACTTATATGATGAGACACATTGATTGCAGAGTTTCAATCTTGCTTTTTCTTCTTTTTGTTCTTGTAGAGAATTTAAGTTGTAATGTGAATGTCAGTTTGGTCGAAAACTAGGACACTGGACTAGAAGTGATAACAGAAGATTGTTATAAGATGGTGTTTGATTGTTCTTTGAAAGTTTTAATAAAATAAATTTCAAAGATGGTCTAAATTTGCAAGGAAAAGAAAAAAAAATAAAATTAACCAGTGTTAGCCTAAATTTCTTGGTTGTAAAAGTTTTGACGTACATGAGTAGTAAAGAATTCGACTATTGTTACCCATTTCTACAACTCGAGATGATTCTTGCAATGTATGTGGTCCAAGAATGATTTGTACTTTCTCTACTAGTCGGTCTTCTTACTGCACAATTTATATCAGCAAGTGAATCAAAAAATTTAAGAAAATAAAGATTTGGTGCTTCCTGTGCAGATCAGTAGCACTCTTGAGTGCAGAATTTACTTGCTCAGACTACTTGTTCAGGAACATTTTTATGTGCGTCTATTATTGTGCAGGTCGACCAAACAGTAGAGATGTATGAGCGGGTTATGAAAGAGAAATTTATGTTTATACGTCACTGGAATGCACTAAAATTTTCGCCAAAATATCAAGCTAGTTTGGCAAAGAAAAACAAGCCAGCTAAAGACAAAGATGCATCTTCACAATCTGTTGATAGTCAGATTCCTACAAGCCTAGAATCCGATGAAATGATGGAACGTCCAATTAGAAGGAAAGCTACAAAGAGATTGAAAAGAGTTGTCAATGAAGCAAAAGATGAGGAGGGCTTAGAAATTCTTAAAACAATGCAGAAAGATACATTGGCCATTGCTTCTTCAAGAACAGAATCAGTTCAAATGAGCTTGCAATTACAGAAGGAAATGAGGCAGTTACAAAAAGAGAAGTTGCAGTTACGCTTAGCTAAGGAGGAGCGGGAGAGGCAAAAAGAGGAGCGAGAGAGGCAAGTTTATGAAGCTTCCATCATGGCGATTGATACTAGTAAAATGCTACCAGATCAAGCTAAATATTATGATGCACTTAAAGCTAGGATAAAGAGAAATATATCATGATATGTTTTCATTTTATGTACTGACTTTAACGTGCGAATATTATGTGGGTGTTTGGGAACTATGCTTCTCAGCTTATTTATAAAAAAAGCTGACTTTTATTATTTTAGCACCGTTTGGCAAAATTATGGAAGTGCTTATATTAGACCGTGAGAAGCCAAAAAAAGAAGTTAGCTTTTCTTGCTTCTGCTTATCCTGTGAACCACTAGGTAACAATATTGATAGGAAATACAAATACAGATAATACAGGAATATATTAATGCTCAATCCAATTATTTAGAAAAGTTAATTGACCATTCAATTCTCTGCAGCTTTCTTTTTTCTGTGCTGATATGGTTTTATTTCTTTTTTATTATAATAGAGAATTATATTTTGAACCTGTAAAATATTTCATGTATTAATGATAAGGTGTTGTATTATTATGATTATTCTTTTAAATAAAATAATATTATATTATTAAATTACCAAACTATGCTAGCTTATAAGTTAAGTTATCCAAACAGTACTAAGTAACTTATAAGTTAGGGTATCCAAACACCCTTAATAACTTATAATAACTTATAAGTCCAAACCAACTTTTCACTTATAATCAATTTCTTTATTTTAATCTATAAGTCACTTTTTTTAAGTTCAGCCAAACGGCCCCTATGTATTAGACTTGTTTTAACAATGTTAAGTGATTTCAAAGCTTCAATGATGAAAAATTAGAGATAACAGATCTTGGGATGATGAAGTTCTTTCTCAAATATTGAAGTACCGCAGAATGCAAATGGCATTTTTATCTGCCAAAAGAAATATGCAGCTGAAATTATGAAAACGTTTATAATGTTGGAAGGCAAAGCTGTTTGTAGTCCAATTGTTCCTAGTTGCAAGTTACACAGTGATGAGCATGGTGTCGCAATCGATGACTCTTTTTACAAGCAAGTACTAGGAAGCTTGATGTACCTTTACTACAACTCGTCCAGATTTGATGCATAGTGTTAGTTTAGCCAGTAAGTGTATGTGTAAACCTACTAAACTTCACTTCACTTATAAGCAGCTAAAAGGATATACTAGGGTATGTAAAAGGAACAATAGATTATGGAATTATGTACAGTTAGTTTAAGGGAGGGTGTGAAAGGATTGTTTTGTTCTTGTATTAGCAATATAGGACTCTAGATAAGTCATTAGGAATAGGGTAGTTTGATAAGTTTTTATCTTTATCAAAGATAAACTCTATCTGTTAGAAATTTTAAGTTCAGTTGTAAGGCTATATATAACCACAAGTTATGTCAATAAAATCAACTCATTTTATTCCAGATGTGTGATTAGAATTTTGATTGTGATCTTATACTCAACACAGTCCCTATTTGCGTCCGTCCATGCAGTTCGAATAACAGTGCATTTCACACAGTTGCATCGATTTATCATCTAACTCTATATCAGCTTCTGTTCGTGTATATAAAAGAGGTTCTGTGTCTGTGTGCTTCTTCATAGCATACATACAACATCAGCATATGTATATATACATGAACATGAGGCAAGTAAATAGCTTGATATTAAAGCCCTGGCTATAATGGTTGGCTTAATTGAACATATAAAATTTGTTGAACCTCAATTTGTTAAATTTGTAACCCATTTTATTTCGATGGGGTTAAATTTTAAATATCGCATGTTATTATTATTTCGAATTATTATAAATAACAGTAATTGATAACGTGACATTTGCTACATATCTGTAGTGGTTCAATAAATTAAATTATATACATTTAAATTGTGATATTTTTTGTAAAATTATTTATATATATTTATTTTTTATATAACTCATTTTTTAACTAAAGATTTTTTTGACCGGAATTATCGTTCCAGATTCTTTACCTCTATGACTCTATCCATCTGCCGCTTAAAGTCAACTGACGGTAAAATGTGTGAAATGTGCAACTTGCATGAGATTATAGAGTTGATATCATTAACTGTCATGAATAAAAATGAAGATTGTTATTTAACAATACCCGTGTTGTAAAAAGCGGGAATCGGAGTTAATTGGTGAAATTACGGAACAAGGATTAATCGGGGATTAATCGGATTGATCGATGAGTAATCGGAGATTTAATCAGTTCGATGAGTTACGGAACAGGGATTAATCGGTGATTAATCGTGATTAATCACCGACTTTTAGAACAGAGAACAATACAGATAATGTAAGTAGATTGTTAAAAGCAACTTCTACTAAATATATGTGCAAAAATAAATATGATAGAATTAAAATAATATTGTCCAAATTGTAAAACAATCATTCATGTCTACGCATTTAGAGAATAAGTTAAAAAATAAAACAATCACAATATGAAATCATTTATAACAAAATTTCCACCAAAAAATAAAAATTCATTCATCTAGCTTATCACAAACATGAATATATATAAGATAAAAAAATTATACACAACAATTTGCTCCTGTCAAAAGAGTTAATTTTAATAACAGCTTACTAATTTTGTTATCTTAATTATCTGAGATGAAGCAGTTAGAGCATCTCCAACCATACAAAGCCCTTTGGCTAAAAAATGAGTTGGCATTCCAAAATTAAAAAATATAGTCAACGTCGTGAAAAAATAGCACTCCAACCACGTGAACCTGTTGTCTATAATTTTAGCCAACCTCTTATGGATGACTAAACTTGTCGAACCTCTACAGATCTGTAAAAAATCTGTAGGAAGATTGCACATCATTTATTACCATATTAAACTGATATATTCTATTTTAACAATCTAAAAAATTAATAACATACTATTTTTAAATTATAGCCAACCAATATAGCCAATACTATTGGAAGCAAAATGTATTACAGATTTACATAATGTATTACAGGTCCAATTTAGCCAACGATTACAACCAAAACCGTTGGAAATGCTCTTACGGCAAAGCTGGGCTTTACCAAATTTGTTTTGTTAATTATTTCAGGCCAAGCAGTTACTCCTTGCACGTCTTTAATGTGTTTCACCACCACCTCTCTGTTTCTCTCTCATATTTGTCTCTACACATCGCATAGATGCTACTTGAATTTATTTATCTATCTTCATTCAACTCAAACTCAACAACCACATTCTCAAGTGGAGCCATTTATTTCCTACATTTCTTCTCTCTTGGACTCAATTTTTCTCCTTTTATTTCTACTCTACCAGGTAACTCTTAAATCATTAATTTTTTTATATAATATTCATGGAATCTGTAGATTTTAGTAAATCTTGATAAACCCATATGTCAAAATTTGACCTTTTGAAGTTTATAAAGTTCAATGGAGGCTGAGAATGGCGATACTGATAAGTCCAAGATAGAGGGTTATCAAGTGATTGAGCAAATTGGAAGAGGGGCTTTTGGAGCTACGTTTCTTGTGCTCCATAAAAATGAAAACAGAAGGTATGTATTTTTTTATTTGCTTGTGTATCTATATTAAATCTTTAAGGCCCATTTTTCCCATTTCCTTAAATTCATTTATGAATCTTGCTTGTCTGTGTTTAAGGTTTTCAGGATTAACATGCTTATTGGTAACTTTGGTGTGTATACTGTACTTATCTGATGTTAGTTACCACTTACAACCCATGATACTAACTTTTTGTATTTCAACAAGTAATATGTGACATAATTTTTGGATTCCTTTTGATAGATTGCAACTTGATCATCTATCTTTTGTATTGTAATAGGTATATTCTGAAGAAGATTCGCTTTGTTAATCAAACTGAGAAATTCATTGATGCGGCTCACCAGGAGGTTATTTTCATCTTTTTTCCCTTCTTTTTAGTGTACTGAGCCAGTATTAAGGACATGGCCAGAAAAATAAGGATTCTAACTTCATATTCTGAAGTAAATGATCTGCTGAGCTTTGTTATCGGCAAAGATAGACATCTTATATGAATGTGTAACACATTTATTTAGAGAAAGTCTAAGATAGCATCAGAAATGTGTGATATTTGTTTAGTAGAATCGTGATATCTTATCTCAATGTCAATCATGGGAATCTACATTCATTATCATTGGAATTTCTTTGTTCTTGCCTAATTGGGACTGTCTTTAGATAGTTCCTACTTAATTTGTTATCAACACCTGCGTCTAGACGTCCATATCTGATCCAGTAAATATTAAACGTTGGCTGTCATCTACTGGAGTACTGGACTATCGTATTGTGTGTTATGAGTTACATTCCTTGGCATACAATATATTGAGTTTGAGAAATATATTTTTGTTTGATGCCAGATAAATTTAATTTCAAGATTGAACCACCCTTATGTCGTGGAGTACAAAGATGCTTGGGTCGAGGTAACAAAGTGCTAAACATATAGCCAGTAAGCAACATACACTAATTCTATTTGAGGCTTCTAGTGTACCTAAATTTGCTTTATTTTGCAGGGTTCAAGTGTGTGCATCGTAACAGGATGCTGTGAAGGAGGAGACATGTAAATGACTAACCTTAGATTTATCTTTTTCTTTAAGATAGTATAGTGTTGGCGAGACCTTCGTAATGTATTGATGTGCATAGTTTCTTATATTATAAAATCATAATCTGAGAGGAAATTAATCATTTGAATATTTTTCATCTTTTGGTGAATTCCCTAAAATATATATATGTGTCTGAACAAATAAATAATTCCAATCAGCATGATGATAAGCCTACCTTTTTATGAACACTTGGATTAGGTAATAATACTTTTCTCTATGATCAGGGCCAAGTTTGTTAGAAAGGCTAGGGGTGCATATTTCCCAGAGGAGGTAAGAGTAAAGAACTATTAAATATTCAAGCTTGACTAATATACTTGCCATGGCTATTCACATGTGAATGTCTTTTTCTTTTTATTTCTGTAGAAACTCTGCAAATGGCTAGCTCAGGTGTTATTAGCATTGGACTACTTGCATTCAAATCGAGTTCTTCACAGGGATCTTAAGGTGTATATTTATTCCACCTTTACGAAAATATGCCTCTTTGTTGCACAAAATTTAACATGAGTTTATCTGATCACAGTGTTCCAATATATTCCTCACAAAGAGTGGCGATATACGTCTGGGTAAGAATTCGAAAGGAACTTCTAAAGACTAATTTGTGTCTATTTATTCAAAAAATTTATTTACTCTCCACTTTCTTGGATGAACAGGTGACTTTGGACTAGCAAAGCTGCTTCAATCAGAAGAACTTGCTTCTTCGGTATTTGCTTTAATCGTCTTTTTAGACCAATTTAAACTTCTCATAACAGCCTTAACATGTGACTTCGACTTGTGTCTAGGTTGTTGGCACTCCCAATTACATGTGTCCTGAGCTCCTCACCGATATTCCATATGGATACAAATCTGACATATGGTACCTCGGTAGGAAATACAAACTTCATACTTTGCACCATCACTGTAAGATTTTTACTTAATATATAATATATTGTATGATCAGGTTGCTGTATGTTTGAGATTGCTGCACACCAACCTCCATTTAGAGCCTCGGTAATTTCTAAGCCACATATGTAAAATATACAGTTTGCACTTAAACTTAAAACTAATCTTAAGATATGCCTTCTGATTCCTATTATTAACGGCATTGAACAGGATATGACTGGACTTATTAACAAGATCAACAGATCCTCTTTTTCTCCGCTGCCAATCGTATATTCCTCAACGTTGTAAGTGTTTTGTTCAAAAATGTTTTAGTTCTTCGGATAGTACTCACCCTTTACATTATTTCGAGACCACCCCCCCCCCCCCCCCCCCCCCACCCCCCCACCCCCCCAACCCCCCGCGTGTATAATCAGGTCTATTACACATACATATCAGCAGTCTCACACCATCAATCATGTTTCATACACACTATCCTTGATTTTTGTCTTAGTTTACCGCCATAAATTTTCAAGTGAACTTAAACGATGCAGGAAGCAGATCATCAAGAGCATGCTAAGGAAGAGTCCAGAGCACCGGCCAACTGTGAGTTTCAAAGAGAATAGTTGAATCGATTGATGGATTTTCATACCAGATTTTCCTAAATTATTATTTGTAAAAATTATAGGCTGCAGAACTTTTGCGCCATCCCCATTTGCAGCCTTACCTCCTTCAGTGTCACAACCCGTCTTCTGTCTTTCTTCCAGTGAAGTCTCCTAACAGCACAAAGGAGAAGATAAAAAGATCACCAACTCGAAAACCCAGTTGTAGCAAAGGGATCATTCAGAGAGAGGTCAGAGTGCTGAATGACATGGAGCCACTTCCATTATATGAAGAAAATGCTGATGTGCTATTAGCAAATCCAGCTAAGTACGACAATCTGGAGACGAAACGCGTTGATCCAACAAGCTATTCTGCAAAGATTTCTGTCAGCAATGAAGACTCCAGGAGTGAGGTTACAAGTTTTGCAACAACTATATGTAATGGAGATGAACAAGAAAGTTTACATTTTCTAACACCAAAAGAAAGCACTGAGACTCAGAGTTCTATAGCTGGTACATCATCGCAGCATGGAGAACAAGAAGAATCTATCAACGGAAACAATCCACAGGATCAGGAAAGTGGTTCAGAGAGAGAAACAGAAACAGAGATTGAAGCATTATGTAATCAATGTGTAAAAGTGGAATGGTATACTAAGAAGGAAAATTATATTTTGGAAAACCACAGTACGATGACAATGTCTAATGCAGGCTGTAGTAATAAGGGTGCTTCCATTGCGGAAGAGAATTTATCATCAACAGCACACATTTTTGAAGCTGACGCAGAATCAAGACTCAATGTGGACAGTTCAGTAGAGGTTCCCTTGGATAATTTGTTGCCTGAAAGTAACAGGAGGACAAATGTAGTGGAAGCAGAAACTGGTTGCAAGTCAATGCAAACACCAAGAGCTGACACTCAGGTCATTTTAGAGCAGGTAAGTGATACTTCAGTACGGATTACAACTTCTGCAATTGGTGATAATGATGGGAAAACCGGATGGGCTAATCCTACACAACAAAGAGCAGATGCTTTAGAATCTTTACTTGAGTTATGTGCACGGTTACTAAAACAGAACAAACTTGATGAGCTTGCAGGCGTGCTAAACCCATTTGGGGAGGACGCTGTCTCATCCAGAGAAACAGCAATCTGGTTGACAAAAAGCCTTATGACTGCACAGAAATAGAACAATGAACTGTAACTGCTATTGAGCATTTCGGATGGCCGCATACTTATCCATCAGCTGATTGTAAGCTTCTGTGTTTTGTGCACGTGTTTAACAAAAATTGCTTTTATATAGTCATATCATTAGAAGTGTGGCCATGGATACATAGAGGTTTAGCCCCTTAGGGTAATGTTTTTAAGTTAGCTGCACTCTAGGTTTTTTTTCGAGGCACTATGGTCGTTTTAGAGTGAAAGATGTTTGGATTCTGGCAAAACAGACGTCCGCATTTAGACATCAGCATATGCTTGTATATCCTTAATTTGTCACATGTTTACCTTGCAGACAAGTTGAGACTCCTAATGGGAATCTGGCATCAGTTGAGAATTTGTAAATGTGAGAACTGGTGTATTTAATTTAGAATATGAAAATTTTTACTGGTGCTTTTTAAATTATTTTGACTTGTAGTCTTATTTTTTTTTGTGGAGATTACAAATGAGGATTATAATGGTCCAAGGCAAAGTGCAATGAAGGTTTTAAAACTGATGTTATATTATCTAATAATGCATTCACCAAAAAATGCAAACACTATTGAGATGCTAAACTTGATTTCAAAATAG
The DNA here is from genome assembly GCF_001625215.2 of Daucus carota subsp. sativus. NCBI lineage: Eukaryota > Viridiplantae > Streptophyta > Magnoliopsida > Apiales > Apiaceae > Daucus > Daucus carota. Next base: position 10,404,773 of record NC_030385.2, on the reverse strand, counting down.
AAAATACTATACTATTGCTAAATATAGTTACAAATATGGAACTAAGTATAGGTTTTAGTATAATTACCTCATACTCATGCTCATTGGCATGTAAGTGGGAAAGTGAAAGAAAATAACAAGTTTAGGCATGTAGTGGGAAAGTGAAGGAAAATAACAAGTTTGTTAACTTTTGTTTCATTTCATTTATGACGTGGTTGAGAAGTTAGTTAAATATAAATCTATTTTCAGTTAAAAAAAATAAAAAATATATATCTATCAGTGTTGTGAAAAGCGCAAATCGGTGTTAAGCGGCAGGAGGACCTTATAGCGCTTAAGCGGTAAAGCGGACGCTTAAGTGGAATTTTAAGCGGGTCACTAAGCGGATTAATTAAATATAATTACCTATTTAATTATAATATTAATATATTTAAAAATAATATTATGTTGGGTTAAGAATATGCATTTTTAATATTTTTGATAAAATATATTTTTTTAATTTTATAATATAATTATAGTTATATTATTAAAAAATTAATATTTCAAAATTATTTTTAAAAAAAATTAGCAAGTCAACATCATTTTGACCGCTTAATTACCGTTTAATCCGCTTAACGACCGCTTAATCCGCTTAATTGTCCGCTTAATTTTCAAAAACGCTTAATTTCCTGTTTAATACAACACTGATATCTATTTAGTGCTATTTAAATCTACTCCTTCGTCAATCTGAATTGTATATATCCGGGGACGATGACGCACTTTAATAAATACTCATGTGAAATAAATTTAATAGAATTATAATAATTTGAGCCTTCGAAAAAGATCATAATTAGATATATTTTGAAGAAAATATTGGTAAGACATGTTAATTTTTGTTTCCAAATATCAATTCTAAATCTTCTCATGTATACCGGGGTGTTGGCAGTAGGGGTTAGCAAAACCGAACTGAAACCGTAAAACCGAACCGAACTGTACAATTTCGGTTCGGTTCGGTTTCATTTTTTCCAGAATTTCGGTTAATTCGGTTTTTTGGATTGAACCGAATATAATTCGGTTCGGTTCGGTTCTTGATATAATATTTCGGTTTGAACCGAAATAAGCGAACTTTTTTTACATATAAAATATATATTTTTTATATACATCAATATATATATATATAAAGGAGGATGCGGGCGTCTCTAGAATTGCTCGATTCAGTCTTCTAATTTTTCTTAAATTTTGGATAGAAAATATAGTTATAATTCAAAAAATCATGTTTAAGAATTCTAAAAGTTCTTTTCTTATAGAATTCTAAAGATGATACAATTTTTTTCTTATTTAGTATTTCCTATGGAATTCTAAAAGGAATAGGATTTTATTATTCAAACTAATAATAATAGATTAAATACAATTTATATTTAAGATTTGTAAGGTAATATGTACAATTCTTATTTTAGTTTAATTTTTCTAATTTTTTTGAATATGTAAACGATTCTTGATTAGTATCGTGTTTGAGGGGAGAGCGGCCCAAATTAATTTTTATCTGATTAAATAACTTTTCTATTAATATTATGTTTAAAGGGAAAACGGTTAAAATAATTTTTTATCTAAGTTATAATGTATTTTTTTTATTAAAACGGGACTACGGCTTAAAATAATTCTTATCCAATTGTAATCTTGAACTTTATCATAATTATTTTATCTATATTATTATATTTAATTTTATCATAATTATAATAATTATTGATTAATATTATTTTCGATGGTAGGGTGGTTCAAACAATTTTTTTTATAAGTTTGTGTTTGATATGAGGACCACTTAAACAAATTTTTATATTTTTTATTAGTGATATGTTTAACGAAAACATGACTGAAAATAAATTTTATACGATTGTAATATTATTTTGTATCAAATTTATAAAAAAAATCATAACACCGCCGCGAAGCGCGGCTTTATTCACTAGTTATGTATAAACTTAAATACATAAAACTCTCTTAATTACTGAAGAGCGAGGAGCCTCTCTGAAGTTGTAGTCTGTTTCTGCTCTGGTTTGTACTCTGGGTTGTTTTATACAAACTGTTTATCTTCTTGAGGAGTATATAAAACAATCTGCCTGCTCAGGCTTTATATACTAGAACCCTCGGCACTTTGTAGTTGTGATTGGTGAGTGATTGGTGAATAGTATATGGCAGCAGATAACAAATTCTTTACACATTTTAACTTGGTTTCTTCATACAACAATCAGGTATGATTCAATACAGACTACAGATCTACATCTAATTGCAATAAAGATTTTTAAAATTTCGGTTTTTTTAATCCGAAACCGAACCGAACCGAAATAATTCGGTTAGTTCGGTTCGGTTCAAAACCATAATTCAGTTCTGTTTGGTTTCAAAAAAAATGATAATTCGGTTTTCGGTTTTTTCGGTTCGGTTCGGTTTTGAACCGAACCGACCGAATGCTCAGCCCTAGTTGGCAGAGTGCGGCTGACTGCTGAGCAGGCTTAGTCCATTGTTCCCAACAGTTGGGCCTCCTTATAATTTTTCATGAGATGTCAGAATTTCGAACCCGCAACGTTTATGTTGAAAGGATTGTTGGACTCTTGACGAGCCGTGTTGTCAGTTGTTGGTACATACTCTTTACCTAGCAACTGGGGCGTGTCAAATTCTTAGGCTCAGATGTTAGGAAAATTATATATGAACCCACCGCTGTTTTAGACCTAGAGCCTGTTTGCCCCAGCTTAGAGCTGGGGCTTAGAGCTGTTTTCAGCTTTCAGAAAAATGTTTGTTTGTGTTATGAGTCAGAAGCCGGCTTAAAATCATATATAAACCAGAAACTGACTTAAAATCACGAGTTAGTTTTAGGTACTTTTTTCAGTGATATTTTATTTTTTTTGATAAAAGCTATCTATAAGTTATATATAAGTTACTCATAAATTAATTTTATTTTTTATTATTATGTTTTTAATAACCCATAAGTCATCAACAATTCAAAAATTACCGAAACAGACATTTTAAACTCCCAGGTTATCAAATAAGTCACGTTAAGTCATAAGTCACGTTAAATCATAAATCATAAGCTCACCCAAACGGACTCTCGTTCTCTAACATCAGTTACTGTTTATCTATCCTTAATCTAGCCAGAATTTTCTCTTCCCATTTGTAAGAAAAAGTGAAACACAAAATGTAAAGATAGATGCCCACGGCTCACAAACAATCAAACACGGCATTACATACATTATTATACCACTTAATATTATTCTAACAGCATGTAGGTATGGCTTTAAGAACAAAGTGGGGTGTTTGGGCGGAGCCTGGAGTTTTAAGTTAGAAGCACTTGTTCATACCGTTTGTGTAAAAAGTCAAGAAGCATTTATAAAAAGTTAGGATTCCTAGCTTTTGTTTCATGACTTCTACTTTTTTCCCAAACACTTTAATCACTTATAAGTCTAAACTAACTTCTAACTTCTACTTATTTTTTTTACTTTAAGCAAGAAGCACTTATTTTAACCTCATCCAAACGACCTCAAATTAAAAAAAAGGCAGTCAAAGATGGAATGCTAAACTTAGTGACTGATTGTTCAAAGAGAATGGGAACAGAATCTGTACAAATATTTTAAGATGTAGTTCTTATAAAAGTGAATATATATGGTCCAAATCAATAATGCACATATTTTTTAAATTCCCTCAATAATACACTTGACATTTGTACCTTATTGCTGCTCATGCGGGCCAAGTTGAGGACATATATGAAAACATAATGTTAATTGTCTAAGTATCTTAAGTTATATGATCTAGCTAGTAGAATTTAGGTTTACTGAGAATATGTGTATCTGTTCTGTAATTTGTCTTTAGATACTGATCATATCTCCGATTTGTTCCTTGAGCAAGAAGTTTCTTCTATATTCTTCCAGCTAGCAAGACATATCTAATCTGCAAGAGTACTACAGGACTACAAGTTGGGGAATCTATAAATTATGATAATGATAATGATAACTTTAACAGAATGAAGAAGATGGATCACAAGAGGGCCAAGAATGAGATATATGGCAGACATAATAGCCATGCATGGTGAAAAAGATCTCTGTGGAATTATATAATTCTTCAAAAGCAAAATTTTGTTTCCTTTGTCCTTTATTCATATAATATACTGCCACTGCCAGTACAATATATACATTTACTTTCCAAAGCTGATCATGGCCAATATTTGTTTTTGCCTTTTCTTCACTTTCTCTCTTTCACCAGGGGACCTCTTCTAAAGTTGTCCTCAGGTCCTATCTGTACTAATATACACAAAGTGAAAAGACAGTGCATATATATATAGTTATATATTGGTGTGTATAAAGTTTAGCTTGAAACATGGATGAAATGAAATATGTAGTTTTGAGCTAGCTGGTACAGTGTTAATTATCACCAAGATATTTTATATCCAAATTAATTAGATATAAAATCTTTCACGAAATGATCACAGAGATTAAATTTTGATTCAAATAGACGCATATATTCACATAAATAATATCAAATATTACTACTCAGTTATCATGTCATTTATGTAACTATTTTTTTATCTTAATAAATCAGAAAATATTTTAACTGAGGGACTTGAACTTCATTTCACACATGCTGCTGAATCCAGATCTATATTACTACATTAAATAAAAAAAATTTGTCTATTGTATACTCATGGGCACATGCTATTCGTATTATTAATTTGGTTGGTGTGAAGTGTCCATGAGCACACACTAGAAAAACCGATAAAAAAATTTCTCATTAAAAGACTCCTTAAACCGTGCGTGCATTAGGATTAGAGAAGGAGCCATTCTTGAAACAAAGAGCAGCGTAAAGAAAGCTAGTGATTCGGGCCAGGAGACATAGTTGTCCCCTTGTGTACGGGAATAAAAATACAAGTTTGAGAAGAATGATACATCTCTGCATACATACACGCAAATTCTACAGCGTGTGTGATGTTTGGTCTCTTTGTCAAACCCGTGTTAAAAACAGACAACAACTAGCTCGTATTTCAACATTACACGGTACTCCCTCCGTCTCAATTTATAGGTCCATTTTGAAATAAACACACATATTAAGAAAAAAGTTGGTTAGATAGAATCTTATCTCATGTATCATTAATTAGTGCATTGATAAGTGAGAATATAGTAGAGTTTCAAAAAAATCACAATAAATATAAGGATTTAGTGCATTGAGAAATGAGAATAATGTTGAGTTTCAAAAAAATCACAATTAATATGTTGATAAATTTGTATTGAAAGAAGAGAATGACAAGTATTTTGGGACAATTTTTTTTCCAAACTGGACCTATAAATTGAGACGGAGGGAGTATACTCTCTCCGTTTTGAAATATAAGTTGTTTGACTTTTCGGCACATATTTTTAAATTCTTTGACCGCATAGTTAAAATTATTATTTTCAAAATTTTCTATTTTTAAATTATTATATTAATCATATATTTTTATTCAAAAAAAATTCCAAATATATTAATGATTTTAATTATGCGGTGATAAGTGTGTCAAAAAGTCAAACGACTTATATTTCAAAACAGGGTGAGACTAGATTATTTCGATGAACTTTTTTAAGTTTGTTTGGTGCATGGGAAATGAAAGGACAAAAGGAGGTCATTGGGATTACAAACAAAATAGTGTTGCGTACTGCTATTTTACGTAGAGCAATTGCATGCTGTATTCTACTGTTTAGTACTGTTATTCACAACAGGAAAAATAAATAAAAAGGGAATAAGATATTTTATATTGGGTAAATGTCTTTGTAATTGCTTGAATCCTTAAATAATTGAACAAATATGTATCCAAATTTTCATGTTATTTGGGTTATATTATATATTTATTTAATAAATAATAGAAGAAAAGGAATTGACTTTATAAAATTCAAGGTTGGAGAAACACTTTGTTGTTATTATAATAAATTAATATATTTTATTTAAAATAATTTATATTATTTTTAAAATATAATCAATCAATATAGTTAAGAAACTTATCTTAAGATTAATTAAATTTACATATAATTTACATCTAAAAATTTTGCTAATCATTTTAAAACATGACTGTTATCACACAGTTGGCAGGTATTCTTAAATACTTTTACTATTAAAATGTAGTACTACGCATGGGGACTATCCATTAATGAATTCACAGCAGATGTGTGTTCTTGAATTCGACAAGGAGCTGGTGTCCGACCAAAAATGTCATGGGCAATAAGTATTATACTGATCTAAACAGGAATAAACTCTATGCATGGTGATAGGAGCAAACATTACGTTGATTGAAGCAAGGGTAGAAACTAGAAAGTACATGCATAGTGTTATAAACAGCATGGTTAATTCTCACGATAGTAAATCGATCTAACTGGACATAAAGCCTGTTTGTAACTGTATCTAACTTTAAACTGTCTATCTATCTGTGTAACAAGTCAGAAGTCAATCGGCTTGAAATCAGAGATAAACAGAAGCCGACTTAAAAGATAGAAGTTTGTTTGAGATATTAGTTTTTTTTCATGACTTCTATTTTTTTTCAAAACATTTAAATCACCTACAAGTTTTAACTTTATTCTAATTTCTACTCCATTTATTTATTTTAAACAAAAAACATATATTTTAAACTTATCCAAACGGCCCCAACATCTTGTTTTATGTATTAATAATTTATCACACGTATGAATAGTATATATACTCATTTGTTATCTTCTTCATAGTATTCGTCCTTTGACCCTTCATAAAGGTACAATTTATAATCATGGGTTGCAGACTTGTGTGCATAAATACAAACAGATACTCCTCCAATACTGTATACCAATTACCAACACATAGAAATCACAGACCGATATGCCTGTAGAGATTCAAATATGAAGAGAATTAAAGACAGAGAGGAAGAGAATGGTTGATACGTCGTTTCAAACAACAATAGTTACAAGTCAGACATGTTGGTGTATTGTTCATGCAAGCACTGTAGCTAAAGCCCCATCAAACAATTATCACTTGCAGCAACAGTAAATTTCTCCACTGGCATGCATGGTGTATATATGTTGTAATATTTCCCAACCAACTCGGTAGGGCTCCTAAATTTAATGCATGCTTAACACTTCAACGTGTTTCCTACCCTATCTTCAACTTTGCCCTTCCCTAAGTTCCTATTTCTAAATTGATTTTCATCATTGTCAAAATATAAGATTCATTTAAGATCTTTTTCTAATATTTTATATTTTAGATGTACCGGTTGTCAACATAATATCAGAAACTTCTGTTTAGTAGATAGGTCACATATATTTATATATTCTAATACTCCCTCTGTCCTTCTCATTTCTTTACGATTACTATTTTGGATTTTGGGATATTCTTCTCATTTTTTTATGTTACTATAAATAGTAAATTTTTCCCATCATTACACCCACTATCTTCCCCTACTATCTCATACTCCTATTTAACAATAAAAACTACTATTACATCCACTACTCTCCTCCACTATCTCAAATCTATTATATTAAATATTGATAGGTCCCACCACTTTACTCACTTTTCATTTAACTTTACTCATTTTTATACATTGTCTTGATCTTCGTGTCCCCCTTCAATGTAAACAATTGAGGGGGACGGAGGGAGTATTAATCAGCAACCGCTACGTACTAATAATCATCATATGATCCAAATATTCCTTTACACAAGCACACACACCATATATAAATTAAAATATATTCTTAGATATTAAATGATCAAAAAGTAAATGTTAAAGGGTATAAGTTCCATTCATCAACAGAAGAAGAGACATCCTTCACTCCACTAATAAAGCAAAAGGGCATCATATGCACCCCAAAAGCTGGTGTATATATTTGCAGGATAAAAAGCTTATAATCTATCTCAATGTACTCTCTTAAACAACATGACTTGAAACAAAAATATACCACATCTCCATGTCTTGTTTATCTGGCATCACCCTCCCTCTGCAAATATAATATCTTATCATCTTTCCCATTATTACAAACTTAAGTGAATCAGTAAAGATACAGTCTTAAAAAAGAAAAAGCCACTTGGATTGATCAGCCAATACATGTAACATCATCATCATTTTTAAAAGTAAAGTAAAGTAGATCTTGTTATTGTCTCCTTGTTAACTTATTTCCTTGCATCTCTCCTAACATTTACTATCATCATCTGCCTTCAATTTCTCAAAAATTAATCTCTGCATGCTGTTAATCATCTTAATATAGCATGCAATCCTCTTCCAATTAAATTAAGTTCGTGACTGAAAATAAACAAATATTCAAAAATTTATGTGTGTTTGTCTGTATGCACCTTGTATTTATTTCAAATACTTTGCATACATACAAGTGCCCCTATTTGCCTTTCTGTACTTTCCCGAGCTTTGTGGTGCTATGTTTCCCATGTACAATTTAACCTACAAGGCTACATTTATAAATTTATTAAAAAAATGTGTGAGTGTTTGTTCGTATATAAAAAATTGTGAAATGATCAGTGCAGGAATATTAATCTTATCATTACAAAGTCAGGCCATAACCATAATTAACAAGTTAAATATCGAAGTGGTTACGGAGTGAAGGTCATGTATCATTTTAATTACCAATCTTAATCCGATATTATTTTCTACACTAAATTTATAATAAATATCAAATGGATACCTCTATATATGTGTTTGGGGCGTAAAAATTAATATTATTGAATTTTTCACATTATTGTTAAATGTTATCACAAGCAAGTAAAATGTTGTGGATCGTAATATTTTAGATAAAATATACAGGTTTAAAACTTTATTTACTATTTATTTTAAACTAAGAAATTGCAAGCCCCATAATTAACTAATAAAGCATATGTATATAGGTAAAAAGATACATAATTAATAAAATTGTATTTAAATATTACACTGCTAAGAAAAACTGAAAGACCGAGTACATAATAGTTGATTGATGCATGCTCAATATCTACTGCAAAGAGGATTGATCATCATCATCTTGTTCAACTTCTGATGCGGGGTCATCATCATCTTCTTCTTCTTCCATTCCTCCGACGCTATAAGATGCATGGCCATGCCCAAAGGCCTTGATATGATCTTTGAGAGACCTCTTGTGCTTAAAATCCGAACCGCAGATGCAGTACCACAATTTTCCACAATTCTTCTCATGAGTTCTCCAATCCCCCCTCACCGCAAAGACCTTGCCACACTTTCGACACATGAAGGGCTTGATACCATGCTTTCTCTTGTAATGTGTTTGAAGGGTGCGAAAATCTTTAAGGGGTTTTGCTCTGGGGTGATCAATGTTGTTCCTGCACCCTGGTGCACAACAATAGCAGGGAAGTTTCAACATTCCTGTTGGTTGAGTCCCTTTTAGTGATTCCGGGCCTCTTCTGTATTGTGATCCATGCCCCCACATATGCATCTGGGTATATAAATATACAGCACACGCAGATGAGATCTTATTCTTAATTTTTTTTATCAGATAAACCAGATCAGAGCACATTTTAAAAAAATTTAATTTCCCAACAATTCTAAGGATGTAATATCTCTAAATGTATCGAAGTAAGGAACCCTAAATCATTATCAACAAAGAAATGAAATAACAACATAACAAATTGAAATTTATTTTCAAACAATTCTACAGTTAGTAAATGTGTAGAAGAAAAGAACCCTAAATTAATATTGACCTAATTTAATCAGGATTAATTGATTACTAACAATTACATTCATGAGATACAAGCTTGGAAGTGTACAGCAACATTTATTAGCTATAGCGCCCGTTTGGTTAATTAAGAGAAGCAAAAATTATTTCCAGCTACTGTTTTTTTACCCGTTTGTGTAAATAAATAGAAGCACTTTTAAGAAGTTGAGAATGTTAGCTTTTCTCTCAAAATTCTACTTCTTTCCCCAAAATTTTATCAACTTATAATTTCTGACTTCTAATCCACTTCTTTACTTTAAGTAAGTAAGAAGTCAATTTTTTTAAGTATACTCAAACAGCTCCGCAAAACAAGACTATTAGTCCTATAAATTCTATAATACAATAAACAAATAATCTAAAAAAAAAACAAGGATGAAAGGAAGATTTTGTGTCTGAAAAGAAAAGGCAAAGTTTTCAGTTTTACTACCACTATTACTGTACCACACTTTATAGTGTGAAAGCGAAAAGACTGCACAGATTTCAAGGAATATGTACCCAGAAAAAACAATGCAGTGATCTTTGTTGTTCAGTCTCAGCAGAAAGCAGTGTGTGTATGTTCAACATGTGTTGTTCAATCACCATAAATATACTCCATGAATTTAATACCTACTACTGCTCCATCCTTATTGTCGATCTATCCTAACCTTAATTTCAGCATCTTCTGTTAGTTCATTTTATCAAGAATTAATCAAACTTAACCATAAAGATTCACACAGAGCTGAAAGAATCGAAAAGAAAATAAATAAACCTGCATATTGTTGTATCTGTTGAAGGTCTTGTAGCAAACTGGACACGAAAACTGAGTAGGCCCTATGAGAATCTGCGAAGGAGTAGGAATCCAATACTTGCTAATATGCTGCTGATGCATACCTGTAATTGTACTGTTACTATCGTTATTATTCGAAGAATAACAAGGAGTACTCATGGTTGAATTGGAATTTGAAGAAGAACAGGAAGCAGACAAAATATTTTGCATATTGTAAGCAGCCATGTCAGCAGCACTAGGGTTGGGAAGCCCTATTTGCAGTGATACTGTAATCTCTTCGTCTTCTTCATTTTCGTCTTTAGGTTCGGGTGTTGAGTAAATGGTTTTGTAGTCCGAATCCATGTAACTAGGAGTATTTAGGTCGAAACCAGTAGTATTTTTATCTAAGAAGTGATTTTCTGTTTTTCGGATTGGACTCGAGGTTAGTAAAGGTAAGGCTTCTCTTAGAGGAGGTGAATTCGGCCGAGGAGGAGGGCTGACAAAATAATTAGGAATATTAATAGTACTCGTAGGAGGCGGAGGCAGAGGCGGAGAGTTAGAAAAGTAGGTATAGTGGTGGTGGTAGTGATGTTGATGAGGAGGTTGAGGAGGGTTGAATCTGAACCAGTGGGAGTAGAGATTTGAGTAGGGATCGGTCATGGTGATTGATGAAAAAGGGAGAACACGAGATTTAAAGGAGCTAGGGGGAGAGTAGTTTAGAATGATGAGGTTTGATTTTATAGAGATAGATGTGGTACAAGATGACAAGGGGTGGGAGGGAGGATTATTGATGTATAATCAGGAGTCTGACCGATCGGTTTCAACTCTCAAAGAAAGTGTGTATACTCACTCTCTTGTGGGTATCAGTGCGTATACTACTTGGCTACATGCACACAAAGGATATTATTTTATCGGAAGTCACACGTAGAATAAGTATATGTAGCCAAACATCATCCATATACTTAGGTAAGGCACGTTTCATCATCATCAAATCCCATAAAATGCATAAACCATTTCTAAACCATCTCTACCGCACCATAAAAAGCGAGTTTTAATTCTTTTTTTATGATTGTGGGTTATATTTTTCACAAATAACACAATATAATGCGAGTTATTGTTCGACATTTTATTTTAAGTAATTGAATTAAGAAATAACAATAATTGAATTAAGTAATGTTTATGAATTATTTTAACAATAAGTAATATTTATGTGGATTTCGTCTTCTTTTGATTCAAACGGATTTAAGAAAAAGCATGTTCGAATGAGTTTCAGTGGATCAACCCAGCTACTTTACCAAGACCGGCCTCTAACACATATGTATATTATACTCCCTTCCTCCCATTTTAAATGTCATGTTTTGATTTTTAACGATCAAATTGATCAAATTTTGGCCAAGTATAAAGAATAAATTTGTTATTATTTTAAAAAACTAAAAATTACATTTTATAGTATATTGTATGTACTTTATAGTGACATAATTTTTTTTACTTTTAAAAATTATATTATATGTGTAAATTCCAGTCAATATTTGGCCAATTTGACCATTCAAAAGTCAAACATGACACTTAAAATGGGATGGAGGGAGTATTTGTTTGAACCCATTTCAAATATAATTTTATATTATAAATTAAAATTAGTTCGATATTATAAATTTAACATTATTATGAGACCAATTCTTTTGGAACGAATCTATTATTATGACTAACTTGTAACCCGTCACATACATGGATAATTTATAATAATTATTATTTATTTTTTTATTCCGATCATACATTTATGTTTGGAATAATATGTGATTTTAACTAATATAGATTTCTATATAATGAATAAGCATGTTTGGATTAATATAATTTTATTAAGTATGTTAAATTAATATTTTTTGTTAGACACCTTAAAATTTCAAAGTGAAGATCGTCAAATATCTTGTAAATGAATGGGAGAGATAAGTTTAGATGAGGATATCTATGTGATTTAGTTATAATTAAAAAAAGCTCATTAAACATATTATAATTAAAATAAAAAGGCATGTAAACTGACCTAACATGTTATAATGTAAAGAGACCCATGACCCAGTTTAAAAACCGACTAACCATAGTACACGTCTTCAATCGTACACGTCACGTCTCAATCTTTTACGAGAATAAAATAATACTACAATCACTAAGCAATCTATTGATTCTAATCTGTTCTTACCAAACTCTGTATTTATAACTTATTGCATATACATATCACGCATATCGATAAACACTTATCAGATAATCAGAAATCAACCTATATAATCTTTTTAAACTCATCAGATATTACTTAACATATATTTATGCTTTGACCCTATCATATAGTCAAATCATACTCCATATGGCATATTACCATTCAGTAATCATATCGACAATCTGACAGCATCTCGTCTATTTATTGGACTATCCACATGTTATCCTATTCTGACCAACAACCAATCAATCACATCAGAACTCTATAATCAACATAGCGTTATCTAATATCCGTCAAGACATAATATCATATTACTCGAATCGTTTATCACGTGTATAACACCAGAACTAAACACATACTGTCCAATTAAATCCCACATTAATATCTATAGTAATCATAATCTAAGTTTAAAATCTGGGGTATTACATTTTTAATAAGACAAATTATTAATTGATTCTGTCGAAAGTCAAATGGTCAAGTCTAGCTCAAATATATTCTTTCAAACATATTTATATCAAATATAAATATAATATATATTCCTTGTTTTACCAAAAGATTTTTTAACATTTTTTCTAAGGAGTGATTAAAATTTTAAAACCACAATTAATTGGATAAGAAATATCGCTTAATGATATTTTCTTGTTTTACAATTGCCAAAGCAAAATGTCCAACGATTGATAAGGGGAAAGACAAATTGGTAGATGATGAGACGTTTGACTATGGTGGAGTTGATGATATATATGTTTACCATGAAGAGTACGTGCCATCATATATTAAGTTGGTGAGATGATGAGGAGTGGAGATGATGACGATGAGCTAAAAGAAAGTGAGATAGCTCCTGTTGATGATGTTTATGGTGATGAACTGGCCTTCCATGATAACTGTCTGCTAACTGATGAAAGGGAAATAGATGACTTAGTGGTGATAGTTGACTTCAAAGTAAACTTGCTGGAAGGAAGAACTTGAGGGAGAATTTGGAGAATCAAAGACAAATTTAAAGGAAAAGGAGAGAGGACGCATTGAGTAGGGTAGGAGATGAATGTGATAAAGCAAGGGACTTGTTTAAGTTACCTGAGATGGATGAGGGCAAAGAATGATGCAGAGGTGAAGGATATCTTTAAGATATCCATGGGAGATCGTGAGAATCTTCATGACTATCACGAGGTTTGAAATGATATCATAACATCTGTAAGTATTGGTGAACTCCAAGATCACGGCTGGATGGTAAATATTACATTTGACATGAAAAGTCAAATTCATAGGTTCAAGCAGGTTACTCAGGAATCTAGCACTTACCAAACTCTTTGTTATCAAGAACAAAGTTATCTTAATCGGAAGGAAAGCTAGTGAGTCTTCATAGACAAGGTGGAAGAGTGGATAAGAGATATTGGACTTGAAATTCTGAAATTAGTTGTAGAACATGATATGAGATTCCAGTTCAGGCTAGTCTTGAATTACTAAATATTAGGAAAAATTCATTAGACATTGGAAGAGCACAAGTTGTAGTGAATTTTTCCGAAATAAGTTAAAAGACACCTCCACCAAACCATGGGGCAATTCTGTTTCTATTTCAAGATTAGCTGATTTTACTTAGCCAACATTGCATGAACATTGGTTCAAAGCAGTAACTACTTATAGCATATGACACCTGATTTCATATGACCGGAGAATACCATCTCAACTGTTCGTCATTCTATAGTTCTGAAAGTTTCAATGTTCATAACTGAGCTTGCTTTATATTTCTTTGATTTAATACATATTAGGCTATAATGAACTTACATCATACACATACAAAATGTTGACATATAAACATAGGAATATATACCTATACGAAGTATGTACAAACATAAATATACATATTAGGCTAAAATGAACGGTTAGTAAAAAATTATCACAAAATATTTTTTAGGCATTTGATCAAACAGTTTACAAGCAATCTCCAACTAAAGCTTATAAATAAAAAATAAAATTAGAGAACTTTATACCAAAATTATTAATCAAACAAACCATGAAAATGAGATTCAACGTTAAATTGACCAGAGATTTTAGGACATGAGAACTTACACAAAAACAACAGATGAGCATACGACTTCAAGCTGTCAATTGAATAATGGTAGACGACTTCAATCCCAACTTCAATAATGGAAGATACTGTGCAGAAACATTGTTGTAGCTTCAAGGAGAGGCGCGATGGAGCGAGCGGGAGAGGTGAGCGGGCTGTTCGCTTGTTTTAGTGAAATAATATATAAGTTAAGTACTCGATGAGTCGATGTATTGCTTATAATATTTTTCTAAACTTTTTCGTTTTTGAATTTTGGCATCACTGGATATTGGCGTCGCGAATATGACCGATGCCTAAACTAATTATTTGCATTGTCTTAAAAACAACTGATGCCTAAAATTATTTTTAACATTGACTCATATAAAACCGATGCCAGTAACTGGTATTTACATCGGTTTAATTATAAGATGACGCTAAATCACTTAACAGGTGTCAGTGGCTGATTTGACGATGTCTAAAATTAAGATAGGCATCGGGTACCTTTGAAACCGATGCCAATAACCCGATGCCAAAAGCAGGTTTTGTACTAGTGTTCAGAATGAAATGGTACAAAATGCTAACTTGAAAGATGAGAGTCTATTTAGCTACAATCCTAGAACAATGAAGTTTCTTGAAGGACAATTAAGGATGAAGTGTTCACACATGAGATAAGGGAGAAATGCAGTTGACTTTTTATATACAACGAGATGACTTATGTTGATGTTAGGAACTAGAATCTGGAGAACCTAAATAGACAACCACCAAATCTATTCCCTATACTAGATCCCACCAAACCAATTGAAGCTAAAGTTATTATTCTTTTTTAATTCTTACAATTTAAACAATTACTTTCTGAAGAGAAAAGAAAAGAGAGGCTTGCACTCTGACACTTGAGAATATTGGAAGTCTACCATCTAAAGACATACTCGGGGCAATCAGGTAGTCAAGGTCTCGTGCGCAATATAAGATAAAAAGGTGCTTAGAACTTAGTTGGAGCTTCTGAAACTGAAGAAAATTAAAGTAATTATGTACGACAGTTCAAGAGTTCGTGGTTATACATCCCAGATCATCATAACAATCGGAGGTACGGATCTTAAGTTGCCTTTCAGGAAGTTGCGGGAGATGAGACACATTCCACAGTAGAGAAGTGACAAGGCTGTCGCGTGCCTATCAAATAATAAAATATCTAACCAAACCTCCTAACTATGTAGTAGGGTAAGTCAGAGTCGATCCCACAGAGACAAACGTATCAAACACTAGTTATTCTTGATTCAATCCAACTAACAAGTAACATAATAAAAATATGGAGGTTATTAAACTAATATTATACTAATACAAATAAAATCTAGAAAACAATTAAATAAAAATATCTAGAATCAAGTATCCCCACTAGCATGAATTAATGCAATTACGATTTTCTCCCCCAATTAATCAGATAAATCACCCAAGAGGAAAGATGCGCCCTATAAAATACCAATAACCTCTTCCGAGTATTAATGGCTTCTCTAAAATACAATCAAGCCTATTTCCATGGTATCATGCAATTTAGAGACATTAAACACAGCATCCTAACTTCCAAACAATTCCTTCTACCTATTTCCATGGAGAAGTTCATGTCCTTATTGGATAAATCACAACCATCTAAATCCAACTTCCGATGGTAGATAGATATCGGTTCAAACAATATACATAATCACGTCTGACCTGCAATTGTTAATTAGCACAACTCAATAAGCAAGAGCAATTAACACAATCAACTAGAGATCATCGAAAATCATGCATCAACCACAACTAGGGTTCAACTCAATTCCAGAATAAAATCTACTCTAGCATAATAAAATAAATAAAAGATGGATTATACAATGGATTCTTCAATCCCGAAGTCTTGAAGAAGAAGAAGAGACAAAAGTGTTTTTTAACCTAACCTAATTATACAATCCTATCCTCTAATGTCTATTCTCCTAATATATGTATGATTTTAATGCTTACAAGGAAATACAAAACAGTTTCCCAAACAGAATTGGTTTTTCCAATGAAAATTCGCAGCAGAATATTCTGTCCTTTTTCTGGGCTGATTCTGTTGGATTTTGGATATTGGACCACCTTTGAATAATAGAAAATTCTCTTAGCTTCGCGTGGGCTGTAAGATCACCCAATTCTGACTTCTAGAACTCAAGATATGGCCCAAACAGTGAGTCAAGTGCAAACAATCCAACAATTCTGAATTTCCTTCAAGTTTAGGAACTCCTTGCTTCCTACAATAAAACATTAAAATCTATTAAATAAAAATCCAATTCAATGCAAAATATAATAAATATGAGGAATTTAATCATATAAAATATATGTAAAAATATACTCTATCAAACATCCCCACACTTATCCTTTGCACGTCCTCGGGCAAATAAAAGAAATAAAAATATCATAACTAACTAACACCACTTTCGTAGATGACACGATTGCATTGAGCGCATGCAACAAGCCGTTAAACCCCTAGGCAGCCCTAGTAGGACGAGTTTTGTCTCGTGAGGGTTTATAGAAGATATACCCACAAAATCAAATATTTTTCTGCCAAGTCTCAAACATGCAACTAATATGAATGCAATCTAAATGAATATGCCTAGAACCCAATCATGAAAGCATTAACCTCGTCAATATATAATCTTCAGGATATGCAACAATCAAGGCATTCATCTATCTCACATATTAGTCATGCAACTCTTCCACTGCAATGTACGGAGTGCATCGTGTGTGCTTAACATGCTCTCTAATGAAACAAAACAAAGACCAACAAACTTCAATAGAGTCTTAACCATGAGCCGTTAATCAGAATAAAGCTTAGACACTTCGTTACTTTAGAGTCAACTATAGCTTAGGGTCACAAAGGAACTTTTATGCCTCTCTTATTTTTTTTTCTTTTTATGCTCGGTCTCAGGTCGGGACGCTTCTCAGGGTAAGTGGGTCACGACCACCATAAGACTACGCTAGCTCATTATTTCTCTTTTTTTTTAAGTCAAGTAATTCTCCAGTAACCAAGGGTTGTGAAAAGTCACCAAGAAAATTTTATTTCTAGTACATCACTTAATACCAGCACATGTACATGGATCGTTCCCTTCACATGACATTATATTGTCACCCATTAATCTCAAAGGAGTACTCGATACTTTATTCTCAATATTCTCTTTTTTTTTCTCTTTTTTTTTTCTAGAAAGGCATATACATCCCAAAGCTTCCCCAAACTTAAGATTTACATACTCTAAGCTCAAAAGAGAACAGTCAAAATTTTACGCTCGACTCATAGCAAAGATTCAAGAATTAAGCTAGCCTAAGTCTCATCTCTAGAGCATATATAGTGTAATTAAAATTTTCCGCACAAGCAATTTCTAAGCATACAAGACATCACATATGATCAAAACTACTAGTCAAGAAATTATGCAAATAAACTCATCATAAGAAATTAACTCGGTATTATATACTTTCATGAATTATGCAAATGCAAACTAAATAAAAAAAATATAAAAAATGCATACAAAATTAAATAACTACATGCTCTAATTTAAATGCAACTAACATGAATATCCTACACTTAAGACATGGCAATATACAATTTTTTTTTCCGATTTTTCTATTTTTTTTAATTTTAATCATATATAATTTTTTTTTGGATTTTTATTCATTCATTAAGAACTCATCCCCACACTTAAATGGTTCATTGTCCTCAATGAACAAATTATAATAATATATTCCTAAAATGTACAAAAAGAAAAAAAGGAAATAATTATACAAAGAAAGGATAGAAATACTCCCCAAGTGCATAAGCACGAAGTGTCTCCCGAAAAAGAATTAAAGTGCGGCTTCATTTAATTAATTATCCAGCTCCAAGAAAGCTCCAAGTATTAGATTTTCATAAGTATAAAACAAACATTCTGTTGACTGAGTGGTAAGCGACTGCTCTTGGAATCCTGAAGACCAGGGTTCGATTCTTTCAGGCACTTAAGGTTTTAGGTGATGGCAATGGGCAATTGCAGAATTGGACCGGTCCTCGAGGAGCTTCAAATGGACTGGGCCTGATTTAGCTTAACTTGGCTGGATGACTGGACTGGGCTGAGAATGAGCACGCTGGATTCAGGTAGAATAAGGTAGAAATACTTGAATAAAGTAGTTAATTGAATTGACGGTCCATTTATGCGCGCATGGAAAAATAATAAGGCGTCACCAGTAGCTTCTGCACGGGCGGCATTCATCCGCACGGCCAGCATAACAATCCGCATAGACTTCCAGAAAAGTGCGAACCAACAACAAATTTTGTGCACGGCAAGCAGAAAAATGCAGTAGACAGCCGAAAAATTATTCACCCCAGCCATCTTATAACTTTTTTTATCACCTCCAAAAATACTATAAATTATTAATTTATTCCTGAAACACTTCACAGAAATTGTCAAGGCATCTTGAGGGAGTAAAAATAATCTACAAAATTAAATTTTAATCTAAAAATATAAAAATAAAAATAAAAAAATTACTAACCTTTAAAATCATGGGTTGCCTCCCAAGAAGCGCTTGTTTATTGTCATTAGCTCGACTTATTTAAATAACTAATACTCATCAATGAGGTGAAAAAGCAAACAAATGTACATATCTCCTAATTTCAATTAATCTATTCATTTGAGCACCAATCAAATTATGAAGGAGATATATAAATGGCCACCCAAGACTTACATGGTGCTCAAAATATTTGGGCATGTGAAAGTATTTTGAAAAATCATCACTAACACGTTTATAGCTACTTTTCACAAAATCCTCCCAAATCGGATCGACATAAGGCATATACAGATTCTCAATCCTAACATCAATTGAGTCAATCTCATTCAAATTTGATTCTATCTCATCTACCACAATTGAATTCACAATATCCTTATTCGAATCAATTTCCACCACAGATATATTATCACCCTCATCAAATAGCATGCAAAAAGAGTCATCTAAGAAATCAACATCATTATTACCACAAGATTTTCCACATAAGTTAATTTCTTGAGAAGCATATGGGTCAATAAGAGTAAGACTTTCAAAATCATCATCATCATCATCAAAGTCATCAAAAATCATCTTACCAATATTTATCTCATTTGTAGACTCTTTGATCTCCACACCATTCGACAAAGTTGCATCATCAATTTGACTTGTAGGTTCACTATCCGTTTGAGTGCGCATCTCTACGAGTTGAGTTACCTGTTGAGTCATTTGCGCCATATGAGCTTGTATCTTATTGAGATGTGTCTTAAACTCTTCATTCTTTTTCTCTTGTGATGAAATAAATTCTTGCAAAAGAATTTCCAAATTGGAGTTTTGTGGTGGTTGAGGGTAGATGATTTCAGGTGGTTGAGCTTGGCATGGACTAACTTGCATCTCTTCAAACTGAGGATTAAATTGTTGATTTTGAGAAAATTCGGAGATAAAAGCTTCCAAGGCAGTTTCCAAGCTAGACTTTTGTGGTGGATATGGGTTGTTTTGGTAGGAAAAATCAGGATAATTTTCCCAACCAGAGTTGTATGTGCTAGGATATGGATTGTACTGTGGTATTTGGTTACATTTGTAATTGGTAGTGTAATTAAAATTACCATCCCAATACGGTGCTTGGTTTGGATAATAAGGGGTGTTAGATTGGCAAAAATTTCGAGTGTGACCCCGCATACCACAAACTTCACAAGTAGTAACCAAATATGAAGGTATAGACTTGATTTCATCGATTGTCCGAGATAATGAATGCATAGCCTTAGTCAATGCCTCCATGCTTTCTTCTTCTTCCTCCATTCACTCGCTTCCTTTCTTGTCGTAAAAACCTGAAACTCAGAAATTGCAAGAAACAAGAAAAACCACAAGTGAAGGATTAAACGGAACAAGAATAATAGCCGAAGAAACAGAAAAGAATATTAGTTGGATCTTACCAAAAACAAACTAATCTAATACCGCTTTGTCCCCGGCAACGGCGCCAAAAATTTGACAAGGCTGTCGCGTGCCTATCAAATAATAAAATATCTAACCAAACCTCCTAACTATGTAGTAGGGTAAGTCAGAGTCGATCCCACAGAGACAAACGTATCAAACACTAGTTATTCTTGATTCAATCCAACTAACAAGTAACACAATAAAAATATGGAGGTTATTAAACTAATATTATACTAATACAAATAAAATCTAGAAAACAATTAAATAAAAATATCTAGAATCAAGTATCCCCACTAGCATGAATTAATGCAATTACGATTTTCTCCCCCAATTAATCAGATAAATCACCCAAGAGGAAAGATGCGCCCTATAAAATACCAATAACCTCTTCCGAGTATTAATGGCTTCTCTAAAATACAATCAAGCCTATTTCCATGGTATCATGCAATTTAGAGACATTAAACACAGCATCCTAACTTCCAAACAATTCCTTCTACCTATTTCCATGGAGAAGTTCATGTCCTTATTGGATAAATCACAACCATCTAAATCCAACTTCCGATGGTAGATAGATATCGGTTCAAACAATATACATAATCACGTCTGACCTGCAATTGTTAATTAGCACAACTCAATAAGCAAGAGCAATTAACACAATCAACTAGAGATCATCGAAAATCATGCATCAACCACAACTAGGGTTCAACTCAATTCCAGAATAAAATCTACTCTAGCATAATAAAATAAATAAAAGATGGATTATACAATGGATTCTTCAATCCCGAAGTCTTGAAGAAGAAGAAGAGACAAAAGTGTTTTTTAACCTAACCTAATTATACAATCCTATCCTCTAATGTCTATTCTCCTAATATATGTATGATTTTAATGCTTACAAGGAAATACAAAACAGTTTCCCAAACAGAATTGGTTTTTCCAATGAAAATTCGCAGCAGAATATTCTGTCCTTTTTCTGGGCTGATTCTGTTGGATTTTGGATATTGGACCACCTTTGAATAATAGAAAATTCTCTTAGCTTCGCGTGGGCTGTAAGATCACCCAATTCTGACTTCTAGAACTCAAGATATGGCCCAAACAGTGAGTCAAGTGCAAACAATCCAACAATTCCGAATTTCCTTCAAGTTTAGGAACTCCTTGCTTCCTACAATAAAACATTAAAATCTATTAAATAAAAATCCAATTCAATGCAAAATATAATAAATATGAGGAATTTAATCATATAAAATATATGTAAAAATATACTCTATCAAGAAGTTGAATGCAAGGATTTAGAATCCTCCTCTGGAGAATGCACTGGAACAAGTTGTTTTGAACATCATCAAATTGAGAATTGATTATCTAGTGTAGAAGCGAGCAGAGATCAGGGAAGAGAAAACAGCTAAGAAGAGAGTCGGGGAAGCTACTTTAAATGGAAAAGCCAAGAAAACAAAGAAGAATGGATCATACTAGAGGAACACTTTTAGGTCTTTTTTTTAATTTAGTCTTGATAAAATCTGGAAATCGTAAAATATGATCCAGAGTGTACTTATTATTATTTCTTGTCTTTAAGTAAGTTGTTTTTTCTTCTGTCAGTTGAGTTATCCTCTTGAAAAATTTGTTTGTCAAAGTCTAAAAAACAAATATGGGGAGATTATAAGGCAAAATGTAACATAGTTTGTAATAGCGGTAACCCAACACTATAAACAAGACAAGAAACAATAACTAGGTAAAATATATGAACATATTGGAGAATGGGTATGTACAGAATCAAACGATCAAATAAAACTAAAGTAGTCACGGAATCACTGGAAGAAGTTCATGAAGCACTTTTGGGCTTATAAGTCACGAGCATCTTATTCATATTGTTTGGCAAAATAAGCAGAAGTGCTTCTTTTGGGTTTTTGAATCCCGAAGCCGAAAGTTATAAATGCTAGTGTTTTTTTTTTAAACTTTTGTCATTTGCATTTTAATATGAAATTGTTAAATTTAAGATATATAAGAAATTTTATTTGCCTTAAACCCGTGCAAAGTACGGGCGGCTATATAATTTTAAATTTATTATATATAATTTAAAATTTAACATCAATTTAATTAGTGTTTTAGTATTAATAAATTGAAATTTTATTAAATTATATTAACAGACCGGTTACATTAAAATTGAGCTTTTGCAATAATTCTTTTATATTTTTTATTATTAATATTTGATAAGGTTTTGTTTGGAGTAAAAAACATTCACGTTCATTTACACAAATTTTTATATGACTTTTCGTTTGTCTTATAAGTTATATCTTTATTTATAAGTATTTTGAATATTAGTTTATGTTAATAATGATAGTTTTAATTTCTATATGTTATTGATATTAGTCTTACATCCTTCTTTTTTTAACTAATTATGAATTAATAAAAAAATAATAATGGATTTTTTGTGTTATAACCTTGAACCGTGTGAGGCGCGGGGGAGTATATAGTTTTTTCCTTTTTTTTAACTAATTATAAATTTTATTTTTATTTTTTCATTTTTTATGTTTATAAAAAAATATATTATTATTCTAGAGTAGAAGACATTAGAAAAAAATGTATTTATAAGTTATGCATATATTAATAATTATTATATAATAGTAATATATATTAATGATACTAAATTTACTTTTTTATTTTTTTTAACTAATTATAAATTATATTTAAAAGAATAATGGCGGAGTTTTTATCTTGTAGTATATCAAACTGTTTAGAGATGTAAGATTATGAGAACTCTAGGTGTAGACTGTTAAAAGATGTAAGACTATGGGAACTCTACGTGTAGCAGATTTTTAGTTATAAAGTGAATCACCAAATCAACATGACGAAACCAAAAATTTGTACGACTACAAATTATACCCATGTTGACTTATTATAGTATATATATATATATATATATATATATATATATATATATATATATATATATATATATATATATATATATATATATATAGATATATAATAATATTATATTTTTATATATATGTATCTCGTGTTAATCATAAAAGATCCGTTTTTTAGTTAGAATATATAAAAAAGATGATGTGTTTTAGCTAAAAAGGTAATTACTATGTTTTTCGATATTATTTCAAATAATGGAGTTTTTTTTGTTAGAAAATATGAAAAAGATAACATATTTTAGTTAAAAAGAATAATTGATATATAGATAGGCCCGTACTTTGACCCAAGAACCGGCTGACTAAATTTTCAATGTTTTGGTTTTAATAATATAGAATAGATGCGTATATATTTTTTAAGGTTTGACTTTAATTTTTGGTATAGTCAAATAGGTCTTATATTTGTTTATGTTTTGATCTTATATTTGTTTTATGTTTTGATTTGTTTATATTTTGTTTGAAACCCACTAATTTTGTTTGAAACCCGCTAATTATAGAAGTCCGTATAAAAGCCCGCGTACCGACCGACCAAATTTTTAATGTTTCGGCTTTAATAATATAGTAAGTATAGTATTTTTTAAGGTTTGACTTTAGTTTGGGTATAGTCAAATAGGTCTTATATTTGTTTTATGTTTTGATTTGTTTATATTTTGTTTGAAGCCCACTGATTTTGTTTGAAGCCCGCTAATTATAAAAGTCCATATAAAAGCCTGCGTACCGACCGACCAAACTTTTAATGTTTCGGCTTTAACAGTATAGTATAGATTTCTTGTATTTTAGTAATTTGATTTTTTTTTCTTAATTTATAAATTTAAATTACCAAACACTCAATTCATTTATAAATAAAATTATTTAAACAAAATAATAACTCATAAGTCAAATTCAATGGATTATGATGCTCATGTTTACTTTAATCAACATTACTTCCTCCGTCCAGGCCAATTCGTTACGTTTGGTTTAGGCACGGAGTTAAGAAATATGCATAAAGTAGTGGAAAAAAAATGAAAAGTGAGTATTTTTAATAAATAAAAAAGAAATAGTAGAGTAAAATTAGTGTGGAAAAAGAGTAAAATTGAGAATTATGAGACTCATTATCTATTTTTGATAAATTTTGAAATATGAAAAATTGGATTGAAAATCCGAAAAAGGGCAAAAGGAAACAGTAAAGAGTTAAAATTGCTGGGACACTTTGTTGTCAACAGGACTTTATTTTACCTCTTCCTTCCTGAGAATCGCATCTGCATCACTGTGGAGGATCGGTTCAGGGCAAAAGCATAATCAAAACCCTCGTCATAAATACTTCAACACCATATAAACCAAATTAATTGCTGCCCTTGAAAGCCCAGCTACTTCTTTCAGCATTTCAATGGTTTAAAGGTGATTTAAACTCTAGTTCTTGATCTTTTTTTACTGCTCTAATTTGTAATTGACATCGCTTTTTTACTCTCTGTGATTAGGGGGAAGTGAATCAAGATGACCCAACAACCATCTGTCATCTTAGCAACTGCCAGTTATGATCATACTATTCGATTCTGGGAGGCCAAAAGCGGCCGATGTTATCGGACTATACAATACCCTGAATCGGTATCAGAAAAAAACTTTTCTTTATAATTTTTTTTGTTGTTTTGGTTTTTGTTGAGTTTAAGTTGAGCTGGTGAAAATGTTTGATTAATTTGTATTTGAGGAGTGCAATTTTTTTTAATCAGTAATCGTGATTGCTTGTAATGGTGTCTGAGTTATTGCATCTGAAACACGTTAACTAGAAGTGTGTTCATCTGCAGTCAAGTGATGGCCTGTGTTTGAGTTTAGGTTGTAGTTGGGAAATGATTAATATCGAGTTATTGATCAGTACAAACTTCTTAAATTACTACATTTTATTGCTTATAATGGTCTCGACGAGATTGTGCGTCCGAAAAAATGTGCTTCGCTTTGTGTTTTTATGCAGTCAATAGATAGTCTCGTTTTTGTAATTACTATACAAAATATAGAAAAATATGAACATAATCAAAGTTGAGAATTCCTGGTTCCATCGACATCATGCTCCTTCAGTTGTAATGTAATTGCTGCTACATTATTAGTTGACTACTCCCCAATACCGTAGGGAAAGGGGAGCACTTTCTTATTGTTGTATTAATTTCAGCTTTTTATATAATAAAATTCTGTCTTTCGTATATTAACTCTGATTTATTTATTTTTATCTACCCAGCAAGTTAACCGGCTTGAGATAACTCCAGATAAGCGGTACCTGGCTGCAGCTGGGAACCCCCACATTCGATTATTCGATGTTAATTCAAACAGCCCTCAGCCCGTATGTCTTCACTCTTCATTGCCTTTGGATACCTCACTTTTGTGTTTCTTCCTTATACTGTCAGTCTATGATATCAAATATTTGCACCATTACAGGTAATGAGCTATGATTCACATACAAACAACGTTATGGCGGTGGGCTTTCAGTGTGATGGGAACTGGATGTATTCAGGTTCTGAAGACGGTACAGTAAGGATTTGGGACTTGAGGTACAATCGCAGTAACTTTGTTTCATTGTATTGTGCACCATTTTTGAGATTCTAATATCTTCATATGTTCTCAAAATGAAAGAGCTCCAGGATGTCAGAGGGAATATGAAAGCCGTGCAGCTGTTAATACTGTTGTTTTGCACCCTAATCAGGTCTGCACTTCATCTATGTTCCATGTTATGCACTTTGGATTAATCTGTGTTTTGCATCATTCTTTTATCGGATTTTCTAGTGTGTGCCCATGGGCACACACTAACAACCACTTTTTAAGTAGGTGGAGGTCTTCTATTGGCTAAATCTCATTAATAATCATGGCCCCCTGCACATGCACAAAAATCATGACCAGTAAAATCCCTCCACCTCAACAAAAAGTAGTTGTTAGTGTGTGCCCATGGGCACACACTTGAAAGACCCTTCTTTTATTTATTTTTTGAGTAGCTTTTATTTTTCTTTATGTAGCTTAAATTCAATATCCGGTTGTTTACCATTTAGTGGTTGTGTCTTTTCTTTTACTTCAATTGGAAAGTGTCCTGATATGTTGACTTCATTCTACTAACCTGGGTTTGCAGACTGAGCTGATATCTGGGGACCAGAACGGTAATATTCGCGTATGGGATTTGACAGCAAATTCATGCAGCTGTGAGCTGGTATGTATTCGTTGATATATAAAAGACAGGAAGGGTACCTGAGTTTGTGTTGCATGATCCTATATTTACTATTTATGTTTTAAATATGTTTTCAGAGTTTGAAGACTTTCATATGAGCATCTACCATAATTGTCACATCATAATTTGAGTCGACGGTGGTCCTGCTTGTCGACTAGTATTAGTGGCTAACTAGTTATATATTGCATACACGTGGTTTCTAATAATAAAAGATCAACATTGCCTTGTTTATATTAATACGAACATCTCTTCTCTTTTTTCCATTTGATATACATATATAAGCTGGCTATATACATACGCATATATATTAAATCTTTAAATAATCTATACATATATTTACACACACACACACACATATTTGATTTAACAGAAAATAAAAGTGAAAAAGAAAACTGAGATAAGTATGCATGTTTTAGTTGTCTCTGTTAATTAGGTTTCTAGATAATATTTATCTTATATCATTTTATTTAAGGACTGGATTTTGCTTTAGTCCACCGACTAGTCGACAAGTTACTCGACTGGTCGCCTATATCAACTGACTAGTCAACCTCTAAAGTTGACCCTTGAAAAACGTCTTGTCGACTGCTGTAATTACAATGGCATCTGGTATACTGAATGAATGCTGATAAAGTTGCTTAAAAAAATAGATATAAATCCTGAAGAATATACAGTAAGTGCATGCATGCGACCATGGATTATAAAAGTATGTTTGGTCTTAAAATTTGTGTTTCTCGGTTTGTTTCTTCGTTGATATGCATATTACAATTGAGCTGTTCATAATTAAATATGTATTACATAAATCAGGTACCAGAAGTAGATACAGCTGTTAGATCATTAACTGTAATGTGGGATGGGAGCTTGGTCGTAGCTGCAAATAACCGTGGAACTTGCTATGTTTGGCGTTTGCTCAAAGGAACACAGGTAGTATTTTCGTTACAAGCTGTTTGTGCCTATACAAAACTCATGGTGGGATACAAAACTCATGGTGGGAAAAATGGAAATACAATAATTTTAAATTTGCTTCTGTTACAGACTATGACCAACTTTGAGCCACTTCATAAGCTACAGGCACATGATGGTTACATTCTTAAATGTCTCCTTTCACCAGAGTTCTGTGAGCCTCAACGGTTAGACTAGTGACTATCCTTTCCCGGCCTTCTATTAATATGTATTAAAATTTAAATGTTTTCCAGTATGTAACATAGACCTAATTACTTCATTATTATTGTTATTATACATAATTGTTACATGAATTATTTTTGTAGGTATCTAGCCACTGCATCTTCCGACAATACTGTTAAAATATGGAATGTTGATGGTTTTACTTTAGAGAAAACTCTAATTGGTATGAGTCACTATATGTTTGCTCTTTAATTTGTTTTCCACTTGAAGTGTTTGATCACTCAAATTAATGTGTTTTTCAGGACACCAGCGTTGGGTGTGGGATTGTGTTTTCTCTGTTGATGGTGCTTATCTCATCACAGGTAAAAACATCTATGATAAAAAATATGGGAACTGAGGTGGTTCCTTTGACAAGGACCTTCATCTATAAATTTGAAGCGAAACTATTGAGTAATTTGCTCTAGAACAACTAGGATAATTCTTTGTGGTAGGGGATCTGTACAACACCTTGGTTTTGGAAAAAATATTAGTCATGTGCCAATCATGCATTATATTCTGTGTTTTATTAAGACATCTTTTTTATTTTGAAGGACATATTCAACGTGATATGTCTGATCTAGTGCAGAACTAAGAAATTTTGAACTTTCAACTATCTGGTTGCCTAGAGACACGTACTAGTCAAAATTTTGATCACCCGTTATCCGTTACAAGTCTGATTATCGTGTCTTAATTATTCCTTGAATGCTTGAAAAACCTTGTTTAGCATTTGTTTATACTTGGTAGATTTTGAAGTGTTCTTTTCTATTCTTATTTGTTCCTCCAAGCAGCCTCCTCTGATGCAACAGCTAGACTATGGTCAGTGTCCACAGGTGAAGACATGAGAGTATATCAAGGCCATCACAAGGCAACTGTCTGTTGTGCTCTCCATGATGGGGCGGACACTCCAAGTTGATTATAAACTTCTCCGTGTTGGTTTTTTTTTTCTTCAGTTGTATTTTCTTTTCTGCTATCTTCTTTTCTTTATTTTTAATGATTAATGTGAAATGGGTAATACAAATTGGACAGATATTGTATTGTATGTACAGTGACATTTGAGTTGATTTGCTATTTCTGTTGTTTTCGGTACTTCGTTAGTTATATTTTTCCTGTCTTGCCAAATACATCTTTTCCTAGTACGAAACATGACTTGCAGCATCTTGCAAATCTTAAATTGCACTACTTTTTCTATTACATATTTTTTGGCTAAATATTTTCATACTCTTAATTTTAACTAGTCTAAATACTGCAGATTCATTAAATTTCATAACCGACTTTAAATTATTTTTCTGAGAAAATAAATGGCTTTTTCCAACTCTAATACACTAATTTGCAAGTTCCCGCAGCCGTCAATTTCAAGGTCAACTATCTTAGACTTAAAGAACTCCTCAATTTTTGCATTACACTTTAACTTATTTTCAAGATATTCAATTTTATTCTTAAAGTTAGTGTTAATCAGCTTCGCTGAGGCTAATTCATCTATACCATTTTCTAGTTCAGTTATCTTTAGAGTGAGACTAATATATCTTTGATTCTGAAGCTAATAAACTAGTGTGAAAATTATACATCTCTTGTACTAGTTCATTTATAGCCTCTTGTAATTAACATCAGACATGTCATCACAAAAGTATCAGGAGATACCTGAGATGAAGATTCCTCTATCATATTTGCCATTAGTGCATATGCATAGTTACTCTGGACAGGCTCTTCGTCAGAGTCAGTGTCATCCCAGCTTCTCCCCTCAGCAATGTAGGCCGTTCATTTATGCTTGGCCATCATCGCTTTCAGCTTCTCATTTTCTTTCTTCAGCACCTGATATGAATTATTCTTCTCATAAGAGGTGGATTTTTTTTTGGCAGAAGCCGTCTTGGGTTTCCTGCACTCTGTTGCAAAATGCTCCAAGTTATTGCACTTGTAGCATATTATCTTGCTTTTATCGATCATGTTTGTTTTGAAACTGCTACTGCTCCTTGAGCCATACCCTGCTCTTAAATATCTACTTTACTGTGGAACTTGCTTCCAAATGCTTTCTTGTAACGAGGGTTCTTCCTGAATTTGATATGCTTGAACCCGGCTGCAACTATAAGCCATGAACTTATCCTCTAGTTGTTCAAACTCCTAGAGAGTATCGAACTCATACTCCGGATCCATAGAAGCTTCATCAATTTCAGCCTTAATAACTTTGCAAGGGTATATTCACATTTGACCGATGAATAATCATCTTGGCAGATGAGTACTCAGGTTGGCCAAAGTCCATCAGCGCTTGATAGGCAAAGTATGGCTCATCTGCTAGGAGAGAAGTAGTCTTTTGCATAGCCTTATGCTTGGCCTCTGAGTGTTCCCGATCAATATATTATCTTTCATTGTTCAAATTCCATCTCGAATGTCTTCGATATTCCATATAGCCTTTCAAAAGATATTGTCTTGAAGTCGTTCCTTTCACGGATGGTTCAGTCTTGTTCACTAGATATGGTGGCATCACTAATGCGAAAATTCTGTTTATCACCCTTTGTGGATATACTCTACCATGAAGAGTCAGTTCATTCAATAACATGATCTTCTCATAGATTTGTGAAATAGATTCACCAGGTAAAGATTTGAAAGCTTCATATCTGTAGATAAGTAGAACGTATCAATTTGCTTTACTTCTTCATACTCTCCATCAAAACCTCAACCTCATTCCACATTTTCTTTGTTGTTTTGAAGCTCGGTATATGATGAAAAATTATTTTATACATAGCTTCTACAATAACAAGTTAAAGATTATAGTCATGAGCCACATATTCCTTGTCTGTGTTAGTGAATTCGCTATTTTCTTTGGGAATAGATTTTTGAGGTATGAGAACACCGTTCTTAACAGATTTAGGAATGATTTTCTTTGGTATGCGCGGACTATTTTCCAAAAGCCCAATATAAATTGGGTTAGCAACTTGAATGTACAGAAATATTTTCTTTTTCCAGTTATTGTAGTCGTTCTTGTCAAATATGTACCTTGATTCCCAACTTTGGGATTGTCATCTTAACAGACTGCAGTTGACTGTCTCGGCTGAGTTCCAATATTTGATTTTTTAAGTTTTTTATAATAATAAAATCATTTATTTGTCATAAAAAAACTCAATCTTCTAAAATAACATCGATCGACATAGTAATTACCTTTTTACTTAAAACATATTATCTTTTTTAGATTTTGTTGGTACTTAGGGTCGAAATATGGGCCTATTATATAACCAATTATTCCTTTTAACTTAAATATATTATCTTTTTATATTTTCTAACTAAAAAATCTCAATCTTCTAAAATAACATCGAGTAACATAGTAATTATCTTTTCAATTAAAACACATTATCTTTTTTAGATATTCTACCTAAAAAAACGATCTTCTACAATTAACACGAGCGACATATATATAAAAATATAATATTATTATATATAATTATTAATAAATAACCGATGATATTTTTCAACTAAATACATTAACATTATTTTTAAATTCTCTGATGATCTCACTTTAACAGTAATTTATCAATCTATACTATACTATATATTATCATATTATCAAAGCTGAAACCGGTGATATTTTTCAACCAAATACATTAACATTTGTTTTTAAATTCACTGATGATCTCACTTTAAAAGTAATTTATCAATCTATACTAGATTATATATTATCATATTATTTTTTTTTGTTTTTGACAAAGAAAAGATTTCATTACTTGGATAAATCAGATAACAGGGTCTCCAACAGACAATTTGGAGGAGACGTAAAATCCACATGGACATAAGCAGAACAAAGATAACGAGCTAACAGGTGAGCTGCCTTGTTTGCTTGATTCCTAACAAAATTAATAGAGACATTTGGCATGATTTGCATCATTGAGCAGCATTCTTTTATAACATCACCTACCTCCATCAGATTTAAGGTTTGACATTTCAAAGCTTTAGTAGTCAACATGGAGTCAGTCTCGACTTGCACTCTTTCCTTATCCATCTTCCATTCAACCAGCCATGACAAAGCTTCCTTCACCCCTATAGCTTCTGCTTCAAACACCGAATCAACTTTAGGCAATGTCATCGTTCTCCCAACTACAAACGAGCCATGGTGATCTCGAACAAGCATCCCTATAGAAAAGGTTTCTGCCTCAGTAAAAACAGACGCGTCAACGTTTAACTTAAAACCACCTTCATAGAGGGATGCCATTTTCTCTCATATTTTTGACTCGATGTTTGTTTTGCACTGCAGCTAGTTGATTTTTCTTCGCGTCCTTCCAACCTTTTACTATATTGAGGCTGCTTTGCATGGCAAAATCAGGAGATACATACTTGCCTTCCCAGACTCGTTTGTTCCACCAGAACCAAATCCCCTAGATGACAGTACAAATCATCACCATCTCTGCTACAGGGGCCTCGATAAGTTTTTGGAGTAACCACTCTGAAACTTCATCCACATTGCTCATGTCATAATGGAGATTTACTGAGTGCCAACACTGAGAGGCGAATTCACAGTCAAAAAATATGTGAGTCATATGCTTGACATCATTAAAGCCGAAACATGAAATGTTCAGTTGGTCGGTGATAACGCCAGATCCCGTTTCGGTGCTTCCGCCGCCGTGTACTGGTGTCTCGAGGTGCAGCTGTTGGAAGGGTAACTGCAAAACAATGCCGGAGGGGGGTTTGAGCCTCGCGGCGCCTCCGGCGTGAGAATAAGTACAGGTTTTGGAGATAAAGGGACAAAATATGTGTTATCTAAAAATATGGAGGGTGGTGTATGGTGGCTGTGAATGGTGGCTGGGTGGCTTTGTGTTTATGTATTTAAGCTGAGTGCTCAGGTGTGTGCAAAATATATGTGTGAAGAGGATGTAACCCCTAAACCCTTCTTCATTGGTCTATTTATAGGCCAAGGATTAGGGTTTAAAGGGACGTAACTTGGATCGTGATCCTACACGTGTAGGGGTTTAATCCCCTACACGTGTCCAGGTGTCAGCGTGAGAATAGTCTTTTGGAATGTTCCTTTGTTTGTCTCTATCTCTCCGTAGTTGACCGTTATGTGTGGTCCTTATCATGTCAGTCTGTGTCCTGCACAGAAGTTATCGGCTTAGCCTTATTCAGGTCTCCGAGTGACTAGCTTCGAAGGTACCCGGGTCCGGGACTAGGCTCGGGTTAGAGCTCATCAGTCGTGAGTCGGCAAGCTTCCTGATTAGTGCGGGGTGGAGTATCTGGATTCTACCACTCCGGATTACACCCTATCAGTCGGTCGATCGATCGATCTTTCGAGTTTGGTGAGCTGGTTGGTATTTAACTCATTGACCTCCTTAATTTATAATATATTTTTTTATTATCTATTAATTCAAAATATTAAAAATTAGGTTAGTATGATGGGTCAGTATTTGGGTTTACACTTCGTTTTAACTTTTAATATGTTCAATACTATATTATTAATTATTAATGAAATATTAAAAGGTTGATTGGTTGGTTTATATCTGCATTTATAAGTCTCCTTAAATTATAACATGTAAAAAAAACATATTTTAACATTCTAATTAAAATATGTATATTCGACCTAATTTTTATTTAGCAATTTCATGAACTTAACTATTAAGAATTTATTCAACTGTTAAATAATATATATATATATATATATATATATATATATATATAATCATATTATTCTATCATGATTTTATTTTCAAAATAAAATTAATTAAACTTAAAATATATATGATAAAAAAATATTATAACCGCACGGTTATAAGCTAGTTTTATTTAAGATCGAGGTCTAAGAGCATCTCCAAGGGTGATAACAAAAATTGTTAGCTAAAATATAATAAAATAATGATTATATAAATTTTTACCTAAGGGGAAGGGTAGCCACTCCAATGGTATTATGTATAATATGATAGCTAAAATTATACCTAAAAGGTTTGTTGATTTATCAAATATAGCCAATCAAAATATGGTTATCTATAATTTTTACTAAGGGAATATGGTTGGAGTCCAAAACTTTTACATATTCTCCAAAAATTGACACCTAGATGCCACCTAAGTGGCATGCAGACATTTTAGCTAAGAGTTTTGTTCCCTTGAGATGATCTAAGGAGTTTAATTATCCACAACGAATCTAAAAAGGTTTGAACTTTTTAGTAAAAAAACAAATAATATTAGTCTATATAAAAAGGAAGTGGTGAGTGCGGCCTCTCCTCCGTTCTTCCCCACTTGCAAAACCCTCTGTTTCTGAAACAGAGCCATGAATATCTCATACAGCTTGAGAGCCGAAAGCAGCGTCTTGGCCGGAGGTGGGTGGAGGCTAAATGGGTCCCACCGCAACAGAGGAGTGGTGCTGTGCTCTTCTACAGCAAAGCCACCGGTAGCGCAAATAAACAAAGAAAAGGTGAATCGAATAGGGGCACTGAGTCAAGTGTCTGGCGTCTTGGGTTGTCAATGGGGCGATGAAGGTAAGGGCAAGCTTGTTGATATTCTTGCCAATCATTTCGATATCGTTGCTCGTTGTCAGGTAATGCCTTTTTTTTCTTTTTTTTAAGTTTTTATTGCGTTTCTGCAATGTGTGTTTGTAATTTTGCTTGTAAGTTGGTTTTTATAAATTCAGAGGCTTTGTAATAATGTATTGTTTGGTCATTTGTGATGAGCTGATGAAACTCCTGCTATGTACCTGTGTTACTAATTGAAAACGCAATGTGGTTACATGTACAATGACATGTATGAATTTTTGGATTCCGGAACTTCTTAGTTCCTGGTTACCTCCTCAAGTTTTTCTGGACTAACAACGTAATTATATACTTCTATAAAAGAAGAGGAATTAGTGTGGGAGTAGTTGACGAAGAATTAATTAGGCGGTCTTGTTTGGCGAAGTAAATAGTGCTTGTTTCGTTTCTCCCCGTGAGTCTTGAATTGTTTTGCCTATATTAGTGTTTAGGGTTCTTGGGTGTTGTAAGCCTCTGACATGAATATTCTGTCAAGTTTCCTGCCAAGTAAGAGTGGTCTCAAGGGCACAATAGTTATGGTTATAAGCAGCTTGTTATGTGTGATTGCAGTCGTACGGAAGTTTGTTTTTATTTTGTTGCAGGGTGGTGCTAACGCTGGACACACTATCTATAATGCTGAGGGCAAGAAGTTTGCCCTACACCTCGTTCCATCAGGAATTCTTAACGAAGATACTATGTGTGTTGTGGGTAACGGAGTTGTGGTTCATCTACCGGGAATTTTCAAGGAAATTGATGGTTTGGAAGCTAATGGGGTTTCCTGCAAAGGAAGGATTCTGATATCTGACCGAGCTCATCTGTTGTTCGATTTTCATCAAGTAGTTGATGGCCTCAGGGAAGTGGAATTAGCTAAATCCTTTATTGGTACTACCAAGAGAGGCATTGGTCCTTGTTACTCGAGCAAGGTTATCCGCAATGGGATAAGAGTAGGCGACTTGAGGCACATGGACACATTTCCTCAGAAATTAGATCTTTTGTTTGCAGATGCAGCTGCAAGATTTGAAGGTTTTAAGTATACCCCTGACATGCTTAAGGAAGAAGTTGAAAGGTATAAGAGATATGCAGAAAGGTTGGAGCCATACATAACTGACACGGTACATTTCATCAACAAATCAATCTTACAAAACAAGAAGATTTTGGTAGAAGGTGGTCAGGCAACCATGTTGGATATTGACTTTGGGACCTACCCTTTCGTTACCTCCTCTAGTCCATCAGCTGGTGGAATCTGCACTGGACTTGGTGTTGCACCTAGGGTCCTTGGTGATATTGTCGGAGTGGTAAGTGCTAATAGCTTTCTTTTTGTTGTCTGTATTTTTAATCTATTAGATATTTTTAGCAAATATTTACTATTTCAAAGGGACAAAAGCAAGTGCAATTTTTCTTATAATATATATTTTTTCAAGCAATGATATATTTTAAGCAAGAAAGGGGAAGTCAATTGATATCCAGTTCCCTGGGTGATTTTTGTTCGTCTGCCTCATCATAGACTTTTGGCGGGGGAGGTGGTTTTAGAGGGCAAGTGATTTCTGGTGTATACCACTATCAAATGATGCTTTTGTGTTTTGCAGTCTGATGCCCTTAATTTTAGAAGCAATTTATGTTGTACTATTACTTCTGTGCTATTGCAAAAGGAGTTTGATGCCCTTAACTTTAAAAGCAATTTATGCTGTACTTACAGTAGGCACATAGAAACACTATTCCTCCTGCCTAGTCATAATTCCAAACTGGTGTCTTAATGCAGGTCAAAGCTTACACTACAAGAGTCGGATCTGGTCCTTTCCCAACAGAAATATCGGGTAAAGGGGGAGATCTTCTTAGGTTTGCTGGACAAGAGTTTGGCACAACAACTGGTCGTCCTCGTCGTTGTGGATGGCTTGATATAGTTGCGCTTAAATACTGCTGTCAAATTAATGGCTTCTCTTCCCTGAATCTTACCAAACTTGATGTCTTGTCGGATCTCTCTGAAATTGAACTGGGAGTTGCATATAATTATGTTGATGGAACTCCAATTGAATCATTCCCAGGAGATCTACGCGTTCTTGAGCAATCAAAGGCAAGTTATTTACCCCTTCTCTGTTTTCATTTTTTTTAGACTGCGGGTTGCATCTCTGGATACAATCAACTAGATTGTGAATGCTAGGTTGCAATCGAATCTTATCATGTGGTTTTGCAATGTATAAAGAGCCTTAATATTAGTAATAAATAATAAGTGCATGATCTGTACTCTTACTTAAAACTATATAGACAATTGTGTTAATATTTATATTTCTTCTGCCTTTGCAAAAGAGAGGTATTCATGAACTTGTCATTTTACATGTAGCAGGACTTGTGCTTGATTCATTGAATGTGTATTAATGGCTTGATGTAAATTTTCCAGTTTTATTTACTTTTATAGGAGGTTGCTGACCTTGGACTTCCAAGAATCTGTCCCTATTTCATATTATCTCATATATATATCCGGATTACTATAACTACCCTTTGTCACCGTGTATACTATAAAGGTTTGGTATGATATCTTGGTATTTTGTTAGTTTGTTTCCTGTCTGCAGATTGCCTGTTACTTTCTTTTTACTTAACTCCATCTGTTCAGTTGGAAGGATTAAAGTAAATTTTAGGAATAGGGGAAGGGGAATTGTAGCTATAGGCATCTTACCTATTTCTTTAGGCGAACTTATAGGGATTTAAGAGTAATAAGATTGGTGGAGTTGGAGTTTGGAAGAAGATGATAAAATTTGCTGAGAGTGGATAAACAAATGCATATGAGAAGAAACAAGCTATAACAATGATTTATAATTTTACTTTCAGGCATGAATCCCATACTTAAAATTAATTATATCTATATTAGGATATGTTAGTCATCTTGGTATGGGTTCTTTTACCTAGTGAAAAGCCTCTTACGGATGCAATCTGCCTATCTATCATACTTGGTTAGACAATCAAGCTTGCTGAAGCTGCAGGTTGACTGCAACATTATGCTAAAAGTATTACACATTTTGTTAACTAATTATACTCAATTTTGTTAATCTTTTGTGTTCAGGTTCAATATGAAAAGATGCCTGGCTGGCAAACCGATATTTCTTCTGTCAGAAACTACTCTGACCTGCCAAAGGCTGCACGAAATTATGTAGAGAGGATAGAAGAGCTTGTTGGTGTACCTATTCATTACATAGGTATAGGGCCTGGACGTGATGCCCTTATATACAAATGAGACCAATTTCTTCTGACTTGATTTTCGTGAAGAGATTAAGGTGGCTGTAGTTCCCATCTTTAATATAATTATTCTTCTGAAGTAACAGAAATTATCAAGTTGATGACATGAAACTAATGTATGAAATACAGCCTCCACATGCAAAAGCTGCTTTGGAGTTTTTTTGTAATTCAATTCATGTAAACAACTTTCATGAGCTTCTGATAGTTGTTTGTAAGTTACCAGTTGTTGATTTGCTCGACCTTGTGCCCTGCCTATAATGCTTTATCAGCAGCGACAACCTTTCAAGGCATGTTTGTATTTCACGAGCAGGTGTAGGAAGGCAGTACTAGTTGCTGATTTTGTACTTGAGTTGATGAACCTTGGCTTTGAATAAATTATTCTCAATCCTGAGTGCCATATTTCCAATGTTAAATGGTCCTGGTACGTGAAGTTTTTTGTGCAAAATATGGGATGTTTTTATGAATTTTATCTGTTTGGCATCGACCGAAAGTTAGGTTCATGGTTTTTGTTATCTTCCTGCTGGCTACTTGGCCCTCTGGATTCCTAGTTGCCTATTCTCATCAAAGGTATTTTACTAGCTGTTCGACTATAATGGTTACTTTCTGGTGAATATAATGGTTACTTTCGAGTTTTAGTATAATTTTCTTATGAAGACTTTGTAGGAGAAAGATGTTATGAAGACTGTAGGAGAAAGATGTTTGGTGCACCATTTTTTATGGAATGTATCATATCAGCAAACACAAAAATAGTAAGCAGCTGTGGCATCTAGGATTGACATGTTAATTTGACATTTTCTTTCACTGTAACAATGCAGCACTATATTATTATTTTCTCTTCAAGGATTGCTTCTTGCTTCAGGACTATATAAGTGATCACTGATCAGCTTTAAATGTTCCAAATAGAGGAAGGGCAGCTCAGTTCTTCAGGGATATAAGGTTGGAAGTTGATAAGATCCCCTCTTTGATGGTCCTGCATATGATGCTCTTCACTTGACGTGTCCCGATGATCTTGCATCTGATGCACTTCACTTGACATGTCCCAGTTGAAACAAGTGTCGGCATTTGGTGTAAGTCCATCATAATCCGGTAAAGAACTTTCGAGTTCTGTTAAGCTACTAGAGACCTCACTTGTATCTGGCTGGTCATCTTCTCTAATAATGCCCAATTGCTGAAGAAACTCATTAAGGTCAAGCTGAGGTTTCTCTCTATGGTTTCCCAACACATCTGCATGGAAGTTAACCTCGTTAACCTCTTTACACTTGGCTCCAGTATAGTTTGAAGAGAATTGGCCACTCACCATGGAAGCTTCATATCTTGGGTCATTAGAGGACGAACTAGATGAAGCTGACTGTGGAAACGCAGCATTCTTCTTAAGTTCTTCGAGCCTCTGATGTATGACATGAACGCTTGGCTGAGCACTCAGATTCAGCAGCCCACTGGAAGGTAACAATGAGATGAACTTGTTGGAAGGAAAACATTTAAATTTCTGTGATTTGTTTGAAGGATTAAAGTGGCTTCTCAAATGGGGTAAATTGAGGTGAGTATCTGGACCGTATAACCTCCTCGCAGCTTCGTCATAAGCCATAGCTGCTTCTTCAGCCGTGGAAAAAGAACCCAACCAGATTCTATTTCTCTTCATTGGCTCCCTTATTTCTGCAACCCATTTGCCCCAAGTTCTCTGTCGAACCCCTCGATACTCACACGTAGAATTCAGAGGTCCCCCTTTGCCTCTCGCAGGGCCTTTCTTCCATGATTTTACTGTAACCTTCCTGCTATTTTCCATACTAGCTTCGGGAGAATGAAAGTGAGTCAAGTAGATGACACATTGTGGTTCACTGGGGCAGGGGATTATGTAGCCAGGTGAATGTGATCCGGGTTAAATGTTGTCACGTTTGGAGCCACTTTACAATTTCACTTCATTCCAAAAACTAGTTTGCCCCTATTGCTATTAGACATACTAATTCAAATATCAAGCTTCATTGTTTTTATTTATATATCATAAAATAAACTGCAAGCTTCTTACATCCTGGTGTCATGGCTTGCATGAGTTAATATTTAAGATCATTTATATCTCAGTTTCTGAACTCTGATATTGCAGCAGCGTCCAAGCATGTAAATAATATGACTATATGAGAGCTCTTAAATGTCAATGCGTGAACATATGCATTTTCACAGTGACAGCAGCAAGAATTTCCTGGAATCATAGTATAGTTCACCAACAGAATAGATCAACTGTGATTGTTTTAAATACAGTCATCGATTCCACCTGGGCTACATCCTTTCCTTGTTACATCCCCTCTAACAGAATGGATGTCACGGAGATTAATATCAAAGTTGAAACAACTTTTTACGCGAACATAATACATTAACAAACATAATACATTAACAAATATCTACTTTCAAATAATCCCTCTGATTCCGGTTACTTGATCCACTTTTAAATTTTGACGAGTTAAATTAACCAAATTTTGACTAGAATTAAAAATTATTCTTATAAATTTCAAAAATCTGAAAATTACATTTTAAAGTAAATTATATATGCCTTTTAATGATATAAACTTTTATATTATTTATTAAAATATAATATATATATATATATATATATATATATATATATATATATATATAATTATATATATTTCAGTCAAATTTGAATCAATTTGACCAGTAAAAAGTCAAAATAGTATTAATTTTAAACATTTTTCTTTAAAAGAAAATTATGCACTCCTTCATCCTTGTTTGTAAACTGTTATACCATATTTACCAATTTAGCTAATAGTACAACACCTGCCAATTTATAAACATTTAGACAAAACAAAACCAGCAATATAATTATAAAAATGCTATTTTCATCGAGTTGAAAACTACACATGATAAAACTTTCAATATATGTATTGTATATTTCGTGATAAACTACAAGCATCAATTTCTCAAGGTAAAACTTCTTTCACATCTTAATTACATTCACAGCAAAATGGTAACATAAAAAGAAATACCACATTCCATCCTCATTATGAAGGCTAAACATTTTACCTAAACTCAATACTTACATTTCAACCCAAAATTGGGCGCCAATTAGAATTTTATGAGTTGGGACTTGTGACAGTCTGGCAGGAGGATTTAGTGGTACTTGACAATATAGTAGCCGAACCATATATAGCAAAAAGAACAGTCTCCACAGGCACAGGACTCTATATATATATATAAAAAGTGAGACTCCTATCTAGTCCTGCACA
Source organism: Daucus carota subsp. sativus (assembly GCF_001625215.2). Classification (NCBI taxonomy): domain Eukaryota; kingdom Viridiplantae; phylum Streptophyta; class Magnoliopsida; order Apiales; family Apiaceae; genus Daucus; species Daucus carota. Next base: position 10,363,991 of record NC_030385.2, on the reverse strand, counting down.
ATATCCTGTCGATTATAATTCTTTGAAAAAAAATCCAAAATTTACATACCTCAGGCACCAGGACAATGATTAGACTAGTATATTTGCCAAATACAAAAGGAGTAGCTACCAGTACATAAAACAAGCTTCTCAATAAGGGAAAAAAAATAAGATCCATTAGCATGGAAAAAGAAAAGGATGCATCAAGCACAACAGGCAAATTTGTACATAGGCCTTACAGGATTCACATTTAAGGCATTGTATACCGTTACATACCCAAGGACATATATTTAGACATACAAAAAAAATATAATCATGTATTTTCTGTGTGAACATAAAAAAAGATATACAATGTACTCTGCATTTAAGAGCAGTTTAAAATGCATTAACCACAAGGAATGACAACTCATGAGTTAAGAACAGTTTGTGCATTGACCACAAGAAATGACCTACCTCATGCTCTATCATGGGCTGTTAGTGACTACGGCTGTACCTAACTAAATCAATCCGGTTTGCCAACGATCTGATGTCAGTTTTAAATAATGTGAAGTTGTAAAGGTAATTCTTTTCAATTTTCCATTTCATTTAAACATGTAATATGGAGATTATCAGATATAGACATCTAAGATTCTATCTCCTATTATTCCATAAAAAAGATTCCACTTGTCGCAAGAACTTGGTGTTACTTGTACAAGTTTATCATGCATAAATTACTTATTGCACCAGTCAATGGAATTCTGAATTCAAAGTCTGGCTTAATCAATCATTTATAGTTGTATGTGAAACATGTCTTCAGTATCTATACATGAAAGTGTATGAAAAAACCTATGAACCCAACAAGGCTAAATAAACACTACAATTGCATCGACTGGTATCTGAGTTGTAATAAGTAATAACTCAAATAATTTATTTTTAACTTCATACTGACCAAAACAAGCCACATTGATTCCTAATTGAAACTTAAATTTACTAAAATTAACTAGCAAAGGTCCTTGGAGGATGGAAGAATCTAAACTTGGCAAAACAAAAACTAAGGTTTAAATCTTTAAGCTGGCCAAAACTTAGGTTAAATGTCATAATAATATCAGCCGATAGAAAGAAGTCATATATTGCATTTTGGTAAATAAATACACTAGTCTACAAACAACAAGCTTAGAAACAACCATGCTTCCAACAAACGATCGCCGCATTCTCATATTGAAAGACAAGTCTCAAATCTTTCAATAAAAATTAAGTCAGTCTATGCACACTGAAAGCTAGTGTCATGTTCTTCACCTATATTCATATCATATTCATGTAATAATATTGACTTCCAATATTTATAGTGCATAAAGCTATCTTCACTACAATTATGCATGAAACTGTTTATCATCACATTACTAGCCAGATCATGAATCAAACCCATATACTACAAATGCACAACAATATGAAGAATTAAAATGAAATATGCTAAGTTCGGATTCATATCTATAAACAAAAACAAACTACATTTTTCCGAAAAGATATGTGGCATTGTGTTTAGCTAAGATTCAATTCCTTCAGATAGAACTCCTTTTTCATCCCACACTCCTCTGTCACTTTCTCAATATCATCCTCGTATTTCTCTCCAGACCACACTTCACATATCCATCTCCTTCCTTCACCACAACTCTCATCTTCTTTATCCACCAAAAAACACTCCTTTATTCACTCTCAGCATAGGTTACCTTATCTACTCAAAAGCTTGTTACTATTGTGCAGCTGTATCTTTGGCAGCCGCCTGCATTGTGCGTCGTTCAGAGTGAAGCGAGAGAGTTATTTTTAATGCATAAAAAGAGGAGAGGGATGGTGAAAGAGATGAAATGCAGAATGAGAAGCGTAGTCCACAGAGGTTAGGGGATAATTTTGAGAAAGTAGAGTAGTGTGGATGAGAAACAGGTTCTAAAAGGTGTCCTGTATAAACTAAACACGTTTCTGCATATCCACACACACAATTCGCATTGTTGCAAGAATTTAGCAAGAAAATGGTTCTTTCTGTTCTAAATATGATAGTCTACATAAGAATGTGCTGAAATACCTATTTTTCGAATATAGCTGCACCGACTTTACACAACATACCCATCCATTTCATTTAAAACAAACCGAGTAAATTGTTTAGATACATGTTACCATCTGAAAACAAAAGCTTTATCTTCTTCCCCACTTACCATATTGGCAACGTTCAATATTTAACATTTTGAAGCAGATATAACTGCGTTCACTACAATTATGTATCAAACACAAGAATCACTCAAATTCCTTATTTCTTGCCAGATCATGACTTGCTACATGCACAATTGATTAACAAATTCATAATCCACAACACAGCGAAATTCCAGATAACCAATCTCGAAATAATCGAATAAAAAATTAAAAATTCAGCTGATTATTAATAATCACAAAACAAATTACATAATACACAAATACACATACAACACAAGCTCCGATCAGACTCACATCTCTATACACAAATTTGACAAACACGATAACAATTACATACAGAAGTAGATAAAATAAATATCTACCTCGGGAATCGAGAGAGGAATCTTGAGAAAGCGATGCGCAAACGGTGACCAAAACGGAGACGGTGGAGAGAATAGACGCCGGTCTGGCGGAAAAGATCGTCGACGGAGACGAGAAATAGGCAGAGATTTCTGATCGGCGGGAGATATAACGTTAACGGCACGGCGGAGAATGCCACGGTTAGAAATAACGGCAACATTTTTTGGTGCCGAGTTGTAACGAGGTTTGGAGTTCTTTTTTTATTTGTTGAGTTGATTGCGACTTGTTACTTGGTAGTCGGTGTTAATAATTTTAACATGAAACTAAAGAAAGTTTTATAAAGAAAAAGAAAGTACCAAATGTTAGTTCTAAATATTGAGATGTTAGAGCAACTCCAATGCACCCACTCCTTACCTATATTTAGTCTACATGGACAATATTTGAGGATTGAGAACAAAAAACACAACTCCAACGCAACTCCCTATCCCTCATTTATTTTAGGTGAGAGAAAGTTCAACCCCTTATTTGAGGGATGAAAAAACAAACCCCTATATTCTCCATGTCATCACCAGCTCATATATCCTCTTGTTTTTCTGTCATTTATGACTGCAATTTCTCTCTCTATTTCAGTTGCATATGTGAATTTGAAATATAGGGGATCAATATAGGGAATACCATTGGAGCAAAACAATTTTTTTGTCTCCTATATTTTAGGTAACCATTATTATATAATATTTTAGGGGTTGAAAATAGGGAATTGCATTGGGCTTGCTCTTATATAGTTATAATGAAAACTAGCTTAAAAATTCGAGTTACATTCGAATTTTTTTATTTTATTTATTAATTTTAAATTTAATTTAATTATTTTTTTATTTTTAAAATATACTTATAAATTTATCCATATTTTTCAATTGAAAAATGCAAATAACTTTCCATGTGAAATTGTTAACAAAATTTGTAAATCAGTTAAAAGAATATTGACGATGTTGTTAACAAAATTTATAAATCAATTAGATAAAGAATATTGACGATATGTAGTTTTAGAGACTGAAACGCATATCAAAGATGACATGCACAAATTCTTTTTTTTTTTTATTCAAGTGTCGAACTATTTATTAATTTTAGTTTGAAATTGAACATTTAATTTTGATGTATCAGTAGTTGAAAAATAATCTCGTTCTCATTTAAGCCGGAGGTGGAGTTATTAAATTAGATAATAAATATATCAATTAGTGATTCTAGATCAATCTTCCAAAGTCATGAGCTGTATAATCTTCATAGTGTCAGTTTTCTATATATAAAACTGATCCACTCCTAAAAGCCAGCTTTATCAAACTCTGACAAATATCTTCTGTTGGTAAACTCTGATATTTTCAGTGCTTGACTAACTCGGATCTTTATATAAACTCTAAACACCAATTCTGATTCTAAATACTGATAAGAAAATCTGATACTTTCAAAATTTCGACTAACGATAGAATGATATTTTTGATACAAATTTTTTTAATGAGGGTTTAATTTGAGTCAATTTGGAAAGCAGTAACTCAATTGATATATTTGGACGAAACGAGTCACCTATTTGATATTTATCCCATTAAATTAGAGCATGATCTATAAAAAAGATAAAACTCGTATAGAAGGAATATTGAACCATGAGTTGTATTAATCTTAAAGAATCCTTAAGGGCACTGCTTTGTTTATTTCCTTTTTAATGGAGGAATAGACCACTCAAATTATACACACCAAGTATGAAAAGATATGACACAATCCTCAAATGTGCACATTCTAAGGGGTCATCAGATGATGACTGCCATGCTGAACCTGTTGTAATTATAAGTTTCAGGAGCAGAATCTGATGGAGGTTGGATGGGTCAAAATTATTATTGTCTTTGTAACTCGACTTATTGTGAAGTTGTATTCCAAAATTTAAACACTTGGTAATGGTCTAGTGGGTCTGCGTCATGATCTAACTTTTACCTATTTGCAAAAGTAACATGCTTTGAGTTAAAAAGTGTACGTGATAATCTTATTACTGTCCAAATCTCGTCTAGATTATTGATGATTTATTTTATTAAAGAAAAGGACCAATCTCGCATTTCTGGCCAAGAATAAGAGTCCAATACGTTGTTAAATTGGTTCTTTCATTTTTATTTGTCCACTTCGTTTGCTAAACTTATCAGTCCGTTAAAGCAAAGAAAAGAAATTAACAGAAAAAGAAAAGGCAAATAAAAGAAAAGAAAGAAATTTCCTTATAAAAGAAGGAAAAGAAAGAAAGTATATTGAACTTTCTCCAAAAATAAAGAAAGGGAGAATGAAGATCAAAAGAGACTCCGATGGTGACCGAAGATTTTGGAATAATGAACAGATAAATATACCAGTGCTTCGGATAAAAATTAAGTTAGTATATTATATGAAACATTAATTATTTATTTTTACCTTCATTAAGAATTATTTAGCAAAAAAAAATTCCTCCGCCCTCCTACCATAAGAGTTGGCCTCAAACTATAGACACTTGTTTTTTTTACAAGGAACTATAGACACTTGTGGTGCGACCAACAATGTACAAATTTGTTGTTAACGTTGTATTCGATTAAGATTTTGTTTTTTATAAAGTTTGTAAATATTTAATTTAGGTTTTGAAAAATATATCAAAATCTTGTGTTATTTAATTAGAAACTCGGATTTTAAAAAATGTATCAGAATTTTGAGTTATTCAATTTGAATTTTTAATTATGTTAGAAAGTCTGAAGATTCAATCATGATTTTAAAATATACTTTAAAATACGATGATATTAAAATTGAAATTATTTAAAATTCATTAAAATCTTATAACATTCAAATGTTGATGATTTTTTATGAATTTCATAAAATAATGTATTTTGCGGGAGTGTTATTAATTTCAAATGATAAAGTATAGTAACTTATAAATATAATTTAAGTTAATATTTATATAATTTTTATTAAGAAATAAAATAATAGATATAAATCTGAGAAATTGTACAATTAGTATAATCTGAAAAATATTATCGTTTAAAATTATAATCATTCAAAAAATTAACTCAACAAATTTTATTTTAAATTGCTTTTAGTTTCTGTAAGTTTCATAAGTATAATTTTTACATTTTAAAATAACAAAACTAAAAAATACTATAAAGCCCAACTTAAAAACTTTAACCACGGATGCTCCAAATCGCCTTTGATTTTGTCTGAATACTTATTTTTTCATGTGTTTGTAACTTGTAAGACTATTTGTTTCTTAGAGTAGACAATTAAGTCAAAATGTCATGTTGCCCTAGTTGCAAGATGATTCCCAAAAATAAAAATGAATTTATTATCAGAAATATTGACTCGAATGGAATAGGTGAATGCATCTGTGAGGACAACCATTCAATATCTCCCTAAAATAAAAAATAACAATAACCGAAATAAACAAACAGTGCATGATTGGTTAATTAGTATCATGTCATGTGTTTCGTTCTAAAATATGCCACTGGCTGCACATATTCTAAAGCTTCCAATTACTAGTTCGGCTATTGATATTCTACCGTATCAGCTACAACTACACTACAATTTTCAAAATTTATGCTATGTAATATATGTTTTGACCTCTTATATATATTTTATGTATGTAATGATCGAAAAATTCTCTGATTCAGTTTTTATTATATTTGATTACAATGAACTTTTTGACCAACACAAATACTAATGATCTCGAGGTGTAGTCAAACTATTTTTAAATAAAAATTTATAGTTCATAACAACTTTAGTTAACTTAATATTTTCCAGTCACGAAGGTCGCAAATTTCAATCGTGATAGATTGGTATATATATGAGAAGGTATTACCTGACAAGCAATTATTGTTTCTCACCTGTATTTGCATATTATGACAGAAAAAGATAAATCCCTATATTTGCATATTATGATAGAAAAGGATAAATCTTAGATAAGTGTAAAATTACGGATAGAGTAATATACTAATATTTCCTACATCACATAAAAAGTAATGGAATTCATGTCTTCCCATTATAAGAATAATAAATAAATTATCGTAAACATCACTTAATCAAAGGACCACACCAATATAAAGTACCACACCTATATAAATGTATTAGGGCAGGCTGGTACGTAATAACCATGGTTAAAATATAAAGTATAAAATAATCTAATGTCTCTGTGTTAATATTCTTCGCTTTAAGTAATTTTTATTTTTAAGTTGAGAAATGTATTTGTATAAAAAAAATCAGAATTGGCTTACATTTAAAAATAAATAAACCACAAACTAATGTGGAGTCACAAATTCTTTTGAGATATTCTTCAAACACTCTGTGTGTTGTTTTTTTGAGATATTCTTCAAACAAGGGGTTTACTTTTTAAAATAAGTATGTAATAATTTGTCTGTCAATATAGATTTGAAATAAAAGATCTAAAAAGGTATATACTTTGTTGGACAAGGTTGTAAGTTCGACTCTAGTTTACTCGGTAAAATGAACACATACTCAAATGGTAAGATTATAAGTCATATTAGTAAAAAAAAAAAAAAGTTCACTATGTAAGTTTAATGTGGTTATTACATGTATATTGATTAAAATATAATATATGCTAAAATATAATTTATGTTAAAATATTCTTTTTTTTGAAACAAAGGTGTTAATCTAATAATAAAAGGCCATACGGCATCTACACCAATGATCGAGTCGAACAAACAGTAAATTGCAATCGCCTGTTCTCATAAAGAGACAGTTAAACGATATTTTGAAGAAAATGTATGTACAAATACAAGTACCCGCTTCATGCATTCTCGTTGAATTACTGGTACCCTCTTCATCATGCCCCGATAGAGCTATCGTTTGAGCTATCGACCAGAACTGCGATTCCATACAAACTTTCATCACCAAATCAAACCCCGCTTACAATTAAGAAGCGAAAAACAAAGCTCTCACCAGGGAGAGAAAACAACCTTAGATGAAACCACAGAAACAAGAGGAATCCGACTGAAAATCCACCCACTTGAAATAGAGGAGAAAACCAGCGAAATCTCCGATGGTTTTAGATCTAAGAATCCCCCGAGAATAGATCTGGAGCAGAACCACAAAAACAAGAAAAATCGGACTGCAACTCACCCGCTTGGAAGAGAGACAACGAAATCTCCGATGGCTCTGGATCTAAGTTTCTCGAGAAGAAGTATTATTCAAAAACTAAGAATAAAATAAAGTAGTTAACTGATTCGGGGCTTTTCACCGGTGAAAACCGATGGAAGCCCCAGGCGGCTACGACAATAGAGAGGCTAGAGAGAATTAGGGTATTTTGAGAGAGAGGAGTGCTGTATCTATATTTTTTCTAATATTGATGTTTTGTTAAAATATTCTTAAAATGAAGAAGTTTATAAAAGAGGTGAAATGAATTAATCAAAATTTAATAATTTGACATAAATGATAAAAGATAATAATATTATATTTAGAAAAAGGAGCTTTTTTTAGGAAACACCCCTCATACGGCAACATTTTCCACCTCTTGAATGCTTTTTCATTCATGTCGCATATACTAGACCAAAAACTTTCAATTCAATACATTTCATCTGGTCATGATAATAATGTTTAGTTAACGATTAAATGCAAATACAATTAAAAATGTTGCATGCATCATTAACTCTCTTTCCACATTTTACTGCTGAACAAATACAACTAAAAATGTTAAAAAAAAATGTAAGTGTAAATTTTAGTTAATGCATTTAAACAATTTTTACTCCATTTAGCAATTATGTATATTTATAATCAATACTTTTTTTAGAGAGAAATTTATAATCAATACTTATTTATAATGATTAACATATTAATACAGTAATATCTAGCGTGACGGCAACTACAACCACATTGTGTGTTGTCATAAAATATACTTAATACAAAGATACTATTAAATTACAGTATTCTTCATAAAATGAAAGACTCCAAATATGTTTTTTTTTAAAACTATTCCAAATATATTGTTAGTACGTAGTTGGCGGGCAAGAAAAGATTGGCAAGACATACATGGTAGGGTAACTGAGTGCCAAATATGTTATCATTTTGATTCAATATATTCCGAATTCACTATACATCATCAAAATTACAAGCAAGCTCATACAAGTTTTAGAGACGTGCAAGCAGGAGCCCATATTTGCCGCACCCGATTTCATTAAATCAGTCCAAACCATCCCAAAGTGCATCCCCTCAATTTATTCTAATATTTATTTAAAGAAAACTTTATATATATAAAAAGAAATTATACCATTTTTTTTCTTTTATACAAAGATGGTAAATTTATTTTAAAGCAATTCTAGCAAGACCCCACCTATTTATTGTAGTGTACATTTGTCGTGTATTTTCTACACTGCTTACAAGTTACAACTCTATTTATAGAGTGACTCTAACATTCAAATTTCCCCTGTCGACGACGTTGAGGAGCTAAACTTCCCCTGCTTATCCATCTAACCAACATTGCTACCCACTGTTGGGCCGAGCCCAGAGGAGAGACAGCCCACCAAAGTACACAGCCCACGACCGGAAGCCCAAAGCTGTAACACACGCAAGGCACGTGAGAAAGCAGTATAAAAGCAGAGACGAGAGCAGAAGAAGCGGTTACAAATCGAGAAAGAGAATACAAACATAACTTATATACTCATTGTAATCCAGTCCAGCACCCACTTTCCGATCTCCACATTGATCTCGTCCACTCTAGCAAACTTTCTAGCAAACTTGTGTGCTATCCTGTGAGCCTTCTTTTAAACAAACCTAATCGACACCCTACAATACTATCCAATCTCCGCCAGTCGACAATTTGTTCATAGTTGCAGCAGGAGCCAGGAGTCAAATTCTTGTAATCGAAGATTAGTGGCAAATCAAACTCCCCAGAGCACACTCGAAATCTTGCTCATAGCCTCGTCTGTATAAGGTACTATTCCTTATTATACTCCAACAATGAAAATAAATGCATTCAATTCAGTATATGAATATTGCTTGAAGTGATCATTTGATCCCCACCAGATATATTTTGAACTACTACTACATAGATAGATAGATAGATAGATAGATAGATAGAGGGGGGCTAGCTGGAGAGGAGAGGAAGGCGGAGAGGTAGCGTAACAGCTATTCCAGTAAGAAAACCAGGCCTTGAAGCCTTTCCTGAAACACGCGAGTTCTAATAAAATATGGCTCGCGCAGGGGCATGCAGCCATGCACATTGTCTGCTTCTTTATAGTTTTTTTTTTCAAACAAATCGCACATTTCAGGTATATTCAGTGCTCCTTTAATCAAATAATTTTATTGAGAATTTGATAAAAAGAAATAGTTCGATTATTTTTTTGAAAACAATTCAAGCAATAATTTTAACTAAACTATTTAAAAAAATTGTTTCTCAACGTCAAATTTTAATGTCAAATTCTTTAAGGTGCCGTTTGGAAACATGGATTTCATTTCAAATTTAGGATTTTAAATCCAGAATTTCAAATCCAGAATTTGAAATCCAAATCCACTGTTTGGGAATATTAGAATTTCAATTCCTGGATTTGAAATCCAAATCCACTGTTTGGGATATCTTAGTATTTCAAAAGCTGAATTTGGAATTTAAACAAATTTTTACATAAAAACTTAATCATAACTCCAAAATTCAATCACAAATGCGTTTTTCAATAATTATCTAAATTAATATTTTGAAGTAGGTGATACATGAGATAAATATTTAATCTCGTTCAAAATTACAAATAAAGTTTAAGATAAAATATTCTAACTAACTAGTCATCATCGATGTGTAACAAAACCCAATTTAGTTTATCTAGGCTAAAACTTTTCGCACCCTTCCTTTCCGGCAGTAATGTAGCTAACAAATTTGATGTCATCATCACACCCTTTGAAACTTTCCTGCTAAAAGAAACCAGAAATTGGTTCTTTCTCTTCGAATGCTGCTGAATGAATAAGCTTTCTGACATAAGGTCTGATACGAAACGACAACAATCCTTGGAAACACTTTCCAAACCAAGAAGTTCCCTTGTCGGTAATTGAGACAGAACGTTAGCTTGTGCATCCCTGTTTCCTGGCCAGCTCTCCATCTTATAGAGTCAAGATAGCTGACAATTACACAAAGTTAGGATTAGGACAACTAAAGAAGCAAGTATGCTAATCAACAAAATGAAACTAGTATACTTGAAAGAAACAAAGATCCATGATCAAATTATGTGTGCTTAAAGAAACCTAACGACGAGATATCGTATTGAATATTTGGAACAAATACACAAATGAGCATTCAAACATTATAATCATTCTGAAGAAGAGTAAGTTAGAAAACTATTCTGAACCACAATGACCTCAAAAGAAAAAAGGGTTGAAAAACATAAATTTCGGTACCTTGTCTTGGCTGTACATCCTGATGTCCTTCACAATAAAATATCAAATCAAATCTTGAAAGAATTGTCGTCTGTAGGTCAATGTTATCGTGTGCAGTCTGGAAGATGAACTTGTTAATATAAGCAGCACAAAAGAGAAAAGATAAGTTTTTGGAACCATAATAATCATCAACCTTTAGATCATCATAACGTCCTGATGGAGGGTTTGCTGCTGCAAGTACAGATGTTCTAGGATTCAGTACTGTTGTTATACCAGCTTTGGCAATGGAAATGGTTTGCTGTTCCATGGCCTCATGAATGTCGACCCTGAGCCAAAAGTACAAATTATTAAATAAAACATAAAATGAGAAGGAGCCATCAAATTAGAACTTGATAATAGAGCACCTGTCCTCCGCCCTCATTTTGTCAAATTCACCAATGCAGACATAATACTTATATATTATGTTTAAATATATAAGTATGGGCTATGCTGCTAATTCTATTTCTATTGTTATGCCTGTCCTACGTATTACACGCTCGCTACCCTACAGCACTACAGAAGCCCTGTATTTTCTTATGTTAACAAGTTTTTTCCACACCTTGGACTCTATTAGGAAGAGCTTTGACTACTATAATTTGGGCACCAGGCCCATACAAGAAAAGCATGTTTCTCTGTGTACAAACCGAGACCACACTAATAAGCTAAAAAAACATTCCACCAAATTTCTACACCGCATTATAGTTCTGGATATACAGCCAGAGTTTTAGGAAATTGAAAGCAGCGATATCATGATTTGGGAACCAAGTAAAGGAGCAACCAAATTGTTAAAATCTTCAGATTCTATCATTTCCATGCCTTCTTTTCCTCTTTTAAAAACACAAATCAACTTGGCATACAGCTGCTGAACTCCAAAACATATGGCTTAAATGTCAATCAAGTGTTGCCCCCCAGAATAGTAAACTAAGACAGGGTAACTACAGACATTCTTAACTCTAAAGGCTGTGACATCTGGAAGATAATGCGACACAAGGATAAAGAAAAACAAGCAACTTCAATGTTAAACCCTAATTACAAAAATTAGAGCAGTGAAATCAATTACACGCACATATATACATATAGATATCAAATTAAGCAATAAAATGACAACAATCAATGTATACAGAGAGAAAAGATGCGTATAATCCAATACTAGCAAGAGAGACAAGGAGAAGGATAGATGCAGAGAGGGAGAGGGAGAGGGGGAGGGGGAGAGAGAGCGAGAGAGAGAAGAGGAGCGAGGAGAGAAGAGGAGCGAGCAGCCCGAAGTGAAGGCATGAAGTTTGTGTTCTATTTTTTGATTTCAAATGACATGTTGCTGACTAGTATTTCAAATTATTTTGTTTTGGCTTTTGTTTAAATTTGATGGAATTGGACAAATCCAAATCCAGAATTTACAGAATTTGCCAAACAGTAGATTTGAACAAATACAGGATTTGAAATCAAATCAAGGTTACCAAACAGGGCGTTAGAATTTATATTAATTCAAAAAGTTCCTAAACTTTGCTCAATATTTAAAAATATTATTTACAAGTTTATTTCGTATACATATATATAGGTAAGTTTATCTATTTATTAGTAAAAAATATTAAAAATACATATATTTATTGATGGAATAAAAATCTACAAATTATATATGTGATTAAAGTCAAACGTGTTGTTAATAAATAAAAGGGAGCAATAAATTATATTTCTAGTTATTATTTCTTTTTTAGTTTTCTTATCTATTTTTAGCTTACTTTTATATGGCCGCCTCAAAATAAAGTTTAAATTAATTTTCACTAAATATAATATGGTCAAAGGGTGGAAATTGTATAAGTATATTCATATGGATTTTTTTATTAATATTTTGTATTTATAAATTTTGTAAGGAATAAGTGGTAAATTAAACAAAATTCTGTTAAAATATTATGTGCATATAAAAACTGAGAAGACATATCTTTTACATTTTACATTTTGACTCTGGTACTAACCTATATCTCGTGCAAAATGTGTAACTTTTAACATACTAATTTCGATAATTTTCAAAATTTATGAAAATTCATTTGTGAGTATATTTTACTTGTAAAAATCAATTTATAATAGTTTAAACATAGAATAACATATTTAATTAATAATTGCTCAGTTTATATATATATATATATATATATATATATATATATATATATTATATACGAGTACTTGTGTACAATTTAATATATTAATTTCATTATATGAAGAAAGTATTCAGGTTGATTTATAATTTAAAACTAAAATAATTATTTATAAATATATTAAATTTTTATTGTCACTTATGACGTAGATAATAATATTATTTGTATTTTTGTGTATTATTTAAATTAATTGAAATATGGCATAATTCAAGTTAGTACTTGTCAGTTTACAGAAGAAGTGTATGTAAGTGTCAAAGTTTTGAAAAATAGAGTTAAAATACTTTCACATAGAAATCCGCCCCTGCTTATAGGATGACGTCTCCTCTGGGTTTTAGGAAGTGTTTTATGCTGAAAGCATGAGATGAAGTGCTTAAGGAGCATGGTGAGTTCTTTAGGTTTGAATGCCGCTTTTGGCCTTAGTGTAGGTTTGAATTCCTTCCGTATCTCCTTTTTCTACCATAAGTTGGACATGTGGGGGAATGAACTGATTATTTGCATGCAGGAAGTTTAGCATAAATATAAAATTTATGAAAGAGTATTAACCGAGCTATATAACTATATAGATCTAGTGTTCCAAATTATAGTAATCTAACCGATAAAAAAGACGAATTTTGATTATGTGATTGTTTCTATCTGTAAATATAGTATTTTTTGCCTACCAAATTTATATTTGGCAATCGGATAGTTTTATTGATTGCATGTGTTTTTTACACTTTTATATCTAAATTTATACGGTTTTTGTACAGGAAAAAATGATGAACGATCATGAAGCGAGTACGAGTGGCACGAAAGAGGAAGTTGAGATGACTCGCATGTACTACTGTAAGTTTTTCTATAAAAAATGTAACTCTTTACATACCGTAAGTTTTTATTATTTACAAACAACATATTAATGTCAATAAAGAAATAATTTGATTTATTTTAAAATAGTAAAAACAAAGCAGTTTTCACTAAAACCAGTTTGTATTAGCATATGTAAGTATATTATATACAATAGAGAAAAGAATACAATGATCATAACACTTGTACTAAGTTAAAGTAATTATAATCATTAACAATTTTTTTAATATTATTCATTTTTGTTTTATAGTTGAGACTTCAGACTCTAGCGATGAAGATTGTGACAGACACTCGTATGTTTACGAGATAGACGAGGATGCCGAGGGGGAATTGATAGATATTCCCCCAAATAATGTCCCACTGGAAAATATCCATGTCCCACCGGAAAATATAATCCCCCCTCCTCCTCCTCCTCCTCGTAATCATCATCATTTCAGTATCATTCCTTATATTTTTTATGTTTGTTTTCTTATTTTATTTGTTCTTTCCATATCAGCCTATACTTATATGAAATATAACTCACAAAAAGTCGTCTTGCATCCTTTCACGGCAAATATCATCGGTTTTAAACCGAATGGTAGCCGTGAACCTTTAAATGTGAGTTTTTCGTATTTGTTTTACAATCCAAATTCTATATTGAATTTGGATGTGCTTAATGGGACAGCAGATGTTTACTTTGGTTCTCATGGACGTCTTTCGACTAGTATTCATCAATTGTCCCTCCAACCTCGTCAACACAAAGATGTTGACTTCATTTTCCCCCATTTTAGATTACGTAGGTATGTAGAAGATTATTATTTCAAGCTTACAGTCAAAGTCAGAACGATAGTTTATTTTAGGTATATTCCTATATCTGTTTCCAGTTCTATCGAACAAACATGTCATTTGCATATCGAGGGACAGTTTTCTATCAGATCTGTTCCTGTTCCTGTAAAAAGATTTTCTTGTCACTATGAATAAAATTTGCGTTTTACATATATTTGCCTCTTATTATTGTCTTATGTTCCAAAAAGCGGAAAGAAAAAAAAATATTCTCTAATTATGTTCGTACAATAGTCAAACTATCAATATTGCATATGATCATAGTAAATCTCTTGTAAAGAAAATGCTGATATTAAATTAATTTTAACAAATGTGGGACAAAATGTGACAAACATGATTTTAAATAATTACTACTATCTTGCAAAAAAAAAAACACAGAATAGCATGGTTAACACATAATTACTACTCACTCGAAATGAGAGTATTCAAACCGCTACAATTATTATAATTTATCAATATAAAATTTTAATAGAGAAAAGAACAATTGAATGTTTATCATCTCTGCCCACCACAAGACAAGAAATTGATTGTATGGTTTTAAAAGAAGATTGTATATGAAGATTCAATAAAAATTTGCGTTTTACAGATTTCTGCCTCTTATTATTGTCTTATGTTCCAAAAAGCAGAAAGAAAAACAAATATTCTCTGATTATGTTCATACAATAATCAAATTGTCAATATTACACATGATCATAGTAAATCTCATGTAAAGAAAATCCCGATATTAAATTAATTTTAACAAATGTGGAATAAAATGTGACAAACATAATTTTAAATAATTACTACAATCTTACAAAAAACACA
Organism: Daucus carota subsp. sativus; assembly: GCF_001625215.2. Classification (NCBI taxonomy): domain Eukaryota; kingdom Viridiplantae; phylum Streptophyta; class Magnoliopsida; order Apiales; family Apiaceae; genus Daucus; species Daucus carota. Next base: position 10,348,482 of record NC_030385.2, on the reverse strand, counting down.
GAATAGCATGTTGGTTACCACACAGTGAAATAATCTAAAAACACGATATCACTTTCTTTATGAATATATCTAAAAGTACATCGGCTCTAAAATTTGACAAGATCGTTAGCATACATTATTATAAATCATTTATTGTTTTTTACATCTTTGCACTCACTCGAAATGAAAGTATTCAAACCACTACAATTATCATAATTTATCAATATAAGAATTTTAATAGAGAAAAGAACAATTGAATTTTTATTATCTCTGCCCGCCACAAGGCAGGAAATTAACTATATGACTTTAAAAGAAGATTGTATATGAAGATTGTACCGCTAAACACTACTGAAAGCTGAATTGAACTTATTCGACCTCGTAGGTAGTAATCACACATATGTATCCTCGACGGTGCTCTGTTTGATCAGGTTTGTGATTGTGAAATATGGGTTTAAAAGACTGTCGCATAGAGATTAAAGCATTGTTATAATAATTTTTTTAATTATTTGTAATTGCATAAATTTATATTTTTGACAAATATACATCTACATTTTTTATAAATTCAATCTTATACTCTAATTATAATTCGAATAGTACTTTACATAGAGAAGCATAATCCAAAGGAATCACCAAATTCAACTCACTTAACAATAATTGAAAGCTAAAAAAACCGGCAACAATTCAGTTTGACCTTAGTCCATGCCATCAAACTAATTGTATTTGGAGTCTTCGTAATTGAATTTACAATTCAAAAATTCAAGTGCCAAAGAAGATATTAACATATACACGAAAATGGATACTCAGTTGCTCACCCTGCGATGTCGAAACAAAGAATGAAATTCACTTCGTAGGCTACAGAGTATGCAAAGACAAGAAAGGATGGCACTGTGCAGTGTGCAGAGCTAACATGAAGCCTCAAATTTATATGAAAGGCGATCTAAGCTTTTCCTGAAGTAAAAAACAGCTACTTATTTATATTTTTCAAATAAGCTCTTAATATATGAGATACAAAAACCTTGTTAGCAATGCTCTTTCAGAGCTCTTGATAAAGAAAAAATTGTGGCCACAAGTGCTCTGGTCTCTGTAAATGCCTGAACTACAAAAAGATCATAGTTCAGAAGCAATGCTACAACTGTATGAAATCTGTAGAACAACAGAGACAAGAATGTATACAGCAGCAGCAAAACGAGTCCGGCAGGCAGCAGGGGTAGCTGAGAACAGTTCAGGAGGGATAGCAGGTATGTACATGGATATTGGAATGAGGAGACCATCTCAGAGAATGGTTGGCCTTTACAGGCCAACTTTAGCACTATAGCTTATCAGTCGAAAAGTTTGGATATGTTTGAGCATGTTTGTCTCATGTAGAATTTTCTTATGTTTTCAAATTCCGCCCGAGGTGACACATCTGGTTATTCTTCCACTTATGGTCGTAGATAATTTAGTACGGTAGTGCTGATGACGTACAGTTCTGATGGTCCAAACTCATCTTCGTCTACCAATTCTTCCATACTTGAAATCAGCATCACAGACAGTATCAAGGGCTAGAATTATTCAAAACCAGGAGTTGTGTGGATAGATTTATTTGTCTGATGTTCTTTGTGTCCAGTTGTACCTTTAAATCTGTGTTGTGGACAGGATAAAATGCAATAAAATTCCGTGGCTGGAAAAATGTAAATGTTGTATTAATTTTTTGACAGCATAAAGACACCCGGATGTGAAATGTTCATTAGCTTTGATACCTTCTTTGCTAAAGATAGGTTACCATTACAGGAACACATTGCATCTCTACAGTAAGAATTGGCTCCACGACATCCACCATTAATGTTTCAACTTCCCGAATTATAATGCGAATACTCCTTTCGTATCGGTTTGCAAGAAGCTCTAGCACGGTTTCAACTTGGTAGATATAACATAATCGGAGGACAAGTCCATTTTACAATGTAGCATATTTGTAAGGACAACAAAGTTCTCTTCAATATTTTCATGTTATTTTTTAAAATTCTCTAAGGAGATTAGAGGAACAACGCAAAAAAGATGATCTCGCAGACATATTACCTCAAGGCTTTCTCCAATATTAACAGAATTAATGGTAGTCACCAAGAACTCTTCAAGGACACTATTTGTAATATATATTTCAGAGCTTATACCTGTAACAAACCATCGCTCCCTGGTACAGTTGGAACACCATCATTCTTCATTGTGTCCCTGGCAGTTAATTTGTCACCATGACTCATGCTATCAAGCTGCAAAAACCCAGATTCATTTCCTCACGAGGCAAATTCGATCTTAAACTTAGCAAAAAATTCAATCATAAACATGGAAAGAAAATCAAGTGTACTTTTAGAATCGTTGATCGGAGATTGCCCTGGTAAAGTGTAACAGGAAATGCTAGCCTGCAAAGTTAAAAAATAATAATATACCTTAAATAACATTCCAGTAGAATCAGTCTGTTCAGCAAACTTAGTATGTCCAGTAAAAGCATTTGAAAGAAGGCAGCAGAAATCCAGGAATACATAATGATCCCATATACTAACTGGCGAGGCAGCAACAGTGCAACAGAGCATGTAGAGTTGTGGTCAGGAGTCATATATCATGTAAAGTCATGGTCCTCATGGGACAAGATAGGCTTATGACATTAAAACATGTCAGAAATTTGAGATTAAACATTTTGCTCTTATGTAGTGCACAAAGCAATAAAAGAGGCTATGGCAAAAAAAAATGAAATTTTGAACACACGCATAAACTGAAACAATCTTCTTAAACACATATTCACGCATGAAAAACAAAATACTTACTGTTGTAGTTTAGTCAACTCAGAAGCACATTATAATAAAAATAATAGATAGCAGGCAGAATTCCATTGTCTAATTGGGGACCTTGTAATAGATTTGGATTCTATCCTACAAACAGATCAAGATAATAAATTCAAGATAGATAATAGCAAATGAGTCTTAGATTTATTTGTGACATTTGAGGAGCCGTATGAGATGACAATCTCATGTGAGATTCTGTAAGAGCGTTGTGAACAATAATGTTATCGTCGACTATGATTATCTAGCTCTGTTTGTTTGTTCCTCCAGAAAAGTAACTTAAACGTTGGTAATTACCTTTAAGTCTACTATGTATAATTGTCTATGTAAATAAGTATAGGTGACTTGTAAGTTTAATTCTGGAAAGAACAAATGTAAACTTATTACAGTTACTTATTTTGATTGTTGCAATTCACTTTCTAAAAGTTAATACTATCACTTTCAACGGCTACTTCTAGTGTTTTATTGTTATTTTGTCAATTTTTATACATTTAAGTTATATATTACTAATAAAATCATCCTACCCATAAATGTTTCTATTCCACTGGGCAAATTCTTTTTGGACGCACTTAAGTAGCATTATCTACTTCAAGTTCAGCCAAGTCATCATCTGAAGCATCAGCATGTGTCGATCTTCCCCTTATCACTTCATCTTCTTCATCCTCAACATATGCTTTATATGTTAATTGAAGTAGAAGTTCCCCCGCTGATCCCTTCCCGAACGGTCCCCGGCCTCCTTGCAAGGTCACAATCCTATCTGCTGGAACAGTATCTTTAAGAGATCCTAGATCAACCTGAGAAAGGTATATTATGGAGACTACTGTACCAGTGTGGCAAGAACCATTAGTAATGAACACTACAACTTTTAAATGAGAGTTAGGATGCAGCGAATTCAAGATCAATGTCATTATTGTAGCTACTAATCTATTTGATACATTAAACATAAAAAAGGAAATCCCTTTAGTGCTGTAGATGCATAATTGTTCAAAGCAATCAATGGCAAGCAACAATAAGTAATTTTTTTTTTTTTGCCAATGGTAGTTGGGATTAAAATCCTTTGTTAAAATTCAAGCTCCAAACTGTATCTCCAATCAAGTCAAGTTAATTCAAATTTTTAACTTTGTTTATTTTTATATTTACTTTTGCTAAAGAAAGCAATTTAGCTCCACTGTTAGTCCAAGAGTGAGTGAGCCACATAAGACTCTGTATATAAATATATATTCATTCATTTTAGTCAACCAAAATGTTTGGCAAAAACCCATCTTAACATTTCTGCCAGAATTAAGCAAGAGGACTTTCTGCTCACTTTATGGTTTCCACATGATAAATTTGAACATCTACCGTTCTCCTGGGTTCTGAATTGTATAAAAAATGTTTCTCATTTCATCTTATAATTACAAATGTCAAGACTATTAAATTAATTTTTAAGGTTTAAATATATTAAACTATTTTAAGGTCACTAAATTACAGATCAAGCTGTTTCAAGAAACCATCTGCTTCACATGTCCAAAAGTAGAAGTTTAGCTCCCGGGTTCCTATACTCAAATCTGCAAAGCTAAGGGAGTCATTCACTTGTCTATACATCTTTTCTTTTCTAGGGTTTGTAACCAGCAAGAAATGTCCTGCTCAAGTATGGTTTTGTTAGATGTAAGACTAAAACTGAAACTTGAAGATTAAATCTGTGCAAGTTTAACAATGCATGAAGGCTAAATGACAAGAAACGTCACCTGATTCCAGATTGGCTCACCAGGAGAACCAATGACAGTTGTCTGGCTGTTCTTTTTACTAAGTATGACTTGATCTCCCAGTTTTAGAATAACATACGAGTCTGTCTTTCCTGAAAGATAGTAAATATAAATATTAATATAATCATAAAAGCAGGACACAAGAGTCATCCTAAGTGTCTATAAGTGCCAGATATCTGATCAGCCTTTGCAGTGATGACGTAATGGACATCGTTATCTCAATGTTTCATTACCCACAGTATCTAGATTAAGCTGAATTTATCCTGGGATTTTCGGTAAGTGTAGCATACAGAAATTCATTCAGCTCGCACATAAGAAGAGGAAGTCGTCTTAACTTTTAATTGTAAAAAAAAGTTGAAATTGAGAAACAACTGGTACCAGGAGAAACATAAAAGAGCTTTCTCGCATCTACAAGGGTAACCGATAATTCCCCCGCATAGTCCTTGTTGCCTTCTTGTACTTCTCCAGACCTAAAATCAGTAGGAAGGAGACCAACTGCTTTTCCCTTCTGGAAATCCAAAACAATCTTCTTTGGACGAACAAATAATCGTGGTAAATCCTCAGTCAAAAGCTTCGTCAAAAACCTATAGGCACCAGTCGACACACATTTAAAACAATATTATCAAGTGATTGTAATTAACATTCACTTGAACACACAGTAAAATTGACAAAAGGAAACACCTATGGAATATCATAATAAACTATAATGCCGTAATGATTGTAATCAGATGAGGAAGTGAAAGTAGTAAAGAAACTGATCTAAAATTAAATAATTAGAAAGAACATAAGTATGTCAATTTTTCACTTAGACATGTGATCCCTATATTTATCTACTGTGGACATGAATTTGAGTAATGTAGACATCTGCCATGCCAACAAGTTTATCAAAATTTGCTAACTAAAAATAATGTAGAGGACAATACAATCAAGAACATATTTATGACAAACAATATTTATGAATTATAGCCAAATAGTACTAATGTAATATCTTCGGTCATATGAGACTTCTCATTTAAGGTGTGTTGGTTAAAGCTTAAACCTCCCAACCAGTGCTTAAATGGCAGTATGGCGCTAGGTACTTCTACTCACAAAGAGACACTTGTCTAAAAGATTTGAGAATATTCACACATCCCATTACTTTCATCTAGAAGAAAAATTTTAGAGAGTAAAAATGTTTTATGATTCACAATGCTTAATAAAATTAGAAAAAGTGCATCAATTAATATTCCATGGGCAGAAACTAATAAGTTCTAGAGAGGAAATAATCGAAGAGTTCAAAAGATATTCCAGTTACATCGACAGAATTGGAATTGCTGGTGTACATGCAAGAAAGAAGGGAGTATTAGTAATCAAATCAAGGATTCACAATTTATCACGAAAAAGAACACTACTGGACATCAGTACTCTGTAGATACCACTTTCACTTTAAAAAGATAAAGTGTACAATTAGCACAATTACATACATACATATTACCGGACCTATTACACAGTAGACTGCAGGGCAAGCCTCACAGTTACCAAACACAGCCAGTTGAAGCCTTCCAGATTAATACACTTATTCATGCATTTAGCTTATTCTAATCACTCCGTAAGCTAGACTAAATTCCACAAGTTTTATATATTAGATTTAAATTTGAGGCAAGATAGGACAAGTAAGTTGAGCATCACTAAAGAGTAATACATTATTCTTTTTCACGGGAGTTTGATGGCATGTGTTCTTCCTAAGCGAACATTAATTATTACTTATATATCTTCCGCTTCATAAAATGATTCTCAGGAATGTTTATGTTAAAATTAGATTATTCAGACATTTTTAAGCATAGGGAGCACAGGCATTATACAACAATATTATTATAGCTTTAACAAAAACTTTTGCCTACCTGTCATCTAAACTTCGCTCCACGCCAAACTGGAAAATTGAAATCCTTCACGCTGCAAGTTCAATCCTTTCACCTCTCCGTGCTTTCTCATACATCTTCTCCCCCTCCAACCTATGACAAGATGCAAAATTTAGCAAAGATGTTTGCTAATGATGTCTGCAACGCCTCTTCTTACAATCCCACAAATCAAAAGTTATGAGCTATTGTGCTAAACTGATTAATACTCAGATACAACTGTGCTTCTCACATGCATACACAAAGATTCTTCCTCCGACAATATATAACCAGACAGATGTTCACCAATCATATACACGAAATGAAATTAATATATAAAACAAAAAGGAAAGGAGAATACAAGGATATTCAATACAGAATTCCATGTGCAGGGGTACAAAAACAAAAACATTTAATGGCCAAAAGTGCAGAGGTACAACTTAAACTTCAAATTGTACCATTATACCTTTAAGTGCAAAATGCTATAACAGGTATTTTTATAACATCTCTTATCTCAGGCATGGAAAATTTATACCTGTCTAATATAATAATATGACATGATCAAAAGCATGACCACCCACATACTCTCTACAACACTATATCAGCAAACTACATTGAGACACACGAAAAGTGCACTTGCAAATTAGTTACATCTAGCCAGCCACTGTAATTAGTATATTTAGCTTTGTAAATGAAAGAAAATCCTGAAGTCTGAAACCACAAACCTGCACAAGCATTTTAGATATTAATAAACATTCTTATCCAAAAATCATTATTTGCAGAACCTTTCAATGCAGTCGCAATTACATCTTCATAAGTCCCATCCGCAAAAAGTAAAAAAACTAAGTACTACAAACATAGTGGGAAACCAGATTGCTAAAAAATAAAAATACACATTTGCCATACCACAAAGTTCAGGCTCAGGTGAACACCCTCTTGATTCTTCTCTCTCTTCCCGTCCCGTGATCAAATGATCGAAACCCTAAATCACCATCTCACTTTGAACCTTGTATCCTTCGATATCCATATGTTTTGGACTGATCAACTCGGCAGCATTGGCGGAGCCAGGATCAAATGTATAAAGGGACACCATAACCCTAATCACATAGTTTAGCTGGGGCCACCTGTTAATAATACATGTGAGACCAAAAAAATATAGTTGTTTTTTTGAAAGTTGGAGGGGCACGAGCCCCCAGGTGCCCTAATGTGGCACCGCCACTGCTCGGCAGTGTGAACCTCCCTTTGGTATTGTCACTGGAATTATCGGATACATCACCCATCGACACTGAGGGAGAGACTACGCTCCCAAACATATAAAACACAAAGAAACTGGGCAATACATAACAGAACACATAATTCACAATCTACCTAACAACAAATATAACAAATGAAATTAGAATTAAAATGAGAGAACAGAATTTGTAATGACGGAAACTCGTCAGCGCCAAATATACATTCTGTAATCTGTTAGAAGTCAAATTCTCTGGAAGGAAACATAATTGAAATTTAACGGGCACAAAAATTAATCTGTCACACTAATGAGTCTGTCTCTATTTATAATGTGACTGTCTCTTTTATATTATCCAGAACAGTTAATAGCAGATAAATCAGAGTAAATAAATGACAGATAAGTATGCAAGAACAACACCAAAAATTTTCACTTGGTTCGGCCCCTATCGTTCTATGGCCTACATCCAAGTCCCCGTACCAACTAGTACACGGATTATATTATTAAAAATAATATAAAGCTTACAGTTTGGCAATTACAAATTACAAAGCTGCCGGAAGAACCCTTCCCTTGACACCACTGTCACCTAGCACCTGCTATCCAGCCCACCGGCTAACTTGGCTTTAATTTGTAATCCTATCTAATTTCCACAACCTGGCACAAGTGAATAGAAATAGATTTAAGTACAATTCAGATTGTATATCTTCTAAACTGATTGAAATAATCGAATGAATGCTCTGTGATAGAAGATGATTGAAAGCTTCAGTGTTCGAGTTGAAATCCCAGCTGAAAATATATAGCCTGTAAATATATAGCTGTTGGAGAGTTTGAATTATAGCTGTTAGAAATAAACTAACCAAGCTAATAATTAGAACAACGTAACAGATTTAAGAATATAGAATCTAGAGAACAAATCTGTTACAAAATGACTGTTGAACAAATTAAACTGTTAGAGGATAAACATTAGAATTTAACAGTTTAAATATGAAACTAGTTGGATAAACACGAGACGATAAGATAAGATAAGATAATTCTGGTTTATCCACATATGAGTTTGTTGAACCAGTAAGTCCTGAAAGATAGGTAAACACAATGCACCAGACTTAGTCAAATATACTATCTGATATTCAAAGTTATCATCACTAAAAACTAAGGGCTAACAATCTCCCCCTTTTTTATGATGATGAACAACTTTGAATAGTTGTACTTTGCTCCCCCTGTCAAACTCACTTGTTATAGGATGTGCATAAAACTGTAACACCTATAAAACTGTAACATCTAGCCGCAAGCAAAATAATATCAAAGCAGAAATATCAATGCAGAAATCAACAAATTAAAACATGCATGCCATAGATTCATAAAACCACAAACCATAATATCCAAATCACCACACATAATTAGTCTATGCCATAAACAAGGCATCCACAAACACCAGCAAAATTACTTAGTCTTAAACACAAACTAAAGCACAAACTCAGTCTGAAAACCACACACACACACTGCATAAATTAAATAAATATTCAAAGTCCCCAATGTTTTCTCCCCCTTTCAGCATCATAAAACGTTAATCATCCAGATTAACAGTCTCCACAGCCTTGCCCTTGGGCTTCTTTCGAGAACTGGAAGGAGTAGTCTGTGGATAATTCGGTTCCTGACCATATTCGGTGAACGTCTTCTCGTAGAAATCTGCAGAAGGGGCTTTACCATCACGGGTAGACATCCAATCCAAAATCTTCGCGCGGTATTCTTCATGAGACAGACCGAAAATAGCAGCATGAGGAATGGCTGGTAAAGGTAGAGGAGGAATAATCTTTGAGAGTGTGCAATCGCCCATCCAATCCTTCTTCTTAAACCATTGGGCACTGTCCCGAATTGTAAGAGCCGAGACCTGCTGAGCAATAAACTTTGTTTCTGAACCGAGCATAAAAAATAACTTGACAAACTCTTTTTCCCAAGCTTTTGCAGAGGTCAGCAAATTCTCCTACAATGAACCAAACTCGAAATCCACATGCTTACCAAACTTCTGGACAAGAGTCTTCAGATACAAAAGCTTGTCATCAATAGAAGCAGCCGACAGAGTCACAGAGTTACCAAAAGCATCTATTTTTGAATTCAAAGAAGCTAGAGCCTGAGAGTTGGCCTCAACTTTGGCAAGTAATGAACCAAGCAGATCATAAACATTAGAAGGCAAAGGGGAGGGTTTAGTGTGTGAAGGACCAGCGTCCGAAGCAAATTTGGAGGGCAAATCAAACACTAACACATCATCATTTGAAACAGATAAATGATTAACAGCTAGCACACGGGAGTCAAACATATCAGCCAGCGCAACTGACTCATCAGAAACAGAGATAATCTCAAAATACTGAAATATCTTAGTCAACAAAGCAGGATAGGGAAAGTGCATAGAATCATGAGAAACGCAGTGATGCATGTGCTTAAGAATGAGCAAAGACATGTTAAAGGGGCGATGTGAGTTCAACAGAGACAAAAGAGCGATATCCTGAAATGTGACCCTATCACGACCACTTTTATGAGGCAAGATATTTGTATGAATAAACTTGAATAGAAGCAAGGAAATAGGAGTACGAGCCGAATCAGAAATGGCAAAGTGAGGACTTACTATCAACTCAACCTGAGCAGTAAACGGTAGCAGATCATCTTCAACAAACGGTTGGTGAGTAGTAAAGGGACAAACACCTTTTCCAGAGAGACCAAAAATGAGTCCGACCAAATCGGATTTGAGCGGCATGGGGACACCCTTCACAGTGGTGGAGTACATAGTGTCCGTGAGTTGCTTGAAGTTGCTGCAGAATTCCCGAACCAAGGCTGGGTAGAAGACCTTCAGAGGATCAAGTAGAGCCGAACTGTTGATATCTTCAAACATCTGAGACAGACCAATGCGAGAAAAGAGATCGGAGTCAACGAGTCGTTCGCGAAGAAGTGACTTAGACATCAGGGACGAAGCAGAGGGCTTGTCAAAACCGGGGAATGCGAGACCGGAGAATGATAGAGGGGTGGAGTCTGCGAGGCTTCATTAGATGCGGAACTAGAAGAGATTTCACGGCGGCGACGTTTGGGCTTTTCGGATGATGGAGGGTTTTTCGATGCACGCTTGCCAGAGGAACGGAGGTTAGCCATGGTAGAGAGAAAGAGGGTTTAGAAATGCGTGAGAAGATGTAAAGTGAAGTAAGAGAGAAAATAAAAGAAGGAAGTAATTATATAGGAGAGTGGAGAAGTGAAAAGACGTGAGAGAGAGAGACGTGAGAAGACGTGAAGAGAGATAGCGCATTTCTCGAGATAAATTGAAATTTGAAAGCAAACTCAACAAAGAGATACATATTGACGGTTGTTGAAGTTCCTTGACCAAAACAAACCAATTATCATAACAGTAATTAACCAAGTACAACTAATAAAACAAATCAGCCCGTAAAAATCGAAGATATACAATACGTTATCACAACATTGCAATAGATAATCTAATTTAAATTGAGCACATACCGAGTTCCATACGGAGCCTGCAAAATCTATCTTCAGCTAATGGTTTAGTAAATATATCAGCCCGCTGATTATCAGTGGGAATAAAAATAAGCTCAATATTACCTTTAGCAACATGATCCCGAAGAAAATGGTGGCGCACATCAATATGTTTTGTGCGAGAATGCATTACTGGATTTTTAGAAATATTAATCGCATAAGTATTATCACAATAAATAGGAATATTAGAAAATTTAATACCAAAATCTTCAAAGGTTTATTGCATCCACAAAATTTGGGCACAACAACTACCTGCAGCGACATATTCACCTTCGGTTGTGGAGAGAGCAACAGATGTTTGCTTTTTGCTATGCCATGCAACTAAGCAATCACCTAAAAATTCACAAGCTCCACTTGTACTTTTTCTATCAGTCTGTGAGCCTGCATAATCTGCATCTAAAAACCCGATTAAATCGAAAGACGGGGAATTAGGATAGAATAATCCCAAGTCGTTAGTTCCCTTTAAATATTTAAATATTCGTTTAACAGCATTTAAATGGGATTCCTTGGGCATGGCCTGAAAACGAGCACACATACATACACTAAACATGATATCAGGACGAGAGGCAGTAAGATATAACAAGGAACCAATCATACCTCGATATTTTGTAATATCAACTGACTTACCACCCTCATCTTTAGTGAGTTTTGTGGTGACACTCATTGGTGTAGCTTTAGGAGTGACATTTTTCAGATCAAATCTTTTAAGCAAATCCCTAATATATTTACTTTGATGAATAAAAATACCTGCAGCAGATTGGTTAATTTGCAAGCCAAGAAAATATTGTAATTCACCCATCAAACTCATATCAAATTCCTGGTGCATATATACAATCAGAAAACCACTTGCATAGGGATTCATTAGATGAGCCAAAAACAATATCATCAACGTACACTTGAACCAATAAAAAATCATTCTTTTTGTGAAAGATAAATAGAGTAGGATCGAGTGTACCACGAATGAAGCCAGAATCCACAAGAAAAGTGCTGAGTCGCTCATACCAGCATCGAGGAGATTGTCTAAGACCATAGACAGATTTCTTGAGTCTATAAACATAGTCAGGATGCTTTTCGTGAACAAAGCTAGGAGGTTGCTTTAAGTATACTTCTTCATGCAAATAGCCATTGAGAAATGCGCTTTTAACGTCCATTTGATATAGTTTGAAGTTTTTGTGAGCTGCAAACACCATAAGAATACGAATAGCTTCGAGACGAGCTATAGGAGCGTATGTTTCATCGTAGTCGATACCTTCCTGTTGATTGTATCCCTGAGCTACAAGACGAGCTTTGTTTCGAACAATGTTGCCATCTTCATCTTTTTTATTTTTGAAAACCCAACGAGTACCAATGATTTTAGCACTTGGCGGAGGAGGAACGAGCTCCCAAACATCACCGCCTTCGAACTGATTCAATTCCTCTTGCATTGCCATTGACCACTGTTCATTTTCAACAGCTTCCTGGGCATTTTTAGGTTCGAACTCAGCAACAAAAGCATAGAAAGCACATAGATTTCGTACTTGACTACGTGTAGTGATGCCCCAATCAATTTCAGAGAGAAGATTATCCGGTGGATGATTCTTGACCGTTCTAGATGACTTGGGCAGGAGTATAGAACTCATTTCTTCTTCATTTGAGTTATCAGCTTGATATGGAACGGGATGGATTTCTTTAGATTGTGGTACTGGAGTAGATGGCTGAGGAGATCCAGAAGATTCTGAAGATTCAGGAGTAGAATTCTGTTCTGGAGTGGCCTGACTTGAATGAGGCAGTGGACTTGCTAGATGAAACGCCCCTTTTTCCGAATGAGACTGACCCATTTGAGACTGGGGTGAAGAATCTGCAAAAACTTCCTCATCTCTATCCAGATCAATGTCAGACTCATTGAATGTAATATTAATGGATTCTGTTAGGTCCAAAGTATCGTAGAAGGGGTGGTTGAATACGATACTCACTACAATTTAAAATTCTTTCGAATCTTGCGGATAAACAAATTGCAGTTCTGTAATGGGTTTCGTGTTCCGGATATTTATTGGGTCGGTTTCTGAGGATATGAAAATATTAAACCAACACACAATATTTTCCAAGGTATATCTGTATATTGATAAATACCTCGAAGGGTGCTATAAATCCAAACCCGAAGGTTGGCTACAATGGTTATTACTACTTACACTCACAAACCCTAGCTTCTAAATATATATATAATACAAAACTAAGCTAGAGTTTATTTGTGTGTAGTAGTGTGCAAGGCACAAAGCCATTCCACCATAAAGGTGGTGGAGAGTGTGTGAATTATGAACCCACATCTCAAGTATTTATAGACTTCTCATTAACTAACCCTAGTTAACTTCATGAATTGGCGCCACTGAGTTCACTGATGTTGAACTTGCGCTAGGTCTTCTTCTCTGTGCATATGACTTAGAATAATCTAAGTAGTAAATCAAAGTTGCGCCTTTGGGAGGTTGCGCCAAGATCTCACAGTGGGGGGACTTAGACATTTCTTCAAAAACACAAAGTTGCGCCAAGTATAGTTAGGGTCAGAGGCGCAACAATTGACCAGAATTGGTCAAAGGTTGCGCTTGACCTAAACTTGCGCTTGGCAAGAGAGGTGCAACCTGGGACTTAGAAATAAATGCAAGAGCTTCAAACTTGCGCCTGTACAGTGAGAGGCTCCACTGATATCTCTCTTCTGACCCATGCTTTGACTTAAACTTGCGCCAAGGTGTTGTCCCTGTACTTCACCTTTCTCTCTCTTCAAACCTGTGCCTCATACTTTCCTGTGCTCCACTGTAGGGTTTGAGTTAGTTTATTTTTCATAACTTGCGCCTATACAGTAAGAGGCTCCACTGATATCTCTCCTCAGACTTCATCTAGGTCAAACCTTGCGCCATGCTTCCAGTGTGTTCACAGTATAAATGACTTAGACACATGCAAACCCTAGGGTGCCCTAGACACCTGACATCATCACATGCATGCATAATATATATAATATAATATATTATGTTGTTATTATATTAATAAATAAAAGTATATATAAATATATACACACATATTTATTTTATTTATATGAACATATAATAATATATGTACATATATTTAAATATATTCTCATATATTTAAATATATATAATATATAATTATATGTAAATACAAATGTAAATATATATAAATATATATAGATAGATATATATTGTTATTTATAAATATCAATATAAACATAAATATATAAAGAAAAGTATATATAAATATATACATATATATAATATTTATATAAACATATAGTAACATATATATACACATATATTTAAATATATTCTCATATATTTAAATATATATAATATACATATAACTATGTGTAAATATAGATATAAATATATATATAAAGATATATATAACTCTCTCTAAATATACATATATTTATGCACATAATATAATATATATATACACTTAATTATATAATTGCTTATGTAAAATATAAATACATATATTATATACATATATATTTATTTAAATATATATACATATAAATATACATATACATATGTTTAAAAACATATATACATATATAGTATGTATACTATATTTAATTAAATATACATATATACAAATATATAAATATATTTATACATATATAACTTATATAAGTGCACACATATAAAAATGTCACTTACTGATATGGCTTTTTGTGGAAGTTTGTGGAAGCTTGACATATGGCATTTGAGTAGTAAGCTTTGGCATAGCTTGCAGAGGCTGGACTTGGCTTGGCTTTGGAACAAATGATTTGATATGACTGGATCAATTCTTCGATCGATAAATACTTTGCAAAGCTCCGTACGTGCTGACGCTTAGTGCACTGGTCTGGTTCACAAGCGACTAACACTGAAGTTAAACATTGTACCTTCTTTGTCAGCAAACATTGATCAGTCGGTTCCGGGTTAGTTTATGCTTCAATTTGTTGATTATAAACAACCAACCAAGATATATGGAAATATCTTGCTTCAGGGGTTGCACTGAAATCTTTCGAGTACTTGGACAACATCTTCATTGCTTCCACAATCTTGAATACTTCAATCTTTATTCTTCACTGAGGCATGAACATATTAATGAACTTCTTTCAGTGAACTTATTCCTTCAAGAATGTAGTCTTCTTCAACCTTTGTCTTCGTATCTTCCGATTCCGGTGCAGGCGTAGTGTTATTTACTTGTCCTGTTCTATTGTTGAGTTATCATCCCTATGTAACAGATAGGGTTGTCTTTACATTTAGACTTACAGATTCCTCTACTTTATTTTTATCAGGATTATAAAATCGATATGCCTTACTTGTAGTAGAGTATCCCAGAAATATACCTTCAAAAGCACGGGGATCAAACTTGCCACGGTTTGGCATAGAATCTAGCATAAAACATTTAGATCCAAACACTCAAAAATAGCTAATGTTAGGAGTCTTATTCTTCAATAATTCATAAGGAGTTTTCAGTGAAATAGGATGAATAAGAACTCTATTAAGGACATAACAAGAAGTATTTACCGCTTCTGCCCAAAATTTCCAGGGCAACTTACTTTCATGAAGTAGAGTACGAGCTGTTTCCTGGAGAGTGCAATTCTTACGTTCCACTACACCGTTCTGTTGTGGAGTACGTGGAGCTGAAAATTCATGAGAAATGCCTCTGGATTTGCAGTAAGTGATAAAGTCTTTCTCAAATTCGCCTCCAAGATCGCTCCTGATTGTCCTGAGCTTCTTGGAATACTTGGTTTCAAGGTAGAAATTAAATCTTGAAATTCATTAAACGCTTCATCTTTTGATCGAAGAAATAATACCCAAGTAAAACGAGAGAAATCATCGACTATAACAAAAGCATATTTCTTACCTCCAAGACTTACATACCTTTCTGGACCAAATAAATCAAGATGGAGTAATTGCAATGGATCTGTAGAAGACACTTGATTTTTGGCCTTGAATGAAGTTCGAACTTGCTTACCAAATTGACATGGAGTGCATGGTTCAATCTTCTTATACTTCAGCTTATAGGTAGACCTCGTACTAGATTCTTGGAAGATATTTTCTTCAATAAATCCATGCGCACATGACCGAGTCTCCTGTGCCATAGATGTTGTTGATCCTGGATAGTTGCTAGGCATATTTCTTCCTGTTGCTCATCAAAATCCAAAAAAAAAATATTTCCTTTTCTTTTGGCTACTAAAGGAGCCTCATTAGAATCAGAACTAATAAAACACATATCTTTAGCAAATTTGACACTATGTCCTGCATCAGTTACTTGACTCACACTAATAAGATTATATTTTAAACCATCAACTAAACAAACATTATTTATGGAGAATTTTTCGTTACCTATGGTACCTTTACCAATAATCCTTACTGTGTTGGAATCACCAAGAGTAACCAATCCTCCTTCCTTAGCCACTAAAGACAGAAACTTTGATTTGTCTCCTGTCATATGGCGAGAACAACCACTGTCTATGATCCATTTATTTCGCGGCATATTGGCTTTCAAACACACCTGCATACAAATATATATTTATATCTTAGGTACCCATCTCATCTTGGGTCCTGCAGTGTTAGTATCAACAATTTTATATAAATGCCTTTCAGATTTCTTAATCCACATTTCAACAATATTAGGAGAAGCACGAACAAAATGGTTAGTAAAGTGATTCTTAAGAGCACAGAGAATTGATTTTGATGAAGGATGGCCCTTTCTACTGCAATCTGTGCATCTTTCATACGACATGTTGTACTTCATCTTTGACCTTTGGTTCCCCCTTCCAAAAGCATTCTTGTTAATCAATTTAAAGCCCAGACCTTCCTTTTCAAGAGAGGATTTTTGATCAGCTAATAGAGCATCTAAAGTACCTTCTCCGTGAACAAATTTTGCTAAGTCCCTCTTTAGTAGATCAATTTTCTTTTGTAGCTCATCAAATTTTTGTTGAGTGATACCCTTTATTTTTTCTAATTCTCGAACAGTATTGGTTTCCTCCCGTAGGGCTGAAAGATCTGCATCCTTCCTTTCAATTTCACTTTTTAACGAAGTATTCTCCTCAGATAATTTTGCTAGCTTTTCCGAGAGAATCTTGTTTTCAATTGCCTGAGTTTCCTCTTTGAGTTTATCATCAATCTCACTTAGCACTTCATTTAGAGCCCGCTTTAGATATGCATTCTTGTCACGTAGCTTCCTGTTCTTTACCTGAAGAGCTAATAGATCTCTTGGAATTTCTGAATTAGAAGGAATAGTAACAGAATGTACCTCTTCATCATCGCTGGAGACTTCCTCAATGCCTGCCAAGCAAAGTTGTGCTAGCTCATCATCAGTGTCCACCTCGACGTCAGATTCATCATCACTCCAAGTAAGTAAGGCTTTGCTCTTTTTCTTTTCCTTCGAACCAGATGCTTTCTTAGCCTTCCATTTGAAACAATCCTTTTTAAAATGACCCTTTTTGCCGCATTCAAAACACGCATCATCAGTTGAATTGTTCTTGGTTTCCTTCTTTGGTGAATTGAATTTCGATGAATTGAACTGTTTCTGAGGTCGAGCAGCAGCTTTCTTCTTGGCCATGAATTTCTGAAATCGCTTTGTCAAAAGAGCAATTTCTTCATCTGAGTCATCAGTGGAGTCAATGTCAGCATTGAGAGCGAGAGTTTTCTTTATCGAGGCTTCTTCTTCCTCATCATACCTACGCAACTGATTCTCAAATTCTTCCAGTTCGCTGAAGAGAGTGAGAGTTTCCATCTCTGAAATCAATGCCGAGTCCTGAAGAGTAGTTACTTTTGGAGCAAATTTCTTAGGCAGAGATCTGTGAATTTTGCGGTTGCTTTCTGCCTGAGGAATATGTTTTTCCAGTAGAGCAATAAAATTCATGAGAATGAGAAATCGTCCTTGAGCTTCCTTGATGGATTCATCCTTTTCCAGCCTAAAACTTTCGTAGTCACTGAGTAGCAGATCTAGCTTAACTTCCCGAACCTTAGAAGTTCCTTCATGACTAACGACAATAGTGTCCCAGACTTGCTTTGCAGACGTGCATGCTGAGACCTTACGCAATTCAGTAGCACACAAACCATTCAGAAGAGAATTCATAGCTCGAGCATTATAGTTTAGAGAATTGACTTCATCAGTAGTGAGCTCTTTGACTGGATTAGGCTTGCCATCTCTCATAGGAATAGTGATACCATTCTCAATAGCATCCCACTCATAGGTGTCATTCTGGAGAAAAATCTTCATCATGAATTTCCAATCACTATAATTTTCAGTGCCGAGAAGGAGAGGTGGAACATTGTTAGAACGGTGTTCTTGCCAACTTGATTGTGCCATAGGATCTTGAAAAATAAACACGTAAAACAAGGTAAAATGCACCTGCTCTGATACCAAATGAAATTTAACCGGGCACAAAAATTAATCTGTCACACTAATGAGTCTGTCTCAATTGATAATGAGACTTTTTCTTTTATATTATGCAGAACAGTTAATAGCAGATAAATCAGAGTAAATAAATGACAGATGAGTATGCAAGAACAACACTAAGAATTATATTATTAAAAATAATATAAAGCTTACAGTTTGGCGATTACAAATTACAAAGCCTCCGGAAGAACCCTTCCCTTGACACCATTGTCACCTAGCACCTGCTATCCAGCCCACTGGCTAACTTGGCTTTAATTTGTAATCCTATCTAATTTCCACAACCCGGCACAAGTGAATAGAAATAGATTTAAGTACAACTCAGATTGTATATCTTCTAAACTGATTGAAATAATCGAATGAATGCTCTGTGATAGAAGATGATTGAAAGCTTCTGTGTTCGAGTTGAAATCCAAGCTGAAAATATATAGCCTGTAAAAATATAGCTGTTGGAGAGTTTAAATTATAACTGTTAGAAATAAACTAACCAAGCTAATAATTAGGACAATGTAACAGATATAAGAATATAGAATCTGGAGAACAAATCTGTTACAAAATGACTGTTGAACAAATTAAACTGTTAGAGGATAAACGTTAGAATTTAACAGTTTAAATATGAAACTAGTTGGATAAACACGAGACGATAAGATAAGATAATTCTGGTTTTATCCACATATGAGTTTGTTGAACACTACAAGAAAAACAGGGATATACAATGGTTTTTCACCGTTGTCTGTCATCTCGGGATCCCGTTGAATATTGAGGCGATATCTGATGTCAGACAACGGGAATCTAACTATTGTTGAACGATAACTACAACAACAGTTTTTTAACACTTGTTGAAGAGCTAGTGACACAATAGTTCTGAGAACTCAACCAAAGTTGTAAAGAATTACAAACAATAGTTTTACAAAAAAAAACCAATGTAAGAAAGCATACCACACAACGGTATTGGCAAATTAGAATCATTGTTGAAAATCATATGAAACAACAATTTTAGGATACAAACCTGTTGTGTGAAAGAATACATAACAATAGTTTATGAACATATCAATTTAAGCACCGTTTTAGGAAATAGTATATACAACAGTTTCTAGTTTTTGAATTGTTATCGTTCTTCATTTAGGACAATGGTTTTTTCATTTAGTTTTTACAAGTCATTGTCATATTTTCTTACACACAACACATTTAATCTCACATATAAAAACATCTAAAGTAAAAATATGCTCACAATATATTTGAAAAAATTTGGTCCAAAATCTTGGACAGTAAATGCAAAATATATATATAAAACTATGACACTAACAAGAGTCACACACCCTCTATAGATTTCTCTCCCTAAACTTAACAGGCATTAAACACCTGCCTTTTGATCATTCCCCGCAAAAGATCCCTCCTTAAAATCGACACTGATGGCGTCCTTGGGTAAGGGTTGTGAAGGGAAAATTGCACTGCATACAAGATGTTGAAAAACTGTCAGGATGCCACTCACGAGGTTCAGCTTCTGGTACCTTTTGGTAAGCAATCTAGTTGATTCCATTAGGCTCTAGGAGTGGCGGTGTGCTAAGTATGTAAATTGAAGACTGCAAGAAGGTATATCCATTCTTCTCAGACCGAAGAAACTACACATCTGAATTGGGTGATTGCTGATCCCTACAACTGATCATCTGTTTCAAATAATTTTTCCAACGATTCAACCGTACAGATGTTAATATCAACTTATTTTAGTCCTGTACAAAAATAATCAAAAAATAATAAATTTATCTTGTATTACTTTTTAATATATATCTAGTAAAAATACTAGTCCCCAAAACATGATTAACTGAAATATTGTTTGAAATAAATTTTTCAACGATCCAATCATATCGATGTTAATACCCACTTATTTTAGTAATGTAAAAAAATAATCAAAAAATAATAAATTTAGAAATTTATCTTGTACGAATTTTTAATAAAATGCTAGTAAAATTACTAGTCCGTAAAATAGGACTCGTGTCGGATTCGTTGAATTATTTTGATAAAAATCCGTTGTTCGATTAATGAACCTTCTAGAATAAGGTCTAAAGACAAAAGTTATTTTATTAATGATTGCTGTGTCCTCTTTCCGAAAGTTCTAGAACAAGGCTTTTAGACAACGGTTTTCTATGAGAAAATATTGTCTGAGAAAATCTGTGACAACATTTCTTTTGACAAAAACCATTGTGTAAGCGTATCAACGTTTTTTAATCTGACGACTGATTTTAAATCTCCTTTCAATCAATGGCTCTCATTGCGCCATCTCAGCAATCCAAGTGACAATCTTATGACTAATCATATGGTGCCACCTCATCATGTGTGTCCATTGAAATTCTAAAAGAGTTATTTCAGACAACGGTTTCATCCCGTTGTGTGATATTGTATAGGACAATACATTCAAAAAACCATTGTACAAACTTTCTAATTTGCACAACACAGTTTCAAAAAGGCTTGTCTAATTCATTAATTAGACAATTGTTTTGAAACAGTTGTAGTGATGTTTATTAGACAATGTTATTTTTTTAAATGAAATGTAACCGCTGTTTGAATTACACAACATTGCGTTAAAAACCATTGTCTTAACCATCTAGATTCACAACGGTTACTGGACCATTGTGTCAACAATGTCACACAACACTTTCAAAAATAAAGCTTGTCTGTCAAGTTTTGAAGATGACCACATAGACAATAGTTTGCGTAACCAATGTCTGTTCCGCTCTCAGACAACGGTATGTTAAGGAAAAATATTTCACCGTTGTATTTCGGATTGGCACAACGGAATTTTTCCAAACCGCTGTGTAATGTGTGTTGTCTGAGGCTGTTTTTCTTGTAGTGGAACCAGTAAGCCCTGAAAGATAGGTAAAGACAATGCATCAGACTTAGTCAAATATACTATCTGATATTCAAAGTTATCATCACTAAAAACTAAGGGCTAACAATAATATCAGGAAGTCTTTAAAATAAATGCAGTAGTATGAAAGGCAGAAAAATAAAAGAAATAAAAGACGCACAGCAGTGAAGCCGGTGGATGACTCTGAAGGTTTTTCATTTAGTCCATGTTATTAACTCTACGTGCATGCATGAACCAGCTTGGATTCCTTAAAACAAGGTAGGCTACACACGGCTTGAATAAATGAAAGGTTGAAAAATAAAGATAAGGAGAGCAGCTGCATAAATGTGTATCAATATATATCCTGAAATTATGGTGGGCTGTAGAAATATGAAGCAGGTGTATTAATTGTAAACATACGTAAGTAAATAGGTGTGCAGGTGTTAGACAGGCTATAAATACTTGTATTGCTTGCATGCATAGTAATAATATACAAGTTTGTAAAACACAGAAGTGAGGAGAAGAGCTGAAGCTCTTTGCATGCTGTAGCGTGAATTCTTTAAATTTACAAACTCTCCTGGTGCTTCATGAGTAGGTTGAATAAATGGCTGGTCATCCTCAAATTATGGTGGGCAACGTGCATGGTCCAGGATTCACACAGTGTTATGGCCAAATATCAACTCGGCGGATGATTGCATAGACCTCGCCTCAATTCACGGAAGGAGCCAATCTCTGAGATTGTCCTCGCCCATTATATGGGCCTCGCCATCTATGAAGCCCAGGAAGTAAGGACCCAGTAACATATGGACCCAGGTCGACGGGACAGTCCTCGCCCAGTTAGTGTCCTCGCCCAATATGGGCCCTCGTCCTAGGCATGTATCAGGCTACGCGGCCCATTGATTAGCGGCTCAAGGCTTCAAGAGGGTCCTCGCCCAGTGCTTACCTTCCTCGCCCAATACTGAAAAGGGCCGAATACGCCTGGCTCTCAGGCCTGGTTATTGTTGTTTTATCCAGGGCCCAGGCCCACCATCAGCCTCGCCCTATGAGAGGACGGAGGGTTGGCCCAAACAGCTGAGTCTGAGGAGGTCCACATGGGCTAGTGCTGGTTAGCCCACCTAGTTCCATGCTCCTCGGAGGAGGCTGGGCTCCAAAAGCCCATATCCGTCTGATCTAAGGCGGTGGCCCATAGCTGGAACCAAGGAATGAGAAACCTATTCTGATTAGGTTACTTGTTCCCCAAGAACTACGTCTGGCTTGATCCCTATAAATAGGGTACGTAGGCACATCGTTGGGGATAAGTCACAACCCTTGCAAGAACGAATACTCCTTCGCTCTTGTGAGAAAACCCTGATTCCCTGAACGATCTCAGCCAAACCCAAAATCACCACCCATACTCCGTCGTCCGCCGTCATCGTCCGCCACAAGTTCCAGCAACCCTCCCCGAATCTTGTTATCACCAGATTCCTCCGTTAACAATTGGCGCTAGAAGGAGGGGCTTTTGACATCTATTGGAGGAAGGATGTCTCAGGATATGAACAAAGACGCTACGGATCAGAACCAGAAGGCTCCGGTAGACCCAACTGTCATCGAGATTACTGATGCACCGGCACCACCACCGTCCGATAATCAACAATCCCTGCTCAACACTCCCTTGACGACAATTCAAGCACCCATCATGATGTCCAACACCCAGATTTTCGACACCTTCGCCGCCTTCACCAATACCATGAAAGCTGTCTCCACCCGCCTGGACTCCATGGAAGACGTGGTACGGTCGCTGTCGAAAAACACCGGGAGGCCACACGAGCAGAACCGTCGTCACCACACTGGAGGAGATGAGAGCAGGGTGAGGTCCCCCCATAAGACACATCGCCATGGGAAAGAACCCATAACAGAACCACCAGAATCAAACAAGAAGGCTGATGACAGGTTTCGTACTATAACTCCACGGAGCTTGCACTACGATACTCCCGGGACGCGACGTCCCCTTGAAGACCAAAGACAAGCAAAAATCGTGATCTCCCAATACATCGACAAATCCTTAACTGAAGAGCAACGACGGGAGGCCACTAGAAAGCACGAAGAAGAACTTGCCCGAGATATCCGCAGTATCAGGCAGCAACATCGACTCGCAACCGTCAAAAGTGAATTCAAAGGTCGTCCCCCACCATCAATCAAAGGCAATGAGAAAGTTCTTGAACCATCTTCGCAAGGGAGACGTTCTTCTGGGAACGAGAAAGCTAACGAGGAGAAACAACTGGTAGTATATGAAGGGAAGAGGAAGCCAGCCTATCCGGAAAAGACCTATGCAAGAAGTTCCTATAGAGAGAATCACCCTTCGTCACTTACCAGGCGTCAAGACTACCGACAGAACTCCTCTCAGGACCATCGCTTGGGCTATCACCGAAATTCGTCTCAGGACTACCACGAGAACTACCGACGTACCTCGCCTCATTACTATCGCCGCCCAAGAACACCTCCGATGTACCGTAGCTCAGCATCACAGTCTGACGGGCGCATAACACCCTCCAGTAGCCGAGGCCCAACTCCACAAGGAAACCTTCCTCCTCCTCCGCAAGGAAACCTTCCTCCTCCACATGGAAACCTTCCTCCTCCACAAGGAAACCTTCCACCTCCTCCGCAAGGAAACCTTCCTCCTCCACAAGGAAACCTTCCACCTCCTCCGCAAGGAAACCTTCCTCCTCCACAAGGCAACCCGGTAATGATTGCAGGACTAGATGGTGTATCTGTTGACGCCCTGAAAGGATTGTTGGTACAATTTGGTGTACAAGGTCACACGGTTCCAGAAGAAGCAGCCTCCCCCTTCTCCACCGCGGTACGACAATCCCCTCTACCGGCAACCTTCCGAGGCACAGGAGATCTAAGGTATAATGGAACAACGGATCCGGCAGAGTACATTGGACGCTTTACAACGGAGATGGAGTTACACCAGGTATCTGACCTGACCAAGTGTCGACTTTTAGCTTCAACTTTGAGGGGAAACGCCCACCAATGGTTTCAGAAGATCGGACCAGGTAGCATTGGGTCATGGGAGCAGATGCGTAGGATGTTCCTCACTCAGTTTCAATCATCAATCCACTATGCCCCACCTGTTACCACTTTAGCCAATATCAGACAGAAGGAAGGAGAGACTCTTCAAGCCTATTTCCGGAGGTTCAACGCTGAAGTCCCACAGGTGAGAGGAGCAACCGACGAGACCGTTAAGAATTTCTTGATAGCAGGAGTAAGAGTAGGCACGGACTTTTGGAAGGCGCTTCAGAGGAAAGAGCCACCTACACTAGCAGCTCTGTATCTCTTGGCAGAACCATATAAGAGGGAGGAAGAGGCTCTCGCAAGTATTACTAGACATGACGCCAGTTCATCAAGGACATCTAGGCAAAGGAAGAGAGATAGAACGCCTAGTCCTAGGAAGGAGAAGAAGAATACGGTTAATGCCTTGGATGTCAGACCTGTCTCGGAGGAACGGAACAGCCCACCGCGCCAATTTAGCCCCGTAAGGAGAAGGTCAGATATCGATCACTATACTGCTTTAGTTGCTTCCATTGAGCATATTTTCAAGGTGAACAAGAGATCAGGGATCTTTAAAAAACCAAATCCACTGACCTCTACTCAAGTAAAAGATAAGAAGAAGTTTTGTGCCTATCACGAATCACATGGTCATGATACCCACGAATGTCGCCAACTTAAGGAAGAGATTGAACAGTTGATCAGGAATGGTAAGCTGACGGATTGGGTTGTCAGAGAGGTAAGAAAGCATAAGGATACTCCCATCGTCACTTTAGTACCCGAAGCCGAGTCTGAAGCACCTGCATCTACTGAATCCCAAAGAACAGCCAGAGAAGGTAGCATTCATACGATTTTTGGAGGTCCACATGTGGGGGGGGACAGCAGGAATGCAATGGATAGGTACGCCAGAGAAGCTAAACAGCCCCCTCTCACTAATGTCTTTCGTCTTTCGGAAAGACCACCTAAGTTGTTCAAGGGAGAGGATACGCAGATCATATTCTCAGAGGAAGATGCTCGATGGGTCCATCACCCCCACGCTGATGCTCTGGTCGTAAATGTAAAGATCGGATCGAGGAACGTTCACAGGGTGTTTGTGGACAATGGCAGCTCTGTAAACCTATTGTACTACTCTACTTTTCAGAAGATGGGTTTACTAGACAAGGATATGACTCGAAAAACAACCTACCTATACGGTTTCACGGGAGATGCAATCAGAGTTAAAGGGACTATAAGGCTGCCGGTAACACTAGGAGAGGACCCGGTCTCCGCTACCCAAGTGGCTGAGTTTATGATCGTGGAAGCCCCAGCTTACTATAATGCTCTAATCGGGAGACCTATTTTGAAGGACATGAGAGTTGTAACCTCCATATATCATCTGTCTATGAAGTTCCCAACTCCCAGGGGGGTAGGTTGTATCAAAGGTTGTCAATATGACTCTAGGGATTGTTATAACCGTACCATAAAGACAGCCTCAAAGTTCAAAGCTGACATTGATCCGGACGAAGAGATGCTCGACTTCAAAGAAGAGAATGCGGAGGAGACAAAAAGATCCTTTAGACCACTCAGGTTCACCAAAGCCTCCACCAACATGATTTATACGGTACAGTTCCCCGAAGAAGAGAACCCACAGCAAATTGGATGGGAAGAAGAGAAGCAGAAGAGGTTAGAATGGAAAGAGACGATAACCGCATTCCCCAGCCAAACCATACTGCAGATCGAAGGACCCCCGCCTATGCCATCCGACACATTCGTCGAAGGGATAGTCGAAGAAGCCAGCGAAGATGAAACAGAAGAGCAGAAGCTGATGCGGGCGAGAAAGGGAAAGATGGTTATTGACGATCCAGCATTACACCCATCAGGTTACCCGAGGCTCCCCCCGTTTGAAGGAGAAAGTTCAAAGTCTGCTGACACTGTTCATCCGAAGGATAATGATGACGATCTAAGAGATGTCGATCTTGACCCCAGACTACCAGAAACACTGCAGAAGGTAGGACCAGCCGAGGACACAGTTGGAATCCTGGTTGATGAGAATGATGCAACGAAAGTCTTATTCATTGGTACTCGTCTTGACAATCTGATGAGAAAGAAGATGGTTGATTTTTTGAAAAGCAATCTTGATGTATTCGCCTGGAGCCATGCTGATATGACAGGAATTGATCCGAACATTATATGTCACCACTTGAACATTGATCCGAGGAAGAAAGGTATCAGACAAAAACGCAGACCCATCAGCGGTGAACGAGCAGAAGCACTAAAAGCGGAGGTCGATAGACTTCAGAAGGTTGGTTTGGTTAAAGAAGCTTATTACCCGGAATGGCTGGCGAACCCAGTGCTGGTGAAGAAGGCCAATGGAAAATGGAGGGTATGTATCGATTTCACAGATCTGAATAAGGCATGTCCAAAAGACAGTTTTCCCCTTCCAAGGATAGATCAACTAGTTGACGCTACTGCTGGCCACGCCCTGTTAAGCTTTATGGATGCCTACTCCGGCTACAATCAGATCCCAATGTATGAACCAGACCAGGAACACACCTCTTTCATCACGGACCGTGGTCTCTACTGCTACATTGGAATGCCTTTTGGACTTTTGAACGCTGGTGCTACTTATCAAAGACTAGTGAATATGATGTTTAAAGACCTGATAGGGAAGACGATGGAGGTCTACGTTGATGATATGCTTGTGAAGTCTAAGAAGGCCCCAGACCACATCAAACACCTTTCCGAAATGTTTTCGATACTCAGGAAGTTTAACATGAAACTCAACCCACAGAAGTGCGTCTTTGGCGTGGAGTCGGGAAAGTTTTTGGGATTTATGGTAAATCACAGAGGTATAGAGGCTAACCCAGCAAAGATACAAGCCTTGCTTGACATGAGATCGCCCAGCACTGTGAAGGAGGTCCAAAGTCTTACAGG
The DNA here is from genome assembly GCF_001625215.2 of Daucus carota subsp. sativus. Classification (NCBI taxonomy): domain Eukaryota; kingdom Viridiplantae; phylum Streptophyta; class Magnoliopsida; order Apiales; family Apiaceae; genus Daucus; species Daucus carota. The sequence goes on along the minus strand of NC_030385.2, from coordinate 10,321,117 downwards.
AAGGATAGCCGCCCTCAACAGGTTCGTCTCTAAGTCGACTGATAGATGCCAAGAATTCTTCAAGGTCATCAAAGGAGTTGGGAAAGATTTCAGGTGGACGGCCGAATGCGAAGCAGCTTTCCAGAGTTTGAAGAACCATCTTGCCACACCTCCCATGCTTGCCAAACCTCTCGAAGGTGAGACACTTATCCTTTATTTGGCTGTCTCTGATTATGCTATTAGTGCTGTTCTTGTTAGAGAAGAGGGGAACTTGCAGCTGCCTGTGTATTATGTGAGCAAAAGGTTGCTCGATGCTGAGACTAGATACACGAATATGGAAAAGCTGGTGTTCGCTTTACTCCTGGCAGCAAGGAAACTTAGACCATACTTCCAAGCTCATAAAATCGAGGTACGAACCTCCTACCCGTTGCGCCAAGTTTTGTACAAACCTGAGGCTTCAGGAAGGATGTTGAAGTGGGCAGTTGAGTTGGGACAATTCGATATCGAGTATAAGCCCAGAAGTTCCATCAAAGGCCAGGCTTTGGCCGACTTCATATTAGAGTTTCAGAACGACCCTGTGTTGGTGGATGAGGTATCAGGTAGCGAGGTAGAGGTTAAGACCGGAGGAGAAGAGGAGGCTTCCTACCCATGGTGGGTGATGAACGTTGATGGGGCAGTTAAGCAGGATGGTGCCGGTGCAGGCATCTTACTTACCAGCCCCGAGGGGAGGAAGTTTAAAAGCGCTATACATCTTGGCTTCCCTGCCACCAATAACGACGCTGAATATGAAGCCTTAATTGCTGGGCTGAGATTAGCAAAGGAGTTGGGCGTGCAGAGAATCGCAATCCGCAGTGACTCGATGTTGGTAGTTTACCAGGTCAATGGGGGGTACCAGGTAAAGGCGTACAGAACAGAACTTTACATGAACCTAGTCCGGAGGCTGATTGAGAATTTCAAGACGGTTAGACTCGAACAAATCCCAAGAGAAAGTAACGCCGAAGCTGACTCCCTGGCCAAGGCCGCATCTCAGAAAGATCCTGGAGTTTTAGGAATGATCTCTCTTGAGTTACTTGATCACCCTAGTGTGCCCGAAGCTGAGATACACCAGATCGAAGCTGAAGAGGCTGTCGACACATGGATGACCCCAATCTGGTCTTACATCAAGAATGGTACCCTTCCAGAAGACAAGATGGAGGCAAGAAAACTACGCTATAAGGCAGCCAGGTACGTTGATTATGAGGGGTCACTCTACAAGCGAGGCTTTAACCAACCTCTACTGAAGTGCATCGGAGGCGATGAATGTAACTACATCCTGAGAGAGGTACATGAGGGAATATGCGGTAACCACTCGGGGGGTAGCTCGTTGGCCCAAAAGATACTTCGGCAAGGGTACTACTGGCCTACACTAAAAGAGGATGCACTAAAATTTGCTAAGGCTTGCGATAAGTGTCAGAGGTTCGCCAACTACGTCAACAGTCCTGCAGCTCCGCTTACATCGTTGATGAGTCCATGGCCCTTTGCTATGTGGGGAATAGACCTGATTGGCGAGCTACCAAAAGGCAAAGGGGGTGTCAAGTATGCAGTGGTGGCGGTTGATTATTTCACGAAGTGGACAGAAGCAAAGCCATTAGCAACTATCACGGCGAAGAAGTTGGTTGAGTTTGTTTATAGAGCTATAGTGTGCCGCTTCGGCATTCCGTATAAATTGATCTCCGACAACGGGAAACAGTTCGACTGCAAAGAGATGAGGGAGTTATGTGACAACCTAGGAATTAAGAAAGGTTTCTCGGCTGTCAGCCACCCACAGTCGAATGGCCAGACGGAAGCAGTTAACAAAATCATAAAGCATACTCTGAAGGCGAAGCTTGAAGACAAGAAGGGCAATTGGCCTGAGGAGCTACCCAATGTGCTTTGGTCCTACAACACGACTCCTAGAACAACAACCGAGGAATCACCTTTCAACCTTACTTATGGATGTGAAGCTATGATACCTGTGGAACTAGGAGCCGGATCATTCAGAAGAGATAATTTCAACCCAGAAGTGAACGAGGTCAACCATCGTCTACACCTGGATATGCTCGAAGAAACCAGATCAGGAGCTCAGCTAAGGATTGCATCATACCAGCAAAGAGTGGCGAGGCATTATAACACCAAAGTCAAGGCTAGGCCATTCCAGGTAGGCGATCTAGTTCTGCGAAGAGTCATGCCAAACACCAAGGTGGCAAGCCATGGAGTCTTCGGAGCTAATTGGGAAGGGCCGTACAAGGTGAGAGTGGTGCTGTTTTCTGGAACATATTACTTGGCAGACCTAGAAGGGAGAGACATCCCCCGAGCATGGAATGCCGAGCATCTCAAAAAGTATTATCAGTAGACCAGAAGACCCCTCGTCATCCGACTCATGTACTCTTTTTCCTTACTAGGGTTTTTCCTACGGGTTTTACCTAGGAAGGTTTTAACGAGGCATGATGAAGGATCGACACGCAAGAGGGGAAGTAGCTGTTTATGTTTCCTTTTCTTTTTTAGTTCCTGTTTAGAGTATTCAAGCATGAGCCTTGGAACCAATAAAATTACTCCCAAGCCTCGGGGGGTAGGGGTTGTACGTGCCCTTCGGCAAAAGCATCATGTAAGCGTACTACTATCAATAAATTTTGAATTTTTTCATATTTGTGTATCTTTGTATTGCTTGGAACATGAAGACCAGGGACGATCTCCCTGCTGCTTTGGAACCTGTCTGCATGTGTAATCGAGACATATGTATGACACCCTCGGGATGAACGGAGAACCGTCTCCACGAGACGGTTCGAAGGAATTCCTATGCCCTGATGGCCCGTACTTCCGGTAAACCATCAGGAAGACCCCCAGGGGTGCAGCTTTGGAGAACCCTCCGGGGTTGGAGTTTTATCTAAAATTGTTTTTTTATTATTTCCTGTCTTCCCCAAGTATGGTGGAGGGCGACGACCCACATACTTGGATGCCTGGGATCTAAGTGGATGATTTCCCTACTGTCCCAGAGGTTTAGGTTCCCCAAGTATGGTGGAGGGCGACGACCCACATACTTGGATGCCTGGGATCTAAGTGGATGATTTCCCTACTGTCCCAGAGGTTTAGGTTCCCCAAGTATGGTGGAGGGCGACGACCCACATACTTGGATGCCTGGGATCTAAGTGGATGATTTCCCTACTGTCCCAGAGGTTGAGGTTCCCCAGGTATGGTGGAGGGCGACGACCCACATACTTGGATGCCTGGGATCTAAGTGGATGATTTCCCTACTGTCCCAGAGGTTGAGGTTCCCCAGGTATGGTGGAGGGCGACGACCCACATACTTGGATGCCTGGGATCTAAGTGGATGATTTCCCTACTGTCCCAGAGGTTGAGGTTCCCCAGGTATGGTGGAGGGCGACGACCCACATACTTGGATGCCTGGGATCTAAGTGGATGATTTCCCTACTGTCCCAGAGGTTGAGGTTCCCCAAGTATGGTGGAGGGCGACGACCCACATACTTGGATGCCTGGGATCTAAGTGGATGATTTCCCTACTGTCCCAGAGGTTGAGGTTCCCCAAGTATGGTGGAGGGCGACGACCCACATACTTGGATGCCTGGGATCTAAGTGGATGATTTCCCTACTGTCCCAGAGGTTGAGGTTCCCCAAGTATGGTGGAGGGCGACGACCCACATACTTGGATGCCTGGGATCTAAGTGGATGATTTCCCTACTGTCCCAGAGGTTGAGGTTCCCCAAGTATGGTGGAGGGCGACGACCCACATACTTGGATGCCTGGGATCTAAGTGGATGATTTCCCTACTGTCCCAGAGGTTGAGGTTCCCCAAGTATGGTGGAGGGCGACGACCCACATACTTGGATGCCTGGGATCTAAGTGGATGATTTCCCTACTGTCCCAGAGGTTGAGATTCCCCAAGTATGGTGGAGGGCGACGACCCACATACTTGGATGCCTGGGATCTAAGTGGATGATTTCGCCCAGAAAGGATAGTGGGCGACGACATGCTCGAAGTAGCGGAGATTCTTAAGTTTGTTGTATGTATTCAGTTAAATGTAATTGCAAGCAACGACTGTTTAAAATATCATGGCGAGGTATGATCATCAGTTGCTATGAAGATAAAGGTCGAAGACAAAAGAAACAAAGATTACATAAAATATTTTCATTAATATAAACCCACGATAGAGCGAAGAGTACATAAGAATGACTTAATAGTCATTATCAGTTTTATCCCTAAGATAGGAGTTCTCCCTCTTCAACTCCTTCACAACCTCCTGAAGCTCGTCGATCTTGTCCTCAAGACGGTCATTCCGCCTTTCGAGCATCCTAATCCTCGCTTGAAGCTCAGAAACAAGGACCTGTAGCTCGCCTAGTGTCGGGCGAGGAGGAGGTGGAGGAACGGCGTTTGGGTCTGGCATCAACGGTGGAGCCTCGCTCTCCACAGCGCGGTCGAACTCGGCGAAAAGATCTTCAGCGGACATGGTCGACGACTATATCTAAGAAGGATGGTGATGAAAAAGTGAGAAAAATAAACTGAGGTGAAATTCTATTTATAGAAGACAGGCGACTCTTCGAATTCCAACCTCGTTTTCAGTGGAGAGTCGCGACTCTTCACTAAACTACGACTGTTGGACAACCCCGGGAAGATCAAAAGTCAGGAATTGACCACAGGGGACTTGTAAAGAGTCCTCGCCTGGTATGAGTCCTCGCCCTTAACAGCCGAAAGACTAGGCAGACAGGCACGAAGTTGTCTACTAAATAAAGGCACAAGAAAGAGACTCAGACGAGTGCAAGAACTCGCCCAACGATGAGTTCTCGCCTGACAACCTGACACTTAGGCATTCAAGGAGAATTGAGTATAAGAGGTAAAAAACCTCGCCCGAGGATGTATCCTCGCCCTGTGCAGCTATCTAAAAAGATGAGTGGTCAAGGGTAGGATGAACCCTCGAGGTACAAGAAAATTCAAAATCCTCGCCGGAAGCCAGAACCTCGCCCCAAGTGCCTATCTATGCCAGATTTTATATAAAGGACGAAGATAGTCCTCGCCCTATTCTAGACACGATATGATAATTAAAGACGAGGATAGTCCTCGCCCAATGCAAGATTATCATCTAGTGCAGATAAACATATATAAGCAAGCATAAAAGAAGACATGGCGAGGAAAGTTAAAGCGCGATAAATTAAATGTACAAAGTATTACAACAGCAAGTGAAATATTTATCCAAAATACAACTGCGAAGCCAATTACGGAGGGCTCGCACTCCAAATGTACTTTAGGCAGATTAAAATAAAACACAAGTTCATTCTTTCTGCTGGTTAACAGCAGTTTCCTCGCCATCAACTTTTTCCCCACCCTCGGCCGGCTGGACCTCGCCTCCTTTCTTAGAAAGGGCCTCCTTCTCGGACAGAATCTTCGCCTCAAGTTCCTTCCTCGCCTTTTCTATGTCTGCAGCGTTGGATTCCTTGAAACTCGCCATATAGGCCGGGGTAGAAGGGGCGAAGAACTTGGACCAATCATAGTTGGGATCTGCAGCAAGGAAGTTGGCGAGATAACCAAGGAAGCCGAGACTGTAGGCGTCACTTAACTCCTTGGACTTTGAAGCCCTCTCGCTTTCAAGCTCTGCTTGGAGTCCGGTAATGGTAGAATTGGCGAGGTTGGCAGCTGCGGTCGAGGATTCAGAAAGCTCATTGAGTGCCTTTTGGCATTGTTTGAATTGGGTATCCCTCGTCTTCATGTCATCCTTGTATTTTTGCTGAAGATCTTTCAGCCTGTCAGAAGACGAGGTTACTTCCTTCTTTAGCTCAGCATTTGCCTTGGTCAGCTCTGCGATATGAGCGTTCTTAGCAGAAAGAACATTCAACCCCTGAAAGAATGCCTCGCCCAAACCCAGCTTGAAGCTGTGTTCAGCTTCCTCGGCCTTCTTGGACGACCAGACTTTAACATCCTCGGCGTCGAAGTGGTCCTCCGCCAGAACCCCGAAGGCCACCGAAACGGAACTGGGGACAGATTCCTCGCCTCTCTTCGGCTTTTTCTTTGAAGCAGCGACCTCCTCCTCAATTCCTCGCTTATTCTTGTTCCTCGCCCTCTGATCTTTCTCTGTTACAGGGAGGGTTTGCCTTTGGCGAGGAATGGTGGTGGTATTGATGGAGATTGTGGTGCGAGGCTGTGAGACAGGGACCTGACCACTTTGGGCGAATGGGTTATTGCCGAAAGGAAGCTCAGCCATTTTTCCTGAAAAGAAAGCCAAGTACAACGATTAGGCGACGTATGTATGAATGGCGAAGAACATAATGAAGATAGAAAAAGCAGACAATGCAATAAAGATAAGCAAATATGTGGCGACGAGTGTATGCAAAAGGCGAGGAACATTTAGTTGACAGCGAAAGCCTAAGCAAATGAGTAACGACAAAGACCTATTGGGCGACGCCCTCACCTTTGCCGGTCAGAGAAGCTAGAGATCTCTTTAGACACTCCATAGCTTTCTTGGACTTATTTCTTTTGTCAAATTTTATCAAAGGAACTTGACCAAACCCGTCGTTGTAAAAACCATATTTCTTAAGTGACTCCGGGGTCACCAATTTATCAAGATCCTTATGGGCGACGTCGAGATCATCCACCCTTTGGGCACGATCCAAAAGCTCGCCCTTGAGCTCAGCCTGTCGTGGTTTATCTGGAAAAAGATAAAGATAAGTTTGAAGAATAGGCGAGGAGGAAAGATAAGAAGGCGACGATGGGAGTACTTACAGGGGTCCAAGTTGAATGAAACCCTCTGGCGAGGAATGTCATAAAGATAGAAATAATCGGGTTTCCAGAATTTCATATTACTGGGGTTCCCGACTGAAAAACCCTTCTTATGATGACAAGGGTGAAGAGTGAGGTAGAAGAAACCGTAGTCCTCGCCCGTCTTCCTCAGGGAAAGGAAGTGATCCATCTCAAGCATGGAAGGTTCTGGGAACCCGAGGTCGCGATACATCATGTAGATGCCTATGGCGAGCCTCCAGCTATTTGGGCCGATTTGAATGGGGGCGACGCCATAATGGTTTACAAGCTTCAGTAACCAAGGATGCATAGGCCATCCAAAGCCAAGTTCCACCAGCTTATTGGTCAGCACCATGCGAGGACAGGGGAGACCATCAAAATTAAATCTATGCATCCTCATGAAACGGCGAGGACGGTACCATCTACCCTGAAGGTTGTAATATTCGATCATCCACATAATCTCATCCGAAGAGATTTGCGAAGAAAGACCAGCACAAGTGACTGTATTATTGATGTGGCGATGTTTGTTCCTTTCCTTCTCCGGAACATCCTCCTCGAAGTCGAAGTCGAGATCATGATCGAAGGTCTGAGGAATATAGGGATTGTTAAGAGGAGAAGGACATTCCATGGCATAGCGAATAGGCGAGGCAGATATTGTGACCTCATCATCCTCGCCCTCAGATGCTGATTCTCTGTTATCAGATCTCTGCTCTTCCTCGCCCTGGTTCTCGTCTCCACCTTCATCGTCGTCCTCGCCTTCACCTTCCTCGTCCTCAGGAAGGTCATGGTAGATATTTCGGCAAATCCGCAGTTGCTTGCCCTTCCCAACTCCTAGCACTGGGCGAGAAGACTCAGGGTGGTCTAAACCCTCGAAAAGCTCCTCCAAAGAATCATCGGGTTTATGGGGTTTGTGGACGCTTTCTGCGTCGCTCGAAGAAATGCTGACTACTTGTTGTTGGTCAGGACGACGAGACGGACCTTCCTCGCCTTGGTGAGCCCTCAACCACGCCGGGTCCAGGTCCTCGCCTGCTTTTGAGTCAACCTTGAGGGATGACCATGAATCAAACGGTGCATCGGCCTTAGGGGGAGATCTTTGGGAGTTCGTCATCTGAAAGAGAGATGGCGAGAACAGAATCAATGGTGGTAATTGGTAAAAGATGACAAGGAAGAAGTCAAGATGAGGAATAAAGAAACAAAGGGCGACGACTCTTAGTCAAGGTCCTCGCCCTGAGCAGGTATGTTGGTCTTGCTTTAACGAGGACCTCGCCCTCAATCATTTTGGTGCTTACGTTAGTACTCCTAATCAGTACTCGGGAATCTAAGATGCCTAGGTTGTAATTAAATGCAAAGCAAGAAAATACGAAGGAAATTGAACTATAAGAGACCGAGGTACGTACCTGTGATTTCGGAAAGAAGAATAAGGTGCGAGGCTTTAATAAGAGCGTCGCCTAATACGGGTCTTTCGAGAGAGAAATCCAGCAGCACTTCGTGGGAGTGAGATGAAGAAATGGAAGAAAAGAAGCCGCCTTTATATAGAGGTGAGAAGAGGCGGGAAATTTACAACTGTCAGAGCCACGTGGCGTGCCCCGATTGGACAGATTTCTCGTGCTTCGAGGCACGACTCTTAAACCAGAATGGCGACTTATGGAAGATCGATCCGATTTTTTGGAGATTTTCCTAGAAATCTATAAGTCGATACGAAGATTTTTATATATATCGAGCTGGAGGAGGCGAGAACGAATCACATGCCTCGCCCAATGCTGCTTCAAAACCCTTTCGCACCAGTGCTTCAAGGGCTTGGGGGGTAGTTGTTATGGCCAAATATCAACTCGGCGGATGATTGCATAGACCTCGCCTCAATTCACGGAAGGAGCCAATCTCTGAGATTGTCCTCGCCCATTATATGGGCCTCGCCATCTATGAAGCCCAGGAAGTAAGGACCCAGTAACATATGGACCCAGGTCGACGGGACAGTCCTCGCCCAGTTAGTGTCCTCGCCCAATATGGGCCCTCGTCCTAGGCATGTATCAGGCTACGCGGCCCATTGATTAGCGGCTCAAGGCTTCAAGAGGGTCCTCGCCCAGTGCTTACCTTCCTCGCCCAATACTGAAAAGGGCCGAATACGCCTGGCTCTCAGGCCTGGTTATTGTTGTTTTATCCAGGGCCCAGGCCCACCATCAGCCTCGCCCTATGAGAGGACGGAGGGTTGGCCCAAACAGCTGAGTCTGAGGAGGTCCACATGGGCTAGTGCTGGTCAGCCCACCTAGTTCCATGCTCCTCGGAGGAGGCTGGGCTCCAAAAGCCCATATCCGTCTGATCTAAGGCGGTGGCCCATAGCTGGAACCAAGGAATGAGAAACCTATTCTGATTAGGTTACTTGTTCCCCAAGAACTACGTCTGGCTTGATCCCTATAAATAGGGTACGTAGGCACATCGTTGGGGATAAGTCACAACCCTTGCAAGAACGAATACTCCTTCGCTCTTGTGAGAAAACCCTGATTCCCTGAACGATCTCAGCCAAACCCAAAATCACCACCCATACTCCGTCGTCCGCCGTCATCGTCCGCCACAAGTTCCAGCAACCCTCCCCGAATCTTGTTATCACCAGATTCCTCCGTTAACACACAGAATGTGATATCAAGTCTTCCCAGAAACAAGGAGCAAGTATACATCAGATATATAGTCAAGGTTCCAAAGCTAAGTCAAGAGAATTAAGGATGGCAGTAATTATGAAGAGTAAAATAAGGTTGGCTGCATGTGGAGACTTAGTTACTACGTGCATGCATATAACACTTGTATCTGGTTACAGTTCTGCTAAGAAAATAGAGCTGCTATGTGATCATAATAGAATAGTCAAATATGGTGTCTTGTAATAAATATAAGGTAGTAGTAAGCCGTGACCTCATGTGTTGTACTTGAGCCTATAAATTAAGGCAGCTTAGTTTGTAGGTAAAAATATAGGACACACTGAGAAAAAATTATAACAGCAGTTGTAGAGAGAAATTATATGAGCTGAAGCTCTTGAGAGAAAAAGAAGTAGCCTGTTAGAAAGAAAAAGGTGTAGTATTGTGTTTGTATTATAAAAACAAAACCGAGCCGCTATTATATATATACTATTGCGTGTTTAAACTATATAAAGTTTTAGTTATATTTTCGTAAAGCCCATACACGTTTCCAACACATTCATCAACTATAATGAGATATCGATAAACTTTGAGCACCTATCTTGCCCTGTCACCTTTTCTGGAACAACGGTCCTGATTATCTAAAATAATGAAAATAATGCCCAGAATAAAGTTTTTTTTTTAACAAAAAGGCCCTCAATGGCATTTAGCAAAGCAGGTAAGCCACAACATATGGCCAACCTGGTTGATACATTTTAAATATTATAACAAAACGTGACATGGTCACGCGTTTAAACTTTTAAATATTGTGCATCAAGCAGTAGCCATAACATATGGCCCACCTGATTGATACATTTATTGGTTGGGCCTTGCCATTGCTCAAAGTTGGAGACCATCAGAATTGACACTTGAAAAACGCCGCACTAACCCACGTCTATGATGGTTTAAACATCAGTGGTCAAAGTGTCCGATGTCTAATGTGTGTGATGTTTATTAACAGTTTTCTTGTAGTGGTTTAAGGCCTTTAGGCCCTAAAATCTCGAGTTTAAACCCTAATTAATTCGAGACTTTAGGGCCGAATACCCTAATTCCGAGTAACTAGTTTAAGAAAATAAATTAACAACCATTAACATTTAGGGTTTATATTTGGGTTTTATAATGATTAATTTGTACTTGAAATTAAATTGACTGACGGTTAAGGTTTAGGGCCTTTATGCCCTAAACACTCGAGCCTAAACCCTATTTATAAATTCGAGGCTTCAGGACCGAAGGCGAGAAACCAGTTTTAGAAAGTAAATTAATAATCATTCATTTAGAGTTTATGTTTGTGTAGGGCTGTAATACGAGACGAGCTGCTCGCGAGCAGCTCAAGCTCGAACTCGTTTTGTAAAGCTCGACCCAGCTCGAACTCGTAAACGAGTCGAGCTCGACCACACTTTTGTACCCGTTTTGATAAACGAGCCGAGCCAAGTATGTGCCGAGCTCGAATAGAACTCGACTCGATAACCGAGACTCGACCTAACTCGAACCCGAACTCGAACTCGTTTGCAAAAACAAGTATCAAAATTTATAAATTCATATATAACCTGTCAATGCATACAATTGATAATCTGATGTTTAGTAATTAGTCCACAGTCCGGACTCCAAAACTTCATATCACAAATTACATAATTTGCATCACTGGCTCATTTCATTACATTAATAATTTCATTCATACTGAACTTCTAAATACTAGGTCTTGATAATTTCTAGCAAAAGTACTGATGCCATTGATGAGCCAGTAGTAGCATATCAGAGAAGAGGACTTTGCACTGGTAGTCTGGTTCATAGATTTTACGCCATAGACACGATCCAAAAATTAATCTCCAATGTTCCTTTTAACAAAAATAATCACCAAAAAAGAGTTTAATAGTGGAAGTATGAACAAAAGATTAATAGTAGAAGTATGAACAAAAGATTAAAATGCAGGAGTTTAATATATATGTACTCCCTCTTTTTTCAAATATTTGATGTTTGACTTTTGTGCACACACTTTTAAGTGCATTGACTGCATATCTAGAATTAATATCTTTAAAATTTTCTTTTTGTGAATTAAAGTATAAAATTAATATTTTTATTCAAAAAAGAAAATTTTAAAAATAATAATTCTAAGTATGCAGTCAAAGCTCTTAGAATTGTGTGCCAAAAAGTCAAACGTCAAATATTTGAAAACAGAGGGAGTACATTAGTACATACCTTTTGAGTTGCAGCCATCTAACTACACTTGTTACTAGTACAAATTAATCTCCACGTGCTTTATTTGCTTTTTCTAATAAACAAATTTCAAATCATTATATAACAATAAATTTAATATATATGTATGCAAATTGCAACACAAACCGATTCAAGAAAATATCAAGGTATATACCTGACAAGCTTTTTTTAATCCATATAGAGCCCGTGCCCTATCAGCACCACATAACAACATCTCCACTGTTTCTGTCTTCAAGCAAGAGCCATGAGGCTCGATGACTCGAACACCAGCACTAAAAGATGCCTCCGATGCAACTGTGCTCATTGGAATAGCCAACATATCTCGCGCCATTAGTGATAAATTGGGATATTTTGCACTATTTCCTTTCCACCAGGAGAGGACATCAAAAGCCTTAGATGAACTTTCATTTGGAATGAAAATATTTTCCAACAAATATTCATCTAATTCTGATTTTGCTGGTTCGATTGCTGCCCCACTGGAACGTATAAAAGCTTCATACTCACTCATGCCTTCAATATAGGTTTGGACAGATTTTCATCCAGGAGGGACATATGAAAACAAATCCAGGAGGGACATATGAAAACAAATATCCACAAAAACGTTAAACACTTTTCACAAAAACTGTACTAGTTTTATATATTACCTGCCGGAGTTTCCATGTCATCGAGGAACATATTAGTATCTGATCCAGAAATCTGAGTTGCTTCACTGGATCTTCCTTTAATTCTCGAATCTTCAGCAACATATTCCATTTATAAATCATTCAAGACAACTTTTAAATGGGCATGTTGTTTTTCACTTTCACCTTCAAGCTGATAAATAATAAAAAATCAATAGCTCATAAGTTTCATCTTGAATCTCGGATCCATCACAGCCCCTATAGACATCATGAGATTACTTCCCCCCCCCCCAAAATTTATTGAACTTCTCCTGCATTGTATTGTCCATTTCTCTCATGTAGGAATTTGAATTAACTACTTTTTTATTTAGCAATTCTTTCAGCATTTTAAGTTCGGAGAGAAATAAGTTAGAGGTGGGGTACTCGCTTCCTGAAACTATTCTAGTAGCATCATCAAACACCCTTAATAAAGAACAAACATGGCCTACTTTCACCCAATCTTCTTCACTTGGAACATATTCCCTAAATGATTTGTCCCAAACAGCATATCTAGGAAAGACTTGTTTAAATTGTAGACCACAATATAACATGTGATAAGTAGTGTTCCACCTCGTGGAAACATCTAAAATCAGCTTTTTGGCTTAATTTGTAGCAACTCATAATTTCAGCCCACTTTTTTCTTCGACCTTCTGAAAAACCAATATATTTGATCCCATCCCTCACTCTACTAACAATGGACATAATAGGTTTAAGCCCATCTTGACGCAAAGATTTAGTATGTGTGCACTACAACGCACATGGAATAACTGACCTTCAACTGGTAATGACGGTTTCCTAATGATAAAAAAAATCTTTTAAATTTCTTATAGCTACATCATTCGCCTTTGCATTATCCACCGTTACTGTCCCAATTTTATCTTGAATTTTCCAACCAACCAAAAATTTATATAAAGAATCAGAAATAACATCACCAGAATGAGGTGGGGGAACATTGCAAAAGTTTATAATCCTCGAATTTAATTTCCATTTTTCATCAATCCAATGGGCAGTGATAACCATGTAGCCAAGCTTTTGACAACTAGAAGTCCACATATCAGTTGTGATATTGATTCTCCGGGAAGACCTAAACAACTCTATTAACTTCTTTTTTTCAATTTCATATGTACTCCTAAAATAACCTTTTAATGTTCCTCGAGTTATTTTTTGATAAAAAGGTGTTGCAGTCTTCATTACTTCATTCCACATAAAGCTTTCTACATGTAAAAATGGCAACTCATTTATCATGACACAATGAGATACCTTTTCCCTCATTAAGGCATGATCATATTTAAATACGGAAAGTTGTACCTCATCGCCAAGACCTCGTTGAACTTGAAGTTGTGGTTGCCGAGTACCACCGTGTGCCTTCAAACATTTTACAAGATGTCTTCTTATTGGGGAAGTTGAAGAAGTGCTACTTTTCAGACTTAGAACAGAGCTTGCACCTGTATTTTTCGACACCTTTAACATTAATCGTATCCATATACTCCCAAACACGTGAGGTCTTCTTCTTAGGTTTTTTATGAAAAGGCTGGTCACTGGTTTCCGGTACCGGTACAAACCCATCTTTTTCGCTTCCAATTTTAGGTTCTTCCGAATTCCTATTTTCATTTGCAGCCACATCTTAGACATCCCTTTTACATTTCGCTGATAATTTGGAGAGTTCTTCTTGTTCAACATCTTCGTCGGAAATGATTCATCCACAAAGCTTCTAACTGTGATATGACTATCCTCCATATATGGTGCGTTCTCCGGTATTATCTGAATATTAATTAGGAGCATTAGTTTTCTTTTTGTTTTTTGACGAATCCATTTCCCTGGATCAAATAAATGGGCAGACAAGTTAATCTCAAGTCTCATTTTTTCAGGAATATAAACAAACACATTGATTACATATACCCAATGACAACAAGATATTAAGACGAAAAATAGAAAGAGATATATGACTGTATAGATATACAACTTAGTAACTTACTTCATTAGTCGAAGCATTTGATATTCTCAATCGCACCCGCAGTAGTAGTCGAGTGTCGACAATCGGATTAGGGATTTGTATTCGCCTTGCTGAGTTGCTAGGTTATACACTTAGGCTGTTGGGGTATATTATTATTAACGGGTTAAAATGTGTTTTGGGCCCGGGCTTAAGAATTATGATGGATAGGGCAATTTTAACAAATGAGTTAAACGAGTTACCCGAACCCGGCCCGAATGCACCCGACTCGTTAAACTCGTGAGTAAGCTCGACCCGGCTCGTGAAATTAACGAGTCGGTTTCGGACATAATTTTAGGCTCGTATTACATTTTCTCCCGGCTCGGCTCGGTTATATATATTAAACCCGAACTCGAGCTCGTATAACCCAAACCCGGCTCGACCCGGGTCGAATTACAGCCCTATGTTTGTTTGTAAGAATGATCAGTTTATACTTGAAAATTAAATTAACTGACTGTTAGGGTTTAGGATTGAGAGTTTAGGGCCTTTAGGCCCTAAACACTCGAGCCTAAACCCTGGTTAATTCGAAGCTTTAGGGCCGAAGGCCCGAAAGCCGAGAACCCAGTTTTAAAAGGTAAATTAACAATCGTTAACATTTAGGGTTTATATTTAAGTTTTAGAATGATTCATTTGCACTTGAAATTAAATTGACTGACGGTTAAGTTTAGGCCCTAAACACTCGAGCCTAAACCCTAGTTAATTCGAAGCTTTAGGGCCGAAGGCCGGAAAGCCGAGAAACCAGTTTTAAAAGGTAAATAAACAATCGTTAACATTTAGGGTTTATATTTGGGTTTTAGAATGATTAATTTGCACTTGAAATTAAATTGACTGACGGTTAAGGTTTAGGGCCTTTAGGCCCTAAACACTCGAGCCTAAACCCTATTTAATTCGAGGATATAGGACCGAAGGCCCGAAAGCCGAGAAACTAGTTTTAGAAAGTAAATTAATAATCGTTAACATTTAGGGTTTATGTTTGGCTTTAATAATGATTATTTTATACTTGAAAATTAAATTGACTGACGGTTAGGGTTTAGGATTGAGACTTTTTAGGGCCTTTAGGCCCTAAAGAAAAGGTAAATTAACAATCGTTAACATTTAGGGTTTATTTTTAGGTTTTAAAAGGATTAATGTATACTTGAAAATTAAATTGACTGGCGATTAGGGTTTAGGGCCTTTAGGCCCTAAACAGTCGACCTAAACCCTAATTAATTCGAGGCTTTAGGGTTGAAGGCCCGAAAGCCGAAAAACCAGTTTTCAAAAGTAAATTAATAATTGTTAATATTTACAGTTTATATTTGGGTTTTAGAATGATTAATTTATACTTGAAAATTAAATTGATTGATAGTTAGGGTTTAAGATTGAAGGTTGACTCACTTTAGGCCCTAAACACTCGAGCCTAAATCCTAATTATTTCGAGACTTTAGCAATAAACCAATTGAAATAAGTAAATTAAACAAAGCATATAATAAAGCTACACGCTAGTGCGTCTTGAGTTTTTGAATCAACCTGTCTCCCCACTGCTCAGGTGTTCGCACAAAATCACGCAAGTGTACGTGGTGACAAGTAATATAAAATCAAATTAAGTTCGTTGCCATAGAGACTGGTGTAGTTCAGAAAATGCACTTATGTAACAATGGATGATTATTCACTGCTAAGACAAGTACCAAATTGGTGGTTGATTATCTAACTTAACTAAATAAAATCGAATTACTAGTACTAAGAATTATTAAACTAAGTGATCAAACTTCGAATTACTGATGAGAAATAAAACATGGGACTCTAACTTAATTAACTCCTTCATTTAGAGTTATGCCTTTCTTCGTTATCTGTGATGGTTGATAACTAATCAGATAACACGAAACTGATACACGCTATCTTTCGATATACGTATACCCTACTATTCCACATCCACAATTCAGATAGAAGTCGAACAGACACCAATTATGCTGAGACCCTATATGACTATAAGATTTAAAAACATAACGGTTTATGAACAAGTTATCTCTCAAGATTACATAGGGTGGTGTAAGATGGTTAAAATAACACCACGAAACATGTATGTCGAATACATAAACCTATGCTCGCATGGCAAGTTCTAAATCCCTATATCTATTTTCGCATTCAATACATATTAACAAACAACTCAGATGTTCGCCACGCATCCAAGAAGAATAAGCACAACCATACGAGGAAATCAAATATTCACCACATAAATAGTTTAAGGCAAATCAACTACTGAAATCCATAGATATATCCGCTGGAATCCCATGACAACGATTAGTTCATAATCGAACGTCTCGTCATCATGGGTTTGAATGTACACATGATAGGAATAAGTCTAAAACAATCCAAAAGAACAAGAATCAAAGTTTAGAAACAAATCCGAAAACGAGCATCCAAAGTATCACTTACTTCGAAAAATACAAAGAAAACTATGTAACTAGATCTTCTCCTTGTAGCCGTCACGTGCTCTCTGAACTGATTAGGGCTTTTTCTTCCTCGAATATTTTGTATTTAAGTGCCCTAAGTTGACTGGGTCAGCAGCTAATCCAAACGAGCTTCGAAAACTGATTTTTCCACCAGCGGGAGAGCGCGGGCGCGCTACTTTAGCAGATTCAGGGCGCGGGCGCGCTACTTTAGAGTACGGGCGTGCTACCCCTTGGGATGGCGTCGCTTCGTTACAAATAGGGATATTTGTTACAAATGCATGAGTAAATCACGGATAGCTTATCGGGGTTACCATTGGCAAGAAAATTTAAGAAAACAAGTGTGTTTATGGGCTGAGCCCGCAAAGGTCCGAACAAAGAGGCCGGAATAATGGAATTCCGTCCTGCAATTGCCCGGAAAAAGTGTCACGAAGGTTACACGTGCCTCTCTTTAGAGTGTAGAAATTGTGAATCCAAATCCGTTTGCAAAGTGCCTACATACTCTATTTACAGGGATCAAGCCCATGTAGTTCTTGATAAGAATATTTGGTAAAAGATAAGCTCTTATCCCCTAGTTTAGGATAAATCAGCCTTGTTTAGTAGTTATCCAGCGGAATCCTACTCCAAGTAGGTCACTTGAAGCCTTCATCTTCAATGTATATCCGATTATATACACGATATATGTATATATGTATGAATTATCTCCAAAATAGGTGTAATTATCCCTTAATACATGGATAAAGGATAGCTTGAACTCCAAGTCCATCTCCAATTTGTCCTCCTAAAAATAAGGAAGAAGAGTCCTACTCGGAGTCTGCCTGCCATTCTGCCAGGCGGCGGTAGCCCAGTCAGTTGCATCCCCTAACTGCAGCCCTGCAACTGCAGCCTGGGGTGCACCTAACGGTAGAACCTGTCAGAGGTATCCCCTAAAGCTCTTTTAGGTGAAACCCCATCCTCATGGCAGCCTCTATTATGCCTCTAATGCAAGCCCACAAATCCCCTTGCACGCCTTCAATGGTTCACCCATATATATGGTGAAGCCCGATATTTCTTGTCAGAAGACCCAAATAAAGCCCAGATCATACAGTGGGCTATAAAATAAGCCGAGGGAGTGTGTGTGTGTGTGTGTTCAATGTTATGTGATAACCTTGATTCTTATTTTTTGACTTATATTTTCTTAAAAAATATTAATTATATATTCATGAAATGATACATGATAGATGAGTGCAGTGCTTTTACTAATAAATTAATTTAAGTTGTCATCATGGAATTTCACAAAATCTCCTTTAAAGGGAAAAATGGCGTCCATTATATTTAAATACATATAGGATACACATATTAATATTAAGTAACATATCTTTAAATTAATGTTTTTCGAAATTGGTGTATCATTTTGATTGTGATGATCGCAATTGTACAAGCTCTCACTGCTTTTTCTAGATATTATTAATTGTTAAATACATATCTTTTTTGTATCAAATATCTCATTTAGCAGAGAAGATATAATCATTTATTTAATATCAAATCTATAGCATTTAATACTGAAATATCTTATAAAGACATGAATGACTATTTACACATGTCTACAAACTCTAAGATTGAATATTCAAAATCTCTCTTTTGAAAAACAATATGAATTTCAAACTATACATATGGATCATGGTTACGGTGATGATTATGCACGTTGTTGTGTCAGACTTTTCAACATGTCCGGTAACATGTAAGTATCTTGATTGGCTTATATACTCATGAAAGTGTAATATTTTAGATGATCATTCTTTTCCTTCATAATCAAAAATTTTATTGATAAAATTATCATATCTTTTTTCTCGGGTAAATTAATTTGTAAAGAATGAAATGATATTTGAATGGTTAAAAAAGTTTCTTCATCAATTTATATGTTTAAACCCCAAATTAATTTGTAAAGCCTCGTTCTAGTTTTTTAGCTCATCATTTCTCTCTTCATGATTGTCATTTATCTTTAACCTTCATTTCATTTGGTTCATGTTTAATGTTAAAATTATTAAAAAACAAAATATAAGAAAAAGGATGGAATAAATTGAAAGTATTTTAATATAACTTTTCAATTTACAGATGATTCCGGTGCATATAATAATAAAGATTGGAAAGTATGCACATGTATTACTAAATATGACCAGGGATGCAAAGATGATCCATGCAGTGATTTTTGCATAAAGTTTGATGTGATAGATGGCTATTGTAGTGACAAATGGACATGTCTATGCGTATATAGATGTTGAGACATTATGATAGCAAAAGTTTGTATAGGCAAGAATAATCAAATGCCCCTCCATGCGTGATTTTACTTGAATTTCAGTCTAAGGATTAAATTTAATGTTGGCAAAAATTTAAATGACGAATATTAATTTTAATTATAAGAAAGCAAATAATGTTCTTAAATTGCAGTTTTGTATTGTCTTGTTAATTACTTGGATGCTTGATCAATTTGGAATGACTTCATTATACAATTTGTGTGAATAATAATAATGATAAACTACATTTTGATTCTTTATGCGACCATGTATTTGCCCAACATGTTAATATTTTTTATAAAAATATGTTTCATTTAATTTTATTTTTTTTTATAAATGATAAATATGTTAAATAGGTTGTAAACCTGAATTCCCAAAACATGCTAGAGAATACAACCGAGATTGTTCAAGCCAACAAACAACCCAATGAAATAAAAATTTACTTCTACTGTAGTTTAAAAACGTTAACTTCCTCACATGGAGTCAAGAATAATATAGTCAATAAAACTAGACTGTTAATAGAAGAATATGGGATTAGTAAAACTGGAGGTTATCGTCGAACCTATTTTTCTAACAAGGAAATGACGGTTGTATGATTCAAGGTGGGTGAGATTATATGTCTCGGTTACTAATTGTAAAAGAAAACTAGCTAGAATTTTCCTAACAAGCCTATCGCAATAAAAAAAATCTTCCAATCAACACAAGAAAAGTGACTATTTTCGAGTATTTCCGCCATAATATGATCGAAAAAACATGGTCGAATATAAATTTAGAGATATTTTTTGGTCGGAGAAAAGGAAAATTGAATATAATAACCCATCAAACAAATTATAATTTTGACCAATATTTTTCTACGTTCAAAACAGTTCCACCAAAAAGAACTTCAATGTTGACACCCATGCCTCTAGTCGAAAATTACTTATGTCAAAAAATATAATTGCACAGTAATTTTGACATCCATTTCTGACCAAAAGGGAGAATATTTCTCGTTGAATATACAGATTCAACAAAATCAGGTCGAATAAACAAATTTGACCAAATTCAGTCAAATATATAAATTAAAGTTTTTGTCAAAATTCAAATTTGGTAAAAAAAAAAAACTCGAGAACTATTTTTGATCGGGGTTGGTCGAAAACAGGCGGTGGAATTTAATAATTTCCGTTTGGGTGTTTATTTTTGACAAGCTTTACATTGTCTATTTTTTTCTTTGATCGAAAAAGTTTGTTTTGTGACCTTACTGGGTCAAAAATAAGGATCTTTTTACCAGAGGCTAACGGTCAAAAATAGTCTTTTTTCCTGTAGTGGATACAATATGTGTGACATACCTCACATCCGGGGGTTTGGTTCTAGTGTTACTAACACAAAAACATTTAAAACATGTATGTTTGAAAGGATATAAAGATAAATGATTCAAAACCTGGATATTTTTTAAAAGGATTTAAAATAAAATCAGTTTGACCCCATGAAAACAGGATCACATAGAGGTTACAACATTGAAATCAGAAACCAACACTCAGTTTTTATTAGAACATAGTATACATTATTAGATAACTTTGAAAAAAAAAGTGTTGATGATAATTAATTTCTAAATCTGTATTATGAATGCATCATAACTATTAGGGTACCTAGTAAAATATAGCATTAAATGCTATATTAATCACTGAGGATGACTATTATGGATTAAAAATCGAGGGGGTGAGCTTCTGCTTTGACTACTTTTGTGTATCAGATATCGAACGGTCCATATGAGATGCCTACATATCTCACCAGAGTAAAGAATCAACTCAAAAATGTAGTTCTTATTTTAAGGGGTAGAGCCTTTTATATAGAAATCTCAGGTGTTAGAGATAGATTAAAAATATTAGTTCTATCTTATCACAAACTCTAGATTATTGAAGTTTTAGATCCTTCTAAAAAAACACATAATTAGATTAGAATTCAAGGTACGTGCCTTTACAAGGCTGGGGTCTCGTGCCTGGAGGTTTAATATAACATAATGTAACCTAATATATATTAGCGATAACTCAACATGATAACTAAGACAGGAAATGAAAGTTAAGTATGACACGGCCGAAATCTACAGAATGGATATTAGGTGATAAATGACTAGACAGCCAAGCAAACTAAAGCAGTCATAAGTCACTAGAAGAAGTTCATTAAAATGTTCAGGCCTCAATGATCAATATAATTCATGTGATTTAGAAATCAAAGCTGTCTACAGTTTCAATATCAATGCTAGTGGATTTCAGTGTCGTCGCAATGATTATTCGTAACCAATACTCGAAGCATGCTTAACCCGGAATGACATGATCAAGTGATTTATCAAGGACTATACGAAGTTCATAAAAGTGTTAGTCATTTGGAAACCAGACCAGTGCACTAAACGTCAACACGTACCAAGCTATTCGTCGAATTTATCAAAATAAGAATTGATCATGTCAATGGACTCGTGTCAAACCAAGCCTTCAAATCTTAGATAAAATGACAGCTGCTATACAGAGAAATATCAAGAAGTAGTGTCAATATTGTTTTTATATGTGTATATGTATATTACATATATTTATGTGGGGCCAATTGTTAGTTACTTAGAAATATAACCAGGTACAACACCCGGCGTCACAAGAATATACATATGCATATATGGGAGGGTACTAGCTGTGGAGTTAAGGGAATTTGGCTAAGGCGCGCAGACTTGGTGCCACTACACAGTGCTACCCCCGTGTAGGCGCCAGGTGACAAGTAATTGAATTCACACTAAGTAATGGACATGGCGCTCCACACAGTGTATACACTGTAGGAGGCGCCAGATTTTAGTTGTTCTTGTGAAAATCTGTTTTCCAAACATGGCACTAGCTACAGTACTGCAACCCTATGAGAGGCACCAAGTGGTTCAAGATGTTGAATTTTTTTAAGTAAAGGATACACATGGCACCACTACATTGTTATCACTATGTGTCGGCACCAGGTGATGCCAAGCAAAGAAATTTCTAAGTAAACAATTGACCTGGGACTTGTTACATGGAAATGGATGTGTGAGGAACCAGGTGCATGCAATATCAAATACTCATACAACCATACACATGTGAAGATTTTGAAGTCATAGGTCCTCACTAACCATGGTTAAACAAGGAAGCCTATAAATAGAGCGACCAACTTCATTTTTGAAGTGAAGCAACTACACACATTGTCTTGTGCACGCACTACACACATATATTCTCTGAGAGCATAGAGAGAGATATTCATAGACTAGACGAAAATATTTTGTAAAGTGTGAGACGTAGTCTTATAGCCGACTTATGAGTTGGATTTATAGCACCCTTCGAGGTTAATATACACCAAACGATAATTACCCCAAACTTGCTGGATTTTTTTTATTTAGATTAAAGACGAACTAGAACCAAAATTCTGCAAATCAATTTAAATTGGATAATTTGTTATAGACGCATTTAAACCCCCCTTCTACATCTATGTGGGACTAACAATTGGTACCAGAGCTTGCTAACCGACATATGGATCTGAGATCTGAAAAATCTGAAAAGCTAGTTCCGCACTTAATAGAAAAACATGTCTACACACTAGGTAGGAATCAAGGTACCTCCATTCGACAAGGATGACTATAGTAATTTGAAAATGAAAATGCTCCTTTATGTTCGAGTTGCAAATCCCCTGTACATTGGGATTCTTGAAAATAGTCCACACAAACCCATGAAGATAATTCCTGAATCTGTTGAAAATGGAGTTTGAAAACCTTAGAAATTTTTTCGAAAGAAATGAGCGAATTCACTGAAATTAATATGGAATATATTGTAGATGCCCATAATCTGCAACTTATCATAGTCGAAGCGATGAATAAAACAATGTCTCACATGATATTGAGCTTAAAATGAGCAAATCAAACGTGGGACGCTGTTGAAGCATTGATGGAGGGATCTGAAAAGGTAATGGAGACCGTTACAATCTGCCAATCTCCATATATGAAGCTTTCAAATCTTTACATGGTAAAACAATCTCACAAATTAATAGAATATATTTTTATATATATTCTATATGATTTTATTCTCATATTTCATTATACTTTGCACTGATTTGGATTTTTATTTATAGATTTTAATATTTCATTGTAGGAAATAAAGAATTTTTAAGTTGAGAAGGATTTGAGCAAACTGAGCTATTTTTGGAGCTAAATTCTACGAAAAATCGGATTTGTTGGGCTCTACCCAGTTTCTGCAATGTTCGGACCATATCTTGAGTTCCGAATGTCGGATTTGGATGATCTTACAGCCCACGTGAAGCTTGAGAAATTCTTTTTAATTCAGAGATAGCCCAAGAAGCCAAGTCCAACTGGAAAAGCCCAACAACTGAGAGGAAAAGACAACTACGAATTTTGAAGTCTAATCCTACTTTGCTTTGGATATCTATTGTAGATATTGATTCTAAAACATTAAAAAGATTATTATTATTATTATTATTATTATTATTATTATTATTATTATTATTATTATTATTATTATAGGAATAGGAAAATATATTATTTTAGTTTTTATAATTAGTTTTGAGGAGGAGAAAATGATATATATATATATAAATATATATATATATATATATATATATATATATATATATATATATATATATATATATATATATGTTATACACGTTAGTTAGGTTTTCTTCTTCCTCTTTTTCCTACCGCAACTTTTGTTTAGCTTGGATATTGAGTTCTTCATTAATAGAAGTTTAAGGTATTACTATATGTTCTCTCTACATGTCTTTGATAATTGTTTATGCTTCTTTTATTTATAGCATGAGTGAGTAATTCTTTTCTAGGGCGCAAGGAGAAGCCATGTTTACACCATAGTATTGGCATGATGTTCACAGTAGTTTGATTGATTACAAGTAATTCTAGTCGATATGTTTAAATGTTTAATTTCCTTAGTTGGCCAATATTATTGATTAAGTGTATGCGAATAAGGGTAATAAATCGAGAGATAAAATACCCATCAGAGGCACACATACGATTAGCCGAATGAATGTGAATGCGAGAGCATCACTGGAATTCTGAGAAAGTTAACACCTTGAGAGAGATTAACACGTAAATGTTCTAATTACTTGATCAATTTAATTACTAAGACTCATTAATTGTGTCATCATATTTCGAGAGTGTTAGTACTTAAGAGAGACTGACATACTCTAGCTACGTAACCACTTTTAATATCTCAGTTTAGAAGCAAGTTTTGTGTAAACATGCTGAATCCGATTGCTCTAGACATTTAGTTAATTGATTTCAACACAAATCTACGAGATGTTCATGCTACTGTTGAATGAACCGACTCTTCAAGGTAAAGTATATCTGTAAAAGGAGACAAACGGAAAATTCGCATTGTTGATGCCACCCTATTTAGTCAACAAGACTGAATCCATCCGCGAAAGGAATGACTTCAGAACCATGTTCCTAATAAAGCTGTTTGGAAAACTAAAGAAGTTAGAGATGGAGATTGACCAGAAAAGATAATATATGGTTCGAGATCACTAGAGGCCAAGCATGCGGCTATGCAAAAGACTACTACACTTCTAGCAGATGAGCCATACTTTGGCTATCAAGAAGTAATTGACTTTGGCCAATTTGAGTATTCATATGCAAAGAGTGATTACTCATCGGTCAAATTTGAATATACCCCTACAAAGCCAAAGTTTAAAGAGGAGCTTCAACAACTAGAGGATAAGTCCATGGCTTATATTGATGTCAGGTTCAAGCATATCAACTTCAGAAGGAACCCTCGGTACAATAAAGCATGTAGAAGAAAGTTTCAAGGAAAGAGTGGTTATCCTGGATCAGGGTCTCGCTCAAGGAGTAGCAGCAGTTTTAAACTAAACATGATCCGACAATAGCAACTTAAAGTGCTACAACCGCAACGACTTAGGTCACTTTTCAACTAAGTGTGAGAAATCCAAAACGGCTCCTGTCAAAGAAATATCCACCTCTTATGAGAAGAAGAATTTATATGAGGATCTGAAGAAAGACAATGTGAAGCTGAAAGTGAAGTTGGAAGCGTTGATGGCCAAACACAAAGGAAGGGCCTACAGTGCTGAGGAAAAAAGTTGGGATGACACTAACTCTGACGAAGAGCGTATCCAGAGAAACTATGGATGTGCACTCGTGGCAGACACGATAAAGGAAACTCTATCTCAGGTATCTCCTGACATGTCTGTTGATGACATGTCTTTTAATGATTATAAAAAGACCATAAATAAACTAGGACAAGAGATGTGCACTAGTTAATTATTAGCTTCAGAGTCAGAGAACACTAGTCTCACTCGAATGGTAGCTAAACTATAAGAACGGATAGACGAGCTTGCCTTATAGAAAATAATTAACACTAACGCTTAACGATAGAATTGAATATCTTGAGACTAAGGAAAAGTATAACGTATAAATTGAGGAATCCCCTAGGTCTAAGATAGTTGACCTTGAAACTAAGCTTGTAGCCTATTTAAACTCAGCCTGCCTCCAAAAAGAGATCTTGGGTAGTCAAAGGATAAAAAAGAAAATTGTTATCGTCCTTGTCTATAGTTCTTTGGAAGGTTTTAAAAGGAATAAAAGAAAAGAAAATGAAAGTACATTTGTCTCTTCTAGCACTGAGAATGCACCTAAAGAAATAAATGTACTTTAAATCTTTAAAAACTCCAAGAACCCTATCTTTAGAGAAGAAGTGCACGAACCCCTAGATGAGAAAGATCTGACCATAAAAGAAGAATTAATAAATGAGGAAGTTTTTGAACCTCAACTAGAATACGAACTATCAATAGTACCTCCTAAGTCCCCTTGTAAAAGATGAATCTGATAAGTTAGGATTATGATGAACTGGTGCAACCAAAAAGAAGAAAAACAAGAACGACAAATTAGACTCAAATGAACAAATGCTAAGTTATCTAGTTTTAGGAAAATATGTAATAACTACAATTCTACGAGTCATATTACAAATGCTTGTAAAGTGTCTAACGTAGATAACTATGTTCCTAGAATTGCCTACTTTTACTTACATAGATGTTGTTCATTTATCATGCGGGAAGGTTGGGTGCATGCTCAGTGCAATGAATATGATGTATGCATGCTTTACTATGTTAAATAAATCATCATCATTTGAAACCCACCCCCCATCACATACGAGCTGAAGGGTACAACCATCAAGATTTCGACATCGTCCAACTCGAGCCACAAATTCAAACTCGCAGCGTGTTCGAACTGAATGACCAACAGCTTTCTTACCCTTATTATCTACAACAGTCTTCCCTATCCCCACCAGCATTCTTCCTTTCCCAACCAACATTCCCCTTTCCCTACAAACATTCTCTTTAGTAGCTTGTTTTGCTCTCTGTTACTTATGTTGGTTGCATCCTCATCATTGTTGTCCATATTTGAAGAGTCTGAATGAAAAGATCTATTAGTTTCTTCACCTGCAACATAGTTCTCATCTTCAGAGTCACTAGATCTTCACCACCTTTTTGCACATCCTTCCTCATGATTATTCCCCAGATCATCAAAAACTTCTCTATCATTGTCATTATTTACAAATTCCTTATCATTGTCATTGTCATTATCTACAAATTCTAAGTTTAGATCTTGTGAGAGATTAAATTCTTTGAGTCTCCATTTACCATACTCATGGCAGGAAAATCACTGATTGTCCACATAAGAGCCGCTCTCATGGTAAAATTTTATTTCAGAGACTGGTCATATGTCTGCACTCCGGTATACCATAATGTCTTCAATTCATCAATGAGAGGTCTAAAATATATATTAATAGTTTTTCCAATACTCTCCGGACCCGGTATAATATCCATAAAAAACATATACGGTCTCTTCATACACATGGAAGGCGGAAGATTGTACACAAATATTACCACGGGCCACACACTATATGTTTTGTTACTCGTATTCCCAAACGGGTTGAAACCATAGGTCGCAAAACCAAGTCTTACAATACGAATTTCTTGAGCAAATGATGGATATCGGAAGTCAAAATTCTTCCATTCGTCTCCATCCGCAGGGTGAGAAATTTCTTCTTCATTAACCTCTCGATTTTTGTAATACCTCATATGGTTGGATGTATGTGCCGACATATATAACCGTTGTAGTCGGGGAATCAAAGGAAAATGTCTTAAAATTTTTCAAAGAATTTTCTTACCATTTTTCCTTGATTTATCCAAATATCAATTACAACTACATATATCACACACAATTTTATCCTTTTCATCTCCATAAAATGGCATACAATCATTCTCGCACACATAAATTTTTTCATATGTCACCCCTAAACTTTTCATAACCTTTTTCATCTCATAATAAGACTCGGGTAATGTGTGCTTTTTCAGTAACACGTCCATAATGATCTTAATCAAACTGTTGAAGGCTTTTTCACTACAATTAGATGTATTTTTGAACTCCAACAATTTTGCGATAAAACTTAATGTTGTAAATTTTGTGCAACCGGGATAAATAGGAGCACCATTTTCAACAATCGCCTCATAAAATTCTTTTGCACTATCATTAGGAGCTTCTTCAACATTAGTAGTACCCGTTGTATCATAAAATTCATGATTCGAACCGGCAAAATCATGTAACATGGAGTTTATATCGACTTTATCATCTACTATCCTACGACATTCTCGCGTTTCACATGATTTTCGCTTGTTTCTTCTTTGCAAAACCTCTCCGTGCGAAGTCCATACCGTATAACTCTCCATCATACCCTCGAATATCAAATGAAACCGAACATCATCTACCCCTAACCAATTAGAATTTTTACAAAGCTTACAAGGACATTTCATCATACATCCCTCCATTTTCAAGCTTGCAAAATTCAAAAATTCCTCTACACCTTCCCTATATTCTAAATTTAGAGTAATTTATCTCGTTGCAACCGGTTACTAATCCAACTCCGATCAAGATTTGTCATCTACATAAATATAGATATACACATATGTATACATAACATATACATATTACACATTATCCAAGAAAATTATATAAACAACATGCATACAAATTATTCTCAACAAAACAAATAAAAAAACATGCATACAAATCACAATGTGATCATAATTAAGAAGAGTAGCTTACTTTGTTTTTGATAATTGGTTCTCCTTCCTTTCTTCTTCTTTTTCTTCCTCTCTTACTTTTTGATAATTTTACAAGCTTTGTTGTAAAGTAAAAGTGGATGTCAAATAAAAGGCAGTCGGTTATGTGTATTTTAACAAAACGGCATCGCATGACAGCTCCAGCGCACCTACCCGCCGTTTTTTAAATTATAAAATATTCAAAAGCTGCAAATTTATTAGTTAAAACCGACCACCATATGGTCGGTTTTAGTTAGCGTTCCTAGAAGGGCATTTTTCTTGTCACATAACAAAACCGACCACTTATTGTGGTCAGTTAACCAGCAGAATGGTTTTTCCCCAACCATTAAAACCGGCCACCTAAAATTGACCGATCAAAAGCGACCATCGGGACGGTCGGTTTTACCTTACACATAACGACGTCGTTCTTCTGTGACGCATAGAATTCTCAGCACTTAGCGAGAAAAAAAACGAGTTAGAAAATAAAATACGTTAAAACCGACCGATAGCGGTCGGTTTAAGCTTTTGAAAAACCGACCATTCATTGTGGTCGGTTAACCAGCAGAACGGATTTTGCCCAGCTATTAAAACCGAACACATAAAAACGACCGGGTAAAACCGACCACACATACGGTCGGTTTTCTGCGTTAGGTTATGGTAAGAGCGGTCGGTTATGATACAATTGGTCGGTTTACTGGGTAATTGCAATGGTCAGTTTGGTCGGTTATGTTGTTTGCCGGTCGGTTTTGTGGCCTAAATTTTTTTTAAAAAAATTGACGGAACTGGTTTTATATCAGAAAACTTGAAACAAATGCAACCATTTATTTACAAGTCGTCTGATAAAAACCAGCCCCGTCAATAGTATCTTTCTTCAAAAATTTAATTAATCTTCAAAATATTCCACATTTAAAATTATGCTAATAACAAATTTGACTCATGCTCTTTTATAAAATCAAACTCAAATTTTTTTTATCAAAATCAATCCCAAAATCAGTTAAAATATATGACTAATATCAATATTCAAACAAAAATAACCTTAACAAATTTCAAAATCAATTAAAATAGATGACTATTGGGAATAGTCACTTACAATCAAATGGAAGGGTGTGACTATTGGCTATTGTGCACAATTGAATACAAGAGACTCTTGTGATTGGATTCATGAATGTCATTAATAGGGGACTTTTTCACTTGTTTAACTAATACACTTTAAATACCACACTAGATTAATCTTTTTAAAACACAACCTTCAACCAATCAATTACATATACACACCAATGGAAGTCACCCTCAATCACCAAAACAAAATAGTCAATATCGATGGGCACACATACGGGATTTTTGAAATCCCGGACGAAATTTGGGCCCAACTATGGTATCAAGACAAGGCCAACATCATGTTCATGCAACTTGATCACTATCTAGAGGAGGAGAGGGTGGCGGCGATACGAAGGCAAGAGTGGATGATCCGTTTCGCGGGGATGATGGCCGGGAAGTTGAAGCAACAAAAGGAGGACGAGGACAAGGCGGGCAAGGGCAAGGACAAGGCGGGCCCTTCGGGGGTTTGAAGAAGTTTTTTTAAGTGTTTTCAAATGTTTTTTATGAATGTTTTTATTGTTTTTTATGAACTTTATTTTAATGTTTTAATTAAATGTTTGTGTGGTTTGCTTTCAAGATTTATGTTTATAATTATGATGGTTCTAAACTCAAAAATCCACCAGACATATACATAAACATAATCCACCAAAAATCGAATTCACCACTAATTCGACAAATCATGCTTACAAAATCCACCAAACATATACATAAACAAAATCCACCACTAAATCGACGAATCATGCTTACAAAATTCACCAAAAAATCGAATTCAAAAAACAAAATCAAAATCACACTCAAAACCATATACATAAACAAACAAATATATACATACATACACAAACATATATATACATACATACACAAACATATAAAGAGAAATTGAGGGAGAAATCGATATACCTCTAATTTGAGAAAGAACCCTAAATTGAGATTGAAGTCTTAAATCCAATCGAGATCGAACAAAGTTTAAAATCCGTGTTTTTGATGGAGAGGGAGATATTTGTTGGTGGGGAGAGAGAGAGACAGAGAAAGGGGAGTAGAGAGAGACATTTTGTGAAAAAATGAGATGGGGAAAAAAGAGGAAGAAAATCAGTTTGGGGAAAAAGAAGGAGAGAGTGGTGAGGGAGAAAGCCATTTAGCAAAAATAACGGGTTAAAATCGACCGACGGCGGTCGGTTATGCATTTTAAAACAAAACGGCATCGTAACCGCTTCTGTGATGAGTATATATAATTTATTTTCCAAATAAATTAAAACATTGGGTTAATTATCAAACTCATCACTGAAGTGAACAAATGTTATCAAACTCATCACTGATCTCCACCTGGTCTCAAGTGGCTCACTAAACTCGCTTAATGGTATCAAACTCATTAGTGCCGTTAAAAAAGGTAACGGAAGTTTAGACGGAATGACACATTGACGGTAGGGTTTGACATGTGGCATGCCACATAAGTTTACATGGAAATAAAGTATGCAATCCTTCTATTTAATTACTTTTAGGATATAGTTATCTAAATAAATGCATAGAACTAAATTTTAATATATAATTAACTAAACAATTAAGATTAACTTTTATGTTTTTTATTATATTACAATTATTTTTAAATAATATTGAAATGTTTTCTCTTTTAATAAATTTTATTTATGTGAATATTATTGTTGGCAAAAAAATATTTTTAAATTTTCTTTTGGAGTTTCTTGTACCAAAAAAAAACATGAAGATAAAAATATATGTAAATTTGACATATGAACCAACATACATTGTTCGAATTTCCAAAAACAACACATTATTTTTAAAGGTTAAATGAAAGATGGATCCAAAAACAAACATTGTTCAAGCTTAATTGAATAAAATGTTAACCGAATGAACACAAGTCTAAGAAACATCAGTGAATCTAGAATTAAAAAGGTTAAACTTTTCCAGCAGTTTCTCCATAATTATGCTCTCCAGGTTGTCCCATAGTCATGTTTTTCTGACATTTGTTCTTTCGATGACCACTTTCCCCACATCTGCTGCAATGCATCCTCCTTCTGCTATTGAATCTTTGAAAATTTGTATCCTGTTATTGGCTGCTTCTACATTTAGATCCTCCCTCCCATTCCCCCCTCCTCAACTTTTTTGTCCTCCCTCTCAATTTATGTGGAATATCTAGTGGCAACATCTCATCCGTGGAATCCACTTTTTTGACTGAATGTGGAATATTTTTTTGCCAACAATAATATTCACCTAAATAAAATTTATTAAAAGAGAAAACATTTCAATATTATTCAAAAATAATTATAATCTAATAAAAAACATAAAAGTTAATCTTAATTGTTTAGTTAATTATATATAAAATTTAGTTCCATGCATTTATTTAGATGATTATATTCTAAAAGTAATTAAATAAAAAAATTACATACTTTATTTCCATGTAAACTTACATGGCATGCCACATGTCAAACCCTACCGCCAATGTGTCATTCCGTCTAAACTTCCGTTACTTTTTTTCTAAACTTCCGTTACTTTTTTAACGGCAGTAATGAGTTTGATACCATAAGCGAGTTTACTGAGCGATTTGAGACCCCGTGGAGATCAGTGGTGAGTTTGATACCATTTGTCCACTTCAGTGATGAGTTTGATAATTAACACCCTTAAAACATTTATATGTATATAATAGGGTTAAAACCGACCCCCGTCGGTCGGTTTTGTTTTCCGAGTTAAAACACCGTCGTCTTGGCTTATAATTTATTTAAAAATTAATTAAATTTGCACAGATACATAACCGACCGACATCTTGGTCGGTTAAAATCCGGACACATCAGCTATAAAACCGACCGTAGGCGCTATGGTCGGTTAAAATATGTCGGGGTTTTGCCAGAAAGGCAAAACGACGTCGTTCTTGTCAAAGCCGACCGAATTCAGCCGGTCGGTTTTAAACCGACACTTTTTTTCGTCAGTCGGTTTTAGGCGGTCGGTTTTGTCCTGGTTTTTTGTAGTGTAAGGTTGACATGCATTGGTCAAAGTTGCTTCTGTGAAATCACTCAACTATAACTATCTTCGATCATTAAACTAAGAGATGCATTTACAACTCCAAGGTTACTTTCTAGCAGATTGATGCATTAATACAAAGTTTGGTGGACATATTTTAAACCACAGTCTATAAGAAAATTCTTTAACTATACATCCAAGAGAATAATGAGAATTACTCATAGCCTGGATCAATATGATAACCTATACCAACTGCCAACTGCTTAAATTGCCAAGATTCAGTTCAATAGTTCATAACAGGGGTTACAATGCATAATTACAATGCATAATTATATTTTGTAAGAAAAAATTGTGGCCACAAGTGCTCTGGTCTCTGTAAATGCCTGAACTACAAAAAGATCATAGTTCAGAAGCAATGCTACAACTGTATGGAATCTGTAGAACAACAGAGACAAGAATGTATACAGCAGCAGCAAAACGGTCCGGCAGGCAGCAGGGATAGCTGAGAACAGTTCAGGAGTGTGCTCAGCTACATCTAGACCTGGGAGTGGTAGTAGAAGAGGACCAATTATTCCTTCTAGGAGTGAGTGCTCACCAAGCTTTTATATAAATATTATGTCAGCCAAATTACATGACTTACACGGAGTCAGCTCAGGCTAAAATTAGGTCCAGAAGCGCCCCCAGGCAGAGGTTAAACTCGGAGAGGCCTGATGCAGTGAAGAGGTATGTACATGGATATTGGAATGAGGAGACCATATCAGAGAATGGTTGGCCTTTACAGGCCAACTTTAGCACTATAGCCTATCAGTCGAAAAGTTTGGATATGTTTGAGCATGTTTGTCTCATGTAGGATTTTCTTATGTTTTCAAATTCCGCCCGAGGTGACACATCTGGTTATACTTCCACTTATGGTCGTAGATAATTTAGTACGGTAGTGCTGATGACGTACAGTTCTGATGGTCCAAACTCATCTTCGTCTACCAATTCTTCCATACTTGAAATCAGCATCACAGACAGTATCAAGGGCTAGAATTATTCAAAACCAGGAGTTGTGTGGATAGATTTATTTGTCTCATGTTCTTTGTGTCCAGTTGTACCTTTAAATCTGTGTTGTGGACAGGATAAAATGCAATAAAATTCCGTGGCTGGAAAAATGTAAATGTTGTATTAATTTTTTGACAGCATAAAGACACCCGGATGTGAAATGTTCATTAGCTTTGATACCTTCTTTGCTAAAGATAGGTTACCATTACAGGAACACATTGCATCTCTACAGTAAGAATTGGCTCCACGACATCCACCATTAATGTTTCAACTTCCCGAATTATAATGCGAATACTCCTTTCGTATCGGTTTGCAAGAAGCTCTAGCACGGTTTCAACTTGGTAGATACAACATAATCGGAGGACAAGTCCATTTAACAATGTAGCATATTTGTAAGGACAACAAAATACTTACTATTGTAGTTCAATCAATTCAGAAGCACATTATAATAAAAATAATAGATAGCAGACAGAATTCCATTGTCTAATTGGGGACCTTGTAATAGATTTGGATTCTATCCTACAAACAGATCAAGATAAAAAATTCAAGATAAATAATAGCTAATGAGTCTTATATTTATTTGTGACCTTTGAGGAGCCGTATGAGATGACAATCTCATGTGAGTTTCTGTAAGAGCGTTGTGAACAATAATGTTATCGTCGACTATGATTACCTAGCTCTGTTTGTTTGTTCCTCCAGAAAAGTAACTTAGAAGTTGGTAATTACCTTTAAGTCTACTATGTATAATTGTCTATGTAAATAAGTATAGGTGACTTGTAAGTTTAATTCTGGAAAGAACAAATGTAAACTTATCACAGTTACTTATTTTGATTGTTGCAATTCACTTTCTAAGAGTTAATACTATCACTTTCAACGGCTACTTCTAGTGTTTTATTGTTATTTTGTCAGTTTTTATACATTTAAGTTATATATTACTAATAAATTCATCCAAGTAGCATTATCTACTTCAGATTCACTTAAGTAGCATTATCTACTTCAGATTCAGCCAAGTCATCATCTGAAGCATCAGCATGTGTCGATCTTCCCCTTATCACTTCATCTTCTTCATCCTCAACATATGCTTTATATGTTAATTGAAGTAGAAGTTCCCCCCTTGATCCCTTCCCGAATGGTCCCCGGCCTCCTTGCAAGGTCACAATCCTATCTGCTGGAACAGTATCTTTAAGAGATCCTAGATCAACCTAAGAAAGGTATATTATGGAGACTACTGTACCAGTGTGGCAAGAACCATTAGTAATGAACACTACAACTTTGAAATGAGAGTTAGGATGCAGTGAGTTCAAGATCAATGTCATTATTGTAGCTACTAATCTATTTGATACATTAAACATAAAAAAGGAAATCCCTTTAGTGCTGTAGATGCATAATTGTTCAAAGCAATCAATGGCAAGCAACAATAAGTAATTTTTTTTTTTTTGTCAATGGTAGTTGGGATTAAAATCCTTTGTTAAAATTCAAGCTCCAAACTGTATCTCCAATCAAGTCAAGTTAATTCAAATTTTTAACTTTGTTTATTTTTATATTTACTTTTGCTAAAGAAAGCAATTTAGCTCCACTGTTAGTCCAAGAGTGAGTGAGCCACATAAGACTCTGTATATAAATATATATTCATTCATTTTAGTCAACCAAAATTTTTGGCAAAAACCCATCTTAACATTTCTGCCAGAAGCAAGAGGACTTTCTGCTCACTTTATGGTTTCCAGATGATAAATTTGAACTTCTACCATTCTCCTAGGTTCTGAATTGTATCAAAAATATTTCTCATTTCATCTTATAATTACAAATGTCAAGACTATTAAATTAATTTTTGTGGTTTAAATATATTAAACTATTTTAAGGTCACTAAATTACACATCAAGCTATTTCAAGAAACCATCTGCTTCACATGTACAAAAGTAGAATTTTACCTCCCCGGTTCCTATACTCAAATCTGCAAAGCTAAGGGAGTCATTCACTTATCTATACATCTTTTCTTTTCTAGGGTTTGTAACCAGCATATAAATGTCCCGCTCAAGTAAGGTTTTGTTAGATGTAAGATTAAAACTGAAACTTGAAGATTAAATCTGTGCAAGTTTAACAATGCATGAACGCTAAATGACAAGAAACGTCACCTGATTCCAGATTGGCTCACCAGGAGAACCAATGACAGTTGTCCGACTGTTCTTTTTACTACGTATGCACTACTAGAAATTTGTAATAGACATCGGCTAATAAGCGATGTCTATTGAAAATCAGAGCGATGTCTTCGCGTGTGATGAGAAAAGTAGGTGCTTTACACATCGTTTTTTAGCCGATGTCTATAAACAGTTTAAACATCATTTTCTTTAAGTATCTCATGTATTTTTCTTCAATGTATACCTTCGCTATGATTTCAGTTCTTCATTCGTAGGCCATGTATATCATTTTAAACTTATCACATATACAATAAAATGATACATTAACATCGAAAAACTTGAGGAACTGATGTGTAGCTTAACGTTTTACATCAATCATTTATCAGAAGCGATGTGGTAGCTTTCTTTTTTTTTTTTTTTTTATGAAATCGATGTCTTTGTTTATTTTTTTACATCAGTTTTTTTATTTTGTGATATTTATTATATAGTTTTACATCGTTCATTTTCTTGTTAGCTGATATGTGTGCCTTATGACATCAGTTCATTCAATCAAATGCCCAAAATCTGTTCATGAATCTCCTATTTCAATCAAATGCCCAAAAATCTATTCATGAATCCCCTGTTTCAATAGGCCAAAATCCAAACAATATTCATAAAAGTCCAAAAAGTTTTAGTTTTTGAACTATATATAATCTACATAGGTATTGAAAGAGGAATAAAAAGGGAGATATTAATTTCCCTCATTGTAATTATCTAAAAAACCATCATTTAGAAGCTCAACCTCTAGAAGAACATCTATATAACTACAAGTTAGACTACAAGTTTGAGATCAGGAAACTGTTTCTTTAAACTATCAGATGTGCATTTCAGCTTACTGTTGAACAAAACAGCGTCCGCATTAATCCTTGCAACACAGTGATTACTTGTAGACCAGCATCTTCAACTTGCAGTTGCCAACATGATAGGCAGGGATCTGCACAATGAGAAATATATTAGACATGCCATACAAGAACAAGTAAATGATTCATCCGCACATTATAAACTATCTCATTAATCCAAAGAGTTCATTGGAAATCCACACTGAACAAAGGCATGCAGTCCAAGGACATGCCAAAAAGAAAAGCGCACCAGGCTTTTTTTACAAATTCATCTTGTAAAAACTTGTCTTAATGCCTCAGGAATGTGGTAAATACTAGCCTCGTTAAGACAATAAGTCCGAATAGAAAATTCATATTATGTTTAATGAAATATAAGAGAAGATAAAGAGCAATATGAAGGGTAATATATAAAACCTGGTGCTCGCGACAAACAAGGTCAATATCATGTTGCATTACAAACTCTGCCACCTTATCCTAATCAAATAAGTATCTATATAGTTGGAAACGAAGTACTGCTGAGGGACTCCAGATTCCCCCATGAATTTGTAGATATCAGAAACTAGACAATCATGATATCCCAAGTCTGTTATTATCTCGTTAACAATTTGACAAAACTATATTAATGGATAGGCAATAGATACGAAAAAAAATTGTATACTCATTTTTTTTAAATTTAAAGATGATTCCGGTGCATATAATCAAAAGAGGGAAGTATGCACATGTATTACTAAATATGACAATGGATGTAAAGATGATTCATGCTTTTATTTTTGCTTAAAGTTTGAAGTGCTAGATGGCTATTGTGGTGACAATTGGACATGTACATGCATATAAATATGTTGAGACATTATGATCGCAAAAGTTTGTATAGGCAAGAAAAATCAAGTGCCCCTTCTTGCTGCGAGATTGTACTTGAATTTTAGTCTAAGCAATAATAATTTTGGCTATAATTTGAATGACGAATATTAATTTTAATCATAAGAAAGCAAATAATTTTCTTAAATCTCACTTCTGTATAGTGATTGTGTAGTATTGGAATACATGATTAATTTGCAATTATGACTCGATTATACAATTTGTATGAATAATAATAATGGAAAATTACATTTTGATTCATTATTTGACCATGTATTTGTCCAACACTTGTTTAACATGTGAATAGTTTTTATACAAAAATTATTCATTTATTTTAAATTTTTTTATAAATGGCAAATATATTAAATAAGCTGTAAACCTGAATTTCTAAAACATAATAGATAATACAATCTAGATTAATATATTCAACAAACAGCCCAAAATGATAAAAATTAGCTTCTACTTTAAAAAAGCTAACTTCCTTACATGGAATAAAAAATATTAGTCAATGAAACTAGACTCTTCGTAGAAGAATCTGGTTCAATAAAATTGGAGGTTATCGTCCAACCTATTTTTCTGACAAGACAATGATGGTTGTATAATTCAAGGTCGGTGAGATTGTATTCTCAGTTATTGATTGTAATAGCTAGGATTTTCTAGCAAGCCTATTGCAATAAAAGCGACTATTTTCGACAATTTCTGCCATAATATGGCTGAAAAAACATGGTCGAATATAAAAGTTGAGATAGTATTTGGATGGATAAAAAGCAAATCAAATATACCATTTATTATATTTTTGACCAAAATTTTTTCTATGTTCAAAAAAGTTCCACTCAAAAAAATTTCAATTTTGAAACCCATGCCTCTAGTCGAAAAAACTCATGTCAAAAATTTTGATTACATAACAATTTCTACATCTATTTCTGACGAAATGGGGAAAGATTTTCGGTTGAATATACGGAGTTAATGAAATCTATTTGAATAACTAAATTCAACCAAATTAAGTCAAATATATAAATTCAAGTTTTTGGCAAAATTCAAATTCTGGTAAACAAACTAGAGAACTATTTTCTATCGGGTTGGTCGAAAATAGGCAGTTGATTTTAATTTTTTTTTGGGGTGCTTATTTTTGAATAGCTTTACATCGTCTATTTTTCTTCAATCGAAAAAATTTGTTTTGTGACCTTATTTGGTCAAAATTTTTATTTTTGACTAGAAGCTAACCGTCGAAAATAGTAATTTTTCTAGTAGTGGATACAATATATGTAACATTCCTCATATTTGGGGTTCTGTTACTAAGTCAAAAATAATTTAAAACATGTACGTTCGAAAGGAGGTAAAGACAAACAATTCAAAACCTAGATATTTTTCAAAAGGATTTAAAATATAATCAATTGGACCCCCGAAAAAAAAGATCACATACGGGTTACAACATACAACATTGAAATCGGAAACCAACAAACATTTGTTATTAGAACATAATATTCATTATGAGATGAACTTTGATAAAAGTGTAGCGGATAATCAATTTATAAATTTGTATTAAAAATTGCATCAAAACTATACAACACTAATCACAACTAGTTTCATAGACCTCTCTCCAAATAAGCCTACTATATGGATTTATATATTTTCGTCAAGTCCTCAGCTCGGTGAGTGATACTTCTATACATATTTATATACTTTCTGCATTATATAATTGTTGTATTATTTGTGGTTACTAACTATGGTTACTTTGGCTTAACTCTTTCACTTGTGCTAGTGTTAAAGAATATTTTAAATAACTCCACACTCTACATCTTATTTATAAAGTCTCAAAAGACTCCATCTAAATTAATAGAGTTATCTTGTTACGAGGTTGTTAGATATACTGCTCCAATTTATCGAAGGTGTTAAATTTACACTTCGTATTGGTTTATTACTTCGAGCATATAATTATTTTCGATTCAGAAGAAATGATATTTATACTGAGTCAAAGACAAGTATATTAGATCATATACCCTAATGAACTCAACATGACTTTATAATATTATCTATAAACTCTAAGATATCTTCATCTTATCTATTCAGAGTTTTTTGCAAGATACATATTCTTCTATTATAAAGACAAAATTATTCAAAAAGAATACTCTCGAGGTCTTTAAAGATCAAGATAAGTTGAACACTTGATTTATTAATATTCTTAAACAAATAATATTGGCGTCACTCTCGGCCTAGAAAATCTAGACCAAAAACCTTTTCAAATAACAAGGTAGTTTTCTCGTAGATATTGTTTTCTAATTTTTACAGTGAGGATATATGTTATTTTACACAGATCTAGTAGAAAGATTATAGAGGGGGGTTGAATACAATCTTTTCAAAACTTAAAAGATTCGTAAACACAAACAAATTATAGAAAAGAAATAAACACCAGGTATTAAAAATACGGGTGGATTGTTTGATCAACCCGTGAAAATGTATTAAGACGAAATCTGTGGATCTTATACCATTCTCACAGCTGCAGGTTCAACACTAGAACTCACAAGAATACTCTAGCTTTGCTAATGTTTCAAACAATTCTGATATTGCTACTAACTTGGTTATATATATCCCAAGCTATACTATACTCTAAACTATACTCTGCTGCACCACATTTGTCTTATGCATGTCTTCTGAATTGTCTTCATCTTTGTCTGATTTTCTTCAAATAATCCAAGTTGCATTGCATAAAATAGATGTGTTTCTGTTTCTTCTTTATTGTCCCAAATAGGCTACCATGTACAAATTAGTGTAATCAACCCATGTGATCTGTCGAAATTAAACTCTAGTCACTTTCAACGGCTGCTGATTCATCCGTTGAAATATGACTCATCCGTTGATTGATTTACAGACTTCATCCGTTAAGTTTTGTACAAGAGTTAGCCGTTGAGAGTTCTTGAGATTCATCTATTGAAAGTTATGTACAGACTTCATCAGTTGAAATGTTAAGATTCATCTGTTGATCATCCTTCACTTAGATAAAATTACATAGCATTAGATATTTACAATTGGTCATCCTATTCTACCTATCCCATTGATGCATATTAAGATAGAACATATAATCATTTACAACTGACAAAATGATAAAGATTCTAATTGAACATGCTACAGAGCATTATGTTATCATCAAAACTCATTGATTCCTAACAATCTCCCTCAATTTATGACTAGAAGAAATGCAGACATAAATTCTACACTTGATGATAACAAAACACAAAATCAATATAAAATAAAAATCTTAAATACAAAGGATAAGAAAATTTACAGATGAGATTGTTCCTCTAGCCTGAGCAGTTTACTTATCCGAGAAGATCTTCTTCTCGTCCTAAGCTTTTCTTCATTTATCTTTATCTGCTTCTGAAGGATTCTATAAAAACTTATTACATACATACATACATACATACATACATATATTCCATAGATACCCTTCTTATATAGAGTGCGGTGGAGAACCATTTGAATCTACTTTAAAATTATATGAATAATTTTAAAGTTAATCAAATTTATGCACAAAATATTATTCTAATCTTGAATAATAATTAAACATAACTTGTACAAATAATTTAACACTTACAACTTAAGCAAAAATTTTGAAATTTGGTTCTCCTCCTGAACCACTTTCGATGAATATGGTTCTACTATAGAACCAGTTTGGATATTATGATTAATTTTCAATGTTTTTTTGGAGGAAAATGATGGAACTTTATTATTTGATTTAGTAATCAAATATTTGATGAATAATTAAATTAATAAATGTATTGTATGTGTATATATAGGTGTTCTCTACTAGACTATCTCCATGGAGTGTGACTCTCTCACTACACACACACACATAGGCACTTGCTCAAATGAGAACCTCCATTATTCTGAGAACTGAGAACTGAGATCTAATCTCAGACACACATTTTTTTATATTTTAAAATTTTCTTGTAATCGAGTCACCTCCCTCACCACTCACCCACTTCCTTCTCTCACCCCTCTAACACCCCCCCCCCACCCCAGTCGTCGTTCGGGGCTCTTCCTCCCCCCTTCTATCTCTTCCGCCCCCCTCTCTCTGTTGTGCTCCGCCACCACCATTGATGGTGGCAGTTCGGTCCCCTCAACCACCCCAAACACAATGTCGCCTCCACCCTTCCGTCATTTCAACCTTTTCTCTCACCACACCTCTATCTCCCCCGTGGGTTCTACGCTACAGCCATTTCCACGACCGGTTTTCTTTCCTCCGGTACTGATGCCAACACACACACACACACACAATGGACACATACTAATCTCTCATATAACATATACAAACTGTCATCCTCTCCTTCTCCCAATCCCATTTCCTCCTTCGTCATATCCTCCGCGCATCCCTCTTCCTCATCCCACACGCAAATGACACACACAACTCAACAACCTTGCCCTCCATTAACTTTCCGTGTATGTGGTTGGGAAAGATGATCAGAAAAGATGCGGTGATTTTTGTGTGCGCGGTGGTGAATTTTATTTTTTAGCACTGATTTTTCATTCTCTAGTGGTGATTTTTCATTTTACTGTGATGATTTTTTGCCAGTGGTGATTTTCTGGTGATCTCCAGAGGTTGTCGTGGTCGCCAGTGTTGGTGGTGGTGGTTAGCGGTGGTTGAAGGTGCTGGGTAGTTGAATTAGAAGATGGTGAAATATTAAAATATTAAATGGATGATGAGAGATGAATCTAATATATTTAAATGAGTGGATAAGATTAGATCTCATATCTCACCATAGAATGTGTGTGTGTGTGTGTTTGTTCAATGTTATGTGATGAACTTGGTTTTTATTTTTTGACTTATACTTTCTTAAAAAATATTAATTATTCATAAAATGGTACATGATACATGAGTGCAGTACTTTTACTAATAAATTAATTTAAGTTTTCATCATGGAATTTCACAAATCTCCTTGGAAAAATCGTGTCCATTATATTCAAATACATATAGGATACACATAATAATATTAAGTAACAAATCTTCAAATTAATGTTTTTCGAAATTGGTGCATCATTTTGATTGTGATGATCGCAATTGTACAAGTTCTCACTGCTTTTTCTAGATATTACTAATTGCTAAATACATATCTTTTCGTATCAAATATCTCATTAGGCAGAGAAAATATAATCATTTATTTAATATCAAATCTATAGCATTTAATACTCAAATATTTCATAAAGACATGAATGACTATTTATACATGTCTAGAAACTCTAAGATTGAATATTCGAAATCTCCCTTTTAAAAAACAATATGAACTTCAAACTATACATATGTATCATGATTACGGTGATGATTATGCACGTTGTTGTGTCAGACTTTTCAACATGTCCGGTAACATGTAAGTATCTTGATTGACTTATATACTGATGAAAGTATAATGTTTTAGATGATTATTCTTTTCCTTCATAATCAAAATTTTTATTGATAAAATTATCATATCTTTTTTCTGGGGTATACGAATTATTTGTAAAGAATGAAATGATATTTGAATGGTTAAAAAAGTTTCTTCATCAATTTATATGTTTAAACCCCAAATTAATTTGTAAAGCCTCGTTCTAGTTTTTTAGCTCATCATTTCTCTCTTCATGATTGTCATTTATCTTTAACCTTCATTTCATTTGGTTCATGTTTAACATTAAAATT
The DNA here is from genome assembly GCF_001625215.2 of Daucus carota subsp. sativus. NCBI lineage: Eukaryota > Viridiplantae > Streptophyta > Magnoliopsida > Apiales > Apiaceae > Daucus > Daucus carota. The sequence continues at coordinate 10,278,389 of NC_030385.2, read as the reverse complement.
ATTAAAAAAAAAATATAAGAAAAAAGATGGAATAAATTAAATGTATTTTAATATAAATTTTCAATTTACAGATGATTCCGGTGCATATCATAAAGATTTGAAAGTATGCACCTGTACTGCTAAATATGACCATGGATGCAAATATGATGCATGCGTTGATTTGTGCTTACAGCTTGATGTGATAGATGGCTATTGTAGCGACAAATGGACATGTCTATGCGTATATAGATGTTGAGACATTATGATAGCAAAAGTTTGTAAGCGTTATTTTCCTTGAATTTCAGTCTAAGGATTAAATTCAATGTTGGGCAAAAATTTAAATGACGAATATTAATTTTAATTATAAGAAAGCAAATAATGTTCTTAAATTGCACTTTTATATTGTCTTGTCAATTACTTGGATGCTTGATCAATTTGGAATTGCTTCATTATACAATTTGTGTGAATAATAATATATAGATTCATAAATTATATAGATTCATAAATTAAATTAATTCGAAGATGAATCAATTTAATAAATAAATTACACAACCAATTTAATTATTTGGAGAAGTGAAATAATTAATCAAATAATTATAAAATTCTTTTCCTTCAGCAGCAGGTCTTTTGACTTTGACTTGATTGAACGGTCACTTATAGTTGATGTAAAATAATCAATCTGAGTAACTGACACACAAATGTACTGTCTAGTTCATCTGTATCTAGCTGAACCAAATATTCTTTATCAATTAAACATTTGAGATGTGGCTTGTTCGTCGAGTCTTTATCTTCGTAGTTGTTCTTCATAAGTAGAAATAGTATGGAATCTTCTGTATAAATAAAGTATTAAAACTTTATACCTTCTGGACTTCTGGACGTGCTACAAAAGATTATTTGTACACTGAGACTTGAACATATTAATGAACTTCTTCCAATGGTGTGCAGCAGCATCTTGAAATTCTTCAGACATATAATTTCAATAAATCATTTGACGTTCTTCGTACGGATTCCTTCAACAGTACTTGCTATTTACTTTGCTCTCTTTTCAGAGTTGAGTTGATACCTCTTTAATTACAAATAGGCTTAACATATGCCTTTCAAAGCTTATCGTTGAACCTATTTTTCTAACAAGGAAATGATGGTTATATGATTCAAGGTGGGTGAGATCACATCTCGGTTACTAATTGTAAAAGAAAACTAGCTAGAATTTTCTGACAAGCCTATCGCAATAAAAAAAAATTCGATCACAACAAGAAAAGCGACTATTTTCGAGTATTTCTGCCATAATATAGTCGAAAAAACATGGTCGAATATAAATTTGGAGATAGTTTTTGGTCGGAGAAAAGGCAAATCGAATATAACCCCTCAAAAAAATTATATTTTTTGACCAACATTTTTTCTACGTTCAAAATAGTTCAGTCAAATATAATTACACATGTCAAAAAATTTAATTACACGGTAATTTTGACATCCATTTCTGACCAATGGGGAGAATATTTCTGGGTGAATATACAGATTTAACAAAATCAGGTTGAATAAACAAATTTGACCAAATTCAGTCAAATATATAAATTCAAGTTTTTGTCAAAATTCAAATTTGGTAAAAAAAGCTGGAGAACTATTTTTGATCGGGGTTGGTCGAAAACAGGCGATAGAACTCATTGAAAAACAAAGCTTACTTCTCGAAAAGATATTAGAGGTATTTATTTGATATTTTTTATGACTTTAGTGTTTCAAATGAGATCAAAAATTTCGAGTGATGCACTTGATATTTTCTAGTTTAAAAAGTGACCTAATTGATAATCAACCCATTCCATAAGTATATGTTAGGTATTAACTTACCCTTATAAGTATTATTAGCTTTTTATTTTAGTAATTTTAATTTGCAATTTGTTTTGTATGTGTTAGATTTTCTCTATGGGTTGCAAAAAAGAATTCAGAGGAGTGGAGAATAGTGTGGTGGGCGGCCATTGTGTTTATTCTACGAGTTAATCTGGGAAAAATTCAGGATTGTGTGGTACGTTACTTTGTTTTAATTTGCTGCTCGATAATTGTCTTATGAGTCCATTAATGCATAAAAAATAAGTGTTGCTAAATTTTTTTTTTTATAGAAAATGTTCTCTTCTGGGTTGTTCGTCTCAATATGCATTTAATCCAAAATAACATAAACCATATCGGTCGCCCCTTAAGATCTACGGGGAAAATGGCTTTTCTGGCCAAGTTTCATGTTTTGATTTGACCCTTCAAGATTTTTTTCTGTTTGAAATATTTGTTCATTCCGTATAGTGTTTGACAAGGTATCACCATTTTTCTGATTTTTATTTTTTGTTTAATGACTTTTTTTTGCTAGTTTCTGGATAGGCTACATGGTTGCTATTTGTACATTTTACCCAACTCCCACTAAGGTGTCTAATATCAATAATGAATTTTAAATGAAAATATTTTTCCCAGATAACCATTCTTCGATTTGCTAATATGTATCATACAACAAAATACTTGTTTTTTGTTGTGCTCATGATCCGTCAAATAAATGTGATATTTCAGCAAATTGTGCCAGAAATTTATTGTTTATTATTTTATGCAAGATTTTCCTCATCTTACCTCATTTTGAAGGTTGAAGGGGTGACTTCATTGTGTTCTTTAATCAGATCTTTGAAGCTTGTGCAGAGTGCTACTCACCTCTTAGATAGGCTTGGAAAGGAATAGGTCTTCTTTTGTTTTTTATTTCTGGAAACCATGTGTTTTTCTATCTATGTGTGTGTATATTGTTATGCTCAAAATTTGACTATGAGTAGATAAGAAAAGGCGCGACCCTCTAAGGGCTTAACCTCTATGAAAGGGCGTAGCCCTCGAAGGGCTTGACCTCTATGAAAGGGCGTAGCCCTCGGAGGGCTCGGCCTATGTGACAAGGCGCGGACCTCAAATGGCTCAACCTATGTTGAAGGGCGCGGCCTTCGGAGGGCTCGGCCTGTGTCGAAGGGCGCAAATATTGGAGGGTTCGGCCTTCGTGGAAGGGTGCATCCCTTGAGGGCGCATCCTCTGACGAAGAGGTCACATGCGCGGAGAGGTCGCATCCTCTGATGAAGAGGTCACATGCGCGGAGAGGGCGCATCCCTTGGAGCCCTCCCTTATCAAAAGGGTGCTCCTCATTCGATGATCCTTGAAAGGGCTCAGCGCTTGATGTAAAGAGGGTAATCTTTGTGCCTTGGTAGAGACGTGATGTGGTGAGGAGCATCAAGAGAGGGCGCACCCTCCTATAGGCGTGACCCTTGAAACTTCTAGTCCAAATAAAAGGGCGCATCCCTCCATAAACGTGTTTGATCTACAAATATGGTATGATCTATGTATCCTCTGAAGGTGTAACCATTGAAGAGGGTGCGCCATCTGTATGTGCGACCCTTGAAAGATGAATGTGCTAAATGGCAAGATAGCTAGACAAGATGACTCCTAGTTTGAGACAAGGCACGCCCTTAGGGGCCTAATTTGTATAAGTCCATGTCATGAGACATGAAGCACACCCTAAGGGGTCGCATCCGCTGAGGTTGGTGTGGTGTAACAAGATGGGTGAGTGATATGTGAATTATGAGGGAAAGATCAGTCTCAATGACGACCCTTCTGAGGGATACGAAGAGTCGAAGACCTACCCTTCCGAGGGGCATGAAGACTAGTTATCAGGCTCATCTGGTAGTTATCAGGCTCATTTGATAGTTCCCGGGCTCATTCGGGCATGAGCTATAATCCTGAATCCTGCTATCTGCCGAGTTAACCCTCGTGTGGGGGCTTGAGGTGATCATGGCTCTTGAAGGCCCTCAGGGGTAACATGAAGGCCGATCATATGTCTGAATCCTGTGAGTTAGCCCTCATTGGGGGATTGAGATCGTGTATCTTGGCTTCTTAATTGTCTTACCTCTTAGTGAGAACCTTCACTAGGGGGTAAGGACGCGTCCCTACACCTCAAGGAATAGTCACGGCTCTACTAGACGTCTCCCCCATGCTACGAAACGTAGCGGTTAGTGTTATCTCTCGTAGTGGAGATAATGCCGTATCCGTGATGTACTTGTACTAGGAGTCTGAGGTAGTCAGCCTCAAGGCTTAATTCTAACTAGAGTAGGACTCCGAAGGCATTAGACGTCTAAGAGATAAGTCACCGCCTCAGGGTTGGTCTTATTCCCAATAGGCCTAGTCCTGATCAAACTAGGAGTCTTGGTTCAATAGAACTAGGTATGGCTTGATCCTCTATAAATATAGGGGTACGTAGGCACATTGGGGGATGATGAGTCGCAAGCACGTGGAACCAACTCAAAACCCTAATCTCAGCCACCCCCTAAACACACAACCACCACTCTCCGTCAGCTAAAACCACCGTCACAGATCTTGATTCCGGCCATGAAACTCATCTTTTTTGATTACCAAATTCCTCTATCAACATATATATTAATATTTTAATAAAGTGTTTCAATGTTGTAAGCAAGAGTGACCAATTTAGGTTCACTACGCCATAGATGGCCTATTGCAACGCCCTTGTAACGCTTGTGTTACAATAGCTAGGCAGATTTTGACATAATGAAACACTCCTCACGACATATTACAGTAGCCGAAATTCAGTGTCAAAATAGATGTGACAGTGTTGCAACCTTGTCACGCCAATCCAACTGTTACAATAATTTATTTAATTTAATTATTTAATTAATTAGTTATTTATTTATTTATGTAATTAAAAATTTATTTAATTAGTGGCTCCCACATTTGGGTCCCACACTTGTTGGCCCACTACTGCTGACATGGCAGGTGGGTCCCACATGTGTGCCCCACTACTGCTGACGTGGCAGTGCGGGTCCCACGTGTGGGCTCCACTACTGCTGACGTGGCCATGGTGGGTCCCACGTGAGGGCTCCACTACTGCTGACGTGGCCATGGTGGGTCCCACGCTGACGTGGCAGTGTTGGGCAGTACTTCAAAAATATTTTGAAATTTTTTAAGGCCAAGGGAATTGAACCCATGACCTCTCACATAACAAAACAAGTCAGAAACCACTCCACCAACATTGCTTTTGTGTTTATCAATGCATAACTAAAATATAACCTAATCTTTTCTTTGCTGGGCTCCAAAAAAAATTATGCTTATCAGGCCCATTTCATCGATTACCCATGTTTCAGTTGTTTAAAATCTGGCCCATATACTTATATACGACTTCTGTTTTATATTTTTGTTTAAAAATCTAGATTTTGTAAACAATAAAATCGAGATTTTTTTTTAATTTTTTTTTGAACAAAAAAATCGAGATTTTTTTAAACAATAAAATCGAGATTTTTAAACAATAAAATCGAATTTTTTTTATTTATGTTTAAAAAATCGAGATTTTTTTAAACAATGAAATTGAAATTTTTTTAAACAATAAAAATTGAGATTTTTTTTTAACAATAAAATCGAGATTTTAAACTTTTTTTAATCGAGATTGTAAAATTGTAAAAAAAACGTACCAATTGGGTTTAATTTATGTATTTAAATATTATCAAAAAATAAAATAAAAATGCAGTGTTTTAATTTTTTACGTTGCAAAAAAGCAAAATTGAAGCAGCCGTGTGTGTTCCAAAAATGCCGTGTGCAATCAAATTTTTGTTGGTGAATGCACCAGCCGTGGGGGTAGCTTAAGAGTTTTTTACAGCCTTTATTTAAACCCTCTCCACCAACATCTTCATTTTAATCTCTCTGAAACCCTCTCAAGCTATACAAAAACCCTCTCAACGTCTCTTTATCTTTCGTTTGAATCTCCAGCTATCTTGATGGCGTCTTCAAGGTAATCACTTTCGTTTTCTTTTCATTTTCGTTTTCTTTCATTTTCGTTTTCTTTCATTTTTGTAATCACTAATCTATGCATGTAATCATTTTTTTCTTTTTCATAGCAATCACTCTACCTCGAACTCGGTAACACAGCCCATATATACAGAGAATGTGGAGAAATCTCTGTGCAACCTGAACGGTCACCTGGCGACCCTCCGTCAGCAGATGGTGGAACTCACCCAGTTGACTGCTACCCTGAACAAGATGGTGGAGCTGCTCGGGGATGATCTCAAGGCAGTGATGGTGGAGCAATCGCAACTGGTCCAGCGACTGCGTCATGGACGTTGAGGGCTGGTGGAACTGGTGGCTGTTCGTTTTATTAAGTACAGTATGTTTTTTTAAGAACTTTTGTTAATTAAGAACTTTAATTAAGAACGTTTAATTAAGTATGTTTTGTTGATGTAAGGATTTTAAGAATTGTTGATGTTGATGGTAACTTTATTAAGTGTGTTTATGATGTTGGATTTTAAGAATGGTTGATGTTGATGGTTTCTTTTGTATGGTTTAGTTTCTTTTGTATGCATCTGATTTGAGTATGGTTTTTAAGTATGTTGGTGATTTGTTGGTTTAAGTATGATTTGACTATGGTTTTTAAGTATCACTGATTTATGAAGCATCTGATTTGAAGCATCTGATTAAGTCTGGTTTTTAAGTATTGTGGTTCATTTTTTATGTTGGTTTTAAGCCTGGTTTTTAAGTATGGTCTTTTTTATGTTTTGGTCTGAGGTGCCTTATGATTCTAGGTGCCTTAAGTTACTGAGGTGCCTTATGGTGTATTGTTGATGGTTTAGTTTATGGTGGATGGTTTAATTTCTCAGTTTGTATTCATCTGATTCTTTTGAAAAGCCAGTAGCGTGTAGTTTCAGTCTTATGATTATAGTTCTTGTATCTATGTTACTGAGGTGTCTTATAGTTTTTGCCCACTTGTATAGTTTTCGTTCTTGCAAATGCTTTAAAATGCCAACAGACTAAAAACTCATAGCTTAAAATGCTTTAAATGCTTTAAATTATTCAAACTCCCGAATACCATAAACTCGTTTTTTGTAAATCTTTCCCAAAGAGTTTTTGAATAATTCACTTGTTTTTTTTCCATAATTCACCACTGAGAGAATTAGTACCATAAACACAGGCCACACCACTCCATAATTCATCATAATTCAGTTGTTTTTGAATATCACAATAAACACAAATAGCACCATAAACACAATTAGCACCATAAACACAATTAGCAACATAAATTGAAAGAATTAGTACCAAAGAAGCTCAATATGTACATGAATTTAAATTCAATCAATTTAAATGAATTCGAATTTGAATGAAAAATGGATTTGCACCTGGGCTCATGGTTTGGACCTCATGAGACTCACCTGGTCAACACAGTCAACAACTGAGTTGACTCGCTTCCATGCTTCGAGTAAACAACTGAGTTGACTCGCTTCCACCATGCTTCGTTCTCTCGAACGAAGCTTCGAGACTCACCATGCTTAATCAACTGAGTTCCCCTGCAACAAATCTCGAACAAAATTAGAAACAATCCATGGATTTAAATTCAATCAATTATAAACCACAGAAATTGAATATTTATAAACGATTGTCGAATTCGAAGGCTTTCAACAATCCATGGATTAGATTATTGATTTAGGATGTTAGATATAATTGATGATTACTAATGTTCTTAAAGTTTGTTTTAGAACAGGAGTGATCAGAGTTTAAGCTGGGAGCTGATCAGAGTTTGCTAAAGTCTGATCAGAGTTTACATAGTCAAGGCTCGTCAGAGTTTACACGTGGAAAGAGCTCAGAAGCGGATATACTTCAAGGAAGGATAGAAGCGGAGGAGTGATTTGCTGACTATGGAAACCAAACAGAAAACAGTAGCAATCTTTGATTGATAGAATACATAGCTGATTTATAGGATATCAAATCAGAGATTGATTTTGTAACCGTGTCTATATAAACACAGATTAGGGTTACTCTATAGGAGTTGAGTTATCGAGTATATTTTACAGAACCCTAGCAGCTCTTAGTGATAATATATAAATCACTGAGAGAGTTTTTGTAACCGATTAAGCTTTGTGAATAAGAGTTTACTGCTTTCAATCTCTTATATTGTCATACTGTGTTATTGATTGTGGTCACTATATTAACTTATATAGTGAGTTTATAGGACCTAACAAGTGGTATCAGAGCGAGCTCTGTTAAGATAACTACAGTGAGATCTTAATCACAATCATGTCTGAAAAATCACAAGCTTCGTCTTTTAGAGTTCCAATCCTTAAGGCATCTGAATATCCAGTCTGGAAAGAGAGAATGATTATATTTCTAGACTCTGTTGATCCAGAATACCTTGACAGGATCTATGATGGACCACATATGCCCACCAAGCTCTCTGTTGGGCTTGCAGATGAACCTCAGAAGATGGTTCCAAAAGACAAGAAAGATTATACCCCTGAGGACATCTTGTCAATTGGTAAAGACTCAAAGGTGAAACACCTTCTGCACAGTGCCCTTGATAATGCAATGTCTAATAGGGTGATTGGGTGCAAAACTGCTAAACAAATCTGGGATGCTCTGGAAACCAGATGTCAGGGAACTCAAGCCATCAAGAAGAACAGAAAAACCATCCTTACACAGGAGTATGAGCACTTTGACTCAAAATCTGGTGAGTCCTTGACAGATCTGTATGACAGATTTGTCAAACTATTGAATGACTTATCTCTGGTGAACAAGGAATATGATCTTGAAGACTCAAACCTCAAATTTCTTCTGGCTCGTCCTGAAAAATGGGATTTGAAAGTCACTACAATAAGAGACAATCTTGATCTTGGAGAAATGTCTCTTGATGATGTTTTTGGAAGACTGAAGACTCATGAACTTGAGATGGAGCAGAGGAGCAAACGTCATGGAGGCAAATCAAAGTCTGTTGCTCTAAAAGTTCAAGAGGAAGCTGCTAAGAGCAAAGGAAAAGCTCATGTCACAAAGTCTGATATTGAGTCATCAAACTCTGATGACTCAAACTCTGATGTTCCCTCAGACTCTGATGACAGTGATGATGAGATGATGCAGTTAGCAGCATTGATGGTGAAAAGCTTCAAGAAGTTGGCTTACAAAAAGTTCAACAGAGGCAAAAGTTTCTCAAGGAAAGACAGAAACTCTGACAGAGTTTATGATAAGAAGAACTTCAGGAAGAATGAGGGCAAGGAAGGAAAAGCTGGAAAAGCTGACAAGTATACCTGTTTCAACTGTGGTGAAAAGGGTCACTTTGCATCTGAATGCAAGAAAGCCAAGAAAGAAAAGGAAAAAGCCTTTATCACCAAGAAAGGAAACTGGACAGATACATCTGATTCAGAGGAAGAAGTCAATTATGCTCTGATGGCAAACACTGACAACAACTCTGAATCTACTGCTAAGGTACCTCATTCTACTCTTGCCTTTGATACTGAAGATATAACTGAATTAAGATTGTTCCTTAAAACTTTGCATATCAGCTTTAGAGATCAGACTTTAGAGAATGAAAGATTAAAATCTGAAACTCTAAGTGTAAAGAAAAGGAATGATTATCTAGAAAAAGAATTAGTTCAAATGTTAGAAGTTCAGAAAGAGAGAGATGATGCTGTCATTGTCAAAGATGAACTATTAAAGAGGTATACATCTCTTCAATCAGAACTTGCTAAGGAAAGGGATATTATTAAGACATGGACTAATTCAGGCAAAACTACTCAGGATATCTTAGGTAGTGGAAACTGGAAGAAGGGACTAGGTTACACTGATAACTCAGAAGCTGAGTCATCAAAAACAGAGTTTGTTAAAACTGTAAAACCTAAGGTTAAACCTGTTAAATTTGTTGCTGAATCCTCTAAGTCTAAACAGAGTAGACCAGAATCAGAGATTAACAACAATTTAAAATCTGATAAGCCCAAACAGGTTAACATAGGACTGATGACTTAGAAACAGCTTAAGCATAAGCTTAAAGAGGTAAAGTCTGATAACAAAGACAAGGAGCCTAGGAAAAATAGAAATGGCAAGGTTGGAATAGACAGGAGTAATAACTACATGCCTATTCCAAATGCTCCTAGGAAGACATGCCATAACTGTGGAAATACTAATCATCTTGCTAATTTTTGCAGGAAGAACAAGGACATTAACTCCTTACCTACAAAGTCTGGAGTTAGAAAAAGTAGTATTAGATATAAACCACAAGATCCATGTTTTCATTGTGGTAGTTTATGGCATTCTATTTATACTTGCAAAGAATATCATAGTTTGTATTATGATTATTATCAATTGAAACCTTCTTTGAAAAAGGTTAATAAAAACTCTGCAAGTACAAAATCTGTTTCTAGTACAAACTCTGTTCCAAAGTCTGTTAGCTCAAACTCTGATAATAATAATTCCGCTGCAAAAGCTAACAAACTTAATAAGGCCAAGGGATCCAAGCAAGTCTGGATCCTTAAAACTAACAATTAGTGGTCTTTGTGATTGCAGGGCAACAGGAAGAATATCCTAGTCTTGGACAGTGGATGTTCAGGACACATGACTGGAAATAAGGCCCTGCTGTCAGAGTTTGTGGAGAAAGCTGGCCCAAGTGTTTCTTATGGAGATGGCAACATAGGAAGGACTCTGGGATATGGCAACATCAATCTTGGAAATGTCATCATCTCAAATGTAGCTCTTGTTCAAGGGCTAAAACACAATTTACTCTCTGTCAGTCAGATATGTGACAGAGGATATCATGTTGATTTCTATGAAGAACACAGTGAGATAGTAAGCAAGTCAACAGGCAAGGTGGCAGTGATTGCTCACAGACATGGAAATATTTATGAAATCAACTTGCCTACAAACTCTGAAGGAAAAGCAATTTGCTTATCTACAAGAATCTCTGCAGAAGAAAGTTGGAAGTGGCACAAGAAGCTCTCACATCTCAATTTCAACTCCATAAATGAGCTTATAAAGAAAAAGCTCGTGAGAGGACTCCCTGAATCACTACTCACTTCAGATGGTCTATGTGATTCATGTCAAAAGGCCAAGCAGAGAAAGACATCCTTCAAGAGTAAGACTGAATTCTCAATAAAGAAGCAATATCATCTTCTACATGTTGATCTATTTGGACCAGTTAATGTACCATCCATTGCAAGGAAGAAATATGCTCTTGTCATTGTTGATGAGTATACTAGATACACTTGGGTATATTTTCTTCACTCTAAAGATGAAATAGCTTTGCATCTGATGGATCATGTGAAGCAACTGGACCATGGATCTGAAGACAAAGTGAAGATCATTAGAAGTGATAATGGAACTGAGTTCAGAAATTCAACAATGGAAGAGTTCTGCAAAGAAAGAGGTGTAGTGCAACAATATTCTGCACCTGGAACACCACAGCAAAATGGTGTAGTTGAAAGGAAAAACAGGACTCTAATAGAAGCTGCCAGAACTATGCTTGATGAGGCTAAATTACCTACTTATTTCTGGGCAGAAGCTGTTCAAACAGCTTGTTTCACTCAAAATGCAACACTGATTAATAAGCATGGCAAGACCCCATATGAGATGGTGAAGAAAAAGAAGCCAAATCTGAAGTACTTTCATGTATTTGGGTGCAAATGCTTTGTATTGAAGACTCATCCAGAACAGCTTACCAAGTTTGATTTAAAAGCTGATGAAGGCATTTTTGTAGGTTATCCTCTGACAACAAAGGCCTTCAGAGTCTATAATCTAAGAACCAAGGTGATCATGGAATCCATACATGTGTCATTTGATGACAAGAGAATTATGGGCTTAGCAGACATGGATGATCATGAAGAACTGCATTTTGAAAATGAAGAAATATTCTCTGATTCGACAAACTCTGATGAACAGTCAAACTCTGACTGTGAGCAAAATACAGCAAACTCTGGTGAAAATTTACAAGTTCATGATGATGAAGCATATGTTGAGGGGGAGCATCAGAATGTTTCAGACTCAACCCAAGACTCAAACTCATCAGAGAATGCTGACTCAAACTCATCAGAGAATACTGATTCAAACTCTGATAGCACAAATTCAGGGGGAGCTACAGAGGAAGATCAACAGAATCAAGAGAGCATGGATCAAGGGGGAGGATCCAATGATGAAAGTAGCCAACTTCCACATGCTAGAAAGTGGACAAAATCTCATACACCTGATTTGATAATTGGAAATCCAGAAGCAGGTGTGCAAACAAGGACAGCTACAGCAAATGAGTGTTTACATCATTGCTTTCTATCACAAACAGAACCTAAAAAGGTGGAGGAAGCTCTTCAAGATGCTGACTGGATTCAAGCAATGCAAGAAGAGCTAAATGAGTTTGAGAGAAATAAAGTCTGGACCCTAGTACCAAGACCTAAAGATAGATCCATAGTTGGTACAAAATGGGTTTTCAGAAACAAAACAGATAGTGAAGGTGTCATTACAAGGAATAAAGCAAGACTTGTGGCAAAAGGGTATTCACAACAGGAAGGTATTGATTATGATGAGACATTTGCTCCAGTTGCAAGATTGGAGGCAATTAGAATCTTTCTGGCCTATGCTGCACACAAGAAATTCAAGGTATTTCAGATGGATGTCAAAAGTGCTTTTCTTAATGGGAAACTGGATGAAGAGGTATATGTTGAACAACCTCCAGGCTTTGTGGATCCAAAGCATCCAGACTATGTTTATAGATTGGACAAAGCACTTTATGGACTAAAGCAGGCTCCAAGGGCATGGTATGAAACTCTGGCTCAATTTCTTCTTGAAAGTGGATTTACTAGAGGTACCATAGATAAAACCCTGTTTTATTTGAATCATGGTAATGATCTGCTTTTAGTTCAAATCTATGTTGATGATATCATTTTTGGTTCCACTAATGCTAAACTCTGTCAAAGATTTGCCAAGCTCATGCAGTCTAGGTACCAAATGAGCATGATGGGGGAACTCAGTTATTTTCTGGGTTTACAAGTTAAACAGACTGAAGATGGGATCTTTATCAATCAAGCCAAGTATACCAGAAATCTCTTGAAGAAATTTGGTATGCAAGACAGTTCAGCTGCAACTACTCCTATGGCAACAGCAACCAAGCTAGACAAAGATACTGGTGCATCAGTGGATATCACAAACTATAGAGGAATGATTGGATCTTTGCTTTATCTGACTGCAAGTAGACCAGACATAATGTATGCCACATGTCTATGTGCAAGATTTCAGGAAGATCCAAGAGAGCCTCATCTGATTGCAGTAAAGAGGATATTCAGATATCTCAAGGGAACCACATCATTGGGATTATGGTATCCTAGAGAATCAGATTTTAGTCTAATTGGATACTCTGATGCAGATTTTGCAGGTTGCAAAATTGACAGGAAAAGCACAAGTGGGAGCTGTCAATTTCTGGGTGTAAGACTTGTTTCTTGGTACAACAAGAAGCAAAAGTCAATATCAACATCAACAGCAGAGTCAGAGTATATAGCTGCAGGCAGCTGCTGTGCTCAAATTCTTTGGATGAAGAATCAATTGTTGGACTATGGGTTATCCTTTTCTAAAATTCCTATTTATTGTGATAACCAAAGTGCTATTGCTATGACAGGAAACCCAGTTCAACATTCTCTGACAAAGCACATCAGTATAAGATATCATTTTATAAGGGAGCATGTGCTGGAAAGAACCATTGAACTTCACTTTATTCCCACTGAACAGCAGCTAGCAGACATATTCACCAAACCACTATGTGAAGCAACCTTTACTAGGCTGGTGAATGAGCTAGGAATGATATCAGGAACTGAGTAAACATAATGGTCAGATCTTTCAAGTTTAAATTCTCAAATTACCATATGTATTGCTCACAAATTTGCCATGATATACTCTGATTGTTAAACTCTGATGACATTCTCTGATGAAATACTCTATTTGTTATACTCTGATTGTCATTCTCTGACGATATTCTCTGATGTTTGTAAACTCTGAATCTTGATAAATGACCTCATTTTATTTCTTTGAGACAAAACCTGTGAAGATACTATGAAGCATGATCTGAATTAGTAATCATGAATCTCAGTTGAGTTCTTCAATCTTGATCTCAATTTTGTGCAACTGTATTACACAAGAGGCATGTTAATATCATTGAGACTCTTTTACTTCACATATCTTAATTATAAGTGAGACTGATTAATTTGAATTTTCTCTCATTAAATTAGAGATGCACAGTGGTTATAAACTCTGATGACTTTATATCTAAGCCAATACACCCCAGATGATAAGCATGGTACTCCTTTGAGATCTTAGATGTCTGTATGACAGTGACTGGGAAGACCCAAACACTTGCTGGTATTAAGTGATTGCTAAGATTTTATAATCTATGGTGACCAGTCACAATCTCTGATTACTGGAGAAATACTGATGCATTATTATATTTACAGGTCGTGCCTCATTTGCACTGAGAAGCGTCCTTAAAAAAAAATAAAAAAAATAGGGGGTATTTAATTGCATAATTCTTCATCAGAGTATGTCACTTCTCTATGTCTTGAGAGTTTGAACAGATTATATTTGTCTTCCTTATTCTTAAGAAATTATGAAATTCTTTAGTCTCTGATTAATATGTTAAATCACACACATTATTTCACAAGCACATTATTGAGCTATGGATTTTATGACAAAATCTGATTTTCTGATGAATTTTCTAAACATCATGTCTTATTCTGAGGTACTTAGAAATTTATTTTCTTTGTTTTAAATCTCAGAGTTTAGAATTCGAGGGATTTGATCTTGATCTTTTTTAAATCTTGTACATCTCAGGAGTTTAAATATTCAGAGAATGTGAAGAGAGTGTTCCAAACGGCTGTATTGTTAGTGGGTTTACATGTAAAACATTTTAATAGGAGAACGTGTAATCAGCATTTATAACTGCACAAGTTTTACTGCGCTCATGATTACTTTTTTCTTTTCTCCATGCCACTAACACTCATCTACCAGTTAAAATCTGACAGGTGTACAGATGAACAACAGTCCAAGCGTGTCCAGCTAAACAAAATCTGAAGAGTTTATCAAATCAGATTTTACTGCTTGTTATTCACTTATACACTTCATCTTTACACACACTCTCTCAACAAACTCTTAAGCTTTTCTCTCTGCAACTCAAATCTTCTCTTATACACTTTCTCAAACACCTTTCTTCCTTTACAAACTCTGTTCTAATGGCGACTTCAGCGTTTATTCATGCAGGTGTGGAATTTGTTCCCAACAACCACGCTGCCATTCTTAACACAGCAGATGCTCCAAGGGATTATCATCCAATCCAGCAATTCCTGGCACAGAGTGTCCTGGCTACTGCTCTTACTGCTCCTGCCAGACTCTCTGGAAGCCAAATCATTACTTTTTGGAGGACAGGGCAATATCATAATGGTGGTGCAGATGGATCACCATCTATTGTGTTTGCATATGAAGGGGAGGAGTATGCTGTTACTCCAGCCACGGTTCGTCAAGCATTCAACATGCCAGAGAATGCAGCTTACATCACAAATGGAGATACCAATCTCAGGGGCATGATGAATGCTCTGGGCTACAGTGAATCACTTGATAAATTGGGACAATTAAAGCGTCCAGGACTAAGAAGGGAATGGAGCTTCTTCTTTGACTGTATCACAAGGGCTTTCCAGAAGAAAAGCACCAACTGGGATGCTATACCCATGGATATGCTACAAATTGGGTATTCTCTGATCTACTCTACTAACTTTGATTTTGGTAGATTAGTTCTTAGAAATATTGGTGAAAGAATGCATGAAAATAGACAAATCATATATTTCTCAAGATTTTGTCAATTACTGTTTAATGCCACTGTTGGTGAGGTGGATTTTGCTGCTGATGATGAGATCAAGCCCTTTAGGCTTCATAAAAGGGTGTTCAAGGACCTCATCTCAAAAGATGAGAAGTATTCAATCCAGAGGCCTCTCCTAATTCCAGCTCCAGTTAGAGCTAGGATGGATTTGCCCCCAGTCCAACAACAACAACCTCAACCTTCCAGAACTCCCACAGCAAGCAGATCTTCTGCATCAAAGTCAGCAAGGGCTACAAAGTCTGATGCAGCCCCTTCCACTGTGAAGACCAGAACCTCTGTTGCTACACAAGTTCTGAAGACAAAGTCTGATGTGCCAACAAACTCTGATACAGTTCCTACTGTAAACTCTGATCCAGTCTCTAAGACTTTAAACTCTGAAGCTGCTTCTCCACCAAAGCAGAAAAGAAGGAGACTTGTTGCAGCTTATGAGTATGATGATCTGGAACCCTCTCAAGCAACAAACTCTGAACCTCCTCAGGCCAGCCCTCAGTCAAGAAAAGTCAGATTTAAAGCAAGGGCAAACAAGCCTAAGAAGGCAAAGGTTCCCATCACTGAGATAACTGATTTCACTCTTGAGGAAGAGTAAGCACCATCTACTACACTCCCTGCTTCTTCTCAAGCTCTGATGGTGCATCCTCTTCAAGCTGTTCCACTCTCTACTGCTACAGCATCTTCTACTTCATCTGAAGTAGATGAGGAAATAATCTGCAAGGAACCAGTTACAACTGAAGCTGGGACAACATTGTCTGATCCTCACACTCCAATCTCCGATCATTGACCCTCCACTCAAATTCCTCAATCTCCATTGAAATTTCCTGAGGGTGCCATAATCCATGATACTGCTCCAGAAAATTACAAGTCAGATGCTGTAATTACAGACTCTGACAAGGTAGCATTGGAAGCATTGCAGTCACTTGCTAAGGCTGGTGAAGAGCCCAGCAAATCAAAATCTGCAGATCAAGAGAAAGTTGTTCCAGATCCTGTTGAAGATGATGTTGATTCTGCATCTGATGATGATGAGGATGATGAAAATGAAGATGAAGTCCCCATGTCTCTTCAACAACAGAAGTGGGAGTCTACCAGTCAATACAATGCCAGACTGCAGACTCTGAAGCCAAACTCTGAGTCTCTTCCTAGGGATCTTCAGGTTGATCCACCTAATGAAGTATGGGATAAACTCTGGCTGAGTCACCAGCATTCTCTGGAGCCAGTAAAGGCTGAAGAATTTCTATCCTTGGCAGAGAATAAAATTACAAACTCTGATGTCATGTCAAGCCTCAAAGCCACAGTTCTATATCTGAAGACATTTCATACTGCTCATGCTCAGACATCTAAGTCAGTAGATGGTCTTAGAACAGAGGTAGCTAACTTTAAGGAAACTCAGAATATGGACAAGAAAAGGCATTTACTACCTCTGAAGGTAGACATGAAGAAGCTGGTGTCTGCAAATCAATCTCTGGAACAGAGGATGTCAAACATTGAGTCCAATCAAGAGACAATGTCTAAACAGCTTGAAGCCATCCAATCTTCACTTTCTCTGATAACCTCAGTACTGATTCCTGATGAGGATGATGTCAAAAAGGGGGAGAGAGTAGCACAAGTCAAATGCAAGTCTACTTCTCAAACTCTGAAAAGAAAGAAAAATGATGATGATGATGATGTGGATGACTTCACAAAGAACAAGAGATTTCAAGCTGCAACTGGTGGAAGAGTTTCAAACTCTGACAGTGCAAAACAGTCTAAGCAAAGCTCAAAGTCTGCTCCAGCTCCAACACACAATGTCACATCTGGATCAAAGCAAAGACCAGTGGCTGGATCAGATAAACCAATGACTGATGAAGAATATGCTAGACTGTTATTTGAGCAAGAAAATCCAGAAGCTAAATTGGATTTGGAGTTGATTGCTGCAGAGGAAGCAGAGCTAAAGAAAGAATATGAGCAAGCTATAACCTCAGGCAAAATCCAGAAACCTGCTAAATCAACTGCCAGACCAAAGGAAAAAGGAATAATGATCAAGGAAACTACTATTGCTGATCAGAGTTTACCAATCAAAAAGGTATACTCTGAAGATGAATATACAAGCAAAGGCAAAAGCATAGTAGATGATAGCCTTGAGAAAGGCTGGATTCAGAAGAAGCCTACAACCTCTGACAAAGATCAAGTTGTAAAAGGAAAGAAATCAGAAGCTGCAATCTCTGACAAAGCTCATATTGCAGAATCACAAGAAGAAAAATTAACCTCTGACACAGCTCAAGTTAATGAGGAAGCAAAGAAAGACACAACCTCTGACAAGGCTCAAGCTGTGTTTAAACCAACAACAACCCCATTGCCAGGATTTGCAAAGCCAAGTCTGATGACTGAGATAAATTTCGACAAGGGCTCAATTCAACCAATCTCTCATCGAAAAGCAGGAAGAGATAAAGGAGGATTAGGATCTAAATATGAAAATTTTGATCAGAGTATAGGATCAATGTCAACAGACCCCTCATCTCTCTGTGCACCCAAGACTGGAGCATTGCAAGAAAGAATGGACAAACTTGATTCATTCCAACTGGTAAAGAATGACAGAGGTGATAACATTCTTATCTACTTTATGTCTGATGGAACAGTGTTTAGAGTTATTGAAGCTGATCTCTATGCTAAACACTGGGAGGAATTGAGATATGTTCAGTACATATTTCAAGTGAAGAACAAATCATGTCAGCACATCTCAAATCTGATCAAGGATCAAATCAAGAGAAAGATGGGTATAACTGGAAACAAGAATGCTGGACCTTTTGTTCCAAAGTACTTCAATTACCAAGGACAGCTAGTTGAGATGAAAAAGAATTCAGCAAAAATAGAAACAATAGCTGGAATCAGTACTCTTAGTTTCAGTGAAGAGTCTGACAAAGGTTATTACATCAGGCTGGATAAAGACATGAGAAGAAACAAGATCTATGATCTTAGAGCTGCAATCTATCAAACTGGAGTTTCAGATCCAGAGCTAAGAGAGATCAAGAGACAGATGATCAGAGCACTTGCAGAAGCTGAAAGAGAACTCCTCAGAGAATACTTAAAGACAACCAATGGTGTCTATGAAGCTAAGGAGTAAAAGTATCTGTAAGTTTTAAAAGTTTTCTGTTATGTAGCTAAACTCTGTTGTATTTGACTTATTTGTTTTGACATCATCAATTATCTGTTAACTTGCACATAACATATTTATGCACAAGTTGGGGGAGATTGTTAGATATAATTGATGATTACTAATGTTCTTAAAGTTTGTTTTAGAACAGGAGTGATCAGAGTTTAAGCTGGGAGCTGATCAGAGTTTGCTAAAGTCTGATCAGAGTTTACATAGTCAAGGCTCGTCAGAGTTTACACGTGGAAAGAGCTCAGAAGCGGATATACTTCAAGGAAGGATAGAAGCGGAGGAGTGATTTGCTGACTATGGAAACCAAACAGAAAACAGTAGCAATCTTTGATTGATAGAATACATAGCTGATTTATAGGATATTAAATCAGAGATTGATTTTGTAACTGTGTCTATATAAACACAGATTAGGGTTACTCTATAGGAGTTGAGTTATCGAGTATATTTTACAGAACCCTAGCAGCTCTTAGTGATAATATATAAATCACTGAGAGAGTTTTTGTAACCGATTAAGCTTTGTGAATAAGAGTTTACTGCTTTCAATCTCTTATATTGTCATACTGTGTTATTGATTGTGGTCACTATATTAACTTATATAGTGAGTTTATAGGACCTAACATAGGAACCTCGATTTCATTTTGGATTTGCGAAGAGGGGTAGAGAGGCGAAGAGGGGAAGAAAATGAAAATGAAAAATGAAAAATGAAAGAAGAGAGAGAGGAGGAAAAACGAAAGAAGAGAGAGAAGAGATAAAATTGAGAAAATGAAAAAAGAGGCTCGGGATGTGTGTTTTCAGAGATGAGCCGCGCGGAGATATTATTACTATATAGGGACCCACATGTGCTGACGTGGCATGTGGTCCCCACATGTGGGTCCCACTTCTGCTGGTCTGGCACTTGTGGGTCCCACAAGTGTTATTTTTGAACAAATTTTAAAAATGATTTGGGGCAATTCTATAACCGTCAAAATGGTCAAAGTGCTCTTTGAATATTTTTGAACAAATTTTATAAATGATTTTGGGCAATCCTATAACAGTCAAAACGATTAAATTTTTGAATACCCTTCCGAGTGTTGGGAAAAAATAATCGAAAAATATAGTGCACGGGTTGTGTCGTATCTCTGTAGTGTAAGTTGTGTAGCACAGAATACTTGTATTGGGGATAGTTATGGATTGACTGTTTGTTTTTTTGAATATCTTTTAAGACGATCCAACCGTACAGATGATATTAAATACCCTTCCGAGTGTTGGGAAAAAATAATCGAAAAATATAGTGCACGGGTTGTGTCGTATCTCTGTAGTGTAAGTTGTGTAGCACAGAATACTTGTATTGGGGATAGTCATGGATTGACTGTTTGTTTTTTTTGAATATCTTTTAAGACGATCCAACCGTATGGATAATATTAAATACCCTTGCTAGTGTTGGGAAAAAATAATGTTAAAATATAGTGCATGGTTTGTGTCGTATCTCTGTAGTGTAAGTTGTGTAGCACAGAATACTTGTATTGGGGATAGTCATGGATTGACTGTTTGTTTTTTTTGAATATCTTTTAAGACGATCCAACCGTACGGATGATATTAAATACCCTTGCTAGTGTTGGGAAAAAATAATGAAAAAATATAGTGCATGGTTTGTGTCGTATCTCTGTAGTGTAAGTTGTGTAGCACAGAATACTTGTATTGGGGATAGTCATGGATTGACTGTTTGTTTTTTTTGAATATCTTTTAAGACGATCCAACCGTACGGATGATATTAAATACCCTTACTAGTGTTGGGAAAAAATAATTGAAAAATATAGTGCACGGGTTGTGTCGTATCTCAATAGACAATGTAATATAATAATGCTAGTTATACTTTCACTTTCATGTTTTTAAATATCTTTTAAACGATATTGTATAAGAATGTAATTTAAAAAATAAATTTCTGGAAATATAAGAATATATTAAATATTGCTTTATTTGTACTTATTAAATTTATAAAACATAATATTAAATATTAAAAGAATGTTTAAATATTAAAATAAATATATTAAAAATAAAAATGAATGTGTGTCCGAAAAATGGGCGGCATGTTTTCCCCCCCAAATCGAAGCTAAGTACAGTTATTCTCCACTATCTCATCGCTAATTACAGTTAACCTCATCGCTCAACCTCACCTCGCTCAACCTCACCTCCCTCGCTCTCTCTCTCCTCTCTCAACCTCACCTCACCTCACCTCACCTCACTCAACTCCCGCAACTCCGGCGCTCTCACTCGCCTCAAAGCAGAGAAATCAAAATTAGGGTTTCAAAATTAGGGTTTCGAAATTTGGGGGTTCGAAGCAGAGAAGTTTTCACCTAGGGTTTCGAAGGCAGCCAAGCTCGATTTAAGCTCTCACCAAGGGGATTAGGTATATTTTACGCTCCCCCCTCTCTCTCTCCAGCTCTCTCTCTCTCACTCTCTCTCCCCTCCCCCTCTCGCTGTCTCTATGCATGCTTGTAATTATGTACACTGTGTTTACATACCAACTGATATTTTTAAGTGATTCTCATTTGTATTTTGAGTATTATTGTTAATGTTTGGCTGAATCATGATACTATGTTAGTTAGTTTGGCTGAATCATGATACTATGTTAGTTACTATGTATTTTTTTTGTAAGGTGTTAGTTACTATGTATTTGATTGTAATATTATGATAATATGTAGGTTTGCAATTGAACAGGCTGCCAAATCTTTATTTGTTCACTAATTTTGACAAAAACAGAGTGTGACTAGCTTTTAGGAATGGAGGCTGATTGGATAGGACTACCTAGGTATAGTGAAGCATATGTCAGTGGGATTCAAGCATTTGTGGAAAATGCGTTTCCCCTTTTTTCCGTAGGTGAAGAAATGAAGTGCCACTGCAAGAAATGTAATGGTCAATATTGGCATCGTCAGGATGTGATTTATGATCATCTCATTTGCAGAGGGCCTTCCGCTTTACATGTCCAATGGATATATGACGTTTCGCAAAAGAAAGTCGAAAATAGTACTGCAAATATAGGTTCTGACTTTATGGATTGCGAAACGGGGTATGATTTTGGTGATAATTTAGAAGCGATGGGGAAGATGTTTGAGAATTTAGACGATGGACCAGATACGGAGGCTAAAAAGATTTATCGGCATCTGAAAGAGGGAAAACAACCACTATATCCCGGCTTCAAGAAATTTTCTCGTTTAAGTTTTATGATCAGGCTTTACCATTTAAAATGTAGTCATGGAATTAGCAATTCTGCTTTTGGGGAATTATTGGGGTTGATAAAGGATGCTTTCCCCGAAGCAAATATGCCTTTGTCCTTCAATGCTGCGAAGGACATGATTAGGGACTTGGGCCTTTATTACGAGAAAATACATGCTTGTCCCAATAGTTGCATGTTGTATTGGGAAGCAAATAAAAATAAACAAGTCTGTGATATTTGTGGGGTATCTAGGTGGGTTATACAAGAGAAGAAAGGGTCTGCCCATAATAACGATCCAGAGAAGTTAGTTACTAAAGTGCCAGCAAATGTTATGAGATATTTTCCACTAAAGCCTAGGCTACAAAGATTGTTCCTGTCCAAGGAATCTTCCAAATTGAACACATGGCATGCAGCGGGAAGGACGAAAGATGGGAAACTAAGGCATCCGGCGGACGCAGAAACTTGGAAGACAATGGATGCTATGTATCCTGATTTTTCTTCGGAAATTCGAAATATTTCACTAGGTGTAGCTGCTGATGGATTTAATCCATTTCATTCTATGAATTTAAGTCATAGTACATGGCCAATTCTACTTGTAAACTACAACCTCCCACCTTGGCTCTGCATGAAACAGGAAAATTTGATTCTTTCAACGTTAATATCGGGACCAGAATCTCCGGGAAATAGTATCGATGTCTATATGCAGCCTTTGATTGCCGAATTGAAAGAATTATGGGATGTCGGCATCCAAACATATGATGCCTTGACGGATCATAACTTTAATTTACGGGCAAGGGTGCTTTGGACCATTAGTGACTTTCCAGGATACGCTATGTTGTCGGGTTGGAGCACAAAGGGTAGACTAGCGTGTCCAATATGTCACTACGAAACTTTTTCTGAATATCTGAAACATAGTAGAAAAATGTTCTACATGAATCATAGAAAATATCCCGATCCTTCACACAAATGGAGGTTTGACAAGAAAAGATTCAATGGGCAGATTGAAACGAGGCAGATTCCGGATCCATTAACGGGAAAGGATATCGAAGAATTGTTGTTTGGGTTTGAAAATCAATTTGGGAAGAAACGCAAGGGAATGGGAAAGAGAAAGCGTAAAATCGACTCTCCTTTCAAAAAGAGGTCAATATTTTTTAATTTGTCGTATTGGAAACATGTTCAACTTCGACACAATCTTGACGCTATGCACATAGAAAAAAACTTATGCGACAATATATTAGGTACTTTACTAAATATTGGTGGCATGTCAAAAGACCTGTTAGATATAATTGATGATTACTAATGTTCTTAAAGTTTGTTTTAGAACAGGAGTCATCAGAGTTTAAACTGGAAGCTGATCAGAGTTTAGTAAAGTCTGACAGAGTTTAATAAAGTCTGATCAGAGTTTACATAGTCAAGACTCGTCAGAGTTTACACGTGGAAAGAGCTCAGAAGCGGATATACTTCAAGGAAGGATAGAAGCTGAGGAGTGATTTGCTGACTATGGAAACTAAACAGAAAACTGGAGCAATCTTTGATTGATAGATTTATTAGCTGATTTATAGGATATCAAATCAGAGATTGATTTTGTAACTGTGTCTATATAAACACAGATTAGGGTTACTCTATAGGGGTTGAGTTATCGAGTATTTTATTTAGAACCCTAGCAGCTTTTAGTGATACAATATAAATCACTGAGAGAGTTTTTGTAACTACCAAAGCTTTGTGAATATAAGAGTTTATTGATTTAAATTTCTCATATTGTCTTACTGTGTTACAGATTGTGATCACTATATCATATTATATAGTGAGTTTATAGGACCTAACAAGTGGTATCAGAGCCAGCTCTGTTAAGATTACTACAGTGAGATCTTAAACACAATCATGTCTGAAAAATCACAAGCTTCATCCTTTAGAGTTCCAATCCTTAAGGCATCTGAATATCCAGTCTGGAAAGAAAGAATGATCATATTCTTAGACTCTGTTGATCCAGAATACCTTGACAGGATTTATGATGGACCACATATGCCCACCAAGCTCTCTGTTGGGATTGCAGATGAACCTCAAAAGATGGTTCCAAAAGAAAAGAAAGATTATACTCCAGAGGACATCTCATCTATCAGTAAAGATGCAAAGGTGAAGCATCTGTTGCATAGTGCCCTTGATAATGCAATGTCTAATAGGGTGATTGGGTGCAAGACTGCTAAACAAATCTGGGATGCTCTGGAAACCAGATGTCAAGGAACTCAGGCCATTAAGAAAAACAGAAAAACAATCCTTACACAGGAGTATGAGCACTTTGACTCAAAATCTGGTGAGTCCCTGACAGATCTGTATGACAGGTTTGTCAAACTGTTAAGTGACTTATCTCTGGTGGACAAGGAATATGATCTTGAAGATTCAAACCTCAAATTCCTTCTAGCTCTTCCTGAAAAATGGGATTTGAAAGTCACTACAATAAGAGACAATCTTGATCTTGGAGAAATGTCTCTTGATGATGTTTATGGAAGACTGAAGACTCATGAACTTGAGATGGAGCAAAGGAGCAAACGACATGGAGGAAAATCAAAGTCTGTTGCTCTGAAAGTTCAAGAGGAAGCTGCTAAGAGCAAGGGAAAAGCTCATGTCACAAAGTCTGACATTGAGTCATTAAACTCTGATGACTCAAACTCTGATGTTCCCTCAGACTCTGAAGAAAGTGATGATGAGATGATGCAGTTAGCAGCATTGATGGTAAAAAGCTTCAAGAAGTTGGCCTACAAAAAGTTCAACAAAGGCAAAAGTTTTTCAAGGAAAGACAGAAACTCTGACAGAGTTTATGACAAGAAGAACTTTAAGAAGAATGAGGGCAAAGAAGGGAAAGCTGGAAAAGCTGACAAGTATACCTGTTTCAACTGTGGTGAAAAGGGACACTTTGCATCTGAATTCAAGAAAGCCAAGAAGGAAAAAGAAAAAGCCTTTATCACCAAGAAAGGAAACTGGACAGATACATCTGATTCAGAAGAAGAAGTCAATTATGCTCTGATGGCAAACACTGACAACAACTCTGAATCTCCTGCTAAGGTACCTCATTCTACTCTTGCCTTTGATACTGAAGATATAACTGAGTTAAGATTGTTTCTTAAAACTTTACATATCAGCTTTAGAGATCAGACTTTAGAAAATGAAAGATTAAAATCTGAAACTCTGAGTGTAAAGAAAAGGAATGATTTTCTAGAAAAAGAATTAGTTCAGATGTTGGAAGTTCAAAAAGAAAGAGATGATGCTGTCATTGTCAAAGATGAATTATCAAAGAGGTATGCATCTCTTCAATCAGAACTTGCTAAGGAAAGGGAGATCATTAAGACATGGACTAATTCAGGCAAAACCACTCAGGATATCTTAGGTAGTGGAAACTGGAAGAAGGGACTAGGTTACACTGATAACTCTGAAGCTGAGTCATCAAAAACAGAGTTTGTTAAAACTCAAAAACCTAAGGTTAAACCTGTTAAATTTGTTGCTGAATCCTTAAAGTCTAAACAGAGTAGACCAAAATCAGAGATTAACAACAATTTAAAATCTGATAAGCCCAAACAGGTTAACATAGGACTGATGACTCAGAAACAGCTTAAACATAAGCTTAAAGAGGCAAAGTCTGATGACAAAAACAAGGAGCCTAGGAAAAATAGAAATGGCAAGATTGGTATAGACAAGAGTAATAACTACATGCCTGTTCCAAATGCACCTAGGAAGACATGCCATAACTGTGGTAATACTAATCATCTTGCTAATTTTTGCAGGAAGAACAAGGACATTAACTCTTTACCTACAAAGTCTGGAGTTAGAAAAAGTAGTATTAGATATAAACCACAAGATCCATGTTTTCATTGTGGTAGTTTATGGCATTCTATTTATACTTGCAAAGAATATCATAGTTTGTATTATGATTATTATCAATTGAAACCTTCTTTAAAGGTGAGTAAAAACTCTGCAAGTACAAACTCTGTTTCTAGTACAAACTCTGTTGCAAAGTCTGTTAGCTCAAACTCTGATAATAATACCGCTGCAAAAGCTAACAAACTTAATAAGGCCAAGGGATCCAAGCAAGTCTGGGTCCTTAAAACTAACAATTAGTGGTCTTTGTGATTGCAGGGCAACAGGAAGAACATTCTAGTCTTGGACACACTAGTACAGAATAGGTCTTTAGCGTCGGTCAAATTAAGCCTTTAGCGTCGGCGTTCCAGCGTAGTATATGAACCCGACGCTGTAGGTACGTCTCTTTTGCGTCGGTTAAATAACCGACGCCTAAAGTCCACTTGCCACGGTTAAACAGCGACGCAAGAGATACTCTAACCGACGCTTAAAGTAACGTAAATGCGTCGCATAGTAAACAACCGACGCTAAAAGTATAGTCTATAGCGTCGGGTATAAAGATTGCCAACGCTAGAAGTCTTACTTATAGTGTCGGGTAGGCAGACAGCCGTTGCTTAAAGTCTCTTTGCTGTGTATTATATGCGTCGTTAGTCAAACAGCCGACGCTAAAGGTTATATTTAATGCGTCGGTGGTCAGAATGGCGTTGCTTAAGGGCAAACATATAGCGTCGGTCGTATTTTTCATAATGCCGACGCTATAGGTGTTTTTTTTTTTAATAAAAATATATATTTATGTGCTTCACGTGCTGAGCCATTGCTTTATATATAAAATTAACCCTGTGCATTAGTTAGGAAATCCAACAACAAATACCAAATGTCTAACACTAAACTAATCTTAAATAACACGAACTCGATTAGGAATCAAGTATGTACATTAGAATCAAACTAATCTTAAATACTGTACAGTGGATGTTCAGGACACATGACTGGAAATAAGGCCCTGCTATCAGAGTTTGTGGAGAAGGCTGGCCCAAGTGTTTCTTATGGAGATGGCAACATAGGAAGGACTCTGGGATATGGCAACATCAATCTTGGAAATGTCATCATATCAAATGTAGCTCTTGTTCAAGGGCTGAAACACAATTTACTCTCTGTCAGTCAGATCTGTGACAGAGGACATCATGTTGATTTCTATGAAGAACACAGTGAGATAGTAAGCAAGTCAACAGGCAAAGTGGCAGTAACTGCTCACAGACATGGGAATATTTATGAAATCCACTTGCCTACAAACTCTGAAGGAAAAGCAATTTGCTTGTCTACAAGGATCTCTGCAGAAGAAAGTTGGAAATGGCATAAGAAGCTCTCACACCTGAATTTCAACTCCATAAATGAGCTTATAAAGAAAAAGCTTGTGAGAGGACTCCCTGAATCACTACTTACATCTGATGGATTATGTGATTCATGTCAAAAAGCCAAGCAGAGAAAGACATCTTTCAAGAGTAAGACTGAATTCTCAATAAACAAACCATATCATCTTCTACATGTTGATCTATTTGGACCAGTCAATGTACCATCCATTGCAAGGAAGAAATATGCTCTTGTCATTGTTGATGAGTATACCAGATACACTTGGGTATATTTTCTTCACTCTAAAGATGAAACAACCTTGCATCTGATGGATCATGTGAAACAACTGGATCATGGATCTGAAGACAAAGTGAAGATCATTAGAAGTGATAATGGAACTGAGTTCAGAAATTCAACAATGGAAGAGTTCTGCACAAAAAGAGGTGTAGTGCAACAATTCTCTGCACCTGGTACACCACAGCAAAATGGTGTAGTTGAAAGGAAAAACAGGACTCTTATAGAAGCTGCCAGAACTATGCTTGATGAGGCTAAATTGCCTACTTATTTCTGGGCAGAAGCTGTTCAAACAGCCTGTTTCACTCAAAATGCAACCTTGATCAATAAGCATGGCAAGACCCCATATGAGATGGTGAAGAAAAAGAAGCCAAATCTGAAGTACTTTCACATATTTGGGTGCAAATGCTTTGTATTGAAGACTCATCCAGAACAGCTTACCAAGTTTGATTTAAAAGCTGATGAAGGCATTTTTGTAGGTTATCCTCTGATAACAAAGGCCTTCAGAGTCTATAACCTCAGAACCAAGGTGATCATGGAATCCATACATGTGTCATTTGATGACAAAAGAATCATGGGCTTAACAGATATGGATGATCATGAAGAACTGCATTTTGAAAATGAAGAAATATTCTCTGATTCGACAAACTCTGATGAACAGTCAAACTCTGACTGTGACCAAAATACAGCAAACTCTGGTGAAAATTCACAAGTTCATGATGATGAAGCACTTGTTGAGGGGGAGCATCAGAATGTTCCAGACTCTACCCATGACTCATCAGTGAATGCTGACTCAAACTCATCAGAGAATACTGATTCAAACTCTGACAACACAAACTTAGGGGGAGCTACAGAGAATAATCAACAGAATCAGGAGAGCATGGATCAAGGGGGAGGATCCAATGATGAAAATGGTCAACTTCCACATGCTAGGAAGTGGACAAAATCTCACACACCTGATTTAATAATTGGCAATCCAGAAGCAGGTGTGCAAACAAGGACAGCTACAGCAAATGAGTGTCTACATCATTGCTTTCTGTCACAAACTGAACCTAAGAAAGTGGAGGAAGCTCTTCAAGATGCTGACTGGATACAAGCAATGCAAGAAGAGCTAAATGAGTTTGAGAGAAACAAAGTATGGACCCTAGTACCAAGACCTAAAGATAGATCCATAGTTGGTGCAAAATGGGTGTTCAGAAACAAAACTGACAGTGAGGGTGTCATTACAAGGAATAAAGCAAGGCTTGTGGCAAAAGGGTATTCACAACAGGAAGGTATTGATTATGATGAGACATTTGCTCCAGTTGCAAGATTGGAGGCAATCAGAATCTTTCTGGCCTATGCTGCTCACAAGAAATTCAAAGTATTTCAGATGGATGTCAAGAGTGCTTTTCTAAATGGGAAACTGGATGAAGAGGTTTATGTTGAACAACCTCCAGGATTTGTGGATCCAAAACATCCAGACTATGTCTACAGGTTGGACAAAGCACTTTATGGACTAAAGCAGGCTCCAAGGGCATGGTATGAGCTTCTTGAAAGTGGATTTACTAGAGGTACCATAGATAAAACCCTGTTTTATTTGAATCATGGTAATGATCTGCTTTTAGTCCAAATCTATGTTGATGACATTATTTTTGGCTCCACTAATGCTAAACTCTGTCAAAGATTTGCCAAGCTCATGCAGTCTAGGTACCAAATGAGCATGATGGGGGAACTCAGCTATTTTCTGGGTTTACAAGTTAAACAGACTGAAGATGGGATTTTTATAAATCAAGCCAAGTATACCAGAAATCTTTTGAAGAAATTTGGTATGCAAGACAGTTCAGCTGCAACTACTCCTATGGCAACAGCAACCAAACTAGACAAAGAAACTGGTGCATCAGTGGATATCACAAACTATAGAGGAATGATTGGATCTTTGCTTTATCTGACTGCAAGTAGACCAGACATTATGTATGCCACATGTCTATGTGCAAGATTTCAGGCAGATCCAAGAGAGCCTCATCTGATTGCAGTAAAGAGGATATTCAGATATCTCAAGGGTACCACATCATTGGGATTATGGTATCCTAGAGAATCAGATTTTAGTCTAATTGGATACTCTGATGCAGATTTTGCAGGTTGCAAAATTGACAGGAAAAGCACAAGTGGGAGTTGTCAATTTCTGGGTGGAAGACTTGTCTCTTGGTATAGCAAGAAACAAAAGTCAATCTCAACATCAACAGCAGAATCAGAGTATATAGCTGCAGGCAGCTGCTGTGCTCAAATTCTTTGGATGAAGAATCAACTGTTGGACTATGGGTTATCCTTTTCTAAAATTCCTATTTATTGTGATAACCAAAGTGCTATTGCTATGACAGGAAACCCAGTTCAACATTCTCTGACAAAGCACATCAGCATAAGATACCATTTTATAAGGGAGCATGTGGAGGAAGGAACCATTGAACTTCACTTTGTTCCTACTGAATAGCAGCTAGCAGACATATTCACCAAACCACTCAGTGAAGCAACCTTTACTAGGCTGGTGAATGAGCTAGGAATGATATCAGGAACTGAGTAAACATACTGGTCAGATCTTTCAAATTTCAATTGTCAAATTACCATATGTATTGCTCACAAATTTGCCTTGACATACTCTGATTGTTAAAATCTGATGACTCCTGTTAAAATACTCTGATTGTTAAAATCTGATGACATTCTCTGATGATATACTCTGTGTGCTATACTCTGATGATATTCTCTGATCGTCATTCTCTGACGATATTCTCTGATGTTTGTAAACTCTGAATTTTGATTAATAATCTCATTTTTTTTATTTTCTCTGAGAAAACAAACCTGTGAAGATACTATGAAGCATGATATGAATTAGTAATCATGAATCTCAGTTCAGTTCCTTAATCTTGATCTCAATTTTGTGCTACTACTTTACACAATATGCATGTTGATATCATTGAGACTCTATTACTTCACATATCTTAATTATAAGTGAGACTGACTAATTTGCATTCTCTCTCAGAAAATTAGACAGTGATTATAAACTCTGATGCTATATAAATACCCCTGCAAATTAGCATAGTACTCCTTTGAGATCTTAGATGTCTATATGACAGTGACTGGAAAGACCCAAACACTTACTGGTATTAAGTAATTGCCAAGATTTTATAATCTATGGTGACCAGTCACAATCTCTGATTACTGGAGAAATACTGTTGCAAAATAATATTTAAAGGTCGTGATTCATTTACACTGAAAAGCGTCCTTTTGAAAAAAAAAAAAAAAAAAGGGGGTTAGGTTATTTTATATATTTCTTCATCAGAGTATGCCAATTGTCTATGTCTTGAGAGTTTAAATAAATTATTCTTGTCTACCTTATAATTACGAAATTGTGAAACTCTTCAGTCTCTGATCTCATATGTTCAATCACACATTATTTCACAAGCACATTATTGAGCTATGGATTTTATAACAAACTCTGATTTCTGATGAATTTTCTAAAAATCATGTCTTTATTCTGAGGTATTTAGAATTTATTCTATTTAATGTAAATCTCAGAGTTTAAAAATTGAGGAATTTGATCTTGATTTTCTAAACTCTTATACATTTCAGGAGTACAAATATTCAGAGAATATGAAAGGAGTATTCCAAACGGATGTATTATTAGTGGGTTTGCATGAAAAACATTTTAATAGGAGAACGTGTAATCAGCAGTTACTACTGCACATGTTTTACTGCGCTCATGATTATTACTCTCGTTTTCTCTATCCCACTAACATTCAACTACCAGTTAAAATCTGACAGGTGTCCAAGTGAACAAAGAGCCCAAGCGTGTACAGCTAAACAAAATCTGAAGAGTTTATCATCAGATTTTATTGCTTCTTCCTCACTTTTACACTTAATCTTTACACACTCTCAACAAACTCTTACTCTCTTCTCTCTGAAATTCAAATCTTCTCACACACATTTTCTCAAACACTTTTCTATACTCACAATCTCTGATATAATGGCAACTACAACATTCACCCATGCAGGTGTGGACTTTGTCCCCAACAACTACGCAGCCATTCTTGACACCACTGAAGCCCCAAGAGATTATCATCCCTTCCAGCGCTTCTTGGCACAGAGTGCTCTAGCCACAGCCCTTACAGCTCCTGCCAGACTCTCTGGAAGTCAGATCATAAATTTTTGGAGGACGGGTCATTATGATAATGGTGGTACAAATGGATCTCCATCCATTGTATTCTCTTATGAAGGGGAGGAGTATGCTGTCACTCCAGCCACAGTCCGTCAAGCTCTTAACCTACCTGAACATTCAAATTACATCACAAATGGCGATGCAAATCTAAGAGTCATGATGACTGACTTGGGCTACTACGATTCTCTGGACAAATTGGGCCAACTGAAGCGTCCTGGACTCAGGAAGGAGTGGAGTTTCTTCTTTGATTGCATAACCAGGGCTTTCCAGAAGAAATCTACCAACTGGGATGCAATACCCATGGACATGCTACAAATTGGGTATTCTCTGATCTATTCTACTAATTTCGATTATGGTAGATTAGTTATTAGAAATATTGGTGAAAGAATGAATGAAAATCGTAAAGTTGTCTATTTTTCTCGATTTTGCCAATTATTGTTCAATGCATCTGTTGGAGAGGTAGCATTTGATGATGAGATCAGACCTTTTAAGTTGCATAAAAGGGCTTTCAAAGATCTCATCTCTAAAGATGAAAAGAGGCAAGTTCTCAGGCCGTTACAAGTTCCAGCTCCAATTAGAGATAGACTGAACATGCCTCCAGCAAATCAACAATCTCCAGTCTCTTCTCAAGCACCCAGAACCTCTGCATCCAAGTCCACGAGGGCTGCAAAGTCTGATGCAGCCCCCTCCACTGCCAAAAGAACAAGAACCTCTGTTGCTACACATGTTCTGAAATCAAACTCTGAAGTGCCGACAAACACTGATGAGCCAGTAAACTCTGAGGCTCACTTAAACTCTGATGCTCCAAACTCTGAGATCCCAGTAAACACTGAAGCTGCTACTCCTCAAAAGCAGAAGAAAAGAAGAAGACTTGTTGCAGCATATGAATATGATGATCTTGAACCTGCACAAGATGTAAACTCTGAACCACAGATCAGTCCTCCAAAGCCAGCCAGATTCAAAAGAAGGGCTCAAAAGCCTGCAAGGGCAAAAGTCCCAATCACTGAAATCACAGACTTCACAGTTGAGGAAGAGCAAACACCATCAACTCCAGTTGCTGAAAATTCTCAAGCTCTGATGGTGCTTCCTATCCAAGCTGTTCCTCTAACATCTCCTACAGCATCTACTTCATCCTCTGAAGTAGATGAAGAAATAAAGTGTGATGAACCAGTCACAACTGAAGCTGGAGCAAAAATGTCTGATCCTCATACTCCATTATCTGATCATGGACCCTCCACTCCAATTCCTCATTCTCCAATGAAAATTCCAGAGGGTGCCATAGTTCATGATACAGCTCCAGAAAACTACAGGTCTGATGTAGTTGATGAATCTGACAGAGTAGCTATGGAAGCTCTACAGTCTCTTGCTCAGACTGGTGAAGAGCCTATCAAATCACAGTCTGAAGCTCAAGAAAAATCTGCTCAAGATACTGTGGAGAAAGTTGCTGATCCTGTTCCTGATGCTGACAAAGCAAACTCTGATGCTGATACTGAGGATGATGACAGTTCAGATACTGACAAGGATGAAGATGATGGAGTCCCTCTGACACAACAAAAGTGGGAGTCTACTAGCCAGTACAATGCAAGGCTACAAACTCTGAACACAGACTCTGAGCCGCTTCCCAGGGATCTGCAGGTTGATCCACCAAATGAAGTCTGGGATAAACTCTGGTTGAGCCACCAACATTCTCTGGAGCCAACTAAAGCTGAAGAATTCTTATCTATGGCAGAGAATAAAATTTCAAACTCTGATGTTATGTCAAGCCTAAAAGGCACAATTCTTTATCTGAAGACATTTCATCCTGCTCATGCCCAGACATCTAAATCAATAGATGGTCTAAGAACAGAGGTGGCTAATGTCAAGGAGACAAATGAGTTGGAGAAGAAAAGGACTATACTACCTCTGAGAGATAATGTTCAGAAGCTGGTGTCTGCACATGAATCTCTGGACAAGAGGATGACCATCATTGAATCAACTCAAGAGAAGATGTCCAAGCAGCTTGAAGCCATCCAATCTTCACTTTCTCTGATCACATCAATTCTGATTCCTGATGAGGATGATGTCAAAAAGGGGGAGAGAGTAGCTAAAGTCAAATGCAAGTCTACTACTCAAACTCTGAAAAGAAAGAAGAAGGATGATGATGATGATGATGTGGATGACTTCACAAAGCACAAGAGATTTCAATCAGGGACTGGTGGAAGAGTTTCAAACTCTGACAGTCAGAAACAATCTAAGCAAAGCACAAAGTCTGCTCCAACACATAATTTCACATCTGGATCTAAGCAAAGACCAGTGATTGGATCAGACAAACCCATGACTGATGAAGAGCTTGCTAGATTGA
Organism: Daucus carota subsp. sativus; assembly: GCF_001625215.2. Classification (NCBI taxonomy): domain Eukaryota; kingdom Viridiplantae; phylum Streptophyta; class Magnoliopsida; order Apiales; family Apiaceae; genus Daucus; species Daucus carota. Next base: position 10,244,406 of record NC_030385.2, on the reverse strand, counting down.
TTTTTGAACAAGAAAATCCAGAAGCCAATTTGGATTTGGAGTTGATTGCTGCAGAAGAAGAAGAACTAAAGAAAGAACATGCTGAAGCAATAAAGTCAGGAAAAATCCAGAAATCTGCAAAATCAACTGCCAAACCAAAAGAAAAGGGGATATTGATTAAGGAACCTACTGTTGCTGATCAGAGTTTACCAGTCAAAAAGGTATACTCTGAAGATGAATATACTTCCAAGGGCAAAAGCAAAGTAGATGAACATCTGGAGAAAGGCTGGGATAAGAAGAAGTCTACAACCTCTGACAAGGATCAAGTTGTAAAGGAAAAGAAGACAGAAGCTGCAATCTCTGACAAAGCTCATGTTGCAGAATCTCAAGAAGAAAGATTAACCTCTGACATAGCTCAAGTTAATAAGGATGCAAAGAAAGACACAACCTCTGACGAAGCTCAAGCTGTGTTCAAACCAACAACTACTCCATTGGCTGGATTTGCAAAGCCTAGTCTGATGACTGAGATAAGCTTTGAGAAAGGACCAATTCAACCAATCTTTCATCGTAAAGCAGGAAGAGATAAAGGAGGGCTGGGATCCAAATATGAAAAATTTGATCAGAGTATAGGATCAAGACCAGATGACCCCTCATCTCTATGTGCTCCCAAGACTGGAGCTTTACAAGAAAGAATGGACAAATTAGATTCAGTTCAGTTGGTGAAGAATGACAGAGGAGATAATGTTCTTATCTACTTCATGTCTGATGGAACAGTGTTTAGAGTACTTGAAGCAGATCTCTATGCTAAACACTGGGAAGAATTGAGATATGTATCACACATATTTCAAATAAAGAACAAGTCATGCCAACACATCTCCAACCTGCTTAAAGATCAGATCAGAAGAAAGATGGGTATTACAGGAAACAAAAATGCTGGACCTTTCATTCCTAAATACCTCAATCATAAAGGACAGCTGGTTGAGATGAAGAAAAATTCAGCAAAAATTGAAACAATAGGTGGAATCAGAACTCTTGCGTTTAATGAAGAGTCTGATAAAGCTTACAATATCAGGCTGGATAGAGACTTGAAGAAGAACAAGATCTATGATCTCAGAGCTGCAATTTATCAAACTGGAGTTTCAGATCCAGAGCTGAGAGAGATCAAGAGACAAATGATTACAGTGCTTGAAGAAGCTGAAAGAGAACTCCTCAGAGGGTATCTACAGACAGCAAATGGTGTCTATGCAGCTAAGGAGTAAAGTATCTGTAAGTTTTAAAAGTTTTCTGTTATATAGTTAAACTCTGTTGCATTTGACTTAAATGTTTTGACATCATCAATTATCTGTTAACTTGCACATAAATTATTTATGCACAAGTTGGGGGAGATTGTTAGATATAATTGATGATTACTAATGTTCTTAAAGTTTGTTTTAGAACAGGAGTCATCAGAGTTTAAACTGGAAGCTGATCAGAGTTTAGTAAAGTCTGACAGAGTTTAATAAAGTCTGATCAGAGTTTACATAGTCAAGACTCGTCAGAGTTTACACGTGGAAAGAGCTCAGAAGCGGATATACTTCAAGGAAGGATAAAAGCTGAGGAGTGATTTGCTGACTATGGAAACTAAACAGAAAACTGGAGCAATCTTTGATTGATAGATTTATTAGCTGATTTATAGGATATCAAATTAGAGATTGATTTTGTAACTGTGTCTATATAAACACAGATTAGGGTTACTCTATAGGGGTTGTGTTATCGAGTATTTTATTTAGAACCCTAGCAGCTTTTAGTGATACAATATAAATCACTGAGAGAGTTTTTGTAACTACCAAAGCTTTGTGAATATAAGAGTTTATTGATTTAAATTTCTCATATTGTCTTACTGTGTTACAGATTGTGATCACTATATCATATTATATAGTGAGTTTATAGGACCTAACAAGACCACTTGGGTGCTCGCTTTGATTTGCAAGAAATGGGAATAAGGAAGTCACTTCACCCTGTTAAAGGTGCAGATGGAGAGACTTACGAGATTATGGCATCCATCTTTGACATGACAGATAAGGAGAAAGATGTCTTTTGCAAGCTGTTGAAGAATGTGAAACTGCCTTATGGCTGTGCTGCTAATATAAGTCGTTACGTGCACACAGACGAGAGAAAAGTAGTGGGGTATAAAAGCCATGACGCGCATTTTATCCTCCACTACTTGTTAAAATTTGTTGCAAAGAAATCACTAAAACCTGAGGTGGCAAAGCCGTTGATCAAATTAAGTGAATTTCTTAGAGGCTTATGGAGCAAGGTGATTGTCTTGGATGATATTGAGAGGTTGCAAGAAGAAATTGTTGAAATTCTCTGTGAATTTGAGATAATATTCCCACCTGCCTTCTTTGACATCATGGTGCACCTACCTGTCCATTTGTGTAATGAAGTTAAATGCGGCGGACCGGTGCACCTTCGGTGTATGTATCCTATTGAGCGGTATCTTGCAAAGCTGAAATCATATGTACGTAATAGGAGCAAACCAGAAGGCTCAATTGCAGAAGGCTACCTAGCAGAGGAGTGTATCATATTTTGTTCAAGATTTTTGCTTTGTGAAGAAGCAAAAGAAAATACTGATTTTGGAAGATGTCCAACAAATGTGACGTACCATATTGGAACAAGAAGGAATAAAGATGGCAAAGTTTTCCAATTAGAAGATTCAGAATGGAAAGCATGTCATACCTACACTCTGTTCAATAGTGGCAATAAGGAAATTGAGGCTTTGCTTGAGTAAGTTATCTAGTCCTTACATTTATTAAATAATAAAAACTAATTAAAATGCCTCTTTTTTAAACAGTTTCAATTATTTACTTGATAGGATTCATCGAGCTTCAGTTGAAGCAGATCAAACTTCAGAACGATACAAAAAGGAGCAAACACACTCCAAAGAGTTTTGGAGATGGTTAAAGGTCCAAGTTGAAAATCTGGACACCAATTCATTGTCTAGTTACGAGTGAAGTGTTGTTCTGTTACTTGACAGAAAGAAGATGACCCAAATCAGAGGTCCCCATCAGAGGCTAAAATCTTTGTAGAAAGTCGCAAGCGCAAGCCTGGGCACGAGTACAAGTTAAGTCCAAAAGCAATTAAGAAAAAAATTGTAAGTAAATTATCTTCTAAAGTATATATATTTGAACTCATTTTACCTCTACCTCTGTACACTTGACAAAACTTTCTCTTGTAGGAGTCTGTTGAAAAGATAACGAAAGAAGGAAATGATGCAGCTGAGCTCGTTCCCAAAAAGAAAAAGAACCGGCCAGATTGGTTGGTGGGAAGGCAAGGTAAAACAGCAGCTTCGACAGAAACTCCAGTTGATCCGGTTACACAATCTACAGTCGAGGAGCTGCACACAAAGATTGCTCAGCTAGAGAGTGAGATGGAAGCGAAGGTCAATACAAAAGTTCAACATAACATGGCCTGGTTGCTGAAGAAACTCGGAGAGGCGAATCCGGGTCTGAAAGTTGACATTACTCATGACTTTTGTGCAACTGTTTCTAGTGATGGAGATGAATTTGGCACTCCAATCACTCCTGGAACCGCTTCTGGAACCGCTCCTGGCACCACCCGTGGCACCACCGACTCTTTAATATAACTGTTTCTACGTAAAACTTAGTTAATATGAATTTGTCGTCCTTCATTTTGTTGTCAGATTGTTTTGATGTTGCGTTTCTTAAATGGTTTGGATGGGATTGTTTTATTGTGGAGGATGGTTGGATATTTGTTCTTTTGGAGTTTGGTATTTGTAGTTTAGGTGGATGTATGGTGGAAAGTTTGGATGGATGTTTGTTGGATTGTTTGCTGCATTATTTATATTTTTAATGGGAATGCTCCAAAAACAATGCAGGCATTGCAGAAAATTTTCAAATATGTGTTACAATAGCTCATTTTAACGTTACAGCTGATTAATATTTGTGTTACAGTTAGTCCACTTAGTGTTCCGAAAGCACCTTTTTACTGTTACAATAGGCACACAAATGGTGACGTGGCAGTCCACGTGTAGGACCCACACGCTGACGTGGACAGTGATGGACCCACCAACATGCTGACGTGGCTATTTGGGACCCACAGGCTGACGTGGCAGCGGAGGCCCCACCACGCTGACGTGGCTTTGTGGGACCCACATGCTGACGTGGAAGTGCGGGACCAACAAGCTGACGTGGCGTGGTGGGTCCCACGTGCTGATGTGGCATGTGTGGGTCCCACATGCTGACATGGCTGAGTGGGACCCACATGCTGACGTGGCCTCTGTGGGTCCCACATGCTGACGTGGCCGGTGTGGGTCCCACATGCTGACGTGGCTTTGTGGGACCCACATGCTGGCGTGGCTTCTGTGGTCCCGCATGCTGACCTGGCCTCCGTGGGACCCACATGCTGACGTGGCATATGTGGGACCCACATGATAGCTTGACCGGTGGAATGTGCTATTGTATCAGTGGTTTACCGTTACAGCATCCCCTTATTATGTTACAGTAGGGCGCTGCTGTAACGTTTTTTGGCTGTTACAGTTGATTCCAGTTTGTGTTACAATAGGGGCCAATTGTAACGTTCGCAAACGTAACGCCCATTAGTGTTACAGTAGCTCTATTGTAACCGATTTTGGCCTTATTGTAACATGACTTGGGCATTACAATTGGCCATCTATGGCGTAGTGGTTCCCTATTGTATTATCGTTTTATGTAAAGGATTAGTAACTTCCTACAGTAGGATGTTATACTGTTTATGGGTTTTTTGATTAGCATTGAAGAAAAAACTCAGCGTTGTTGTTTGTTCTTATGATAATTGTGTTTTGATGCTCGATAATTGCCATATGTTACTCAGGTGGAATATCCTTCTCCGTTGGATAAATTTGAAGATTTTTATTACCACGGTTTCCAGTGACCATGAGGACCATGGTACTCCAACAACTTAGGGCGGCGCCAATTCTTAGAGCGAGACTTCATTCTATATCTTTTTTATCTAGTATTTTGATACTTTTGAAGTTAGAATTTCTGTACTTTAGAAGTTAGAATTGGGTGTATGTGCCCGATTTAATTTTGATTAGTAAGTTTTGAACTTGTAGGATGCTTTTTGGATTGATTGTTGGATGCTCTATTTAGCAGGAATCATGTAAAAATAGAGCAATTATGTTAAATTTTTTATTTTTGAAGTGTTGCATTTGACTATATATGGTGTTGCAGTGTGCATGCTAAATAATGGTAAATAATATTAAAAGGAGTTGTATTTTAGAAAGTTGGTGTTGCATATGACTAAAACTGGTGTTGCCTATGGCTAAAATCAGTATTGCATATCAGAATATACAATGTGGGGCCTACTGCTGATGTGGTAATGTGGGCCTACTCTATAGTTTAATTGTTCATTGAGGACAATGAACCGCTTTAGTGTGGGGATGGGGTCTCAATGTTAAGAAAATCAAAAATCAAAAAAAATTATATATTAAAAACATCAAAAAAATTAAAAAATTGAAAAAGTTATATATTGCCATGTCTCAAATTTAGGAAATTCATGTTAGTTGCATTTAATTTAGAGCATATAGTTAATTAATTTGACATGCTTTTAGGTTGCACTTGCATATTTCATGAAAGTATATAATACCGAGTCAATTTCTCGTGATGAGCTTATTTGCATAATATCTTGGTTAGTAGTCTGGACCATATGTGATGTTTTGCATGCTTGGAAGTTGCTTTTGCGGAAATTATAATGACACTATTTGATGCTCTAGAAACAAGACTTAGACTAGCCTACTTCTTGAATCTTAGCCATGAGTCAAGCGTAGAATTCTGACTATTCCCTTTTGAGCTTAGAGTATGTAAATCTTATGTTTGGGAAAGCTGTGGGAAGTATATGCCTTTCTTAGAAAAAAAAAAGAAAGAAAAAAAAAATATATATAAATATTGCAAATAAAGTATCAAGTACTCCTTTGAGATCAACGGGTGGCAAATTCTGAAAGGGACGATCCATGTACATGTGCTGGTATTAAGCGCGATAGTACTAGAAATAAATCTTTCTTGGTGACTTTTCACTACCCTTGGTTACTGGAGAATTACTTGACTAAAAAAAAAACAATAATTAGCTAGCGAAATCTTATGGTAGTCGTAACTCACTTACCCTGAGAAGCGTCCCAACCTTAGATTGAGCATGCAAGTAGATTCAAAGAAAAAAAAAAGAAAAAAAAAAGATGTATAAACATATATAGGAGAGGCATAAAAATTCCCTTGCGACCCTAAGCTATAGTTGACTCTAATGCAATGGAGTGTTTAAGCATTGTTCTGATTAATGACTCATGTTTAAGACTCTGTTGAAATTTGTCAGTCTATGTTTTGTTTCATTAGAGAGCATGTGGAGCACACACGATGCACTCCGTACTTGCAGTGAAAGAGTTGCATGACTAATATGTGAGATAGATGAAATCCTTGATTGTTGCTTATTCTGAGGATTATCTGTTGATGAGGTTGATACTTTCATAGTTGTATTTCATGTATATTCATTTGGTTTGCATTCATATTAGTTGCATATTTGAGACTTGGCAGAATAATGGATTTTGTGGGTATATTCACTATAAACCCTCACGAGACAAAACTCGTCCTACTAGGGTGATAGAATATATTTTTATATATATTCTATATGATTTTATTCTCATATTTAATTATATTTTGCACTGATTTGGATATTTATTTAATATATTTTAATGTTTTATTGTAGGAAATAAAGAATTCCAAGTTGAGAAGGATTTGGAGATAAATTAGCTATTTTGGAGCTAATTTCTATTAAAATTCGGATTAATTGGGTTCTACCCGATTTCTGCACTGTTTGGCCCATAACTTGAGTTCTGGATGTCGGATTTGGACGATCTTACAGCCCACGCGAAGCTCTTGGAATTCCCTTTTATTTAGAAGTGGTCCAGTAAGCAAAGTCCAACTGGAAAAGCCCGAAAACAGAGCAGAAAAGAAAGCTGCGAATTTTGAGAGAGAATCCTTGTTGGTTTTGGAGTTCTATTTTGTATATTGATTTAAAATATTAGAAAGACTTTTATTATGGAAAGAGGATCAGATTTTGTTATTAGAGATTACCATTAGAATAGACATTAGTTACATACGCTACTTTTACAGAGAATTAGGGTTAGAGACTTGCAGGAGGAACGATGACTTCCATGGATGTGACAACAATGGAGGTTAAAGGTTTTAATCTATAGTTTTCTTCTCTACTCTTATTAGTTTATTATGTCTCTTTATTGTCTTAGTTGTTTTACTTGTTTAATTATTATCGAGTAGTGTGTTCTAGGGCTTAAGGGGAAGCTATGTTTGCACTATGATGTTGGCATGATTTTACAGTGATTTGTTTGATTGGTTAATTCTAATTGATATGTTTTAATATCGATTTGTGTAATCGGCCGATATCATGAATTGATTCTATGCGAATAGGAGTATAATCGAGAGATATACTACTAGAGGCACACATACAATTAGCAGAATTGAATTTGAGTGCGAGAGCATCATTGGATTTCTGAAAGCGTTAATACTTGAGAGAGATTAACCTTGCTTTAATTACCTGATTAATCGACTTACTAAAAGTGATTATTTGTGTAAGCATGTTTCGAGAGTGTTGATACTTGAGAGAGATTAACAAACTCTAGTTGCATGACCACTTTAATTGCTTTAGCTTAGAAGCCAATTATTGTGTAAGCATGGTGGACCTGATTGCCCTGGATTTTTAATATATTATTTTCTTGTCTTTTTAGCTAGTGTTATTTAGTTGTATTAGTTAGTTAAAATATATTTTATAATCGTTTTTGTTAGGAATCAATAATTTTTGATGATAACATAAACATTTTGTAACATGTCTTACTTAGAACCTTTATCAAATTTCAGTTGTAATTGTTATGTTTCTTGTCTTTGGGAATTATCAACGGATGGGTAGAATAGGATGGCTAATTGTAAATATCCAATGCCATGTAATTTTATCTAAGTGAAGGATATTCAACTGATGAGATGTAACTATTCAACTGATGAAGACTGGATGATGTTTCAACTGATGAAAATCAAGCATTCAACTGAAGACAAAGTGTTCAACTGATGATGCTGAGGAATTCAACTGATGAGACAGAAACAGCATTCAACTGATGAAGTTTGTAATTCATTCAACTGATGAGCCGGGCATTCAACTGATGAAGTCAAGAGCAGTTGAAAGTAACCAGAACTTTCAACTGATGAAGCAAAGAGCAGTTGAAAGTGACTAGAGCTTAAGTCTGACAAATCACATGGATCGAATTACACTAAAATAGACATGGAAGCCTAATTAGGAAAATAAAGAAGAAGCAGAAACATACTTATCTCATGCAATGCAATCTGGATCAAATCAAGATGATGGTCAAAGATGAAGACATCTCAGAAAGCATGCATAAGACAAAGATGTGCAGCATTGTTTTTAGATTAGAGTGCATTTTGTAATCTAGCTAAAAGCTTTGTAAAACTTGGAGTATATAACCAAGTTAGTAGCATCAGTTGAACTTGTTCAAATTGCTTGAGAGAAAAATCTGAGAGTTAGAACTAGTTTTGAGTGATGAACCAGCAGCTGTGCGAATTGTAAAACAATCCACAGATTCTTCTATATAAAATCTCACGGGTGGATCATTCAATCCACCCGTATTTTTAATACTTGGTGTTTTTCTGTTTACTGTGTTCTTAGTGTATCATTCTTGAATCTTTTAAATTTGTAAAAGATTGTATTCAACCCCCCCCTTCTACAATCTTTCTCATAGTTGGTGTAAAATAACAATTGGTATCAGAGCGAGGTTCCCAACAAACAGGGAAAAAGATCAACACTGCTAGAGAAAGATGGGAAAGAAGGATGCTGGAGTGAAGATTCCTGTTCTTGACAAAGACAACTATTTTCACTGGAAAGTGAGAATGCATCTGCATCTGTTGTCCATTGATGAAAGCTATGTGAACTGCATTGAAAAAGGACCTCATGTCCCCATGAAGGTCTGCACAAGCATGGGAGCTGATGGTGAAGACATGGTAGGTAAGATGATTCCAAAACCTGTCCATGAATATTCTCAAGAAGATACTGAGGAGGTGCACAAGGACAAGAAAACCATGAACCTTCTGTTCAATGGTTTGGATCAAGAAATGATTGATAGTGTTATTAGCTGCACAAGTGCCAAAGAAGTTTGGGACACCATCAGGACTATCTGTGAAGGGAATGAGCAAGTGAGAGAAAACAAGATGCAGCTTCTGATTCAACAATATGAGTCATTCCATTTCAAGGCTGGTGAAAGGTTGAGTGATACATTTAACAGATTTCAAAAACTGTTAAATGGTCTAAAGCTCTTTGGAAGAGTATATCAAGTTAAGGATTCAAACCTGAAATTCTTAAGAGCTCTTCCTAAAGATTGGAAACCCATGACAGTCTCTCTCAGAAATACACAAGAATTTAAAGACTATACTCTAGAGAGACTGTATGGAACCTTAAAGACTTATGAGCTTGAAATGGAACAAGATGAAGAGATTGAGAAAAGCCAAAAGAAAGGGCATTCATCTGTGGCTCTAGTTGCATCTCTGGAGGATACTGTCAAGGACAAGGGAAAGTCTCAAGTTGAAGAAACTGAGAAGTTGGTCAAAGAGGAGAGCTCAGAGTCAAGCAAAGGAAGAAGAAAGGAGAAAGAAGTAGCTGATTCTGGTGAAGAAAGTGATGGAATTGATGAGCATCTAGCCTTCCTGTCAAGAAGATTCTCCAAACTGAAATTCAAAAAGAATTTTAATTCTGCAAAATCTTTTAAAGGCAATCCCAAGTCTGATAGAAGCATGGTAGACAGATCAAAATTCAAGTGCTTCAACTGTGGGAATGCAGGTCACTTTGCAAATGAGTGCAGAAAGCCTAAAGTTGAGAAGAAGTCAAGTGAAAACATTGACTACAAAAAGAAATATTATGAACTTCTCAAACAAAAGGAAAGAGCATTCATCACAAAGGATGATTGGGCAGCTGGAGATGATTCTGATGAAGAGGAGGAGTTTGTCAATCTAGCTCTAATGGCCAACTCCACAGATCAAGAAGAAAACACTGGAAGCAGTAGTCAGGTATTCACTACAAACCTAGTTGAGTTAACTAAAGATGAATGCAATGCTACCATTAATGAAATGTCTACTGAACTGTATCATTTGCATGTTTCTTTAAAATCTCTTACTAAGGAAAACAGTAGAATTAAGGAAGCTAACACCTTTCTTAGTGATAGAAACAGTGCCTTAGAAGCTCAATTTATTGAATTTGAGAAGCTGAAGATTGAGTGTCAGACAGCCAAGGATGATCTCTTGGTTGTTCTGAAGAGAGAAGAGGTCATAAGAAAGCAGCTTGATAAGGAACAAGAGATCATTGCCAAATGGAAATCTGGTAGAGATGTTTCCACCAATATCATTAACATGCAAGGCAGAGAAACCTTTGTGGAGAATGAATGGAAGAGGAATAAGAAAGTGCTTAAGATATCTGAGAACAGTTCAGGTGATGAGAATACTGATGATGATCATCAGTTGAAGAACAAAGTCTCAACTGATGAGAGTCATCAGTTGAACAAAAACTCATCAGTTGACAAGAATGTTCTCAAGAAGCTTAACAAGAAATATGGTCCTGTTAAAAAGAATTTTGTTAAAGGTGAGAATAGTTCTTCTGAGACCAGTGATAGTGTTAATAACACTCTTCATTCTAGTAACAAGAACAAGAAGAATTTGGATACTAATGAGCATAAATCTGAGGAGACTAAAAGGAAGAAAGGAAATAGAAATGGCAAAATAGGAGTTAACAAGCACACCAATTACACTCCCAATGCTAGTGCTCTTAGGAAAACCTGCAGTAAGTGTGGTAGTGTAAATCATTTATCTGCTAATTGTAAAACTGTGACTGCTCCTAATTTGTCTTTGCCTATTCCTATGACATCTGTTCCTCACATGAATTTATCTGCTATGAATATGATGCCTGGTTTATTGCCTCACAATCCTTATTCTCAGCCTAACATGCCATATATGTTCAATCCTTATTTCAATGCCTTTAACATGCCTCAATTTCATTCAAATTTGCATGGAATGAACAATGTATGCATGCCTCAAAGGCCTGTGTTTGAAAACAAAGTTGATATTCCAGTTTCTCAACCAAAACCAAAGATTGAACCTATTCAATCCAAGGAAAAGGTTGAGAAGGTGGAAAAGGCTGCTAAGACTAACAAATCTGGACCCAAAGCAATTTGGGTACCAAAATCAACTTGATCTGTTTGTGAAATGTGTGCAGGGAAACCACAAGAAGAATTTGTGGTACTTGGATAGTGGATGCTCCAGGCACATGACTGGTGATTCCTCCCTGCTCACAAAGTTTGTGGAGAAAGCTGGCCCTAGCATTACCTTTGGAGATGACAGCAAAGGATATACTATGGGATATGGCTTGATTGCAAGAGAGAATGTCATCATTGATGAAGTTGCATTGGTGTCTGGTCTTAAGCACAACTTGCTTAGCATCAGTCAGCTCTGTGACAAAGGTTACAAAGTAAATTTCACTTCTGCAGCCTGTGTTGTCACCAAAGGAGATGACAACAATGTGGTTCTGATTGGACAAAGAAAAGGAAATGTGTATGTAGCTGACTTCAATTCTGTCAAGTCTGAATCTATCACTTGCCTTCTCAGCAAAGCAAGCTCAGATGACAGTTGGCTATGGCATAAGAGATTGTCTCATCTAAATTTCAAAACCTTGAATGAGTTAGTAAAGAAGGACTTGGTAAGAGGTCTACCAAAGCTGGAATTCTCAAAAGATGGACTTTGTGGAGCTTGTCAGCTAGGAAAGCAAAAGAGAAGCTCTTTCAAAAGCAAAACTCTTTCATCAATTGTGAAGCCCCTTCAGCTCTTGCATATGGATTTGTTTGGACCAGTTAACATCATGTCTATTTCAAAGAAGAAATATTGCCTAGTGATTGTTGATGATTTTTCAAAATTCACTTGGACTTTCTTTCTGCATTCTAAGGATGAAGCTGGGAAAATCATCATCAATCATATCAAGGCATTAAACAACAATCCAGATGTCAAAGTTGGAAGGATAAGAAGTGACAATGGGACAGAATTCAAGAACTCTGTGATGAAAGAATTTTGTGAAGAAGAGGGAATTACTCATGAGTTCTCTGCACCAAGAACTCCACAACAAAATGGTGTTGTTGAAAGGAAAAATAGAACTCTTATTGAGGCTGCAAGAACCATGATTAATGAAGCTCAACTTCCAACCTATTTTTGGGCTGAAGCTGTGAACACTGCTTGCTTCACTCAAAACATCTCACTAATTACCAAACCTCATAATCTAACTCCCTTTCAACTCTTCAAAGGAAAGAAGCCAACAATTAGCTTTCTTCATGTATTTGGATGCAAGTGTTATGTTCTAAGAAATCAAGGTGAAAATCTTGGAAAATTTGAGGCCAAAGCAGATGAAGCTATTTTTGTTGGATACTCTGATGGAAAATCATTTAGAGTATATAATCTGAGAACCAACATTGTTATGGAATCAATCCATGTGGTTTTTGATGATAAGAAGATTCAAGGATTCTCAGATGAAGGATTTCATGATAATCTCAGATTTGAAAATGAAGGTGAAGGTGATCTGTATGACAGTGATGATGATGATGACATTATTCAAAATGTTGGAATTAATCCTGGAATTAATATCCCAACTGATGACTCTCTAGTGCAAGGAACAACTGCAACTGGAAATTCAACTGAAGCATCAGTTGAAACTACATTGGAGGGATCAGTTGAAACACCTCAAGGATCATCAGTTGAAAGAATGTCTCAAAGTTTCAATCAGTCTAGAAATAATGAGATGTCAAATTTAGGGGGAGCTTTCCAACATGGAAACCTGAACTTCAACAATGAAGCCACATCATCAAGACAATCACTTCCACCACAAAGAAAGTGGACAAGGGATCATCCTTTTGAACTAATTATTGGAGATGCAAATGCATCTGTACAAACAAGAAGAGCAACTCAAGATGAGTGTTTGTACAGTGCATTCCTTTCACAGGATGAACCTAAAGTCATAGAAGATGCTCTCAAAGATGCTGATTGGGTTCTTGCTATGCAAGAAGAATTAAATCAATTTGAGAGAAACAATGTTTGGAAGCTGGTGCCTAAGCCTAAAAATAAAACAATTGTAGGAGTAAGGTGGGTATTCAGAAACAAGGTGGATGAGAATGGAGTTGTCACCAGGAACAAGGCCAGACTTGTTGCTAAAGGATACTCTCAATCTGAAGGAATTGATTTTGATGAGACCTTTGCACCAGTTGCAAGACTGGAAGCAATAAGAATGTTCCTAGCTTATGCTGCTCATGCCAACTTTAAAGTTTATCAAATGGATGTCAAGAGTGCTTTTCTAAATGGTGAACTGGAAGAGGAGGTATATGTCAGTCAGCCTCCTGGTTTTGAAGATCCAGAATTTCCAGAGTATGTTTACTTTTTATTAAAAGCACTCTATGGACTAAAGCAAGCACCAAGGGCATGGTATGACACTCTGTCTCAATTCTTATTAGATAATCATTTTTCCAGAGGAACTGTGGATAAAACACTATTTTACAGAAATGTAAATGGTGCCTTTATTCTGGTTCAAATTTATGTAGATGATATAATTTTTGGTTCTACAGATGAGAAACTTTGCAAGAAGTTTGCTAATCTTATGAAGAGTCAGTATGAAATGAGCATGATGGGAGAGCTCACCTACTTTCTTGGTTTACAAGTTAAACAAGTAAAGGAAGGTATATTCATAAATCAAACTAAGTACATCTATGATCTACTTAAAAAGTTTGATTTATTGGATTGCAAAGAAGCTAAGACTCCCATGCCAACAGCCACCAAATTAGAGTTAAGTCCTAATGAGAAATCTGTGGACATCTCTAATTATAGAGGCATGGTTGGTTCTCTTTTATATCTGACAGCTAGTAGACCAGATATTATGTTTTCTACATGCCTCTGTGCTAGATTTCAATCTGATCCTAAAGAATCACATCTTATTGCTATAAAAAGAATATTCAGATATCTTAAGGGAACACCAAATCTTGGCATTTGGTACCCTAAAGACTCTGGATTTGATCTAATTGGATATTCAGATGCTGATTTTGCAGGATGCAAAATTGATAGAAAAAGTACAACAGGCACCTGTCAATTTCTTGGTGACAGATTGATTTCTTGGTTTAGCAAAAAGCAAAATTCTGTATCAACCTCTACAGCTGAGGCTGAATACATTGCAGCTGGAAGCTGTTGTGCACAATTATTGTGGATGAGAAATCAATTACTTGATTATGGATTAAATCTCTCAAAAATCCCAATATTTTGTGACAACACCAGTGCTATTGCTATAACTGAAAATCCAGTACAACACTCAAGAACCAAGCACATTGACATCAAATACCACTTCATAAGGGAACATGTGATGGCTGGTACTGTTGAAATGCATTTTGTTCCAAGTGAAGAACAAATTGCAGATATCTTCACAAAGCCTCTTGATGAATCCACATTCACAAGGTTGGTAAGTAAATTAGGTATGTTAAATTTCTCCTAATTTAGAGTGAATTTTTCTGTAATTTGGCAGCCAGAATTTGATTAATTTTGATTTATCAAAATTGAATTAATTATAATTCTGGATAAAGTCTATAATATTTCAACTGATGAACTAGTGAAATTGTTTCAACTGATGATTGAAACAATATCCTCTTGCGTTGTTTTTCATTCAACTGATGACACCAGTTGAAGACACCTTCAACTGATCTTCATCAGTTGACTAGGAAGTTTAAAGAGGCGCTTATTTCATCCGTTGAAAGTATTATCAGATCTTAGCCGTTGAAATTTCTTTTGTCTCTCTCTTACTTTATATACACGATCGTGTGTGTAATTTTTGTAGAGATAAATAAGAGTAATTTCTTCTCAACGGTAATTTCTCAGCCAATCACAGCAATTTTCTGAGAAAGTATTTAAGTGTTTTAATCTATTTTCATTTCTTTTCATCTTACTCTTTCGAATTCTCAAAGCTCTCTTCTCTCTCTGTGCAAAAACAAGTTCTAATTCTTCTTCAAGCTTTCTCTGTAACTGCAATGGCACCAATGAAGAAGTACACTGCACCAAGTGGGTTTATCTATGAGAAGAACAACTTTGCGTCATTTGTGGATACCAAGGCTGTGGAGGAGAAAGAGTACCACAGGATGATGGAGTTCATCAAGTCAAGCCAGCTCTCTTATGCTATGACTGAAGCTCCCATCATCTACCATGAAATAGTTGAGGAAATGTGGACCTCTGCAGAGTTTAATAGTGAGCATGAAACTCTAACTTTCTCTGTCAATAATAAAACTTACTCTGTTAATGCTGATGTTATGAAAGCATGCTTTAAGATTCCTGAAAATACTGTTTTATCTTTGCCTAGTGATAATCAGTTGGTTAATTTACTTTATGCCATGAATTATGTTTTGCCAACTGATGCCTTAGGTAAAATAGAAAGAAGGGGTCTTAGGAGAGAATGGAGTTATTTATGTGATGCTTTTATTAAGGCATTTTCTGGTAAGATTAGTAATTTCAATGCTCTTACTTCCCAGATCTTACAAATGCTTTACATGTACCTGACTAATGAATATTTCAACTTTGGTGGTTTGATGATCCAAGAAATTGGGGAGAAACTAGGTGATAAAACTGATAGACCTAGGAATATATATTATGTCAGATTTCTTATGATGCTAGCTAATCATCTCAATGATAAGCTAGTTATTACTAACAAGGAAGCCAAGCTTCCCAGTTTTGTGCAGGAAAAGAGAGTCTTTAAAGACCTCTTTAGGATGAATTTATACCCCTCCTTGGAGGTGGTGTACCTGCCAACAATGGAGGCTGGAAAGCACAAAGAGGTACATGGCTTTCCTACTACTCTCTCTCAACCCTCAACTTCTTTGCTTTCTGCTATCAGGGCTGTTGAAGAGGCCCATCAACAGCCTACACAAGTAGCAAAACCCTCTAAAACCAAGTCTTCTAAACCAACCTCAGATGCCTCCCAAAAGGCATCTGTTGTAAAAACTAAGAAACACAAGCCTGAGGGGAGTGTGATTGGAGGAAGTGAGGGGGAGGGAAAGGGTGATCATCAAAGAAACCCTAAGGATAAGGATGGAGAGGTGAGTGCTAACCAGCCTAGCCACTCTGCAGTCTCCCAAAAGACTGTAGATGTTAATATGGATTTAAGCACATCCCTAGCAGCATCCTCCCAAAAGGATGTTGTTATTGAAAACAGTCCTCAGCCAAGGACACAGTCAAAAAGGGGGAGGGACACCACTTCTTCACCAATAAAAGCCTATGGGAGAAAGAAGCCAAGAAGTGACAAACTGAAGCACTCTGCACACACACAGGCATCCATTCTGGATTTTATGCCTTTAACTTCTCAAAGTCAGATTGATGTGACTCCAATAAATGTGGAGTCACAGCCCCCTTCTTCATCTCAACCAATCATCCATATTCATGATCTTACCATCTCTACTGCTCAAACACAATCCCCAACCTCCTCTGTGGATGTGGAATTAATTCACACCACACTTGTAAATTCTCCATCTTTGGATTTCATGGAGAAGCCCCCTTCTGAGATTGATCATCATCATTTTGATGATTTGTTGGATCTTTCTCTTCCATTTCCTTCCTCTGTAACAGTGTGTTCTGTGGATTTTCCTTTAAAATCAATCACCACAGACTCAACTATTACAGCCTCTAAACCTATTTCTTCATTTTCTTCAACTGATCTTCCTCATCAGTTGACAAGTGTTTGTCCTTCAACTGATATGCTTAACAGCTCTCATCAGTTGAATGCATCCTCTACTCATGTTTCAACTGATGTCTCTCATCAGTTGACAACTGCTGCTACTTCAATTACTTTACCTTCTTCTACAGCAGTTGATCACATGGTAGCACAAACACTTTTAGGATTGAGTGGAGTGAGCTATGGAGTGGAGAGGCAGCCTAGTGAGCTGGCAAAAGGAGAGGGTGTGGAGAGTCTGGCATTTTCTTCTAGCCAGGAAAAAGGAGAGGATATGAGTGACCCTTTAGTAAGGGTAAGTGAGGGAGAGGTGAGTTGTGTGGTGAGCCAAGGGGAGCCCTTGATGCAAGAAAAGAGAGAAATTGAGAGAAATGCAGGTGTCAGTGAAGGGTTTAGTGAACAAGAGTTTCAAGCTGAATACAGATCCATACTGGATGGTGTTTCACTAGACCCTGAGACTTTTACTCATGGAATGTCTTCCATTCAAGATTTTGCCAGATTGGACAATCAAGCAGCTGAGAGGCACCTTAATCTAATTCACACTACATCTTCTATGCTTAGAGCAAAGGAGGCATTTACAGCTCTGCCTGCCAATGCTGGAGATGATTTTCAATATGATGATAGTGATGAAGACCTCAATGATGCTCTTGAGGAATCCCTTGGTGAACAACCTACCACTTCTCTACCTTCATGGCTCTCCATGCAGTCTGCAAATGCAATGGTTGTCAGCATGGAGCTGGAAAGGCAAGCCTCCACCATTCTTCAATCACAACCTGGAAGCTCATCCTCCTCTCAAGCCATCTCTGCCACCATTGCCAGTCAAGCTTTGGAAAACCTCAAGCTTCACAAATATCAATCTCTCCACTTTCAGAAAGAGATAGAGCATCTCAATTGTCTCATTGCCTCTGTTAAGACTGATCTGACCAAACAAATTGATGAAAAGCTTCCAGCTCAGGTCAAATCAGCTATTTCTGGTTCTGAGCAAAAACAACTGCAATTGGAAAAGCAAGTAGAAGCTCTGGAAGGCAATGTCTATATCTTAAACTCTAGAATGGATGAGATGTTGCAGCATCAAAGAATTCAGACTGGACTCCTTCAACATCTTCTTCTTGCCTCTGGTGCTTCTCTTCCCAGTCCATCCCTTACACTTGCTGCTAACAAAAAGGGGGAGAAAGAATTACCAACTCCTGCAGAATTAATCAGTCAAATTCCTCCTCCTTTCCACACTGAAAGGGAAAAGCAAAAGATTGAAAGGATGAAAGAATTGGACTCCATTGCAAAGAGAGTGGCTCAATTGGGCAAGAAATCATCTACATCTTCTACAGCCACTACAGCTCAAATCTCTTTTCCAACCACAACCACAATTCTCAGGGTGATTACACCTGAGATTGTTATTCCCTCCAAGACAGAGAAGGGTGAGCCATCATTTCTGAATGAGTTCAAGCCAACTCTGTTTCCAAACAATTGTGGTTACTCCAGGCCTGGAAAAGACTCAAGCTCAATCTACTTTCCTTTAGCCAGGCCTGACAAAAATGAATACAAGCTTTTGGGCCAAGAAATCAAAAGTTATAAAGATTGTGCAGATGTGGCCTTAAAGGCTCATTTTGCCATCATCTACAGAGAAGGCCAGAAGTTGTTTATTGGAACTGGCCATCCTCATTACTCATATGCAAAAGCTGAAGAGGTGGCCAGAGAATGTGAAAAAGAGGAGTTTGAATCTCAACTCTCTCTAAATCAAATAGAGGTTGATGAAAGGTATGCTATTGAGCTGGAAGAGGAGTTGGCAGCTGAGCTTTTAAATGAGGAAAGATTGCCTCTTGAATCTTCTCCAAAGAAAAAGAGAGTCAAATCTAAGACTAAGATGCCTGAGGCAGCCAAGAGAAGAGAAGAAGTGCCAGAAAAGCCTATCTCAAAGCCTTCTTCTCCAATCAAGGACACCACAGTGGTACATCCAGATGTCAACTTCCATGATGAGCCAATAATGCCAAAGGAGGAGCCAGTTGACTTGGAAGATATCCCAATTCCAGCTTTTCTTGTTCAAGAACCTTCCAAGCCAAAGAAGAAAGTCAAGTCTGTTGCTAAGAAGATGGCTAACCCTCCTAAACCTCCAAAAGAACCTGAAAATCCTGATGACTATCTGATCATTGCTAACATTGAAGAAATTTCTGAGTTGGAGCTGGAGCTGGATGATCTTCAAGAAGTAAGAGGAATAGAAGCAACTTCAAAGTTACCTGAAAGATTGGTATTCTCTTACAAAAACAAGGGTGATGTCATCTGGCCTCTTCACAGAGTTCTGAATTCTGAGGGATTCAGTTCTCTAACAAAAATATATGGATCTATGAAGAGGACTGGAGGATTTACACCACCTGCAAAGCAAATGGTACTAAAGAGAATCCTTGAGATCAGGAAGGAATGGAACTCAGATGCTAGTCTACAAAGAAGGCTGAAAATTCCCTACACTGGAAAGAAAATTCATCATGAACCTACTCCAGTTATGGAATTTAGGGACAATCAAGGTGTTAGGAGATTTTTCAGACCTAAAGATCAACTCAAGGTTGCTAGCTTGAATACTCTGAAGACTCTCCAATCCAAGCTCAACAGACAAGATAGTGATGAAGAATGGTTCTACAGGATCTTTCAGAAGCAAATTAATATTCTTGAAGAAAAACTTAAGTCCAGAAGAAGAAGATCTTCTAGGAACAAGTAACTGCTCAGTCTAGAGGAGCATAATCATCTGTAATCTTTTCTAACTCTTGTATTTAAATTCTGCATTTTATTTTATTAATGTTTTTGTTATCATCAAGTGTAGAATTTATGTCTGCATCTTCTCCAGTCATAAATTGGGGGAGATTGTTAGGAATCAATAATTTTTGATGATAACATAAACATTTTGTAACATGTCTTACTTAGAACCTTTATCAAATTTCAGTTGTAATTGTTATGTTTCTTGTCTTTGGGAATTATCAACGGATGGGTAGAATAGGATGGCTAATTGTAAATATCCAATGCCATGTAATTTTATCTAAGTGAAGGATATTCAACTGATGAGATGTAACTATTCAACTGATGAAGACTGGATGATGTTTCAACTGATGAAAATCAAGCATTCAACTGAAGACAAAGTGTTCAACTGATGATGCTGAGGAATTCAACTGATGAGACAGAAACAGCATTCAACTGATGAAGTTTGTAATTCATTCAACTGATGAGCCGGGCATTCAACTGATGAAGTCAAGAGCAGTTGAAAGTAACCAGAACTTTCAACTGATGAAGCAAAGAGCAGTTGAAAGTGACTAGAGCTTAAGTCTGACAAATCACATGGATCGAATTACACTAAAATAGACATGGAAGCCTAATTAGGAAAATAAAGAAGAAGCAGAAACATACTTATCTCATGCAATGCAATCTGGATCAAATCAAGATGATGGTCAAAGATGAAGACATCTCAGAAAGCATGCATAAGACAAAGATGTGCAGCATTGTTTTTAGATTAGAGTGCATTTTGTAATCTAGCTAAAAGCTTTGTAAAACTTGGAGTATATAACCAAGTTAGTAGCATCAGTTGAACTTGTTCAAATTGCTTGAGAGAAAAATCTGAGAGTTAGAACTAGTTTTGAGTGATGAACCAGCAGCTGTGCGAATTGTAAAACAATCCACAGATTCTTCTATATAAAATCTCACGGGTGGATCATTCAATCCACCCGTATTTTTAATACTTGGTGTTTTTCTGTTTACTGTGTTCTTAGTGTATCATTCTTGAATCTTTTAAATTTGTAAAAGATTGTATTCAACCCCCCCCTTCTACAATCTTTCTCATAGTTGGTGTAAAATAACAATTGGTATGTTTTGATCTGGAAACAATTGAATATAATTGAATAAGATTGATAGCATCTGTCTCCTTGAGGATACGACCCGCATTTGCTAGTCTGCACTACAACAGACACCGTGCGCTTGCGGTTAGTTATAAAATAACACATCAAGTTTTTGGCGCCGCTGCCGGGGAGACGGCTAGTTCTATTAGTTTTGTTTAGTTATTTAGATTGTTTCATTTGCCTCTTTGGGACTTTAGTTCCAAGTGAGGTAGATTTTATTGCGTTTTCTTGGCTTGTGTTTTTCTTTCAGGTTTACAATGGAGGGAGCTGATAATTTTGCACGTCTATCTTCCATGGTGGAGGCATATACTCATGATAATGCCTCACTGAATGTTACAGAGCCTATTATGTATCCGATGAGTATTAATGAGATGTCACAAGTTGCCCCGAAGACTTACAACTTCTGTCAAGTTTGTGGTGTTCAGGGTCATTATGGTTATGAATGCTCATACAATATTTTCAATTCCCAGAATACTCAGTTGGGACCAACAAATGATTATCAAGAAGGATATGAGTACAATCAGTATTCTAACTCTTGTGATCAACAATGGATGGATCAACCGACTTTCTCTTACACGGATAATGGTTTTCAGAATTTTTCATATCATGATCAACCACAGTTTCAACAACAATATTATGAAGAGCAGTATGAGCCACTGCAACAATATCAATATTCTCTACCGGAAGAGCCACAATTTTCTCTAACTGACGTGGCTATGGAAGCTCAAAAAAACTAACGAGATGTTGAAAGAAGTGATGCAGGAGATCAATGAGCTAAAAACTCAAAATCTAATGATGGAGGTTCAAATTGCACAGTTGGCTAGTTCTTCCACTACATGGCAAACCGAATCCCCCTCACCCTCTCCATCTATTCAACCAGAGATGGGCATAAATACTGTCATACTTGCAAGTGATGAAGAGTGTGATAATTTCTCGATCTGTGTTGATGATGTGCCTACTGATAAAGAGGAGGATCGTGCCATATATGATGAAATTGATGATGTTGTTGTAGACCACGTGCTTGATGATGGGGTTAGCGAGGAAAGCAATGCAAAATTGGTTCTTGTGTCTATTCCAACATATATGCCTGAAATACTAATGCCTACTCGGATGGATGACATGACTAAAGTGGATCAATGGTTTGATAATGATAAATTTGCTTTTACTCCAACCTCTACTCTTGTGCATGAGAATACATGTTTCAGGGTCGAAGAGATGTCAAGAATTGTCCTAGGAAATCTTTCTCAAAATTTGGTGGGTGATCTATTCCAAAAGGCTCTTGTACTTAAATTCTCGGAAGATGGGGAAAGTGACATTGATCCCTTATTCATTGATGTGAAAAGCCAAGAAATTCAACTAGCTCCTGAGAAAGTGAGGAGTTTCGAAAAGCCGCCACCTGAGCCTCCACCTCGTGTGAATATTCAGGGGGTTTATTTTTCTGGCTGTGAATTTTATCGTTGTTTTGTCACAAATTTCTCCAAACTTTTGAAATCTCTTGCTCAATTATCATTTTTTAATGTAACAATTAAATTTAATAATGCTTGTTTGGAGAATTTTTGCAGGATCAAAACAACTAATTATATTCATGATATTATTAGTGGCGGCGAAGTTTTGTTCGAGAAGGTGGATACTCCACGTTTATTTCTACGTGGTTTGAAAAAGTCAAGCTAGTGACTTTAAAAGAGCGCTTCTTGGGAGGCAACCCAAGGTCTCTGTAAGTTAATTATATTATATAATATATTTTTGTAAGTTTCTTAGGATTTTAAAAACTTTTTTTTATTTTTTTTTATTCCCACGAGATGCCTTGATGAATTTTTTGAAGTGTTTCAGGAAATTTGCAGCTGGGAGAATAATTTATTTAAAACACTTAGTGTTTTATTTAAATTTTGGAAAAATTGTTTTTGAAAAAAAAAAAGAAATAAAGCAGGGCGTGTATTTTTTTTGTCCTTTTGCTAATCCGCGGTGCACAGGTACTGGTGTCTTTGCGCGCACAGGACACGAAGACAGACTACTTAAACCGGCAATTACATTTTATCATCCTTGCGTAAATGAGGCTGGTAGGAATTGAACCTTACACCCCTTGAAGGGAGGAAGAATTTAGGAGCCACATTCCAACCGGTGTGCCAACGAATGCATTTGTTTGGGGAGTTCATTACTTCAATAAAACTCTGAGAAAGCCAGAGCCATTTCAAGCAATTTCAGGGGAGTTTTCTTTCTAATTAATATTATATAATTATATTAATATATTTCATATATCTATCATATTTGTTCGTTGAGGACAATGAACCACTTTAGTGTGGGGATGGTTCCTCAATGACTAAAAAATCAAAAAAAAAATATATATATATTATAAAATTCAAAAAAAATTAGAAAAATTAGAAAAAAAATTGTATATTGCCATGTCTTAAATTTAGAAAATTCATGTTAGTTGCATTTAAATTAGAGCATGTAGTTATTAATTTTGTATGCATTTTTTTAGTAGTTTTTTTAATTTCATTTAGCTTGCATAATTTCATGAAAGTAAATAATACCAAGTTAATTTCTCGTGATGATTTTATTCGCATAATTTCTTGGCTAGTAGTCTTGATCATATGTGATGTCTTGCATGCTTAGAAATTGCTTGTGCGGAAATTTTAAATACACTATAAAATGCTCTAGAGACAAGACTTAGACTAACTTAATTCTTGAGTTTTATCTATGAGTCGAGTGTAGAATTTTGACTATTCCCTTTTAAGCTTAGAGTATGTAAATCTTAAGTTTAGGGGAGCTTTAGGATGTATATGCCTTTCTTAAAAAAAAATAAAATAAAATAGAATACTGCAAATAAAGTATCGAGTACTCCTTTGAGATCAACGGGTGGTAAATCTTGAAAAGGACGATCCATGTACTTGTGCTGGTATTAAGTGCAATTGTACTAGAAATAAATTTTCTTGGTGACTTTTCATAACCCTTGATTACTGGAGAATTACTTGACTTAAAAATAATTAAAAAAAAAAGAGAAAAAAAAGAGCTAGCAAAGTCTTATGGTGGTCGTAACTCACTTACCCTGAGAAGCGTCCCGACCTTAGCCCGAGCATGAAAAAAAATCGAAAAAAAATTGGAAAAAATAAGAGAGGCATAGAAGTTCTTTTGCGACCCTGAGCAGTAGTTGACTCTAATGTAACGAAGTGTTTAAGCATTATTCTGATTAACGACTCATGGTTAAGACTCTGTTGAAGTTTGTTGGTCTCTGTTTTATTTCACTAGAGAGCATGTTGAGCACACACGATGCACTCCGTACTTGCAGTGGAAGAGTTGCTTGACTAATGTGTGAGATAGATGAATGCCTTGATTGTTGCATATTCTGAGGATATATATTGACGAGGTTGATGCTTTCATGATTTGTTTTTAGACATATTCATTTAGTTTGCATTCATATTAGTTGCATGTTTGAGACTTGGTAGAAAATAATGAATTTTGTGGGTAGATTCACTATAAACCCTCACGAGACAAAACTCGTCCTACTAGGGCTGCCTAGGGGTTTAACGGCTTGTTGCATACGCTCAATGCAATCGTGTCATCTACGAAAATGGTGTTAGTTAGTTAGGACTTAGATTTTATTTCGCTTATTTGCCCGAGGACGTGCAAAAGCCACTACACCATAAAAGGGCTATAGCAACGCCAAGTCTGAATTTTGTTCATAAATCGTTGCTATTTCTTATCAAGTTTTGACAGACCTATAGCTGTTGCAATATTTTTAAAAAATGTTACAAATGAGTGTAATTTTTCGAAAAATCTATAACAGTTGCAACAGGTTTTTAAAGTTGTTGCAATAGAGTTCAAATTTTGGGCCCAAAATTTCCCGGGTTCAAAAAATAAGCGGGGTTTCCTTTTTTTTCTTTTGCCGGGCTATTTTCCACCCCAGTCAACACACATACATTGTACTAACACTTTGACTTGTAATAATATTACATAGATTACATAGATACATTATTACAAGCAGCTCATCAGGGAGAGAGAGACGATCGAGAAGGCGAGAGAGAAAGAGGAGATTCAAGCAGCTAGGTTATCTGGGAGATTCAAGCTCGAAGATTCAAGCTAGAAAAAGTATCAAGCTCGAATATTCAAGCTCGGACAACAGAAGCTCGTAGCTACCAGGTAAATAACTGAACTGTATAAGTCGATTTTCTTCCCCAAATCAATCATACACCTTCAATCGATGTTTATTTGTTAGTAAATCGAAATGGGTGTTTCAATTAGTGCATGTTTGTTGATTAGGGCTTGTTTGTTGATTAGGGCTTCAATCAGGGCTTGTTAATTTGTTGATTAGGGCTTCATTTGTGACTGTTATTATTTAAAAATTACTTGTGTTCATATGTTAATGGCGTTTGTGTTGTGCATATATATGTTGTTTGTGTTGAGATATATATGATATGTTATTTTGTGTTGTGTATATAAATATTTATGTTTTGAGAACTCTGTTTTTATGTATATATTTTGCTTGATTTCTTGTGTAGAAAATAGGTTTGTGAAATTGCAAAATAATCATGACTTGGATTTCACTGCCAAAGCACAGTGAGGGTTATAGTAATGGTGCCACACATTTTGTTAGGAATGCATTTGATAATTTCTCCATAGGAAATGAATTACGCTGCCCTTGCAAAGATTGCAGTAACCGTTTCTGGATTTCTCCGGACAATGTATATGAACATCTCGTGTTTAATGGTCCTTGTCCATCATTTAGTAATTGGATATTTGAAGTGTCAACCGACAAGTTTAGAAAGCCTAATGATGTAGGGATGGATGATTCTGATATGTGTATAGGCCTAGGTGATGATTTTGATGAAATGATTCGCAATGAAGGTAGAGCTAGAAATGGAATGAATAAAGCTGCAAAAGACTTCTATAAGCTTGTTCAGGAAGGGAAACAACCTCTGTTTCCCGGGTCTGAAAATTTCACGCAATTAGGCTTCATAGTCAGACTTTACCAATTAAAGTGCAGTCATGGTTTTACCGAGTCTGCATTCAGCGGTATTTTACAATTGTTGAAGGAAGCTTTCCCAAATGTAAACCTGCCTTCTTATTTTAGTGTTGCCAAAAAAATGATTAGAGATTTAGGCCTTGATTATGAAAAGATACATGCTTGTCCGAACGATTGCATGTTATATTGGGCTGAAAACAAAGATGAAATTAAGTGTAAATTTTGTGGGGCGTCAAGGTGGGTAGTCCCTAAGAAAGATAACCGTGCACCTTTTTCTACTAAAGAACAAGAAAACAGCTCTAAGATTCCCGCAAAAGTGTTGAGATACTTTCCACTAAAACCAAGGCTGCAACGGCTTTTCATGTGTAAAGAGTATTCTGAACTCATGAAGTGGCATGCAGTGGGGCGAACAAAAGACGGAAAGTTAAGGCATCCAGCGGATGCAGAGGGGTGGAGGTCAATGGATGCTAGTCATCCAAAATTTGCAGCAGAAATTCGAAATGTGAGGTTAGGATTAGCTGCAGATGGTGTCAATCCTTACCGATCAATGAATATAAGTCACTCCACCTGGCCAGTTGTTCTGGTCAATTATAATCTTCCTCCTTGGTTGATTATGAAACCAGAAAATTTGATTTTATCAACACTAATCCCGGGTCCTGAGTACCCTGGTAACGACATAGATGTGTATTTGCAGCCACTGGTTGCAGAGTTAAAAGAATTATGGGACATAGGTTTAGAAACTTATGATTCCCACGCTGACCAGACCTTTACGTTGCACGCGAGTCTATTATGGACCATCAGTGATTTTCCGGGGTATGCAGTTTTATCGGGGTGGAGCACGAAAGGTAAGTTAGGTTGTCCCAATTGCCACTATTGTACTTCTTCAACCTATTTGAAACATAGTCGAAAAGTTGTCTACATGAATCATAGAAAGTTCCTTCCTCCTGGCCACAAGCTTAGGTACGACTGTAAAAGATTCAATGGTATGGTCGAAACAGATGTTTCTCCACCTCCATTGTCTGGAATGGACATTGAAGAACTATTATTTGGATATGAGAATTGTTTCGGAAAGCGAGATTTAAAGAAAAGGAAACGAGAGACAGGGTGTCCCTTTAAAAAGAAGTCCATATTTTTTGAATTACCATATTGGAGGGAAAACCTGGTTAGGCATAATCTAGATCTAATGCACATAGAAAAAAATATTTGTGATAAAATATTAGGGACTCTGTTGAATCTTGGCGGTAGGACGAAAGATCATCTCAGTGCTCGAAAAGATCTACAGGAAATGGGTATTCGTAAGGCTCTTCACCCTATCAGAATTAGTGATACCAATCAATATGAAATCAGGGCCGCAATTTTTGACATGACTAAAAAAGAAAAGGAGCTTTTCTGCTCAGTTTTCAAGAATGCAAAGCTTCCACATGGAACTGCATCTAATATTAGTCGCTGCGTACATATTGCTGAAAGAAAGATATTTGGGTATAAAAGTCACGATGCACACTTTATGCTTCAGTATTTACTACAATTTGCTGTCGTAAAGACCTCAAAACCAGAGGTTGCAGTGGCTTTGCTGAGATTGAGTGCTTTTTTTAGGGGTTTATGCGGCAAAGTGATTGACCTGGAGGATATTCCTAAGTTGCAAGAGGAAATAATTGAAATCCTCTGTCAGTTAGAAACAATCTTTCCACCTGCCTTTTTCGACATCATGGTTCACCTTCCAGTTCATTTGTGTAAGGAACTGGAATTTGGAGGACCAGTGCACCTTAGATGGATGTTCGGAATTGAGCGATACCTGTGCAAATTGAAATCTTATGTCCGCAATAGGAGTAAACCGGAGGGGTCCATGGCTGAAGGGTATTTGGCAGATGAGTGTATCACGTTTTGTTCTAGATTTCTAAATGATACTATCAAAACTAAGAATGAACAGAACATACATGTTGGATACTCAATTGGGTCAAGAAGAAACAAAGATGGTAAATCAGTAGAGTTGGAAGACAAGGATTGGATTAAGGTTCATCGATATGTGCTTTTCAACTGTGGAAACATAGAAATTGAAAAGCTACTTGGGTACGTTCTTATATATATGTTCCTAGTATTTATTTAATTAAATAAAGTAGTTATTCCTTAAACTAGTACAATGTTGTATTAAAATTTGTTGTCTAAATAATAGGGAACATCATACCTTAATTGAAAGTCATGGGAAGTCAAAGAAATATGCAAGAGAAAAATCACATACAGTAGAATTTCACCACTGGTTGAAAGATGAGGTGCAGAAATTGAAAGAACCTTCATCAGAATTGTTAAATTTGTCAAGGGGCCCTCAACGCGCAGCTAAAAAGTATTCTGCCCATGTCGTAAATGGGTTCAGATTCCATACCAAGAAAAGAGATGCCAAGTGTACTACACAAAATAGCGGTGTCATTTTGACAGCACTAACCACCTGTTTTGCGAGTTCTAAAGATAAAAATCCAACAATTGGGGATGTTACTTACTTTGGAGCAATCGAAGAAATTATTGAAGTAGATTATTGGGGAGCAATCACAGTAGTTCTATTCAGATGTTGTTGGTATGAAAAGGATAAGGACTGTTATGGCCTTACACGCGTCAATTTCTCTAAAAATATTCAAAAGGATGATCCTTTTGTTCTAGCTACTCAAGTACAACAAATTTTCTATATTCAAGATTGTATTGAAAATAATCTGCATTTTGTTGTAAAGAAATTACCTAAGGAGTACGATAATATAGGCATCGAAACTGATGTCTTGGAGGATGTTTATGGACCCACTGTGCATGATACAGGATTGAACTTTAAAATGCAGAACCAGCGTGATGATGTTAGTTGGTGCAGGGATGACATGCCGGGTGAAATGTGCCGTGAATCGTTTAGTGGAGATGAAGCTGATGATGAAGATATTGAATGAATTAGACTGATTAATGTTCCTAGTTTTTGCTATGTCATTTTCCTTTTCTTGTAATTCAATGAATACTTTTGTTTGTAATGAATACTTTTGTTTGTAATGAATGCTTTGTTTGTAATGATTTCTTCTTGTACTGATTACTGATTTACTTGTTAACTCATGCTCTGTTTATATAAGAAAAATATGTGGACTAATGACCTTGTGTTGTTTATCTTATTTTCAGGAAATGGCAGACAACTATTTTTTTCTCAGGTTCTACCACAAGGGGGAGTTTCAGAAAAACAAGTACTCTCGTGGAAGCTGTTTCACCATTGCTGAAGCTGTTGACCCTGATAAATTTTCCTACACGGTAATCATGGAATATGTAAAAGATGATCTTGGATATAATGAAATTGGAGGAGTATATGTAAAGAAACAAGGCGGTGGCTGGAAATTAATTGATACGGATGCAGATGCAATTCGTCTTGGACAAGGTATGAGCAATGGTTCTTACTTAGATCTGTATGTCGACACGGTTATTGACAAGTCGATTGAGCCTTTAAGGCAGACCCAACCCCATGTAATTGTAAGGCCAAGGACTTCGTTTTTTGAAGGTAATTAAACTGTACTTTGCTACATTTCTTGTTTTGTGAATAATTTTTAAATTGCTTCTGCATTTATATCTTTTTTTCTTGTACTCTTGTTCCAGGTGTTGATTCCCAGGTGAAACGAAAGTTTGTGACAGTTCAGGATCTTAAACAACAACAAGTAGAAAAAAACAAGTTGGCCAGGGATGCATATGAGCTGGAGAAGAAAAGAAATACTGAAAAGAAACCCGCAGATCAACAGAGTAACAGAAAAAGGAAAAAAGATAGTGAAAATGAGAAGAAAAATGCAAGTGAGCCTCAGGAGAAAATGAAATCAACTGAAAAGGAGAAGGCAGATCATTTAACTCAGAATGAGAAGGAAAAAGAAAGTGGCACGGTAATTGGTTCTTTTCATCTCATAATATCATAAGATATCACACATATTTTTTAGTTTATAATTTGTTGCTTCATTTGTAGGAAAAAGTTGCAGATTATGAATTGAAGAGAAGGATGAGAGTGGAAGAAGTCCGGAAAGAAGCAGAAAGACTTAAATTGAAGGAGAAGGCTGCTGATCTGGCTGAAGCTGCAAATTTAAAAAAGAATAAAAGAAAAAAGGTTGTAGAGGTATGGTCAGATCTGGAACTGAACTTTGATAGGCAGTATGTTTCTGGACATGACAGTTTAGGTGAAGAGGAAGATGTGCATGTTATTCTTTTCAGTGTATGACATTGTTTTTTTTCCATAAATAATATCATATATGGAATCGTAGTTTTAATGTTTGACCATTTTTCATTTTGTAGGAAAAAAAGAATGTTCTAAAGGAGAAGGAGGTCACGGTCAAACGAGTGACCCGTTCATCAGTTAACAATGTTGAAAAGGTACATGGCTAGTTTTATTTAACTTTCTTGTTTTTTTAATATATTTCTGGATTGTATTTTGAGGTTACCTATTTTTTTGTGTTTTTTCAAGGCTGCTGATGGGGAGAATATACCACCAGTACTCCCCCATCCAATACTCCCTCCACCCCCTCCACTACCGGTTGATCTTACCACGCTGATTAGGGTTCCTAACAATCAGGGAATTGGTACGATGGATACATACTTATCAATGCAAGCAGAAAAGAAAAGGGGTGTGAAAAAGCAAAAAACAAATGACAAGGCTGCGACTATTGTGGAGGGTCATCAGGGGGCTAATGCGCCCATCATCGAAAGTGTATTTGAGACAGGTTTATTGTCATATTTAAATAATGGTTTCACTCAAGTATAAATAATGATCTCTTGAACTAATTATTTGTGTCTTCTTTTATATAGGTGAAAGTAGTAATAAAAATCAAAGGCGCAGAGGACCTACAAAGATGAATCATGTGTTCACAAGGAAGCTCGAAGATAGGCCAGTAGTTTCCTTAAATTCTGACTTTCAGCCATACTCAAGGAAAGATAAAGTAGTTACTGAATTGAGCAGTTTCTTGGGGACAATAGCAAGATTATATATTCCACTTGATTTTGTTAATTGGTCTAAAGTTCCAGAGGAAGAAAAAACTGGCTGGTGGGAATATGTCAGGGTAAAAAGCTATATTTTGTTTTTATAATTGTCTTGTTCTTTTTCACTATATTTGTTAAATGAACTAATTGCTAGTTATTTAATACATGATTAATTAAAATTTTTAATCAATGACTTCACTAGACAAAGTACATTATTCCTGACGAAGGGAAAGATTGGGTATTGAGGACGCTTGATGACAACTGGAGGGTATACAAAAGCCGAATTAAGTCTCGATGCTTTAAGAAGTTCAACAATGACAGGGACCGTATCAAAAGCAAGCCTGCAAATATTCCATTGGAACAGTTCATGGCTCTGCTGAGGTACTGGAATGATGATTTTGTCGAGGAAAAAGCTGGAAAAAATGTAGCAAATCGGAAGAAGGTGATTGATACTCATACTGCTGGTCGTAAGAGTTTTGCCCAGCTTCGTAGTGAATTGGTATGTTAAGTCACTAGAATATTTCTTCTGCATTCTATTTCATTTCTGTACAAATACTCATGCATGTTCTTTTATCATAGAAAATTGCTCAGTTGGATGGTGAAGGTTCTGCCAAGCGTGAGTTGTATACAAAAACACGCGAGGGTCATAAAAAGAAGGTATTAATTAAATAGTGTGTATATATATATATTCAGTTTTTTTGTCCGATTATGTGTCTACAACTCTACTAATGCATTGGCATACTTTTAGGAAAAGGAAAAGGAAAAAGAAAAGGAAAATGATGAAAATTTGGAAGAACGTCCATCTGATCATGATGAGGATGAAGCTGAGATTGATTTTGAAGCTCATGGACCAAACTGGTTGGTAGGAAGAACCGGCAGAACAAGGAAATCTGCAAAGAAACAACCGGAAAATATTGGTCACACAGATTCTGCAGACCTGGAAAAGATGAGGAAAGAAATAGCTGCTGAAATGGATGACAAGATGAATAAGAAACTCGGGAAAATTTTGGGGAGACTTGCAGAAATGAATCCCAATTTAAATGTCAATGTAGAAGAATTGTGTGGCCAAACTGATGGATCAGATGATGAGGACGATGGAAAAGAAGGGGAAGGATCTGCCAGTGACAAAGATGATGACGATGTAGGCGATGGGGATGGATCAGCTGCCAATTACGGAGATGATGAGATCGGTTCAGATGATGGAGATGGCTCTGCCTAGCTGATCCTCTGTTATGTCGTATATCATTAACTTAGCAATTTATCTAGCTCCGTCTAGCTTAGACTAAGTCTTTTGTTTAAATTATGTCTTATATGGCTTATTTAAGTATGCGACTTAGAATTATGTCTAGACTATATTGTCACGGTCATGGTACCGCTTTTGGATTGTTGGCAGCTACTTGATGCAAATTAGAATTCTGAATTGACTGTGGAAATTTGTGACAATTGAAATTTGTGGCTATATGCCTGGCTATTTGTATTTGCAGCAATGACATTTTCATTTTTTTTAAAAAAAAATTTGTTGCTATTGCATCGAAATCTGTTGCACAAAAATATATTAAAATATTGCAATACGGGCGAAAATCTTGGTTAAAATTCATTGCAATTGGTCTAATATTTGTTGCCTTAAAGTCATCCAAATGAAACAAAATTAAGCTAATGCAATACAAGGAATGCGTTGCTGTAGACAAACATTTGTTACTATATCGATTTATTGCAATAAACTAATTTCATTGCTGTATGGGGATATATTTGTTGCTAAATCCACCAATTGCAACGCGGTCAGATGCAACGCCAAAATTTGGCACTTTTGTTGCTATTGAACCTATTGCAACATATATAGCACTTTGCGCAATGGTTTCTCCGCGTTGCTATAAGCCTTTTATGGTGTAGTGAGCTTAGTGTGGGGATGTTTGATAGAATATATTTTTATATATATTCTATATGATTTTATTCTCATATTTAATTATATTTTGCACTGATTTGGATATTTATTTAATATATTTTAATGTTTTATTGTAGGAAATAAAGAATTCCAAGTTGAGAAGGATTTGGAGATAAATTAGCTATTTTGGAGCTAATTTCTATTAAAATTCGGATTAATTGGGTTCTACCCGATTTCTGCACTGTTTGGCCCATAACTTGAGTTCTGGATGTCGGATTTGGACGATCTTACAGCCCACGCGAAGCTCTTGGAATTCCCTTTTATTTAGAAGTGGTCCAGTAAGCAAAGTCCAACTGGAAAAGCCCGAAAACAGAGAAGAAAAGAAAGCTGCGAATTTTGAGAGAGAATCCTTGTTGGTTTTGGAGTTCTATTTTGTATATTGATTTAAAATATTAGAAAGACTTTTATTATGGAAAGAAGATCAGATTTTGTTATTAGAGATTACCATTAGAATAGACATTAGTTACATACGCTACTTTTACAGAGAATTAGGGTTAGAGACTTGCAGGAGGAACGATGACTTCCATGGATGTGACAACAATGGAGGTTAAAGGTTTTAATCTATAGTTTTCTTCTCTACTCTTATTAGTTTATTATGTCTCTTTATTGTCTTAGTTGTTTTACTTGTTTAATTATTATCGAGTAGTGTGTTATCTAGGGCTTAAGGGGAAGCTATGT
The DNA here is from genome assembly GCF_001625215.2 of Daucus carota subsp. sativus. NCBI lineage: Eukaryota > Viridiplantae > Streptophyta > Magnoliopsida > Apiales > Apiaceae > Daucus > Daucus carota. Next base: position 10,211,192 of record NC_030385.2, on the reverse strand, counting down.
TTGCACTATGATGTTGGCATGATTTTACAGTGATTTGTTTGATTGGTTAATTCTAATTGATATGTTTTAATATCGATTTGTGTAATCGGCCGATATCATGAATTGATTCTATGCGAATAGGAGTATAATCGAGAGATATACTACTAGAGGCACACATACAATTAGCAGAATTGAATTTGAGTGCGCGAGCATCATTGGATTTCTGAAAGCGTTAATACTTGAGAGAGATTAACCTTGCTTTAATTACCTGATTAATCGACTTACTAAAAGTGATTATTTGTGTAAGCATGTTTCGAGAGTGTTGATACTTGAGAGAGATTAACAAACTCTAGTTGCATGACCACTTTAATTGCTTTAGCTTAGAAGCCAATTATTGTGTAAGCATGGTGGACCTGATTGCCCTGGATTTTTAATATATTATTTTCTTGTCTTTTTAGCTAGTGTTATTTAGTTGTATTAGTTAGTTAAAATATATTTTATAATCGTTTTGATCTGGAAACAATTGAATATAACTGAATAAGATTGATAGCATCTGTCTCCTTGAGGATACGACCCGCATTTGCTAGTCTGCACTACAACAGACACCGTGCGCTTGCGGTTAGTTATAAAATAACACATCATAGGGCTGCCTAGGGGTTTAACGGCTTGTTGCATACGCTCAATGCAATCGTGTCATCTACGAAAGTGGTGCTAGTTAGTTAGAACTTAGTTTATTTCGCTTATTTGCCCGAGGACGTGCAAAAGCTTAGTGTGGGGATGTTTGATAGAATATATTTTTATATATATTCTATATGATTTTATTCTCATATTTCATTATATTTTGCACTGATTTGGATTGTTATTAATAGACTTTAATGTTTTATTGTAGGAAATAAAGAATTTCTAAGTTGAGAAGGATTTGAGCAAAAAGATCTATTTTTGGAGCTAAATTCTATGAAAAATCGGATTTGTTGGGCTCTACCCGGTTTCTGCACTGTTCGGGCCATATCTTGAGTTCCGGATGTCGGATTTGGATGATCTTACAGCCCACGCGAAGCTTGGGAGATTTTCTTTAATTCAGAGATAGTCCAAAAAGCACGATGTTCAAGTTCAACTGGAAGGTGACATGACTTGCCATAGACCAACCGATACGGAGTAGTTCCAATGGGGGTTTTATAAGCTGTCCTGTAAGCCCACAAAGCATCATCTAGCTTCAAGCTCCAATCTTTTCGAGACTTGGCCACCACTTTCTCTAAGATACTTTTTATTTGACGATTTGAGACTTCCACTTGGCCACTTGTCTGAGGATGATAAGCTAGGCCAACTTTATGAGTAACACCATATTGCTTCAATAGAGTTTGAAATTGTCGCTGGTGAAAATGAGATCCACCATCACTAATCACAGCCCTTGGTACTCCAAAACGTGGGAAGATAATCTTTTTGAAAAGTTTAATAACAACCTTGGAATCATTGGTTGGTGATGCAATAGCCTCTACCCATTTAGATACATAGTCAACTGCAACTAGGATGTATTTGTTTCCACAAGAAGTTGGGAAAGGTCCCATAAAGTCAATGCCCCATACGTCAAATAACTCAACCTCCAAAATACCGGTTTGTGGCATCTCGTGACGTTTAGATATATTCCCTGTTCTTTGACAAGCATCACAAGCAACACAAAAGGCACGGGCATCTTTAAATAGAGAAGGCCAAAAGAAACCTGATTGAAGTACCTTAGCAGCAGTTTTAGATGGGCCATGATGTCCTCCACATGCCAAAGAATGACAATGTTGAAGAATGTCATTAACCTCAGATTCCGGGATACATCTACAAAAGATTCCATCAGCACACTTCCGATACAGGAAAGGGTCATCCCAAAAATATTGTTTAGCATCATGGTAAAACTTCTTCCGCTGTTGAAAGGTCAAATCTGGAGGGTGAGAGCCACTCACACAAAAATTGGCAAAGTCTGCATACCATGGAGTTTCTGCAGTGATAGCAAATAAGTGATCGTCCGGGAAAGAGTCATCGATGGGAGTGTCAGCAGCAACATTGGATTTGAAGTGCAATCGTGAAAGGTGATCAGCAACCACATTCTCAGCACCCTTCTTGTCCTTGATTTCCAAGTCAAATTCTTGGAGGAGTAGAATCCATCTGATGAGCCTTGGTTTTGCTTCTTTCTTAGCCAAAAGATATTTCAGCGCAGAATGATCAGTGTGAACAATGACTTTGGAACCAATGAGATAAGTTCTAAACTTATCTAAGGCATAAACCACAGCTAGAAGTTCTTTCTCAGTAGTAGCATAATTCACTTGAGCTTCATCCAAGGTTTTACTTGCATAGTAGATTGCATGTAACACCTTATCTTTTCTTTGGCCAAGAACTGCTCCAACAGCATAATTACTTGCATCATGTTGGGCTCTACCCGGTTTCTGCACTGTTCGGGCCATATCTTGAGTTCCGGATGTCGGATTTGGATGATCTTACAGCCCACGCGAAGCTTGGGAGATTTTCTTTAATTCAGAGATAGTCCAAAAAGCAAAATCCTACTGGAAAATCCCAGAAACAGAGAGGAAAAGACAGCTGCGAATTTTGAAGACTAATCCTACTTTGCTTTGGAGCTCTATTTTAGATATTGGTTCAAAAACATTAAAAACAATTATTATTATTGTAGGAATAGAAAAAGATATTATTTTAGTTTTTATTATTAGTTTTGGGGAAAAGGAGATATATAGGACTTACGTTAGTTAGGTTTGATCTATCATCTTCTTCCTCCCGTAGACACGGTAGCTTTTTGGTTTTGAGCTTGGATATTGAGTTCTTGATTAATACAAGTTTAAGGTATTTTTATATATTCTCTCTACATGTCTTTGATGATTGTTTATGCTTCTTCTATTCTTAGCATGAGTGAGTAATTCTTTTCTAGGGCGTAAGGAGAATCCATATTTACACCATAGTATTGGCATGATGTTCACAGTAGTTTGATCGATTACAAGTAATTCTAGTCGATATGTTTTAATGCTTAATTTCTGTAATTGGCCAATATCATTGATTAAGTGTATGCGAATAAGGGTAATAAATCGAGAGATAAAATACCCATTAGAGGCACACATACGATTAGCCGAATGAATTTGAATGCGAGAGCATCATTGGAGTTCTGAGAAAATTAATACTCGAGAGAGATTAACACATGTTCTAATTACTTGACCAGTTTAATTACTAAGAGTTGTTAATTGTGTCATCATGTTTCGAGAGTGTTAGTACTCAAGAGAGACTGACATACTCTAGCTACGTGACCACTTTTATCATCTCAGTTTAGAAGCCAGTTTGGTGTAAGCATGGTGAATCCGATTGCCCTAGACCTTTAGTTAATTGATTTTCAAAACACATTTATTTGCATTGTTAGTTATATAAAAATCTTCAAAACTCATCTTTGTTATTCCGGAAGCAATTTGCAATAATTAGATTGAATTTCTTGAAACCTGTCTCCCTGTGGATACGATCATCCCGTACTTGCTAGTCTCTGCTAATAACAGACACCGTGCACTTGCGGATATTAATTTAAAACGCATCAAGTTTTTGGCGCCGCTGCCGGGGAGACGGCTAGTTTTCTATAGATTTTAGTTCGATTATTTAGATTGTTTCCATTGTCTCGTTGGAGCTTTAGTTCCAATTGAGACTGTTTTTACTGTTTTCCTTGTTTAGTTGTTCATGCCCAGGTCTACAGGAGACGCAGAATCAACTCCTATTGATCCTGATTTTGACACTACTTTACAACAATACCTTGATCGACAAAAGAAGGGGAAGCAGCAGTCAAAGATTAAAATGGGTGATCTTCCTGTTAAATCTTTGAAGAATTATTCGCAGCCCTCTCCGAGTGGTGTGCCTACTGGCATTGCTATGCCAAATATTCAAGCAGCAAACTTTGAGATCAAACCGGCGTTGCTCACAATGATCCAACAGAATCAGTTTGCTGGTCTTCCAACTGAAGATCCTACACTTCACTTGCAAAGGTTTCAACAGCTCTGCTCTACCATCAAGTTTCAAGGAGTCACTGCAGATCAAGTAAAAGTTATGTTGTTCGGGTTTTCTCTTCGTGATAAAGCTCAGAAGTGGTTAAATGATATCAATGTGACCGAGTGGGATGCAATTGCTCAAGCCTTTCTCACTGAGTATTTCCCTCCCAACAAAACTAATGATTTGGTTGACAAGTTGACCACTTTCAAACAAGAATATGATGAAACTCTTAAGGATGCATGGGACAGATTCAAAGATATTCAACGCTCTTGTCCTCATCATGGTCTTGAGAAGTGGTTTCTTCTCAAGCGCTTCTATTATGGTCTTGACTCCGAAACGAAGAGCACAGTGGATAATGCTGCAGGTGGTGTTTTTCTAGACAAAGGAGTTGATGATGGTTATGTTTTTCTTGCAAATCTAGCTGCAAATCACTTCAATAACCCGAGAGCACCTAAGAAAGGGGGTAAACTTGAAGTTGATGCTTATTCTCTTTTATCATCTCAACTCGCTACATTGACTCAAGAGATCCATTCATTAAAGACTTCACAATCGGCGGCTACTCCTCCTATGAGTATTAATGCATTGTCATCCATGGCTCCTATCAACAGTACTTTTTGTGAAGTATGCGGAGTTCAAGGCCACATGGGTAACGAATGTTCCTACAATGTTCAGAATTCACAAAATTTTCAGATGGAGCACGCAAATGCTTTTCAGCAGAGACAACAATACAATCCCTACTCCAACACCTACAATCCAGGATGGAGAGATCATCCAAACTTCTCATACAAAAATAATAATGCTCAGAATCTCCCTTCTAATCAGTCGCAGCAATATCAACAACCATATCAACAGGCTCTGCAACAGCAATACAGGCCTACTCAGGGACCTACAAATCCTCCTGGATTTCCGAAATCATCTCAACAACAAATCCCTCAATCTACACAGCCTGATCAAACCAATGATATGATGAAGATACTAATGCAAATGCAAAAAGGTCAAGAGGAAAGCATGCGACAAATGCAGGAGAACATGAGAGAGATTAAGGAGTTGAGGACCCATAACAAGATGATGGAGACTCAGATTGCTCAATTAGCTAGCTCTTCAAATACAAGGCAACCTGGTTCTTTACCATCTCAACCAACTCATTCCAAGGAAAACGTGAATGCTATTGCTCTTAGAAGTGGTCGCACATATGATGGTCCCCCAATGCCTACTCAAGATGTTTCTACTGAGAAAGAAACGAAAAGCACTAAAGATGACAAGGTGGATGAAGTTGTTGATCAGAAAGATAATGGTGGAACTGAAGGAAGCAAGAAAATTGATAAAGAGAAGATTAGTAGTGCTCCTCCACCATTCGAGCCTAAGCTACCATTCCCTAGCAGGATGAACAAAACAAAGGTAGATCAGCAGTTTGGTAAGTTTATGACCCTTGTCAAAAATCTGGAGGTAACTGTTCCTTTTACTGACTTGATTTCTCAAGTTCCTTCATACGCAAAGTTTTTAAAGGATATTCTTACAAAGAAGCGATCTTTCGGTCAGGTGGAGACAGTTGCTTTTACTGAAGAATGCAGTGCTGTTTTACAAAATAAGTCTCCACCTAAACTTAAAGATCCTGGAAGTTTTTCAATCCCATGTCATTTAGGTGCATTGTTTATTGACAAAGCTTTATGTGACCTAGGCGCTAGCGTCTCTGTCATGCCTCTCTCTATTTTTCAAAAGTTAAACATGGGAGAGCTAAAATGCACACAAATGACATTACAAATGGCAGATCGCTCTATTAAATATCCCTTGGGTATTTTGGAGGATGTGCCTGTCAAGGTTGGAAAATTTTATATCCCTGTGGACTTTGTGGTATTGGATATGGAAGAGGATAGTCAAATACCTATTATCTTGGGTAGTCCATTCCTTTGTACAGCAGGTGCTGTAATTGATGTTAAAAATGGGACTCTATCTTTGAGCATTGGTGATCATACAATTTCTTTTACTCTAACATCTGCTCTTAAGTCCCCATTGTTGGAGAATACTTGCTGCAGGATTGATGTCATAGATGAAATTGTTGAGGATGAGCTACCACAGGTTTTATTGAATGATCCTTTGGAAGCAGTTCTTATGCTTGAAGCTTCAGAAGGAGAAGGACATGCCGAAATTGATTCATTAATTCTTGAGTTGGATGGTAAGGTCGATCCGAGGAATTGTGAGGTAACAAACTCTATTACTTCTTGTGATAAATCTCATGTGAAGAAACGAGAGCTAAAACCTCTACCACCTAATCTTAAGTATGTGTTTCTTGATGATGATGAGTCTTATCCTGTGATTATTAGTTCAAGACTTGATGATAATCAAATTTTTAAGCTTCTCACTGTGTTGTGTATGCATAAACAAGCTATTGGGTATAGTATTGATGATCTTAAAGGGATTAGCCCAAACTTTTGCATGCATAGGATAAATCTTGATGATGATCATAAGCCTTGCATTCAGGGACAACGTCGCTTGAACCCTAACATGCAAGAAGTAGTTAAAAAGGAAGTGATAAAACTACTTGATGCGGGCATCATCTACCCAATTTCTGATTCTAAATGGGTGAGCCCGGTTCAAGTAGTTCCTAAAAAAGGAGGGACCACTGTAATTAGGAATGATAAAGATGAATTAATTCCCACTAGAGTTTTCACGGATTGGCGAATGTGTATTGACTATCGCAGGTTGAACACTGCCACCAAAAAAGATCATTATCCTCTCCCATTCATTGATCAAATGCTTGAAAGACTTGCAAAACATAAATTCTTTTGTTATTTGGACGGGTATTCAGGGTTCTTCCAGATCCCAATACACCCCGATGACCAAGAAAAGACAACATTCACATGTCCATATGGTACCTTTGCTTATCGTAGAGTGCCTTTTGGACTGTGTAATGCGCCTGCTACTTTTCAACGTTGCATGACATCCATATTTTCTGATTTCATTGAGTCTATTATGGAAATTTTTATGGATGATTTCAGTTTATGGATCTGATTTTGATGAGTGTTTGCATAATCTTTCTAAAGTGCTTAAACGATGTGAAGAGGTTAATCTGGTTTTAAATTGGGAAAAGTGTCACTTCATGGTCAATGAAGGAGTGGTACTTGGTCATCTTATTTCTGAGCGTGGCATCCAAGTTGACAAAGCAAAAATTGAGGTGATCGAGAAACTTCCTCCCCCTGTCGATGTCAAGGGCGTCAGAAGTTTCTTGGGTCATGCGGGGTTTTATCGGTGTTTTATTAAAGATTTTTCAAAAATTGCAAAACCCCTCACTCAATTGTTGCTTAAGGATGCCACTTTTGTGTTTACTGATGCTTGTTTGGAGTCCTTCTACAGGATCAAGAATGCTTTGATAACTGCACCTATCATACAGCCTCCAGATTGGAGTCTCCCATTTGAAATTATGTGTGATGCAAGTAATTATGCTGTTGGAGCAGTTCTTGGCCAAAGAAAAGATAAGGTGTTACATGCAATCTACTATGCAAGTAAAACCTTGGATGAAGCTCAAGTGAATTATGCTACTATTGAGAAAGAACTTCTAGCTGTGGTTTATGCCTTAGATAAGTTTAGAACTTATCTCATTGGTTCCAAAGTCATTGTTCACACTGATCATTCTGCGCTGAAATATCTTTTGGCTAAGAAAGAAGCAAAACCAAGGCTCATCAGATGGATTCTACTCCTCCAAGAATTTGACTTGGAAATCAAGGACAAGAAGGGTGCTGAGAATGTGGTTGCTGATCACCTTTCACGATTGCACTTCAAATCCAATGTTGCTGCTGACACTCCCAACGATGACTCTTTCCCGGACGATCACTTATTTGCTATCACTGTAGAAACTCCATGGTATGCAGACTTTGCCAATTTTTGTGTGAGTGGCTCTCACCCTCCAGATTTGACCTTTCAACAGCGGAAGAAGTTTTACCATGATGCTAAACAATATTTTTGGGATGACCCTTTCCTGTATCGGAAGTGTGCTGATGGAATCTTTCGTAGATGTATCCCGGAATCTGAGGTTAATGACATTCTTCAACATTGTCATTCTTTGGCATGTGGAGGACATCATGGCCCATCTAAAACTGCTGCTAAGGTACTTCAATCAGGTTTCTTTTGGCCTTCTCTATTTAAAGATGCCCGTGCCTTTTGTGTTGCTTGTGATGCTTGTCAAAGAACAGGGAATATATCTAAACGTCACGAGATGCCACAAACCGGTATTTTGGAGGTTGAGTTATTTGACGTATGGGGCATTGACTTTATGGGACCTTTCCCAACTTCTTGTGGAAACAAATACATCCTAGTTGCAGTTGACTATGTATCTAAATGGGTAGAGGCTATTGCATCACCAACCAATGATTCCAAGGTTGTTATTAAACTTTTCAAAAAGATTATCTTCCCACGTTTTGGAGTACCAAGGGCTGTGATTAGTGATGGTGGATCTCATTTTCACCAGCGACAATTTCAAACTCTATTGAAGCAATATGGTGTTACTCATAAAGTTGGCCTAGCTTATCATCCTCAGACAAGTGGCCAAGTGGAAGTCTCAAATCGTCAAATAAAAAGTATCTTAGAGAAAGTGGTGGCCAAGTCTCGAAAAGATTGGAGCTTGAAGCTAGATGATGCTTTGTGGGCTTACAGGACAGCTTATAAAACCCCCATTGGAACTACTCCGTATCGGTTGGTCTATGGCAAGTCATTTCACCTTCCAGTTGAACTTGAACATCGTGCTTTTTGGGCTATAAAGGAGCTAAATATGGATCTAAAAGCTGCAGGTGAAGCCAGACTTCTTCAGATGAATGAATTATATGAGCTTCGTTTTGATGCTTATGACAATTCTCGACTTTACAAGGAGAGAACAAAGAGAATGCATGATAAGATGATCCATCGCCGCGATATTCAAGTTGGTGATAAGGTGCTTTTATTCAATTCGAGACTTCGACTTTTTCCTGGCAAGCTTAAATCTCGATGGTCTGGACCGTTCACGGTAACTGAAATCAAATTTCATGGTGCTGTTGAAATTATGGGACAAGATGGGACGAAGTTCAAGGTCAATGGTCAAAGGCTGAAACTATATGTGGATGGTGCATTTGTTGGTGGAATAGAAACCTTCTATATCCCCAACCCCTCTACAGACATCTAAATCAAGGTTAGAAGTCAAGCTAATGACTCTAAAAGAGCGCTTCTTGGGAGGCAACCCAAGCTCATAGTAAGTTAGCTATTAAAAAAAATAAAAAAAAAAAAAAAAAATTAGATAGAGTTTTTGCAGAATTTTTGTATTTTGTATTTTTTGTATATAGTTTTTTTTTACTCCCAAGGTGCCTTGATAATTTTTGTGTGAAGTGCTTTCAGACATTTTAATAGATTACATTTGGGGCTCTGGCAGTTGATAAAAAAAAAATGTTAAGGCAAAAAGACCTGCCGATCTGTCTTACATAGTCGCGGCTCAAAACCTACTGTTTAAAAGCTTTTAAGGAGATGGTCAAGAGAGCTGCAGCTCTGCTCTGCCTAGCTACGGCTCAAAACCTTCTGCTTAAAATAATTAAGGAGCTGATCCAGGGAGCTGCAGCTCTGCGCTGCCTAGTCACGGCGCTAAACCCTTCTGCCACTCACGCATATGTACATCAGTATTACTACTACTTTTGTTGTCCTTTTCCTTTTTTCTTTTCTTTTACTTTTTTCTTTTTGTATTTTTGTTTTGTTTTAGTTTTAGTTCCTTTTATGTAAATTATAATAATCACATTTATCTATATTGTACTACTACTATTTGTATTTTTATTATTTAAATTATTTATTATAATATATGTATTAAATTTTTATTATATATATATATATATATATATTTGTAATTTATATTTATATTTATATTATATTTATATTATATTATACTATATTATATTTATATTATATTATATTATATTTATATTTATATTTATATTTATATTATATTTATATTATACTATATTATATTATATTTATATTATATTTATATTATATTATATTGTATTATATTATATTATATTATATTATATTATATTATATATGTGTATCTCTACTATATATATATATATATTCTAATACTATGCATATTTAAGTCATAATTTACGTGACTTATATATGTTTTATGTAAATTCATTTTTTTTATAATCTGAAAAAGAAAACAAATTGATTTATTTTGTAATATTTGTAATTGTATTAGTTTTGTATTAATGATGTTACATGTGTACATGTGTACGTGAGTGTCTCTCCAAACCCTAGAACCTGTTTTTCATCGGAACAGAGTCGCGCGACAACACCTCTCTCTTCAGTATTGCGGTTCAGTCTAGCCATCCAGTCTCAAGGTTCTGATCTCATCTGCAGGCTCGTCTGTAGCCTTCTTGCGCATTGAACACAGCCTGTCCGGTCTGCTATACAGAGTGTATGTTTTCTTTTGTTACCTCTGCATCAACACGAAAAAACAGAGCTTCCTTCAATTTCTCTGCAGGCTGCTCCCATATATATACGCGCAGAATTAACAACAGCTTGCATCCAGGAGTCTTGTTACAAATACTGTTTTTCTGGTCGCCAACATTCCATTGCAGCCGCTACAAACAGGCTGAGAGTTTGCAGCAAACACACGTGTTGTTCTGTTTTCTATACAGAGCTGTTCTGTTTCTATACAGAGTGTCCGTGCCCTTTCTCTAATCTCTACAGTAGCCAGTAGCCGCTTTCGATCAACGCCATCGATCATCCGAGCTTGTTGTAGTTCGCTGTGGTGTTCACCATGACTCGTAGCTCTGCACTTGTCTCACCTCCAAAGAAGAAACAAAAACAAAGCTCTGAAACCGAAAAGCCTGTTATTGTCAAGTACCCTGCAGTCAAAACCAGTGGAGACACCCAACAGAATCTCTATGCAACATTATCCAAACGTCCGGTGTTCCTCAACAAGTATGTTGATTCTGATGCCACTTACCGCTTGAATATTACCAAAGAATTGACATATAAGCTTGCTAAAGTTGGATGGCGTGGTTTGTTATTGATGGATGAACCTTCTTATTCTACCCTTACCTATGAATTTCTGAGCTCATTCACGGTGACTACAGAGGGTTTGTTATCTTTCCGGACTGCTAATACAAATCATCAGATCACAAAAGCTCAACTAGCTAACATGTTTGACTGGGAGTTAGTGGAGCCGCAGAAACTTCCGGCAAATTATGCTACCCCTTTTTGGCTTAAAATCACAGGATTGCCTTCAACCACAAGATATATAGCTCACGATGCTTATGCTTCTGATATTATAAGTCATTGCTATCGCTATTTTGCTCGACTTGTCTCATACACAATCTATGGTCGCCCTGAGAGTAACAACAAAATTCGATCCGGGGAGCTTGCTTTGTTGTATTATTTTGACGCAAAAATTCCAGTGGATTGGACGAGTTTATTGATTGAAAGGCTATTATATCAAGCTAAAAAAACTACAGGTGCTCTTGTGATAGGAGGATTTGTTACTCGAATTGCCGAGAAATTGGGAGTTTTTGATCGTGGCACGACGAGTCTCAAAGTCGTGGAGGGATGGTCTCCTAGGATTGATACCGAGTATGTAGTATGCATGAAGATGTTAAAAACACGACCATATGATCCAATACCTCACAAACGCCTTGCGGTGGCGCCTTTAGAGGAAATCGAGCTTCCAGCCTTAACACTCGAGCAACAGGTTGATGAGCTAAAGAAAAATCAGGTTCAAATGATTCAAACTCAAGAGAGAGTGGAGAAACAATTGTCTTCCATGGAAAAACAATTGTCTGACATTGCTGCTTCTATTGTGAAACACTTTTCACACCATGCATCTTAATCCCAGGGGAGTTTTCTTTCTTTTCTTTATAGCGTAGGTTTAGTAATTTCTATCAGTATGTGAGTCTAGTCTATAGTTTAATTGTTCATTGAGGACAATGAACCGCTTTAGTGTGGGGATGGGGTCTCAATGTTAAGAAAATCAAAAATCAAAAAAATTATATATTAAAAACATCAAAAAAATTAAAAAATTGAAAAAATTATATATTGCCATGTCTCAAATTTAGGAAATTCATGTTAGTTGCATTTAATTTAGAGCATATAGTTAATTAATTTGACATGCTTTTAGGTTGCACTTGCATATTTCATGAAAGTATATAATACCGAGTCAATTTCTCGTGATGAGCTTATTTGCATAATATCTTGGTTAGTAGTCTGGACCATATGTGATGTTTTGCATGCTTGGAAGTTGCTTTTGCGGAAATTATAATGACACTATTTGATGCTCTAGAAACAAGACTTAGACTAGCCTACTTCTTGAATCTTAGCCATGAGTCAAGCGTAGAATTCTGACTATTCCCTTTTGAGCTTAGAGTATGTAAATCTTATGTTTGGGAAAGCTGTGGGAAGTATATGCCTTTCTTAGAAAAAAAAAGAAAGAAAAAAAAATATATATAAATATTGCAAATAAAGTATCAAGTACTCCTTTGAGATCAACGGGTGGCAAATTCTGAAAGGGACGATCCATGTACATGTGCTGGTATTAAGCGCGATAGTACTAGAAATAAATCTTTCTTGGTGACTTTTCACTAACCTTGGTTACTGGAGAATTACTTGACTTAAAAAAAAACAATAATTAGCTAGCGAAATCTTATGGTAGTCGTAACTCACTTACCCTGAGAAGCGTCCCAACCTTAGATTGAGCATGCAAGTAGATTCAAAGAAAAAAAAAGAAAAAAAAAAGATGTATAAACATATATAGGAGAGGCATAAAAATTCCCTTGCGACCCTAAGCTATAGTTGACTCTAATGCAATGGAGTGTTTAAGCATTGTTCTGATTAATGACTCATGTTTAAGACTCTGTTGAAATTTGTCAGTCTATGTTTTGTTTCATTAGAGAGCATGTGGAGCACACACGATGCACTCCGTACTTGCAGTGAAAGAGTTGCATGACTAATATGTGAGATAGATGAAGTCCTTGATTGTTGCTTATTCTGAGGATTATCTGTTGATGAGGTTGATACTTTCATAGTTGTATTTCATGTATATTCATTTGGTTTGCATTCATATTAGTTGCATATTTGAGACTTGGCAGAATAATGGATTTTGTGGGTATATTCACTATAAACCCTCACGAGACAAAACTCGTCCTACTAGGGCTGCCTAGGGGTTTAACGGCTTGTTGCATACGCTCAATGCAATCGTGTCATCTACGAAAGTGGTGCTAGTTAGTTAGAACTTAGTTTATTTCGCTTATTTGCCCGAGGACGTGCAAAAGCTTAGTGTGGGGATGTTTGATAGAATATATTTTTATATATATTCTATATGATTTTATTCTCATATTTCATTATATTTTGCACTGATTTGGATTGTTATTAATAGACTTTAATGTTTTATTGTAGGAAATAAAGAATTTCTAAGTTGAGAAGGATTTGAGCAAAAAGATCTATTTTTGGAGCTAAATTCTATGAAAAATCGGATTTGTTGGGCTCTACCCGGTTTCTGCACTGTTCGGGCCATATCTTGAGTTCCGGATGTCGGATTTGGATGATCTTACAGCCCACGCGAATCTTGGGAGATTTTCTTTAATTCAGAGATAGTCCAAAAAGCACGATGTTCAAGTTCAACTGGAAGGTGACATGACTTGCCATAGACCAACCGATACGGAGTAGTTCCAATGGGGGTTTTATAAGTTGTCCTGTAAGCCCACAAAGCATCATCTAGCTTCAAGCTCCAATCTTTTCGAGACTTGGCCACCACTTTCTCTAAGATACTTTTTATTTGACGATTTGAGACTTCCACTTGGCCACTTGTCTGAGGATGATAAGCTAGGCCAACTTTATGAGTAACACCATATTGCTTCAATAGAGTTTGAAATTGTCGCTGGTGAAAATGAGATCCACCATCACTAATCACAACCCTTGGTACTCCAATACGTGGGAAGATAATCTTTTTGAAAAGTTTAATAACAACCTTGGAATCATTGGTTGGTGATGCAATAGCCTCTACCCATTTAGATACATAGTCAACTGCAACTAGGATGTATTTGTTTCCACAAGAAGTTGGGAAAGGTCCCATAAAGTCAATGCCCCATACGTCAAATAACTCAACCTCCAAAATACCGGTTTGTGGCATCTCGTGACGTTTAGATATATTCCCTGTTCTTTGACAAGCATCACAAGCAACACAAAAGGCACGGGCATCTTTAAATAGAGAAGGCCAAAAGAAACCTGATTGAAGTACCTTAGCAGCAGTTTTAGATGGGCCATGATGTCCTCCACATGCCAAAGAATGACAATGTTGAAGAATGTCATTAACCTCAGATTCCGGGATACATCTACGAAAGATTCCATCAGCACACTTCCGATACAGGAAAGGGTCATCCCAAAAATATTGTTTAGCATCATGGTAAAACTTCTTGCGCTGTTGAAAGGTCAAATCTGGAGGGTGAGAGCCACTCACACAAAAATTGGCAAAGTCTGCATACCATGGATTTTCTGCAGTGATAGCAAATAAGTGATCGTCCGGGAAAGAGTCATCGATGGGAGTGTCAGCAGCAACATTGGATTTGAAGTGCAATCGTGAAAGGTGATCAGCAACCACATTCTCAGCACCCTTCTTGTCCTTGATTTCCAAGTCAAATTCTTGGAGGAGTAGAATCCATCTGATGAGCCTTGGTTTTGCTTCTTTCTTAGCCAAAAGATATTTCAGCGCAGAATGATCAGTGTGAACAATGACTTTGGAACCAATGAGATAAGTTCTAAACTTATCTAAGGCATAAACCACAGCTAGAAGTTCTTTCTCAGTAGTAGCATAATTCACTTGAGCTTGGTTTTACTTGCATAGTAGATTGCATGTAACACCTTATCTTTTCTTTGGCCAAGAACTGCTCCAACAGCATAATTACTTGCATCATGTTGGGCTCTACCCGGTTTCTGCACTGTTCGGGCCATATCTTGAGTTCCGGATGTCGGATTTGGATGATCTTACAGCCCACGCGAAGCTTGGGAGATTTTCTTTAATTCAGAGTTAGTCCAAAAAGCAAAATCCTACTGGAAAAGCCCAGAAACAGAGAGGAAAAGACAGCTGCGAATTTTGAAGACTAATCCTACTTTGCTTTGGAGTTATATTTTAGATATTGGTTCAAAAACATTAAAAACAATTATTATTATTGTAGGAATAGAAAAAGATATTATTTTAGTTTTTATTATTAGTTTTGGGGAAAAGGAGATATATAGGACTTACGTTAGTTAGGTTTGATCTATCATCTTCTTCCTCCCGTAGACACGGTAGCTTTTTGGTTTTGAGCTTGGATATTGAGTTCTTGATTAATACAAGTTTAAGGTATTTTTATATATTCTCTCTACATGTCTTTGATGATTGTTTATGCTTCTTCTATTCTTAGCATGAGTGAGTAATTCTTTTCTAGGGCGTAAGGAGAATCCATATTTACACCATAGTATTGGCATGATGTTCATAGTAGTTTGATCGATTACAAGTAATTCTAGTCGATATGTTTTAATGCTTAATTTCTGTAATTGGCCAATATCATTGATTAAGTGTATGCGAATAAGGGTAATAAATCGAGAGATAAAATACCCATTAGAGGCACACATACGATTAGCCGAATGAATGTGAATGCGAGAGCATCATTGGAGTTCTGAAAAAATTAATACTCGAGAGAGATTAACACATGTTCTAATTACTTGACCAGTTTAATTACTAAGAGTTGTTAATTGTGTCATCATGTTTCGAGAGTGTTAGTACTCGAGAGAGACTGACATACTCTAGCTACGTGACCACTTTTATCATCTCAGTTTAGAAGCCAGTTTGGTGTAAGCATGGTGAATCCGATTGCCCTAGACCTTTAGTTAATTGATTTTCAAAACACATTTATTTGCATTGTTAGTTATATAAAAATCTTCAAAACTCATCTTTGTTATTCCGGAAGCAATTTGCAATAATTAGATTGAATTTCTTGAAACCTGTCTCCCTGTGGATACGATCCCGTACTTGCTAGTCTATGCTAATAACAAACACCGTGCACTTGCGGATATTAATTTAAAACGCATCAGCAACCCTGGTCTGGTGTTGCCTATTACCTTATGCAACGCCATTTAGGCCTTATGCAACTAAATAGTGGGGGCTGCCTATGTGCACTTATGGCATAGTGAATCACACCATATATGTGTGTGCCTCCTTACTATCTTACTATTATTCTATTAAATTTACTGCTATTATATTAAATTTACTGCTTTATTTGAATATTACAGACAGATACAGAATTCATAATAAAAGAATCTATTATCTCGATAAATAAATAAAATTCTCAAACCGTGTAAAAATTCATAATAAAGTATATTCAAACTCACAAAATAATCGAATAAAATTAATAATAAAGTATCTGAGACTTTAAGAGCATCTTCAATGGGAGGTGCCAAGAGGGGTGCCAATGTCATGTGGCATGACATGTGGACCGGCACTCTCGTTAGCACCGCCATTGGAGATGTTGGGGTGCTATTGGGGTGCCAAGTGAGTTGGCATGGGTGCCACTTTGGGGTGCCAAAAGTTGGCAACCCATAAAGTAGGGTGCCAACTTCATTTGTGTTCCTAATAATACATAAAATATTATTTCTTTATTAATAAAGTTGGCATCTTGGGGTGTCAACCATTGGAGTGTATTTTGAAAGAAGGGTGCTAAAAATAATCTGGAAGAGTGTGAATATAAAAATAATATTTTGAGTTATGTGTCAAAATTGGCACCCCTTGAAGGGTGCCAACCATAGGAGATGCTCTAATGAGATTGGATTATAATACAAATACTTACAATAATTTTTTTGGCTGCTTTCGTAATCCACTCCCCTTTCCTTTCTTTGTCTTTATATGTGTGACATTCCTTGTAGACAATAGTTTTATCGAGCTTCCCATCGTGTTTTTTCATATAATCCTATTTATTGATTACACAATAAAGACGAATGAATTAAAAAAAAATTACAAGCAGGACTCAAGGACTCTAGCACAGTGACTGTTTAAACGAATGTAATATCAACTAGCACACATGTATTTGTAGGATTGCTGGTTTTTAACAGATACTAGCTAAACATTGACAAATGCAATGAAAAACAATGAAATTCTATACCAATGCCCGCGAAAATGAAACCATAATGAAGATATTTGGATCCCATGTGAAGTAGCGCTAGGACATAGAACAAATAGACCATTAACAATCAAGATAAAAACCTACACAATTACAAAAAATTCCAAGATATACAAAGATGTGACTTACCAAGAACTCAATATCTATACATGTTGTCCAGAACGCTGGAGACTTCCTATCAATATCTCGCACGCCTACACAACCATCTGGCCAAAACATACGTGTAATCGCCAATATGTTGCGCAACGCCTGTGGACAATCTATCCTGAAATGTACAGGGATACATATGTAAATGAATAACTCTATTTAAAATATAAGCATATCATTGTGTTGAAGATCAAGTACGTGCTACTGGACTACATTTGCTTGTAAATACTATAAAATGTAATACAGTTTAATATGATAAAACGACAGACCTTTAACCGCTGAAAAGATCCCACTTGCATACCCTAAAAGTACTCAGTTCGATGCTTAAAATTAATGTTGATGCCTCATGGTTTGAAGGGGCAGATACTTGTTCTGTGGGTATGGTTCTTAGAGACCATGAAGGAAATTTTATCGAAGGCAGAAACATGGCCCTTCCTCAAACAAGTACAGTGTTCGAAGCTGAGAGTATAGGAGTTAAAGAACCTCTGTCGTGGGTGTCAACTCGAGGTGAAAGGAAGGTAATAGTGGAGACGGACTCTAAACTAACAGTTGATGCGATAAATGGCCACCGAGAATGTCTGTTGGAAGTAGGTCATGTAATCGATCATTGCAAAATTATTCTCCTAGATTTACCGGAAGTTACTGTCAAACATGTTCGAAAGCTGGCTAACAAGGTAGCTCATGGAATAGCTAGATTGCCTTGTGTTATTAACTGCTGTAATGTTTTTACGTCTCCCCCTGATCACTTGGTGGAGGCTTGTTTGTTTGATGCTTCGTTTTAATGATGAATTTGGTTCTTTGCGTTCAAAAAAAAAAAATAGTACTCAGTTGATATTAATAGACTCAAATGAAATCTTATCTACAATAATGATAGATTAATGTATTTTTTTAATCTTGGCTGTAGATGAAACTTATGAGTATGATATCAGTTTGCAGAAATAATTATATTGAATAGAATCTGAAGAAGTTAAATATTGCTAAAGATCCCTATTATATTCTATACACAGAATACTATTTATTTGTATATAAAGTAAAGTAGTATTGTATATACAGATAGATCTTCCATTCACGTGAATATCATGGCAATTCTATATATGCAGTGTATTTGACAACAATGAGCTAAAATACTATGCATGTATGCAGTCATATACAAAATACAAGATACTAAAATTTCACAAACATCAACTAAAATTTCACAAACGCAGCAAGTGATAGGAAGCAGCATTCACAGAGCAGCAAGTGATATGAACCACATTCTGCATCTCCCTGGCCCCCACTTCCCTGACCAGCAGTACCACTCCCCCGGCCATCAGAACCATTTGTGTCTCTCTGGCCACCACTACCCTGACCAGTAGTTCCACTCCCTCAACCACCAGTCCCATCTGTTTCTCCCTGGCCACCATGGCCTTGTCCAGCACCACCTTTGCGCCGATGCTCTAAACGTTCAATGTCTCCCTGGCCACCACTTCCTCGGCCACTGCCAGGACTCCTGCCTTCCAAACCTACTTCTCCCCGCCCACCATGAGAACCCCCCCTGCATTAGCCCTTCTTCCGGCCATCACTCCTATGACACTGAAATGAAAACAAGAGCATATTAGATCACTATAATATATATACAAGAGCATCAAATACGTACACATATATACAGACACCAAAATGAATCTAACAATTAAATTAAAAAGCATTAAACTGTGGTATGAGTCTGCCTAAAGACAGGGTTCCAATATCACACTTTAAGGGTGACCCGTAGCTGCTCTATTTGATTGTAAAAAATGGCATAGACAAGCAAAGGAAGTATTGTCTACACATGTTACAACCTTTCAAATAAATTACTACTGAATTCTACAAATTAAATATATAGTCAACCAAGCAAAGAGAAAGCAAGAAATATAACATAATGAATGCATATACCTTTAATTCATGGATTAAGTTGCCCTATGTCTTTTTCCTTCAGTTGTACAATCATGAGTTATGCACTGAACAAAATATATATTCTTAAATTAATAATCAATCTTTCAACCTTATAAAATTGGGAGTAGTCTGCTTTCAGCTGCTTTTTTGATACAATCGCAATTCTCATCTTTTTTTTGCTTCTCTTTACTTTATAAATCCTGTTGCCTTTTTGGCTACAAAATGTCCCTCTACATTCTTGCTTATTTCTGTTTACTGCCACTTGACTCAAGAGATTTATACGGTTTTTACTACACTACATTTACTCATTTTGTTGAGCTTCTAAGAGAAGCTGCAGCTGAAGCTTATCTTTTTACCTCGGTTAATTTCTAAAGTTTTATAACAGAAGCTAGCCCAGATGTCCAATGTGATTAAGGATACTTTGAAATTATTATTGGTGTCTTTGTTTGGTACTTTAGGTAATTGATTTCTTATTTGCAGTTTTTAATGAAAGGAAAAGCTGGACATCATGCATCAGTTTTTGACAAGTACCGGCTCAAATCAACGGTTAGCTTTGTAAAGTAGATCTTCAGTTTTTTAGACAGTTTTAGTTAGTGTATGCAAGGCATTTACTTTCGGCTTCTTTTTCTCTCTGAGATTTTAGTGGCCAGCTAACTTTTGCCTAAACTCTTTTTCGGTGCACATCTATATCCATGTTAGCCTGTAGTATAGATAGATGATGCTTATCTTATAACATGTTGGGTCTTATTTTGCGTCGATTTTTGTAGAATAATTGCTGCCTGTTGGAAGAATGTACACAACTCGAAGCTTTGCCTGCTTGTGCATTCAAACAAGCCTTTGGAAATTGGAGTATCGCAGTTCCTGTAGGAAAATCTGGCAGTTGTAGAGAGATAAAACCAAGAGGGTAGATGAGTTTCATCTTGATGTCGGGATCACTTCATAGTTTGTGTGTGTGATCAAGTCTCAAACTGGTATTTAAATATTTGCTCCTAGACAGTGAGATGACTTTTTAGTATGTTTATGTACTTTTAAGAATTTAGCTGCCGATGTAGTTGATGGAGCAGGGTCCTGCTGAGTTTGCTGAGAACTGCAGATAAACCTACTATTACAAGAAGGAATAATGGCCGCTAAAGCTCTCAGTGAGCTAGCTAGGACTAGAAATAGCGGTTTATAAAAGATCTTGAAAGTTGGTTTGGTTCTTTAGTTATATTATTTGGTGATTCCAGCTTCTCTGATATTGGTTGTGTCCTCGAGTGACATTCCAGTTATGGTAATTAAGCAGATCACTGAAATGTCTTTGTTTTATGTTTGACTTTGTTGTTTTTATATTCTATCAATCCGTTCCATTTTCATGGTATTCTAAGTTTAAATTAACTTTTCTCAAGCTCATTATATGTAGTTCTAGGCCGCTGGCTGCATTTGATGCTTGAACTATGATTTTAAATCTCATAATTACATTCTACCTGTAAGAATTTCAAACTCTCCGGCTAGCAATATATTAATGGGTTGGTTTACGGTGCATGCATAAATTAAGGTTGGCAGTAGAAAAATATAATGTGAGTATGTAACTTCTGGACAACATTGAATGAAGTCAAAGATGATGGCTCCAGATTTATTAGTTGTAGCAGCAGAAATACAAAGCTGGAGTATTAGATAAGAATAGCTGGGTGAAACATCTGGTTGATGAGAAGGTGATGCAGCTGCTTCAAAGATTATGGCTGATATTGAATGCTTAATACATAAGTAATGACTAACAGCTGCAACATAACCTTGGAGTAAATGTGGTACGAGTAAAAATTAGTGGGCACACATGAGAATTTGAGAAACAAAGGCGGCCAAAGTATTGTGTCTAATATTCACATCAGGGAGTAAATACTACAGGTCATGGTCCAAATTGCAGGCTGTAAAAATTAAATATGTTGTGATGTATGCAGTGATGTTATATTGTATGTGTCTACCCTATAAATTAGGACTTGTAGCTGCATGCAAAAAGATATAGTATCGAGTAAACTGAGAACTCAGCAGAGTAGACAGAGAGAGAAAAAATACAGAAGTGAGGAAATGAGCTCAAGCTCTTTACATGCTGTAGCCTCAGTTTGTTTTAAAAAGAAGCCATAGCTTTATTTACTAAAACAGTTTATTGAGTTTATTTTTCTGTTAAATCATTAGTATACTATTTTATATATTTAGTGTGTGAAGCTTATCACGTTTCCAACAAGTGGCATCAGAGCTAGGTTATTCCGGAGAAGAAAAATGTCAAATATGATGGTGCAACCACAAATCCCAAAGTCGACGGCAACATATTACGGGAGCTGGAGTATATATCCAAATGAAGGTGTTACTCGGTTCATACGATAATTGGGATGTTGTCGAAAATGGGTATGACGAGCCCGAGGATGAAGCCGTTCTTCCTGATGCAGAGAAAACGGTGTTAAAAGATTCCAAGAAAAGAGACCAAAGGGCGTTATATACAATTATTCAAGGAGTTGATGAATCAACCTTTGAAAAAAATTCAAATGCAGAAACGGCGAAAGACGCGTGGGAGTATCTGCAGAAATCATTCCAGGGTGTCGAGAAAGTCAAAAAGGTTCGGCTCCAAGTTCTACGTGGGGAGTTCGAAAATTTAAAGATGAAGAGTTCAGAAAATATTGGTGAATTTGTTACGCGTTTGAAAACGGTGACAAATGAGATGAAAAGAAATGGCGAAAGTCTCGATGATGTTCGGGTCATGAAAAAGTTGCTCCATTCATTAATAAAAAAATTTGATTATGTTGTGACATCCATCGAGGAGTCAAAAAACTTGTCCACAATTTCTATTGATGAGCTCGTAGGTTCTCTTCAAGCCCACGAGCAGCGAATGAACCAGTATGATGATGCAAATCATTTGAAAAAGGCGTTGCAAAGTAAGGTGTCCATTGGTGACAGTTCTGGCAGTAGCAATTCTGCACGTGGCAGAGGTGGCTTTAGAGGTGGCTACCGTGGTGGACGAGGACGAGGAAGGCAGTCCTTCAATAGAGGCTAGAATTCTGAAGGCTATCAGCCATCTGGTCGCGGTCAAAATTTCAAAGGCCGACAACGAGGTGATAAGTCTCAATATCAGTGCTATAACTGTAATAAATATGGTCATTTCAATTATGAGTGTAGAGCACCAAAGGTGGAAGAAAGAAGTCATTTTGCAGCAGCAAAAGAAGACAAAGATGTTGACACTGCTATGTTCCTCACTTACAAAGGAGACCAGGAAAGCAAGAAGAATGTTTGGTATCTTGACTCAGGGGCCAGTAATCACATGACTGGTCACAAGGAACTATTTACGGAGATAGACAACACCATCAGCGGAGAAGTTACTTTTGGTGACTCGTCAAAAATTCCGGTCAAAGAAAAAGGTACCGTTACAATCATGTCAAAGAAAGGTGAAAAGAAAATATATAAATGATGTTTATTACTTTCCTGCTTTGAAAAATAATATTATCAGTCTTGACCAACTTGTGGAGAAAGGATATAATATACAGATGCAGGACAATTCTCTCATTATCGGAAATCAAGCTCAGGAATTGATTGCAAATGTGGAGATGTCAAAGAATCGTTTGTTTACGCTTAATATGCAAGCGAAGGTTCAGAAGTGTTTAAAGTCTGTCATTAAAAACGGCTCGTGGTTGTATACAGAAATAGGGAATCGGGCCTAATCGGTTGAGCTACCGATTCAGGGATTAATCAGAGTGAAAGTCGGATTTATTTTAATATCAAAATATTGTTTAATATTTAGTTATTATTATATTAGCTATTTAGTAAATAATATATTTATTATATTCATAAACTCTATAATTATTCATATTTAAAGTAATATAATATTTTAATTTTAATAATTTATCATATATACTTCGATTGCGAAATATATATAAGGATTAATTAGATTTCAAAAATCGAATCGGTGCCCGACGTTGCTGGTGATTAATCGGTTGAATCAGGGATTTTTAGAACAATGTTGATACTTGATATATAACAACCAAATAAGAAATAATAAAACATAATATTTCTTTTCCAAGCGATATATAATTTTACCAAAAATCTAACTATATGAATAGAAATAAATAAATTATTATAGTATTTTTAAAGGTGCAGGTTATTAATTTTTTTCAGTAAATCATTTTGTTAGTGTAGGTTTATTTTTGACCTGCCCAAAGATATATTTGTTTATAAAATTTCAAAGTATAATTATAAAATGATTTATCATATGGGAAAATGCCGGGACCTTCTTGACTCAGAAAGTCCTCGGACCTTCTTAACTCAGAAAGAAAGCATCTTTGCAGAGTTTTGGACCGCAAAAAGTTGTTCGCGGAAGCGGATAGAGATGCAGCACATATTGAGCGAGTTGCTCTAGCTAGGAGTAGTTGTACAAATTCTCTTTATTGAGAAAGCATGAGCTGCCAAAAATGGTAACATGGTCTTTCAAGGCCTTTCATTCAGTAACTTGCAGTCTTGCACTACGAGGGCCTTTTCCTCCTGTTGACAAAATAGGCAACTCATTTTCGAAATCAAATATTTTGATTATTTTTAATAATTTTTGTTACAATTTATTTCTTATTTATGGATTATAGATATTAACAAATATTTCTTTATATATATTCACATATTTTTATTGATGGAGATTTGTATTGATCGTGTCATTATTTTTTTTGACAAAATGCAATATATCATTCCATTAAATCATTCCGAATAGAGTTTTTAACATTAATTGGAACAGCCTTCCGGTCAAAAATACGATTACAACACATAGGACGCATGCACGAGCAAGTTCATGAGCCGTCATATTCGCAGACCGTTTAATAAAAAACAACGTAACGTTGTTACATTGTCTTACTTCCTTCCTGCACTCCTCAATCACCTTGCCCAGCCTAGATCTTAAAGGAGCTGCACTTCTGATTAATTGCACAACCGCTAGACAATCAGACTCGACGATGAATAAATTCCCATGCATGTCCATGGTCCAACTCAGAGCCTCCTTCACAGCTATAACCTCCGCTAACATTGGGTTTATTATGTCTGTATAATGCGCAGATGGCCATTATGATCACGAGCAATCAAACCAACGCCAGCCTGTTGTTGTTCTGCAAAAAATGCTGCATCCGCTGTAATCTTTACTCCATTCTGGTGTGGCTTCACCCAGTATAAAGCACCATCCCCCAGTACTTTCAGTTGAGAGGATACTCCATGACTTCTATTCTGAGCTAGATTCCACTATGGAAGATATTCCCAAGCTTTTGCAACAATTTGCATGGTTGTCCAATACTTCTTATTCCACACTAAATCGTTTCTGAATCTCCATATTGACCTGCCAAAGTGCCTTGAATCCAGTCCAAAAAGTCCATGTCACCGTCTGTGTTGATACCAGGGTCAAAAATCTTCCAGCACATAGTTATCAGCTTGCACTGAACTAAGGCGTGGAAAATTGTTTCAACACCTTCATTGCAAATCGGGCATAATGCATCAACCTGTACATGTTTGATTTGCATTCAAAACCTTTGGAGGAGCCTTAACTTTCCACAAATCTTTCCAGAACACATTTTGAGCACCTACAGTCCACGCTCCTCTCTCATTCTGTAAGAATTTGTATGCACTTTTAACCGAATACTGACCTGAATGCTCTAAATTCCAACTGAGAACATGGACATCTAAATCCTACTCAATAATAGTATTCAAGATGCATTGACGGTCCTATCTTAGCTTCCAGAAAGTCCCTATCGGCATAATACCTGGCTTTATAGATTCGAGCGACCAAACTGTCTTGGTTTGTAATTATAAGTCTCCAACATTGCTTTCCTAACATAGCCAAGTTGAAGTCTCGCAAATTTTTGAAGCCCAAACCACCAACATGCTTATGCCGCGCCATTCTATCCCACGCCGTCCAACTAATCCTAGAGTTGCATCTCTGAGAGGAATTCCAATAAAATTATTAATAATAAATATTAGGGCAAAGTATATATTAGAATAATCATTTAATTACAGGATATTGAATTAACTAACAAAAAGAACCCTACTGGGTTTATAAGTGAAGTATCTTATTTATATATTTGTGTAAAAAATTTATAGGTCAATTTCTTGCTTTAAGGCTAGAATTTGAAAAGTTCAAAATCCTTACCTTTTATTGATTTATTTTATTTTTGAAATTTGATTTTACAAATAATTTTCGCTTCTCCCCACCCACCACGAGAACCCCCCTTGCATTAGCCCTTCTTCCGGCCATCACTCCTATGACACGTACTGAAATGAAAACAAGAGCATATTAGTAATTAGATCACTATAATATATATACAAGAGCATCAAATACATACATACACATATATACAGACACCAAAATGAATCTAACAATTAATTAAAAATAAGGCTAGAATTTGAAAAGTTCAAAATCCTTACCTTTTATTGATTTATTTTATTTTTGAAATTTGATTTTACAAATAATTTTCGCTTCTTCCCGCCCACCACGAGAACCCCCCCTTGCATTAGCCCTTCTTTCGGCCATCACTCCTATGACACGTACTGAAATGAAAACAAGAGCATATTAGTAATTAGATCACTATAATATATATACAAGAGCATCAAATACATGCATACACATATATACAGACACCAAAATGAATCTAACAATTAATTACAAATAAGGCTAGAATTTGAAAAGTTCAAAATCCTTACCTTTTATTGATTTATTTTATTTTTGAAATTTGATTTTACAAATAATTTTCGCTTCTCCCCGCCCACCACGAGAACCCCCCTTGCATTAGCCCTTCTTCCGGCCATCACTCCTATGACACGTACTGAAATGAAAACAAGAGCATATTAGTAATTAGATCACTATAATATATATACAAGAGCATCAAATACATGCATACACATATACACAGACACCAAAATGAATCTAACAATTAATTAAAAAAGCATTAAACTGTGAATAAAAGAATTACTAACAACTTGTTATGGCATCATACAAAAACCAGAAAAGAAACTGTCTAACAGATCCAAATTTCTTAATCTTTGAGTAGGTTGAGGCGCGCAGGTGTTCCGTTGTAAGTACTCATTATAAATCTCGAACTTGAGATGAAGATTTTTGTTGTCGAGCTCTTTTTTCAATAATTCGGGTCTGTTTAGTATGCATGTATTCACGTAAACTAGGATAACATCTAGAATCGAAATCCTTCAACAAAATTTTATTTTCTTCTTTGTACTCCGCGAGGTAGTTTTCCTTCTAAATCTTAGACTTGTTTTTTGATTAATTCTATAAGAACATTATTTTGCTCAATAATTTCAGAAATCCCTTTATCATGTTTTCGTTTTCCTTTTGCTTTTTTTGACTCCCATTGTACCCACAATTAAAGTAAGATGTTAAATATTTTAAAAATCAGGCTTTGATTCTTTATAGTCTTGAATAAATATTTAATGTTTGAATTTAAAGAAAATTTTAAGAGTAAATTGAAACTATATTTTATATAGTTTCAAATAAATATTTTAGAATCAGGCAATATTTATAGTTTCAAATAAAAACTATATTTGATATATATAGTTTCATATAGATAATTTAGAAACCAGGTTTTGATTCATTATAGTTTTGAATAAATATTTAATATTTGAATTTAAAGATATATTTTAAGGGTAAATTGAAACTATATTTAATTTTGAATAAATATTTAATGTTTGACTTTAAAGAAAACTTTTAAGAGCAAAATTGAAATAATATTTTATATGCACCTTAATATACGCGTTAAGAAATGAAAAAAATTATATAAAAACCAGAGGGACAAACGAAATACTATTAAGAATTCATTAATATTATTATTCAACGGTACGTTCACAACTATATATACGAGCAAAAAAAATAGTTTCTGTGCCATGCATTTTCTTTCTATCAACTCCACAAATTTTATTTATTCGTTTTCGAGTTTAGAAGCATGTTAAATTAAACAATAACTCAATATATCGGAAAATAATAAGCGTGTACACATTTTTCAGAGCAATCACATATATACAGTCGTCAATAACTGAATTTCTGACCAAATATATAACAAAGAACTAAATATTGAAATTTGAAACACTGGAAAACGGGGGACCTTTACCAACATAAAAGGGAAATAGACGTTAATGTCTATAATTGTCAAAAAGAAAAAACAATGGTTCTACTCCTATTTTAGATGAATTCTAGATATATTTAAAATACTTTTATTAGGCAAAACCGGAATCAGAAAGTTTTTTGAAATTATTTACTGGCATTGCTGGGACATCCTAGCTACCGCACCTAAGATGACCGGTTGCTTTACGCCTTTACCAAAATTCATACGCTAAAATACAACTGGCCAATTTAGAAACAAAATTTATGTGGTACAGGACAGAATGTCAGTATTGAGATATACTTCAAAGACTAAATTTTTTTAAGTATTTTTTATAAAAATTACTCTGTAAGTTATAAATTACTCATAAATCACTTTATTTTATTTTTATTATTATATTTTTAATAATTCATAAATTATTAATAAATCAAAATTATCATCATATAATCATGTTAAATTATAAATCAAAATAGAAAGGCAGCTTTCTGGGTCCCCACATGCTGGGGGTGTTGCTACAAATCAAGTTTCAAAAGCCCATTTATCAATCACCTCAAAGTGCATTATCGCAATATAACCTTGATATTTATTATAATATTTATTCAAAGAGGACTATATATATATATATATATATATATATATATATATATATATTATAATTATTAATATTTTGCACTAAATTTTAAACTTAATTTCAAGCACCAGCCTAGCACCGTGTTGTCTAAAAGAAAGCACTCTTGACGGAGAGTAGAAAAACGAAAACAATAATCAAAGAATTTAATAAGTCATGTCAAGGTTCTTCGGCCACCAATTTTTTCATAGATTTGTTGGAATTTTTTATTTTTCAAAGAGAAATAATCTTATCAATTTGTTAAAAATCGTATATATTTTTCAAGCTAAAATATTTTGCACCCTTAACAACGAAAAATTATATGAACGTATATTTTGACTAATATCAGATACTATTATTATAATTGTAATCAATGAAAATGACACTGAGAAAAACCTTTAGCAAAGACCACTAATCCACTATCCCAGAATTCTGTATACAAATAAAATATAGAATAGAAACTAATAGCGGGAGACTCCATCAATTTCAAGTCTTGAGTAACCATGCAATTAATTGGAAAAGAATTAAAAAATCTTCCGAGACACGCAACACCCTCTCAATGTGTATCTGCCATCTTTCATATATCCAATCAGTAAATATATAAGTTTGTCATTTTTGTTCTTTCTGCAGTCGTACAGATAATTAACATGTGCCTGGCATTTATATTCAGCAAGGTCATGTAAAGACGCACAAGTCATTTCCACAAAGGGAGAATTCTGTAAAAATAATGAATTACAAGTCATTTCCACAAAGGGAGAATTCTGTAAAACTAATGAATTAATTCTCTTTAAATAACCTTAGCCGATGATTAGTTTTCTTATTCTAACATAACACTCTAGCAATAAGCTCAATTCTTACATGACATAACACGGGGTGGCGTTGCTTCCTTGCTCTAACGTGCGAGAGTTTTTTTTCTTATAAATCGAAATTTCCATTAAGAACGAAAATAGAACAAAGGGAAAGCCACTCGATCGATACAACCAGCACTCTCGATCAAAGCAGCAAACGAACCACTGAGAAGAAAACTAAGACAACATAGATACCAGACCACAAAAGACAGCATAAAGCTAAAGACAAACACTGGGAAACTTAATAGCTAAATACTAGAGAAACAGACACCCTGAGAGATCTAGTTGCCACTTGAAATTTTGGGACCATTCTGCAAGGACCTGAGCGACTTCCATTAGCTCCACATCAATGGCTGCATGAGATTCTTCCAAGTCTTCATCCGGAAACTCCACAAAATAGGTTCCAGAAGAGGAGGAACTTGCACCAGCGTAACTTGAATTCCATGCCCTAACTGCTTGCTTCATGAGGTCTTTTGCCTTGAACCCATCCCACACATCAGCCTCTTTGTATTGAGAAAATAAGTAAAGCAGGGCCGACCGAGAGGGCTAATCAAGAACACAATTTCTAACAAAATAAGGTTCGCACGGCCGCTAGCGTTTTCTGTGAGACCCAGAAAGAAAGGACGGGGGACTACATTCAGGTACTGTACTGGCGCCGCTGATGGTAATGATGGTTAGAGAAACACCCCATCATTCAGGCTCTTTTTTTTTTTTTTTATAGTTTTTCTCTAACCAAATCGCATGGTTAATAAATACCAAAATTTTATATTATTCTTTGAATATTTACGTAGCTGGCATATTTCACATATATTTAGTGCTCCTTTAATCAAATAATTTTATTGAAAATTTGATAAAAAGTTTGTTTGATCATTTTTTTAATAACAATTGAAGCAATAATTTGGACTAAACTAGTCTTAAAAAAAATTGTTTTTCAACCTCACAAATTTTAATATAAAATCTTTTCAAAAGAATTTATATTAATTCAAAAGGTTCTGTAATAATTATTCGATTTTTGCGAATTTATTTCTTACCATCACCTTTTTATAGATGTATGTTTACATGTTTTGGTTAGCTTATGATATGAAATCAGAATACAGTAAACTATTGACTTAATTTGCTAAAGATTTCGCGAAGTTGTTTGGCTTTTTGATGTGAATTATTATTAATTTATGATGAGGAGAAGCTCTAGGTATGTGTCGGCTATTAAATTGCATGTGTATTTTACACTTTTATATCTAAATTTATACTGTTTTTTACAGGAAAAAAAGATGAACGATCATGAAGCCAGTACGAGTGGCACGAAAAAGGAAATTGAGATGACTCGCATGTACTACTGTAAGTTTTTCTACAAAATAAAATGCAACACTTTAAATATTATAAGTTTTTATTATTTACAAACAACGTATTAATGTCAATAAAGAAATAATTTGATATATTTTAATAATAGTAAAAACAAAGCAGTTTTCACTAAAACCAGCTTGTATTAGCATATGTAAGTATATTATATACAATAGAGAAAAGAATACAATGATCATAACACTTGTATTAAGTTAAAGTAATTATACTCATTGACAACTTTTTTAATATTATTCTTTTTTGTTTTATAGTTGAGACTTCGGACTCTAGCGATGAAGATTGTGACAGACACTCGTATGTTTACGAGATAGACGAGGATGCCGAGGGGGAATTGATAGATATTCCCCCAAATAATGTCCCATTGGAAAATACGAGGATGCCGAGGGGGAATTGATAGATATTCCCCCAAATAATGTCCCACTGGAAAATATCCATGTCCCACCGGAAAATATAATCCCCCCTCCTCCTCCTCCTCGTAATCATCATCATTTCAGTATCATTCCTTATATTTTTTATGTTTGTTTTCTTATTTTATTTGTTCTTTCCATATCAGCCTATACTTATATGAAATATAACTCACAAAAAGTCGTCTTGCATCCTTTCACGGCAAATATCATCGGTTTTAAACCGAATGGTAGCCGTGAACCTTTAAATGTGAGTTTTTCGTATTTGTTTTACAATCCAAATTCTATATTGAATTTGGATGTGCTTAATGGGACAGCAGATGTTTACTTTGGTTCTCATGGACGTCTTTCGACTAGTATTCATCAATTGTCCCTCCAACCTCGTCAACACAAAGATGTTGACTTCATTTTTCCCCATTTTAGATTACGTAGGTATGTAGAAGATTATTATTTCAAGCTTACAGTCAAAGTCAGAACGATAGTTTATTTTAGGTATATTCCTATATCGTTTTCCAGTTCTATCGAACAAACATGTCATTTCCATATCGAGGGACAGTTTTCTATCAGATCTGTTCCTGTTCCTGTAAAAAGATTTTCTTGTCACTATGAATAAAATTTGCGTTTTCATATATTTGCCTCTTATTATTGTCTTATGTTCCAAAAAGCGGAAAGAAAAAAAATTATTCTCTAATTATGTTCGTACAATAGTCAAACTATCAATATTGCATATGATCATAGTAAATCTCTTGTAAAGAAAATGCTGATATTAAATTAATTTTAACAAATGTGGGACAAAATGTGACAAACATGATTTTAAATAATTACTACTATCTTGCAAAAAAAAAAAACAAAGAATAGCATGGTTAACACATAATTACTACTCACTCGAAATGAGAGTATTCAAACCGCTACAATTATCATAATTTATCAATATAAAATTTTAATAGAGAAAAGAACAATTGAATGTTTATTATCTCTGCCCACCACAAGACAAGAAAATGATTGTATGGTTTCAAAAAGAAGATTGTATATGAAGATTGTACCGCTAAACACTACTGAAAACTGAATTGAACTCATTCGATCTCGTAGGTGGTAATCACACATATGTATCCTTGATGGTGCTATGTTTGATCAGGTTTGTTTGTGATTGTCAAATATGGGTTAAAAAGACTGCCGCATAGCGATTAAAGCATTGCTATAATAAATTTTTTATTTATTTGTAAATGCATAAATTTATATTTTTGACAAATATACATCTACATTTTTTTTTTTGAATTCAATCTTATACTCTAATTATAATTCCAATAGTACTTTACATAGAGAAGCATAATCCAAGGAATCACCAAATTCAACTCACATAACAAAAATTGAAAGCTCAAAAAACTGGCAACAATCCAGTTTGACCTTAGTCCCTTCCATCAATCTAATTGTATTTGGAGTCTTCGTAATTGAATTTACAATTCAAAAATTCAAGTGCCAAAGAAGATATTAACATATACAAGAAAAGGGGTACTCAGTTCCTCACCCTGCAGATGTCGAAACAAAGAGTGAATTTCACATCGTAGGCTACAGAGTATGCAAAGACAAGAAAGGATGGCACTGTGCAGTGTGCAGAGCTAACCTGAAGTAAAGGGTGAAGGTCAGCTTCAAATTTATATGACAGGCGATCTAAGCTTTTCCTCAAGTGAAAAACAGCTACTTATTTATATTTTTCAAATAAGCTCTTAATTTATAAGATACAAAAACCCTGTTAGCAATGCTCTTTCAGAGCTCTTGATGAAGAAAAAATTGTGGCCACAAGTGCTCTGGTCTCTGTAAATGCCTGAACTACAAAACGATCATAGTTCAGAAGCAATGCTACAACTGTATGAAATCTGTAGAACAGCAGAGACAAGAATATATACGGCAGCAGCAAAACGAGTCCGGCAGGCAGCAGCAGCAACAACAACAGTATAATGATGAAACTGCAGAGGCAGCAGCAGAATAGCGTTAGTATATAGTCTGAAACTCCACGAGTCTGTACTTAATGCAGCAGGGATAGCTGAGAACAGTTCAGGAGTGTGCTCATCAGCTACATCTAGACCTGGGAGTAGTATTAGAAGAAGACCAATTATTCCTTTCTAGGAGTGAGTGCTCAACAAGCGTTTATATAAATTACTTATGTCAGCCAAATTACATGACATAATTAGGTCTAGAAGCGCCCCCAGGCAAAGGTTAAACTTTGAGAGACCTGATGCAGTGAAGAGGTACGTACATGGATATTGGGATGAGGAGACCATCTCAGAGAATGGTTGGCCTTTACAGGCTAACTTTAGCACTATAGCTTATCAGTCGAAAAGTTTGGATATGTTTTGAGCATGTTTGTCTCATGTAGGATTTTCTTATGTTTTCAAATTCCGCCCGAGGTGACACATCTGGTTATTCTTCCACTTATGGTCGTAGATAATTTAGTACGGTAGTGCTGATGAGGTACAGTTCTGATGGTCCAAACTCATCTTCGTCTACCAATTCTTCCATACTTGAAATCAGCATCACAGACAGTATCAAGGGCTAGAATTATTCAATATCAGGAGTTGTGTGGATAGATTTATTTGTCTGATGTTCTTTGTGTCCTGTTGTACCTTAAATCTGTGTTGTGGACAGGATAAAATGTAATAAAATTCCATGGCTGGAAAAATGTAAATTTCGTATTAATTTTTTGACAACGCAAAAAAGATGATCTCGCAGACATATTACCTCAAGGCT
Source organism: Daucus carota subsp. sativus (assembly GCF_001625215.2). NCBI lineage: Eukaryota > Viridiplantae > Streptophyta > Magnoliopsida > Apiales > Apiaceae > Daucus > Daucus carota. The sequence continues at coordinate 10,177,934 of NC_030385.2, read as the reverse complement.
TTCTCCAATATTAACAGAATTGATGGTAGTCACCAAGAACTCTTCAAGGACACTATTTGTAATATATATTTCAGAGCTTATACCTGTAACAAACCATCGTTCCCTGGTACAGATGGAACACCAGCATAAGAGTACAAATTTTGAATGTAGATAAATGAGTTTGAGCGAGAGAATTCCGAGAAAGGGATGAGCAACCACGTGAGAGTATGGAGAGGGAATGAGCGACTTGGATCGTTTGACCGTATACACAGGCCTATGGTTCAATGGCAGAGGTGAAAATACGTGAGTATCAATTGGGTGAAATGGTCATTTCAAAAGTATTTTTGCATTTTATGTATATATACAGGTGTTCTACTAGACTTTATACAAGGTGGTTCCATATGGAGTGCGACTCTATATTTATATCTGTGTGTGTGCGCACGCGTATATATTTATACTTGATTTTTATTTTTTGTATTATTTTTCATAAAAAATATTAATTATTCATGAAAGGATACATGATACATGAGGGCAATGCTTTTACTAATAAATCAATTTAAGTTGTTATCATGAAATTTCACGAAATCTCCTTTAACGGGAAAGTTTTCCATTTTATTTAAATACATATAATATACACATATTAATATTAAGTAAAAAAATCTTCAAATTAATGTTTTTCGAACTTCGTGCATCATTTTGATTGTGATGATCTCAATTGTACAAGTTCTGACATTCAAACATCATATTCAAATTTCACTTCTTTCCATAGATATTATTTTTCTCAATACAATTTTTTTTGTATTAAGAGGGGTGTATTGTATTAGGATTTTAAAACTTTTTTTTTCATTCATGAAATCCGAGGGTATTCTATTGGGATTGTTTGAAATCCATTAAAATCTTGAGGTATTCAATTGAGATTTTAAATTATGCTACAAAATTTGGTGGTATTCAATTAGGATTTTAAATTAGGCTTTAAAATCCGATGGTATTCAATTGAGATTGTTTAAAATCCATTGAAATCCGATGGTATTCAAATACTGATGGATTTTTTTAAGGTTATCATAAAATGATGAATTTTGTGGTATTCTTCAGTGTATTTTAAGTTTTTTGAAATCCCACCAAAATCCATGAGATTTTGAAGCATTGTGCTTAAAATCCTATCAACTCTGCGACATTTTATCAAGAATCTACACAAAATCAATATCACATACAATCTATTAAAATCTATAGACTAAAAACAATCCATTAAAATCTCAATCTAATACACCCCCGTAAATTCCTAATTTGGGGGAGAAAATATAATCATTTATTCAGTATCAAATCTTTAACATTTAATACTCAAATATCTTATAAAGACATGAATGATTATTTATACATGTCTTGAAACTCTAGGATTGAATATTTAAATTCTCTCTTTTGAAATACACAAATAAATTACAAACTATGTATATGTATCATGATTAGTGTGATAATTATGCACGTCGTTCTGTCAGACTTTTCAACATGTCCAGTAACATGTAAGTATCTTGATTGGCTTATAAGGTGATGAAAATATAATATTTTAAATTTTCAATACTATTCCTTCCTAATCAAAATCTTTATTGATAAAATTATAATATCTTTTTTCTGGGGTAAATGAATTTGTAAGAAATGAAATGAGATTTGAATGGGTAGAAAATTTTCCTTCATCATTTTATATGTTTAAACCCCAAATTAAGATGTAAAATCTCGTTCTAGTTTTTTAGCTCATCCTTTCTCCCTTCATTATTGCCCTTATCTTTAACATTCATTTCATTTGGTTCATGTTTAGTATTAGAATTATTAAAAAACACAATATAAGAAGAAAGATAAAATAAATTAAACTTATTTTGATATTATTTTGTTATTATTTTGTTAGAAATTTTACAGAACTATATCAATGTATATTTAATAGATTAGAAAAATAAATTCGTTTAATTTGATTGTATACTGATTTTTTTTAATTACAGATGATTCCAGTGCATATAATCAAAAAAGGGCAGTATGCACATGTATTACTAAATATGACCATGGATGCCAAGATGTTCCATGCTCTTATTTGTGCTTAAAATTTGAAGTGATAGATGGCTATTGTAGTGACAAATGGACATGTACATGCATATACATATGTTGAGACATTATGATGGCAAAAGTTTGAATAGGCAAGAAAAATCAAGTGCCCCTCCTTGCTGCGAGATTGTACTTGAATTCGAGTCTAAGTATTAATAATGTTGGCTATATTTTGAATGACGAATATTTATTTTAATCATAAGAAAGCAAATAATTTTCTTAAATCACACTTCTATATTGTGATTGTCTCTAGTACTTGGAATGCTTGATTAATTTGCAATTTTGACTCGATTATACAATTTGTGTGAATAATAATAATGATAAACTACATTTTGATTGATTATTTGACAATGTAATTGTCAACACGTGAATAGTTTTTATATAAGAAATTATTCATTTAACTTTAACTTTTTTGATAAACGGCAAATATATTAAATAAGTCGTAAACCTGAATTTCTAAAACATACTAGAGAATACAACCTAGATTAATCAAGTCAACAAACAACCCAATATAATAGAAATTAACTTCTAGTTTAAAAACGTTAACATCCATACATGAAATAAAAAATATTATAGTCAATAAAACTAGAATCTTCATAGAAGAATTTGGTTCAATAAAATTGGAGGTTATCGTCCAACCTATTTTTTTGACAAGAAAATGCTGGCTGTATAATTCAAAGTCGGTGAAATTGCATTCTCGGTTACTGATTGTAATAGCTTGTTCTCATAGTGATAGTAATAGCTAGGATTTTCTAGCAAGCCTATTGTAATAATAAATACTTCCAATCACAACAAGAAAAGTGACTATTTTCAAGTATTTCCGGCATAATATGGTCGAAAAAACATGGTCGAATATAAAATTTGAGCTAGTATTTGGTCGGATAAAAAGAAATTCAAATATACCCCATAGAAAATATTATATTTTTTACCAACATTTTTTCTACGTTCAAAAAAGTTTCACCAAAAAGAACTTCAATTTCGACACCCATGCCTCTAGTCGAAAATAACTCATGTCAAATTTTTTAATTACATGATAATTTTGACATCTATTTCTGACCAAAAGGGGAAAAACTTTCGGTTGAATATACAAACAGATTTAACGAAATTCAAGTTTTTGGCAAAATTCAAATTTTGGTAAACATATATGTGAACTATTTTCTATCGGGGTTGGTCGAAATAGGCGGTTGAATAATTTTTATTTTTTTTGGCTGATTATTTAATAGCTTTACAGCGTATATTTTTTCTTCAATCGCAAAAGATTGTTTTGTGACCTTATTGGTCAAAAATAAGGATTTTTGACTAGAAGCTAACGGTCGAAAATAGTAATTTTTCCTGTAGTGGATACAGTATATGTATCATTCCTCATATCCGGGGGTCTCAATTTGGTGTTACTAAGTCAAAAATAATTTAAGACATGTACGTTCGAAAGGAGATAAAGACAAATGATTCAAAACCTGGATATTTTTCAAAAGGATTTAAAATTTAGTAAATTGGACCCCCTAAAAACAGGATCAGATACAGGTTACAACATTGAAATCGGAAATCAACAAGCATTTATTATTAGAACATAATATGCATTATGACATGAACTTTGATAAAAGTTTAGCTCATAATCAATTTATAAAAGATAAGCAACATAATAAAAAATGAGAAATAATACTTACTTGCTTTAAACTTAGTTGATGTATAAGTTTGGAGGAAGGAGATAAAATGATGGCAGAGAGATTGAATACGTGGGAGGAGAGGAAGGAGGAATAGTGGAGAAGAAGTGATGATACAGGATAGATGATAAGGTTTGGGAATTAGATCCTCTATATAAAAGTGTCTGACATAAATAATCTGGTAGCTTTTATAAATTCCACCAGTTTCGGTAGCTTTTATAAACTCCATCGATTTCGGTAGGTTTTATAAATCCAACCGAAGTTGATCGCTTTTATATCTAAAATTTTTGATCCATCACCCGGAAATTTTCACGCCTACACTTACGGAACTTAAAAGCGATAACCAGTTGCTTTTATATTTAAAAGCGACCGCCCATAAAAGCTACCAAACAAAAGCAACTGACTGTAAAAGCCACCGCTTTCGGGATCGCTTTTATGTTTTAATCTCATAAAATTTAAATTGACTTTAAAAGCAATCACATGCAATTTCTTGTAGTTTTAGTCTTACTAACACATTTCACAATCATATGTTGCATGTGCAAGGGGATGTGTTGCACTTACTTGATCTTATCATGAAATCCTTTTTATACTATTTTCGTGTCTAAACTATTTATTTCATTATTCTCTAAGTAGTGTATGAAAACATATCAAATGTGACACAAGCATGCATGTATAAATAGCTATACTTATGTAAATATATATACAAATATACAGGATATACTTTTTTTTTTACAAAAATTATACATAATGGTTATATTAATAAAAAGCAGAGCTTTTATTTTGGTATGTTAGGTCACGATTTAATCAATAGAATTAAGCGGAATTTATCTATTATTAAATCAAATGTCGAAATAATAAGGATAAACAACTAAGAGGATTTAAATTAATTCAACTCTTATTGATCATATAAGAACTGTGTAAAATAACCTCTCAGGAAACACAGCCGTTCTTAACAGCTTCTAGGTTACACCGATTTTGCTCGTGTTGTGTATCTTGCTTTTAGCAAAACATAATCTCTGTGTTTATATAGTACACAGCTACTACAATTATTAACTCGAGATATTCTATGAGAAGAAAATTTTTTCTATGTATATCATGCGTGATAAAATATATCTCTATAAATAAGATCTTTAGTGTCAATCTTCTTTCTTTCCTCGTCAAACTCGATCTCTAGATCCTGATTACACTTGATACCGATGAAGTATCCGCATACTGATGATATTCCATCAGTTTTTGATGCAACCATCATTTTCCGTCAACTACATTGTTCCATGTTGCTTCATTGTGATGATCTCCTCGTGCATGAATGAATCTTCCTACGTAACAATCTCCCCCAATTTATACTTTGTGAAATAAAGCATAAATTCAACTAATTCATTGATGCCAAGAACTTCTTCAAAATTTGTGAAACAAGTTGTATCATCTTGAGTTTGAATTCTTGATACCTGTTTGTTCCAAGATTGATATCTGCCTTGTTTTCTTTTAGCTTGTTTATAGTTTCCAATTGAATTCCTCGTCCAGATTTAATTCAATTCTCTCTTCTGTCAGTAATTTCTTCCTTCTCAAAACTTTATTCTTGTCTTCAGCTTCATTCTAATTACTATAATATTCCAAAAACTTTGAAAATCAGTCTTCAGCTCCACTATATAACTTCAGAATTTCCAAGAATTTGTTAATTTCCTCTTTTTTTTTTGTTGTCTATAACCCTTTGATAATTTTGAACATTTTCTCCCTCATTTTGGCATTAATTGACCAATGTGAGTGTTCAGTCATCAGTAGTAGAAGAAAATAACCTGCGAACATGAATAAATGCAAATTCCTAATTTTATATGTTCTTTTTAAGCCATCTCATCACTTCTCACAAAAATACCTATACCACTTTAAAGAGTGATAACTAACTCTCCTTGCAAACATGTCACTTTCTTTCTCACAACTACCTCTCCTTTTACCAGTACAGGAGACTGCCTCTCTATGAATCTTTTCCGTAAATATTTTTCACACAATCTCACATGAAAAGGCTTAGTCTCTCATCAAATCAAAAAAATAAGAGGTGGCGAAGAAAGTTAGAATCAGTCATATAAATAAGGGTTTCTTTTATCAACAAGATCTGTTTGAGAGTTAATTCCAGAAATTACCATCTCAGCAGTGTTTGAAAAATATTCATCAACTGGATTTGTCATGTTCATACAGTATCTGGCTTATGGTTCACTTTGAGAATCAGGTTCTTGTGTGTCTTGGAGTTTCATGTTAAGCTGTTGTTTCACTTTGAGAAACAGGTTCGTGTGTGCATACGCCAATTCCTGCTTAATATGCTACATCACTTTGAGACATAGGTTATTGTGGGATATGAGGATTGACGTGATCTGCTCCACTACCCACTACTTTAAAGTGAAGGTTCGTGTGTGATTTTCTCAATAAACAGTCTGAATGTGATAGATTTTTCTTTATATGATTCCATAGAATTTGTCACCCGTTGCTACATGTTATTGATCGCGTAGTCGGTAGTCACTTTCATCGATCACTTGAGATTCCAATTGATATCTTGCACTTGAAAGAATAAGAATTTTGAATTTGCATAACGCCAAAATTTATGCGTAATTGATTCTTCAACAATTAGTAGCTAGATAATAATCATCAGGATATGATCATCTATCAGTATTTCATTTTTCCATCTTTTCGATCATTTGACTTGCTTAATACATTTTTGTTAAATTTTCTTTCATTTGTAACCATGAAATCTATGTATATGCTTCTTGTTTAAGTTAAATTATGAATAAGTCAAATTGGTTTTAAGAAAAGATGTTGTTCAGTGTAAACATCTGGGACTAGTTCAGTTTTTTAATTTTAATTTGTTGACTTAATGTGTAAGCTTTGCTGTAATCTTAGTAGAAATAGTGTCAAAATTAAAATTTGTGCAAAATATCTTAAGAATTAAGATTTGACAAATCGCATTTATATTTTAAAAATATCTTAACAAATCGCATATTTCAGGTATATTCAGTGCTCCTTCAATCAAATAATTTATTGAGAATTTGATAAAAAGAAATAGTTCGATTATTTTTATGAAAACAATTCAAGCAATAATTTTAACTAAACTATTTTAAGAAAATTGTTTCTCAACGTCAAATTTTAATATCAAATTCAGACCGAAATATCGTTGTCTTTATATGCTTGAGGGTTATTTCACCTATATGTTCATGTAATAAAACGAAATATAAAAATTTCAATTTACTTTCGCTTAGGTATAATTTATTAAGCTTTTTTAACTAAAATATATAAACAAAATACAGTCGTTATCATGCAAAACACCTATCCAATTTATTTTATATTATTTAAGAAATAATAATTTTATATTTCTACTATCTATACCATACTTCCTATTTTTCATATCATTTTATTTTGAAAATTTTATTTATATATATTGACCCATTATTAAAGTAATTATTTGTTTTATAAATGAAGACTAATAAAAATAATATATATATTTATTTATTTATTAGTGTAGGAAAAGTAATGTCATAATATAATTACCGATCGAGCATGAGTTTGGGAGTAGTTTAAAATAGCTCTTGTACTTTACAGTAATATCGTATAATAAATTAATCTAGTTAATTTCTTAAGAAAATATAATCGTCTCGAATTTAAATAATAATTTTATATCTTTATTTCTTTTCAAAAATATTATATTTGTTCAATTATATTAAATCATATATATAATAGATCACTGAGTAATTTTGTTACATATATTTAGATTTAACAATATAATCAACACAATATTTAGACGTTTTCCAAATTTTAAAAATTGTTTAAAATAGAAGTTGAGCCAGTGTTTTGGAAAAGGAGCCAAGTGCCTTTTTTCGGCTTCAGAAGCAATAATTCAGAAATTAGGAGTTGAAACTTCTTTTCTTTGCTTCTATTTCCAGTTTACAGTGTATTTGTGTAGATTTATGGAGTAACGAGTAGAACTCAATAAAGTAGAGTAATGATGTGTGGCTCCTGGCAATTTCTTTCTTAAGTAAAATGAAGTAGAGTAATGATGTGCGGCTCCTCGCAACAACTGTGAGTTTCGGAGCATACTATAAATTAGATATCACAAGTAGCCACTTAGTAGAATCTAAGTACAATCCCACAAATGTATCATGAATAACCTTTAGATTAAGTACCTGGATAAAGAAATCAGCAGAGAACAAGAATCCATACAGCAGCAGCAGCAGCAAAATTAATCCTGCAGGTAGCAGCAAGTTGCACATTGTCTGGTTCTTTGTAGTTTTTTTCTAACAAATCGCATATTTCAGGTATATTCAGTGCTCCTTTCATCAAATAATTTTATGGAAAATTTGATAAAAAAAATCGTTTGATTATTTTCTTGAAAACAATTCAAGCAATAATTTTAACTGAACTGTTTAAAAAAATTGTTTCTCAAAGTCACAAATTTTAATATCAAATTCTTTAATAGAATTTATATTAATTCAAAAACTTCCTAAACTTTGCTCAATATTTAAAAATGTTCAGTTTATTTCGTATACATATATATAGGTAAGTTTATCTATTTATTAGTAAAAAATATTAAAAATACATATATTTATTTATGGAATAAAAATCTACAAATTATATATGTGATTAAAGTCAAACATGTTGTTAATAAATAAAAGGGAGCAATAAATTATATTTCTAGTTATTATTTCTTTTTTAGTTTTTTTATTTCTTTTTAGTTTACTTTTATATGGCCGCCTCAAAATAAAGTTTAAATTAATTTTCACTAAATATAATATGGTCAAAGGGTGGAAATTGTATAAGTATATTCATATGGATTTTTTTTATTAATATTTTGTATTTATAAATTTTGTAAGGAATAAGTGGTAAATTAAACAAAATTCTGTTAAAATATTACGTGCATATAAAAACTGAGAAGACATATATAAATTAAATAAGTACCAACTTATGAAGTAAGTAAATGCTGACTGATTGATTAAATTCTTTTACATTTTGACTTTGGTACTAACCTATATCTCGCGCTAAACGTGTAACTTTTAACATACTAATTTTGATAGTTTTCAAAATTTATGAAAATCATTTGTGAGTATATTTTATTTGTAAAAACCACTTCTTCACTTTTCTTTCCTTTTCACACTACTTTTACTCCACTATCTTCTTTTTATACATTAAAATCAATGGGTCCCACCACTTCACCCACTTTTCCTTCTCTTTTCCACTACTATGGGAGGGACGGAGGGAGTACATAAATAGATAGATGCAGAAACTTAATATGTATACCATTTGCAGCCTAGAGTAGCGCATTGCGAGCAAATAATCCTGAACCAACCTGATAATCCAAGTTGACGCCATCCATCAATTCCTGTGAAATATATAGGAGTTAGTTAGAGCTAATATAAAAGAACCACTACTCTCATAGCTGTACAGTTTTACTTCAAGTCATTCTAGATACTCTGTAATTACTAGTTTACATACAACAATACAAGTGTTCTATGCAATCCACTAACTTATACTATACACTTTATCATCAAAGGGCACGACTGAGACGTGGTGTTGGTTTTGTGTTTATCCTTTAGCTACACGACACGACACGAGTTACACGAAATAAATATAATTTTATAATTAAATATTATAAATATGTATATTTATAATAAATTTGTGTATATTTCCTTTTAACATAATGCATAGTTTATAATATTGTAAGTACAAATGAATTAAATGTATATATTTCATGAAATTGGTAAAATATTTATCTAGAAATCTAATATTTACAATAATTTATATATATTTTTTTATATATAAACGACACGAAACACGCACGAGAACATCACGAAACTCGCACGGGAACGACACGAACGCACGAGAACAACACGAAACTCGCACGAGAACAACATGAAATTTATATATTTGCGATGTATTTTTCTTATTGATCATTTTTCTTATTTTTCCGAGTTTGCGCTTACGAACCAACCTTACCGACTTAACCGGAAAGAAACTACTACATAGATAGATGCAGAAACTAGTCTACATGTTGTCCTTAAACCTCAGCACAGACCTACGTTTGACAGCTGCCCGGGACTGAAAAGCCAAGCCCATCCCCCAGTGTTGTAGAGCTATTCTTGACACTGGACAGACTGCCATTTGCAGCCTGGAGCAGCGCATTGCGAGCAAACAATCCTGAACCAACCTGAGCATCCAAGTTGACGCCATCCATCAATTCCTGTGAAATATATATACCTTGTTTGTTTCAAACTTTTCAGCATTGAGGGAGCTCTTGGGGGACCGGGTGGGTGAGGTTGGTTTGTTGTGATTGTTCAAAAGAGCTTCCTTATAGGCAGCGGCGGACCTACAGGGCTGCCAGGTGAGATTTTTGAAACAGTTTTTTTCACTATTAATAGTATGTCAGTAGGTACAGCCCTGTCCATTATTTGGGAAAGGCTTCTGCTGTTTTGTTTTTCTGAAAATGCTTCTACTGTTTTGTTGTTTTAATTCTTAAATTAATAATCTTTTTGTTAAACAAAAGCGAGCATTAGTTAGAATCGCAGTTAACTGTTCAGATTTCCTGTATCACGTATAACTTTTAAGAACTATAATTAATAATTGCCCAGTTTATATATATATATATAAAATTCTCAATTCAAGTACTTGCATGTGTACAATTTAATATATTAATTTCATTATATGAAGAAAGTTATAGGATGATGTCTCCTCTGGGTTTTTAGGTAGTGTTTTATGCTGAAAGCATGAGATGAAGTGCTTAAGGAGCATGGTGAGTTCTTTAGGTTTGAATGCCCCTTTTGGCCTTAGTGTAGGTTTGAAACCCATCCCTCGCTTTTGCCCAGACAATGAGGTGTTCTTCCTTTTCTGATTCACAGGTGGTGAGTTGCCATTCTTTGTAGTCCTGGCTTCTTGAAGGGAGCCATATTGCACTTAATTTAGAGCCATTCTAATTCCTTCCGTATCTCCTTTTTCTACCATAAGTTGGACATTTGGGGGAATCAACGGATTATTTGCATGGAGGAAGTTTAGCATACATATAAAATTTATGAAAGAGAATTAACCGAGCTATATAACTTTATAGATCTAGTGTCCTCCACTTCTCTAAATTTCAATTCCAAATGATAGTAATCTAATCGATAAAAGAGACGAATTTTGACTATGTGATTGCACTACAAGAAAAACAGGCTCAGACAACACCTTTCAGACAACGCTACGAAAAAAAACCGTTGCAAAAAAGAAACACACAACGGTCGTTTTCTGGACCTCAACTAACCATTGTCTAAACGAGGATCATACTACTGTTTTTAAAAGCGTTGTTAAAAAGTATGCCAGAAAGTGTGCTTGACACAACAGTTTATAAAGACCATTGTTTTTTAGACATTCACACAACGGTGTGTAAAACTGTTGTTAAAAAATATACAATGGGTTTCCTAAACCATTGTAATTAGAAAAGTCATACAACAGGGACGAGTAACCGTTGTTATGTAATAAACAACGGTTGGAGAAACAGTTGTGTTTTCAGATATTACACAATACTCTGTTGAACCGTTGTAAAGAGTTTACAACGGTTTATAATTCTATTGTGTATTCTTTGTTAGACAACCTTTCTTGGTAGCATTGTTCTTTAGACCTCACACAATAGTTTATCTTATATTATGTCTTGTCTTTGATTTGTTAAGACATGTGCTTTTTCGTAAAACCGTTGTCTATATCACTGTAAATTTTTAAAAAAGATGAGCAGAAAGAGTGAAGCCCCTGCATTACCAAACAACTACCAAAACAATAAAGAGTAAATTTTGACCATCATCAAACTTTCAAAATTTCACATAAAAACAACAATCAAACCAATCATCAAGACCAAATATTTGAATTGTGCATTACAACAATGTGAAATATGTTAAAAAAAGGCATCATTCTAGTTGAATTCGTTCATCTACATCACGCATGTAACTAGCATCCTCGTGCAAATCATCATCTGGTAAATCGGGCATAAAAAACTCAGACTCAAGCTCAACTTCAACGGATCCTTCATTTTCATCTTCAATATCATCGTAGTGTTTTCTCTCGGGAAACTTCAATACCACGGACCATGATTTCTCGAGGGGGTCATCAATATAACAAACCTGCTTAACATGTGTTGCTAATACAAATGGATCATTCAAAAAACCAGACTTGTTCAAATTGACTAATACATATCCTAGTTCATCAGTCTTGATCCCTCTATTCATATCAACCCATTTGCATAAAAAAAAAGGGATCCTAAAGCTGTTATAGTCCAACTCCCATATATTATTTATAACACTACAAGAAATTTGTCATTTACCTACCAATTATATTTGTAGGTAAAAGCATAATATTGGTATATGTAGATGTTTAACTACCAATATAGTATTGGTAGCGATTGGTAGGTAAAGGTTGGTAGAGAAAGGGTCTTTACCTACACATATTTATAATAGTAGGTAATAATACATGTGGACCCCATTTTATTATTAACTAATAATGACTCATCATTAGACATGTCACTTGCTTACGTGGTTAGAATTGTCCATGTGGCACTTACATGGCATGCTAATGTGGCACATCTCTCATTGTCACATGGAGCCACTCAATTTTGCCATGTGGCACCTCTATATTTTGCCATATGTAAACTCTATACAATGCCATATGTCACCTTTTTATCGCGCCACATGGAGCCTTGACATCCTACCATTCAACACTATATCAACTTACCACCTGGCATCCCATTGACATGACATATATCATCTCTTTATAATAATATATTTTTATTTTCCTTTAAAAGATAAAAAAAACAAGTACACAGTAAAAGTAATTTTATTATTCCATTCATTCAAACTAAAATGTAATAATACACAAAACTTGAACTTAAACAGTACATTTAAACTGTATATATACAAGGTACTTGAAAAAAAAAATAGATATCTTAAATCTCCTAACATTGGATCAGAAGCTGATTTTTGCTGACTTTGGAATTAAAATTTGTGATAACCATCCCAACGTGTGACTCATCCAGTAATGTCATTGAAGTAACACAGATTCTGCGCTTTCTCAACTTGATCAGCAATACCACTTAAGTGGACTAATCATTCAAGTTAATAAAATATCCTGTAAATACATAACATCAACACCTATCAGTCACCAACAAATAACACTGTGACATTGAGACAAACAAGGTAAACATATACACACTTCTTATTTGGAAAAACTTGCTAAAAATTCATCACCAACATTTAGTAACCTCACAGTCTGTTATAGTGCTTCCAGAAATGATTCAAATTCGTCAATAATGGGCTTAAGATATGGATACAAAACAAAGGATTACCTTTTGATTGTGAGCTCCAGAAATTACACATCACTTCTAGTTATCTTCCCTTCCAATTGTTACATTATCCGCTACCAGAAAAGAAACCAAAAATAATTATACACAAGAAATGTATAAATATGCTTTAACATTAAAAATGGATAAAAATAGTGTACCTGTTGATGAACCAACTTCATCTTTACTTCTCATTAGGGGTGAGCAAAAAACCGATCTGAAACCGAACCGAAACCGAAACCGGGAAAAACCGGCTAAAACCGAACCGTCAAAAACCGAAACCGAAACCGAAAAAATTAAACCGAACCCGAACCGTTTTAATTGGTTCGGTTCCGGTTATATTTCCAAACCGAACCGGAAAAAACTGAACCGAACCGATTATTAAAATAAATAATTAAATATAATTTTATATAATTATTTATAATCTATATAATTTTATATAATGTAATTCTAACTTTAATTTATACTACTAAGTCACATGAATTCTTATATGCAGCTCTTTTGTGTTCTGTCAGAAATCTTTATCTTCTACTGTTGCTAATATTACCCAAGTCATGATGCTTGGCACACTACACATTAGAGAGGTAATAATCACAGGACACAGATTGCCCCTGAAAATTCTTAAACTGGAGCACTCTCTGATTATATGGTGTGAAATCCTAAAATAATTCTTTCGACTGATGTCTGGGCAATAAGTACCAAGTGAATTTTGTAGTCGGTTTTGTAACCGAAACCGAGCCGATTATAACCGAACCGGGATTTTTAAACCGAAACCGAATCCGAACCGGCGGTTGCGGTTTTCGATTTCAAAAACCGAGGATATATGGTTGCGGTTCCGGTTTTATCGAAAAACCGAGCCGAACCGGCCCACGCTCTCCCCTACTTCTCATAATGCAAGTATGACTTTCAAAGGGGTCCTGCTATCTTTTTGAGTTGCATCGACCCTTCATGGCGGACTTCTTAGCCTGAGGTTTTAATTTCACAATTCTGCCAAAATAGAAAGATTCCAATATTTAGAGATTTTGCGATTGCAAAATGGAATGATAAATATGGACGGTTTTTGTTTGAGTGATATTATCAAACAGTTAGAGTACATACTTGAATTTGATGAAAAACAAACAAAAAATCTGAGCATAGAATCTGAACCAAGAAACACACAATCGCCAAAACAGAGTAGAAGAAGCCCAATACATATTATGCATAACCCGATAGATATGATGACAAATCAAAATTTAAACAGTTGTTCATCTACCTTACGAGTTACGCATGAAGGACAGGGGAAGAAAATATCAGAAAATATAAATCGCAGAGAAAAAAGGCCAAACATAGTACGACTGTTGAAACTAAAACATCATCACGAAATAGGAGACTCCAGTTAGCTTTATCTGCTAGTTTGCCGGTAAACAAAAATATTTTGAACTTTAGCCGCGAAAATGAAACTTTTTTGTGAACAGAGAGAAGAGAGAACACATACCGTTAACTGTACATGAAATTTTGGGACTTTGACTTTCCCCTGTATTTTTAAAAATGCCAAAAAATAAATCATATGACACTTTGAAAAACGTCTAATTTCTATTTTAGCTTTTGAATTTTAAGATGCTACTTTGTTATAGGGGTGGCAATCGTTTCGTTTCGTATACTTTCGTTTCGTGTATTTTCGTGTTTCGTGTACTCGAAGGTGAAACCCGTATCCGCCCGTTATTAATTTCGTGTACCTAATTTGAAACCCGTATCCGTTTCGAATCGTTTCGTGTACTTTTCGTGTATATAATATATAAAAATATTAATATATTTTTTAATCAAAAAATGGATTTAATATATATTTTCCTTTATTAATTTATTAAATGTGAATGATATATATTATACTTGTATACAATTCTTTATAAATTTTTTAATGTATTTACAATATATATCCACACATACATATAACTATATACTTTATACTCAATTATATATTTAATACATCATTACATATATATAATAAATATAATCTACAAATATTTCGTGTATTTCGTGTACCCCAAATGAAAACCCATATCCGACACGAAATCTATCGTGTAATTTCGTGTTCGTGTACTTTCGTGTTTCGTGTATCGAAAATCAAAACCCGTATCCATTTTTTTCGTGTCGTTTCGTTTCGTGTTAGCGTGTTACGTGTCAAATTGCCAGGCCTACTTTGTTACACCCAAATCTATACATCTTTTTTTCCTACGATTGTAAATACAAATTTCTATAAAATATATTTTAATAACTTATCTTTACAAATTTTTGTTGTTGTACAAGAACTGAAATATTTCAGTCAAAAAAAAAAGAATTAAAATTTTGATTTTAATTTAAAAAAATTAAAATAAATTATGAGACTATATTTTATAAGAATTTTAAAATGTGTGCCAAACCCTCCGTCCCAAGTGTATACTACTCATTGTGATGGAGGAAGTTGAATAAAATATCTTAAATATAATAATATACGATTCTCATTATAATACCAAAAGATAAAATAAAAATTAGAAATTTATTATTATTTTAAATCAAATATATAAAATTGAAAATAAATTTCAGAATAATTCTTGACATATCAATATTTATAATTATTTTATAAAACTTACTAAAACATATAAATTAGCCTACTTAGCTATTTTATAGTTTCAGATAATAGATATTGAAAATTTATCTTCAATATTTATTTCAATTTAAATACATTATATTCTTATACGCGCCATTAAACTAATTGCTTACTACACTCACTCATTTTATATATTAAACATCAATAATCTACTATTTTATCCACTTTTCTTCTTTTTCCAAGAATTAATTCGTTTCTATTAATCTCAATGCTCAACAGTTTATTTGCAAATGGGGACGGAGACAGGTTAAATATTAAAAAAAATGTAACATATACTAAGATTTTAATATTAAAATTTTGTATAAGTTAATATAAATTGCATTGAAAAAAAAAACCAATAATGCCCGCTATCTAGTATATAGTATAGATAGTGTTCTAAAAATCGCTTAACTCAACGGAGAACTCAATCAAACTCAATCGAGTGCTCGTTTGAGCTGAGTTCCGAGTACTCGTATTTATAAATGATTTTGAAAAAAAATAGGTCAAAACTTGATTTGACTTTAGAGTATTTTGAATAAAACTTGAGTTTGACTTTGAATATAGACATAGATGTAGAAAATAACTAAAACTTGTTAATTAGACCGGACTGAGTTCCGAGTACTCGTAGTTATAAATAATTTTGAAAAAAAGGTCAAAACTTGATTTGACTTCAGAGTACTTTAATTCAAATTTGGATTTGACTTTGACTAAATACACAGATGTAGTAAATTATTAAAACTTGTTAATTATTATAAGACCGAGCTGAGTTTTGAGTACTCGTATTTATAAATGAATATGGAAAAAAAGTCAAAACTTGATTTGACTTCATAATACTTTTAAGTTAAATTTGGATTTGACTTTGACTAAATACATAGTTGTAGCAAATTATTAAAACTTGTTACTTATTATAAGACTGAGCTGAGTTGCGAGTACTCGTATTTATAAATGATTTTGGGAAAAAAGGTCAAAACTTGATTTGACTTCAGAGTACTTTAAGTCAAATTTGGATTTGATTTTGACTAAAAAATATAGATGTAGCAAATTATTAAAATCTTTTAATTATCATAAGATATTATACCTAAACGTGAACTCAATTATCACTATATATTTTGTTGTCAGTAATTTTATTTATTCATTAATAAATTATTGATAATATTAGATAATTATCGTTAATATGTAATATAATATATGTAATATATATATATATATATATATAATATTATATATAATATTATTTTGTTATATATAATATATGAACAAATAATTACACTTAACTTTCAAGTTTAAGCACTCGTAATTTGATTGACATTGAATTTAAAATATGATAAAATATTAATATTTTAGTAACTATCCGAGTACTCATTCGGAGTACTCTCCAATTTTCGAGTACAATTTTTTCGAAACAAAATAGAGTCGAATTCATTTTTGATTTTTACGACCTTGGTACAAGTATTTAAAAAATTCGAAAGTAATCCTGAATTGAAAATTTTTAAATCAAGAGAAGTAGCGGGAAAAAGATAAGAGAAGTAGCGGCAAATTGATACGAAAGAAGATAAGTCATCGAATGATTTCGCGGACGGTTACAAGTTACAACTTGCAAGTTGCATACACGAAGCTGTTCCTGACACCACGCACTTGCATGTTTCTACCCACTACGTTACCATGTTATGGTACCTGATAAGAGCATCTCCAATAGGCTCTTAAACAGGCTCCTAACTCAAGATATAAAAAGGATGTTCAAAAATTGAGCTCCAAGAGCCTCCTAGTGGCTCTTAAAAACCTTAAGAGCCTCTTCTCTCTCCTCTAATTTAAGAGCTACTAGTTGGCTCTTAACTTTATAAAATAATCATTTCCTCCCATTCTTACATTAGACTCCCACCACATGACAAATGTTTGAATTCAAAATATAAATAAAATATAAGTTAAGAGCATATGTAAAGAGCATTGTTGGAGTTGACACTCTTAATTTTATATTAACTTACTAGGAGCTTAATATTTTATATTATATATAGGATCCAACTAGGAGACTATTGGAGATGCTGTGTTGATATTAGACATAGCTATGGATGTTCAGAAAAGATTTAAAACATAAGTCATACAACAAATATAATAATTATATCTTTATTAAAAACAATCATCAAAACATGTTATTGATTTTCATCTAGAATAAAATAAAAGATATATATATAATTAGTAAAAAAATAATACAAGTATATAGACCCTTAAAACACGTCCATAGTATTTAGTCAGGTTTAAAAATAGTTTTTTTTAAAATAATTATATTTATTTTAGTTAAAATAGAATATATATTACTATTTATATCTTCGATGACAATAATCTAAATATTAATTTCAATGGGTTGAAATAATATAAATATTTAATTTATAGTTGGTTAGATAATAAAATATTTAATTATTAAATGGAGATAATAGAAAATAAAATGCTCAATTCAATATTTGATAATTCATCTGAAATTTTAATTTTTGTTTTCTTCTTTATTTCTTGGTTTTCAACTGAATTAATAAAAATGAAGAAATATGAACACACAGTGTTCAAATACTAGCAAAAATAATTTGTCTTATTGATATGTTTTTCTTTTTGACGGATGTCTTATTGATATGTTAATGATTATACCAAATAATTAGTTTTGTTATTTTAAATTATAATTCATTAAAATAGTTAAGAACCAAATTAATTATTTAACAATAAAATATGAATTCAGGAAATGTAGCGCACAGAAGAATACAAGCAACAATGAGTCGATGACAGGAAAAACATAAATGGCAGAACAAACACATGAGCCTCAGAAAAAGTGAGTACTGTCATTATATTTAGATGACATGGCCATAGGAAAATTAATTATAAAAAAAAGAAAAATTTACAAACACATACGTACATGTGTCATATCTAAATTTTAAACCAAATCGGAGAGAGAGATTGATGTCTTCGGAAATAACCCACGATTACATGTAATTAGCTGGGCCCGAAGATAAAATTTTATCTTGAATAAATTCATGTGTCACATTTATCTACCAATAATCTATACATGCGAATATTAGTAACTAAAGTTTACTTTTAACCACTGATATATAATGATAGCTAAATTATCAGTAGGTAAAGACTTAATTTCTTGTAGTGTAACTCCGTAGTATGTATGTGACGTATGATTAATATTTCTGTCAGTAGCTTGCACAACCATTGTTTCAGCATCTACACACACTCCACTACATTGAACTTGACGTGCATCATCCCGAGACTTGGTGCTAAATGGAACCCCATGTACCTTATAACCACTGAATGTAGGCACATCGCTGTTAGGCCCATCTGCAATCCATCTTATCTCGTGTGGTATCTCCTTCCCATCTAGTAAATCTGATGCAATCTGTACAAAAATAAAGATACATACAATTTGAACGTTTATAATAATAGATGTAAATGGTTGAATATAAACAATAAAGCATTCGTAATACCTTTTCTTTAAACCATTTCGGAAAAGTTTCATTTTGCTTGTTCTTTAACCACATTTCATCATTTCCATGTTCTGGGAATTCGTCCATCAAGAATGACATGTGTTCACTATAATTAAAACAATGACATAAAAATTAGGATAGCTTTGTAATTGATATATGAACTGGATGGATGTTTTTAGTATACTGTTGTTGGTTATGGTTCAATATATTGATGTTGGATATGGTAATTATATTGATGTTGGTTAAGCTTGTAATTCTGCCGTTTCGATTTAAATAGGTTTGCTAAAACAATTGTTTGATCTTTTGTTAGGCAATGAGTTCACATTCAGGTTTCTTGTTACAATATGTATGAGACAATAGTTTGGTTCCAAAAGGTGTTAACAAATGATTGTACAAACAAATAATACACAACTCCTTTTAACAACAAAACCATACAGTAATATAGCCTACACACAACTGTTAGTTAAAAAAGAAACCATTGGCAAAATACAATGTTCACAACTCTTTAAGAAATAACAACCGTTGTCCCACATTATTCTCACAACGCTTCTCCAAAGAAAACAATTGAATATGTAAAAGCAAGACTACACTTTATTTTAGAGAAACCATTGTATGTAAGGCAAATCAACACTTGTTGATAACCTATAGACTATTGTGTGTAAGGCAGATTAACAATTGTTGATAACCTATAGACCATTGTGTGTAAACGAGATCAACAATTGTGTGATAATCTATAGACTGTTGGCTAATAAGATACCTTACAATAGTCCATTATACGACACAGTTGTCTTATCAAAATCTTTACAATGGGTAGGATCCTAGAAACCGTGGAATATATTAGAGCAAGACAACAATTTATTTGACAGAAACCATTGTCATAAGGCTAATCAGAACTTGTAGATGACCTATACTCCCTTGAGTAGTACCTTGTTTAACAATTGTCCATTGTACAAAACCATTGTCATTTCAGAAACTGGGCAATTTTTATGATACCATAAACTGTTGACTAAACTGAAGCAAGACAACACGTCCACTTAAAGACACTGTTGTGGAAAAGAAGATTAACAACAGGTTATCACCTAACAAACACTTGACTAATCACTTGTTTTACAATAGGTAAGCGATCATAAACAATTGTCTCATCCAGCATTCTCACAACATTTTGTAAAGAGTTTCCTCTTGTCTTAGCTAGAGACAGACAACGATCGCGTACCGTTGTCTCCTAGGATCAGACGGCATCTCAATACTCAACGGTATTTGAGGATTTCAGACAACGGGCAAAAACCCTTGTCTGATTCATTTTTTCTTGTAGTGTTGTTTCTATCTGTAAATATAGTATTTTATGCCTACCAAATTTATATTTGGCAATCGGATAGTTTTATTGATTGCATGTGTTTTTTACACTTTTATATCTAAATTTATACAGTTTTTGTACAGGAAAAAAAGATGAATGATCATGAAGCCATTACTAGTGGCACGAAAAAGGAAATTGAGATGACTCGCATGTACTACTATAAGTTTTTCTACAAAAAAAGCAACACTTTACATACCGTGAGTTTTTATTATTTGATCTATTTTAATAATAGTAAAAACAAAGCAGTTTTCACTAAGATAAGCTTGTATTAGCATATGTAAGTATATTATATACAATAGAGAAAAGAATACAATGATCATAACACTTGTACTAAGTTAAAGTAATTATAATCATTGACAACTTTTTTTAATATTATTCTTTTTTGTTTTATAGTTGAGACTTTGGACTCTAGGGATGAAGATTGTGACGGAAACTCGTATGTTTACGAGATAGACGAAAATGCCGAGGGGGAACTAATAGATATTCCCCCAATCAATGTCCCACCGGAAAATATAGTACCCCCTCCTCCTCCTCGTAGTCATCATCATCATCTCACTATCCGTGAGATGATGATGATTATAGTGATTGCTTATATTTTCTACAGTTGTTTTCTTATTGTTTTTGTTCTTTCCGTATCAGCATATACTTATATGAAATATTCCTCACAAAAAGTTGTGTTCCATCTTTTCACGGCAAATATCATTGGTTTTAAAACTAATGGTAGCCATGAACCTCTTAATGTGAGTGTTTCATATTTATTCTACAATCCAAATTCTAAATTGAATTTGGATGTGCGTAATGGAACAGCACGTCTTTACTTTGGTCTTGATGAACAGCTTTCATCTAGTATTCATCATTTGTCCCTCCAAACTCGTCAACAAAAAGTTGGAATATTTTTATTTCAAGCTTATCGTCAAAATCAGAACGATAGTTTATTTTAGATATATTCCTATATCGTTTTCCAGTTCTATCGAACAAATTACATGTCAATGGACAGTTTGTAGAAAAATTTTCTTGTCATTCAGAATAAAATTCATGTATCCAAAATGAACGTTGTGTTTTTAGCCGTGAAGGCACTAAGTTGTGTTTTTTTCTAATACATGAATTATATTAGCAACATTGTGTCACAAAGAAAAATTCAATAAAAATTTGCGTTTTTACAGATATCTGCCTCTTATTATTGTCTTATGTTCCAAAAAGCGTAAAAGAAAAAAAAATTATTCTCTAATTATGTTCGTACAATAATCAAACTATCAATATTGCATATGATCATAGTAAATCTCATGTCAAGAAAATCCTGATATTAAATTAATTTTAACAAATGTGGAACAAAATGTGACAAACATAATTTTAAATAATTACTACAATCTTAATAAAAAAACACATAATAGCATGTTGGTTAACACACAGTGAAATAATCTGAAATGTGTATACACGATATTACTTTCTTTATGAAAATATCTAAAAGTACCTCGACTCTAAAATTTGACAAGATCGTTAGCATACATTATTATAAGTCATTTATTATTTCTTACATCTTTGCACTCACTCAAAATGAGAGTATGTAAACCACTACCGTTATCATAATTTATCAATATAAGAATTTTAATAGAGAAAACAACAATTGACTGTTTATTATCTCTGCCAACCACATGGAAGGAAATTGACTATATGATTTTATAAGAAGATTGTATATAAAGATAGTACCGCTAAACACTACTGAAAGCTGAATTGAACTTATTCGACCTCGTAGGTGATAATCACACATATGTATCCTCGATGGTGCTCTGTTTGATCAGGTTTGTGATTGTGAAATATGGGTTAAAAAGACTTCTGCACACGGATTAAAGCATTGCTATAATAATATTATTATTTATTTGTAAATGCATAAATTTATATTTTTCACAAATATATATCTACATTTTTTTTTTGAATTCAATCTTATACTCTAATTATAATTCCAATAGTACTTTACATAGAGAAGCATAATCAAAGGAATCACCAAATTCAACTCGCATAACAAAAATTGAAAGCTCAAAAACTGGCAACAATCCAGTTTGACCTTAGTCCCTGCCATCAATCTAATTGTATTTGGAGTCTTCGTAATTGAATTTACAAATCAAAAATTCAAGTGCCAAAGAAGATATTAACATATACAAGAAAAGGGGTACTCAGTTCCTCACCCTGCAGATGTCGAAACAAAGAGTGAATTTCACATCGTAGGCTACAGAGTATGCAAAGACAAGAAAGGATGGCACTGTGCAGTGTGCAGAGCTAACCTGAAGTAAAGGGTGAAGGTCAGCTTCAAATTTATATGAATGGCGATCTAAGCTTTTCCTGAAGTGAAAAACAGCTACTTATTTATATTTTTCAAATAAGCTCTGAATATATGAGATACCAAAACCTTGTTAGCAATGCTCTTTCAGAGCTCTTGATGAAGAAAAAATTGTGGCCACAAGTGCTCTGGTCTCTGTAAATGCCTGAACTACAAAACGATCATAGTTCAGAAGCAATGCTACAACTGTATGAAATCTGTAGAACAGCAGAGACAAGAATATATACGGCAGCAGCAAAACGAGTCCGGCAGGCAGCAGCAGCAACAACAACAGTATAATGATGAAACTGCGGAGGCAGCAGCAGAATAGCGTTAGTAGTCTGAAACTCCACGAGTCTGTACTTAATGCAGCAGGGATAGCTGAGAACAGTTCAGGAGAGTGCTCAGCTACATCTAGACCTGGGAGTGGTAGTAGAAGAGGACCAATTATTCCTTCTAGGAGTGAGTGCTCACCAAGCTTTTATATAAATTACTTATGTCAGCCAAATTACATGACTTACACGGAGTCAGCTCAGGCTAAAATTAGGTCCAGAAGCGCCCCCAGGCAGAGGTTAAACTCCGAGAGGCCTAATGCAGTGAAGAGGTATGTACATGGATATTGGAATGAGGAGACCATTTAAGCGAACGGTTGGCCTTTACAGGCCAACTTTAGAACTATTGCTTATCAGTCGAAAAGTTTGGATATGTTTGAGCATGTTTGTCTCATGTAGGGTTTTCTTATGTTTTCAAATTCCCCCCGAGGTGACACATCTGGTTATTCTTCCACTTATGGTCGTAGATAATTTAGTACGGTAGTGCTGATGAGGTATAGTTCTGATGGTCCAAACTCATCTTCGTTTACCAATTCTTCCATACTTGAAATCAGCATCACAGACAGTATGGGCTAGAATTATTCAAAACCAGGAGTTGTGTGGATAGATTTATTTGTCTGATGTTCTTTGTGTCCTGTTATACCTTTAAATCTGTGTTGTGGACATGATAAATTGTAACAAAATTCCGTGGCTGGAAAAATGTAAATTGCGTATTAATTTTTTGACAGCATAAAGACACCCGGATGTGAAATGTTCATTAGCTTTGATACCTTCTTTGCTAAAGATAGGTTACCATTACAGGAACACATTGCATCTCTACAGTAAGAGTTGGATCCACGACATCCACCATTTATGTTTCAACTTCCCGAATTATAATGCGAATACTCCCTTCGTATAAGTTTGCAAGAAGCTCTAGCACGGTTTCAACTTGGTAGATACAACATAATCGGAGGACAAGTCCATTTTACAATGTAGCATATTTGTAAGGACAACAAAGTTCTCTTCAATTTTTTCATTTATTTTTTTAAATTCTCTAAGAAGATTAGAGGAACAACGCAAAAAAATGATCTCGCAGACATATTACCTCAAGGCTTTCTCCAATATTAACAGAATTAATGGTAGTCACCAAGAACTCTTCAAGGACACTATTTGTAATATATATTTCAGAGCTTATACCTGTAACAAACCATCGCTCCGTGGTATAGTTGGAACACCAGCATTCTTCATTGTGTCCCTGGCAGTTGATTTGTCACCATGACACATGCTGTCAGGCTGCAAAAACCCAGATTCATTTCCTCACAAGGCAAAATCATTAATCTTAAACTTAGCAAAAAATTCAATCATAAACATGGAAAGAAAATCAAGTGTACTTTCAGAATCGTTGATTGGCGATTGCCCTGGTAAAGTGTAACAGGAAATGCTAGCCTGCAAAGTTAAAAAATAATATTATACCTCAAATAACATTCCAGTAGAATCAGTCTGTTCAGCAAACTTAGTATGTCCAGTAAAAGTATTTGAAAGAAGGCAGCAGAAAGCCAGGAATACATAATGATCCCATATACTAACTGGCGAGGCAGCAACAATGCAACAGAGCATGTAGAGTTGTGGTCAGGAGTCATATATCATGTAAAGTCATGGTCCTCATGGGACAAGATAGGCTTATGACATCAAAACATATCACAAATTTGAGATTAAACATTTTGCTCTTATGTAGTGCACAAAGCAATAAAAGAGCCTATGGCAAAAAAAAAAAGAAGAAATTTTGAACACACGCATAAACTGAAACAATCTTCTTAAACACATATTCACGCATGCAAAACAAAATACTTATTATTGTAGTTCAATCAATTCAGAAGCACTTTACAATAAAAATAATATATAGTAGACATAATTCCGTTGTCTAATTGGGGACCTTGTAATAGATTTGGATTATATCCTACAAACATAGCAAGATAAAAAATTCAAGATAAATAATAGAAAATGAGTCTTAGATTTATTTGTGACCTTTGAGGAGCCGTATGAGATGACAATCTCATGTGAGGTTCTGTAATAGCGTTGTGAACAATAATGTTATCGTCGACTATAACTATCTTGTTTGTTTGTTTCTCCAGAAAAGTAACTTAAAAGTTGGTAATTACCTTTAAGTCTACAATGTATAATTGTCTGTGTAATAAGTATAGGTGACTTGTAAGTTTAATTCTGGAAAGTACAAATGTAAACTTATTACACTTAATTATTTTGATTGTTGCAATTCACTTTCTAAAAGTTAATACTATCACTTTCAACGGCTACTTCTAGTGTTTTATTGTTATTTTGTCAATTTTTATACATTTAAGTTATATATTACTAATAAATTCATCCTACCTATAAATGTTTATGTTCCACTGGGCAAATTCTTTTTTGGATGCACTTAAGTAGCATTATCTACTTCAGATTAAGCCATGTCATCATCTGAAGCATCAGCATGTGTCGATCTTTCCCTTATCACTTCATCTTCTTCATCCTCAACATATGCTTTATATGTTAATTGAAGTAGAAGTTCCCCCGCTGATCCCTTCCCGAACGGTCCCCGGCCTCCTTGCAAGGTCACAATCCTATCTGCTGGAACAGTATCTTTAAGAGATCCCAGATCAACCTGAGAAAGGTATATTATGGAGACTACTGTACCAGTGTGGCAAGAACCAATAGTAATGAGCACTACAACTTTGAAATGAGAGTGAGGATCCAGCGAGTTCAAGATAAATGTCATTATTGTAGCTACTAATCTATTTGATACATTAAACATAAAAAAGGAAATTCCTTTAGTGTTGTAGATGCATAATTGTTTAAAACAATCAATGGCAAGCAAAAATAAGTAATTTATTTATTTTTGTCAATGGTAGTTGGGATTAAAAATCCTTTGTTAAAATATAAGCTCCAAACTGTATCTCCAATCAAGTCAAGTTAATTCAAATTTCTAACTTTGTTTATTTTTATATTTACTTTTGCTAAAGAAAGCAATTTAGCTCCACTGTTAGTCCAAGAGTGAGTGAGCGACATAAGACTCTGTATATAAATATATATTCATTCATTTTAGTCAACCAAAATTTTTGGCAAAAACCCATCTTAACAATTTTGCCAGAAGCAAGAGGACTTTCTGCTCACTTTATGGTTTCCAGATGATAAAGTTGAACTTCTACCGTTCTCCAGGGTTCTGAATTGTATCAAAAATGTTTCTCATTTCATCTTATAATTACAAATGTCAAGACTATGAAATTAATTTTTGAGGTTTAAATATATTAAACTATTTTAAGGCCACTAAATTACACATCAAGCTGTTTCAAGAAACCATCTGCTTCACATGTACAAAAGTAGAAAAGTTTATCTCCCCGGTTCCTATACTCAAATCTGCAAAGCTAAGGGAGTCATTCACTTGTCTATACATCTTTTCTTTTCTAGGGTTTGTAACCAGCATAGAAATGTCCTGCTCAAGTAAGGTTTTGTTAGATGTAATACTAAAACCGAAACTCGAAGATTAAATCTGTGCGAGTTTAACAATGCATGAAGGCTAAATGACAAGAAACATAACCTGATTCCAGATTGGCTCACCAGGAGAACCAATGACAGTTGTCTGACTATTCTTTTTACTACGTATGACTTGATCTCCCAGTTTTAGAATAACATACGAGTCTGTCTTTCCTGAAAGATAGTAAATGTAAATATTAATATATCATAAAAGCAGGACACAAGAGTCATCCTAAGTGTCTATAAGTGCCAGATATCTGATCAGCCTTTGCAGTGATGAAGTAATGGACATTGTTATCTCAATGTTTTATTACCCACGGTATCTAGATTAAGCTGAATTTATCCTGGTATTTTCGGTAAGTGTAGCAAACAGAAATTCATTCAGCTCGGACATAAAAAGAGGAAGTCGTCTTAACTTTTAATTGTAAAAAAAAAGTTCAAATTGAGAGACAACTGGTACCAGGAAAAACATAAAAGAGCTTTCTAGCATCTACAAGGGTAACCGATAATTCCCCCGCATAGTCCTTGTTGCCTTCTTGTACTTCTCCAGACCTAAAATCAGTAGGAAGGAGACCAACTGCTTTTCCCTTCTGGAAATCTAAAACAATCTTCTTTGGACGAACAAATGATTGTGGTAAATCCTCAGTCAAAAGCTTCGTCAAAAACCTATAGGAATATCATAGTGATTGTAATTAACATTCACTTGAACACACAATAGAATTGACAAAAGGAAACACCTATGGAATATCATAATAAACTATAATGCTGTAATAATTGTAATCAGATGAGGAAGTGAAAGTAGTAAAGAAACTGATCTAAAATTAAATAATTAGAGAGAACATAGTATGTCAATTTTTCACTTAGACATGTGATCCCTAAATTTATCTACCGTGGACACGAATTTGAGTAATGTAGACATCTGCCATGCCAACAAGTTTATCAAAATTTGCTAACTAATAATAATGTAGAAGACAATACAATCAAGAACATATTTATGACAAACAATATTTACGAATTATAGCCAAATAGTACTAATGTAATATCTTCGGTCATATGAGACTTCTCATTTAAGGTGTGTTGGTTAAAGCTTAAACCTCCCAACCAGTGCTTAAATGGCACTAGGTACTTCTACTCACAAAGAAGCACTTGTCTGAGAGATTTTAGAATACTCACACATCCCATTACTTTCATCTAGAAGTAAAATTTTAGAGAGTAAAAATATTTTATGATTCACAATGCTTAATAAATTTAGAAAAAGTGCATCAATATTCCATGCGCAGAAACTAATATATAAGTTCTAGAGAGAAAATAATTGAAGAGTTCAGAAGATAATTCCACTTACATCGACAGAATTGGAATTGTTGGTGTGCATGCAAGAAAGAAGGGAGTATTAGTAATCAAATCAAGGATTCACAATTTATCAGGAAAAAGAACACTACTGGACATCAGTACTCTGTAGATACCACTTTCACTTTAAAAAGATAAAGTGTACAATAAGCACAATTATATACATACATATTACCGGACCTATTACACAGTAGACTGCAGGGAAAGCCTCAAAGTTACCAAACACAGCCAGTTGAAGCCTTCCAGATTAACTTATTCATGCATTTAGCTTATTCATGTAAGCTAGACTAAATTCCACAAATTTATATATTAGATTTAAATTTGAGGCAAGATAGGACAAGTGAGTTGAGGATCACTAAAGAGTAATACATTATTCTTTTTCACGGAAGTTTGATGGCATGTGTTCTTCTGAAGCGAACATTAATTACTACTTATATATCTTCCTCTTCATAAAATTGTTTTCAGAAATGTTCATGTTAAAATTAGATTATCCAAACATTTTTAAGCATAGGGAGCACATGCATTATATAACAATATTATTATAGCTTCAACAAAAATGTCTTTTGCCTACCTGTCATCTAAATTTCGCTCCACGCCACTGGAAAATTGAAATCCTTCATGCTGCAAGTTCAATCCTTTCACCTCTCCGTGCTTTCTCATACATCTTCTCCCCTCCAACCTATGACAAGATGCAACATTTAGCAAAGATGTTGCTAATGATGTCTGCAACGCCTCTTCTTACAATCCCACAAATCATAAGTTATGAGCTATAGTGCTAAACTGACCACCCATGCACCCACTGCCTTCTCTCACCGCTCTACCCCCACCCCACCCTAGTTGTCGTTCGGGGCTCTGCCTCCCCCAGTTCTCTCTTTTCCCCCTATCTCTATCTGCTGTGCTCTGCCACCACCATTGATGGTGGAAGTTCGGCTCCCTCAACCACCCCAAACACAACGTCGCCTCCACCCTTCCGTCGTTTCAACCTTTTCTCTCACCACACCTCTATCTCCCCAGTGGTTTCTACGCTACAGCCACTTCCACGACAGGCTTTCTTTCCTCCAGTAACGATACAAACTGCCATCCTCTCCCTCGCCGAATCCTTTCCTCCTTTGTCATATCCTCCGCGCATCCCTCTTCCTCATCCCACACGTAAATGACACACACAACCCAACAACCTTACCCTCCGTTAACTCTCCGTGATTTGTATGTGGTTGGGAAAGATGATAGGAAGAGATGCGGTGATTTATGTGTGCGGTGGTGAATTTTATTTTTTGGCGCTGATTTTTCATTCTCTGGTCGTGATTTTTCATTTGACTATGATGATTTTTTGCCGGTGATGATTTTATGGTGATCTCCAGAGGTGGTCGTGGTCGCCCGTGTTGGTGGTGGTGGTTAGCGGTGGTTGAAGATGATGGGCAGTTGAATTAAAATATGGTGAAATATTAAAATATTAAATATATGTTGAGAGATGAATATAATATATTTAAATGAGCGGAAAAGATTAGATCTCATATCTCACCATAAAGTGTGTGTGTTTTCAATGTTACGTGATAACCTTGGTTTTTATTTTTTGACTTATATTTTCTTAAAAAATATTAATTATTAATTAAATGGTACATGATACATGAGTTAATAAATTAATTTAATTTGTCATCATGGAATTTCACAAAATCTCCTTTAAAGTAAAAAATCGTGTCCATTATATTTAAATACATATAGGATACACATATTAATATTAAGTGTAACAAATCTTCAAATTAATGTTTTTCGAAATTGGTGCATCATTTTGATTGTGATGATCGCAATTATACAAGTTCTCGCTGCTTTTTCTAGATATTATTAATTGTTAAATACATATCTTTTTTGTATCAAATATCTCATTTGGCAGAGAAAATATAATCATTTATTTAATATCAAATCTATAGCATTTAATACTCAAATATCTTATAAAGACATAATGACTAGAAACTCTAAGATTGAATATTCAAAATCTCTCTTTTGAAAAACAATATGAATTTCAAACTACACATATGTATTATGATTACGGTAATAATTATGCACATTGTTGTGTCAGACTTTTCAATATTTCCGGTAACATGTATATAATGTTTTAGATGATCATTCCACTACAAGAAAAGCGGCTATTTTCGACCGTCAAATTCTGGTAAAAAATAGCTATTTTCGACCGTATTTGATTGAAAATAATTATTTTCGACCGGAAAAAGTTGGTCGAATATAAGCTAGTCAAAATTAGAAACCCGGTCGAAAATATTTATTTTCGACCAAATACGGTCGAAATTATAAATTCGACCGGAATTTGAAAATTTCAAAAATTTGTCAAAATATTTCAAAAAATTTAAATTTGCCGCCAAAATGTATATGTTTGACCGAAATTGGTCCAATTTATAGATGCTAAATTCGACCAAATACGGTCGAAATTAACTTACCACATTTAAAAAAAAGAAATAGTAGCCGACTGCTCCACAATGCAGTATGCATGAGAGACGAACACATAAAACCAACAAACAATTTTAAGGCAACAATAGTACCATGATTCTTGAAGAACACCATAAATACTTATACATAAAAAGTCCAGAGACATTCAAGAGGTTTAAAACAAAGCATGTATCAAACAAAACAAAATCTAAACTAAACTAAACTCAAACCCATAAATAACTTTGTTTGTATCTACAACAACCTTGAAGATATACACAAACTTATGTACTCTGCATATGTACAAGCAAAAGCACTAACGTGAATTTATTAACCTTCATTTCCCGGGCACCAATCCTCAATCTCCGATTCTGAAAGCACCAACATGGCCTCCACTTCTACCGGAAAAACCAAACCCAAAATGAAAAAGAATACAAATCCAGATAACTCCTTGCAACCCCACCAACAGTCCCTTCTGAAAACACCCCAATTCAAATCCCTGATTCTGTGAGACAAAATATCGAACAGGTTGCGTGCGCCACCAGGGCCTCCGATGGATGGGGAGAGAGAGAGAGAGAGAGATTACCAAGTGCGAGAGCCTGGACTGTAGGTCCTCAGGTGAGCCTTCCAACTCTCTCTCGGAGCAAGTCCTTCTCGCTTTCTCGCGGCTGCAGATTGATTGATTCCCACAAAGAGAGAGAGAGAGAGAGAGATTGAGGGCGAGAGATTTTGAGGTTCGTAGTAATGGAGACTGATTATTTGATGGAAAATGCTTGGTGCACATAATTCTGTACAAAAACATGTACATAATGACATGCGGTGGATTCTAATTGGATGGCCCCCTGCATTTACACCAACCACCCCAATTAAAACCCACCACATCACCTGCCACATCATTATGTACAAATTTTCTGTACACAATTATGTGCACTTAGCACTACTCTTATTTGATATGCAGAGGACACTGACCCCAGTTTTATTTGTGTTTAGAGCTTATGGGTTAAATGGATTAAATTGATCAAAAAGACTCAATTAATTAGGCTATAGGTATTTTAATAATGTAAAAAAATATTAAACAATGTAAAAAATATTTTAAAATATTTTTCTGCATATGAATATAAAAAATATATTTTTTTTATTTTTCGAGAAAGTATGGGTTTAATAATCTAAATTGTGTATATTCTTGGTTTAGTAGTATGAATTTTTTTAAAATTATCGATAATCCAATCATATAGATGTTAAGATGTATATATTTTAGTCTTATTCCTAAATTTTCCAAAAATATTAAATTTATATGACTTGAGATTTTAATAGTCAACTGAAAATTTGACTATTACATCTAAATGGTGTATACTTCTCGTTTTGTAGTTTGAATTTTTTAAAAATAATTATCGATGATCCAACCGTTTTTCTTGATGATCATTCTTTTCCTTCATAATAAAAATTTTCATTGATAAAATTATCAAATCTTTTTCTAGGGTAAATGAATTTGTAAAGAATGAAATGATATTTGAATGGTTAAAAAAGTTTCTTCATCAATTTATATGTTTAAACCCAAAATTAATTTGTAAAGCCTCGTTCTAGTTTTTTAGCTCATCATTTCTCTCTTCATGATTGTCATTTATCTTTTACCTTCATTTCATGATTTGTTCATGTTTAATATTAAAATTATTAAAAAACATAATATAGGAAAAAAGATGGAATACATTAAATGTATTTTAATATAAATTTTCAATTTATAGATGATTCCGGTGCATATAATAACAAAGACAGGGAAGTATGCACATGTATTACTAAATATGACCACGGATGCAAAGATGATCCAGGCAGTGATTTGTGCATAAAGCTTGATGTGATAGATGGCTATTGTATTGACAAATGGACATGTCTATGCGTATATAGATGTTGAGACATTATGATAGCAAAAGTTTGTATAGGTAAGAATAATCAAGTGCCCCTCCATGCGCGATTTTACTTGAATTTCAGTCGAAGGATTAAATTTAATCTTGGCAAAAATTTAAACGACGAATATTAATTTTAATTATAAAAAAGCAAATAATGTTCTTAAATTGCACTTTTGTATTGTCTTGTCAATTACTTGGATGCTTGATCAATTTGGAATGACTTCATTATACAATTTGTCTGAATAATAATAATGATGAACTACATTTTGATTCTTTATTCGACCATGTATTTGCCCAACATGTTAATATTTTTTATAAAAAATATGGTTCATTTAAATTTTATTTTTTTGATAAATGACAAATATGTTAAATAAGTCGTACCTGAATTTCCAAAACATGCTATAGAATACAACTGAGACTGTTTAAGCCAACAAACAACCCAATGAAATAAAAATTTATTTCTAGTTTAAAAACTTTAACTACCTCACTTGGAATCAAAAATAATATAGTCAATAAAACTAGACTGTTAATAAAAAAATATGGTATTTGTAAAATTGGAGGTTATCGTCGAACCTATTTCTCTAACAAGGAAATGATGGTTGTATGATTCAAGGTGGGTGAGATTATATGTCTCGGTTACTAATTGTAAAAGAAAACGTTAGAATTTTCTGACAAGCCTATCACAATAAAAAAAACTTCCGATCACAACAAGAAAAGCGACTATTTTCAAGTATATGGTCGAAAAAACATAGTCGAATATAAATTTAAAGATAGTTTTTGGTCGGAGAAAAGGCAAATCGACTATAATCCATCAAAAAAATTATATTTTTTGACCAACATTTTTCTACGTTCAAAACAGTTCCACCAAAAAAAAATTCAATGTTGACACCCATGCCTCTAATCGAAAATTACTCATGTCAATAAATTTAATTGAAGGTCATTTTGACATCCATTTTTGACCAAAGGGGAGAATATTTTTATTTGAATATACAGATTTAAAAAAATCAGGTTGAATAAACAAATTTGACCAAATTTAGTCAAA
Organism: Daucus carota subsp. sativus; assembly: GCF_001625215.2. NCBI lineage: Eukaryota > Viridiplantae > Streptophyta > Magnoliopsida > Apiales > Apiaceae > Daucus > Daucus carota. The sequence continues at coordinate 10,144,576 of NC_030385.2, read as the reverse complement.
TATATAAATTAAAGTTTTTGTCAAAATTCAAATTTGGTAAAAAAAACTGGACAACTATTTTCGATCGGGTTAGTCGAAAAACGGCAGTGGAATTTAATAATTCTCGTTCGGGTGCTTATTTTTGACAAGCTTTACATTGATTATTTTTTTTCCGATCGAAATAGTTTGTTTTGTGACCTTATTGGGTGAAAAATAAGGATCTTTTTACCAGAGGCTAACGGTAAAAAATAATCATTTTTCCAATAGTGGATACAATATGTGTGACATCCCTCACATACAAGGGTCTGGATGTGGTGTCACTAACACAAAAATATTTAAAACATGAATATTGTCCGAAAGGATATAAAGAAATGATTCAACACCTGGATATTTTTTAAAAGGATTTAAAATAAAATCAATTTGCTCCCATGAAAACAGGATCACATAGAGGTTACAACATTGAAATCAGAAACCAACACCCAGTTATTATTACAACATAATATACATTATCAGATGAACTATGAAAAAAAAAAGAGTGTAGATGATAATTAATTTCTAAATATGTATTATAAATGCATCATAACTATTAGGGTACCTTTATGCATACGAAGAGGATAATGTTATCGATATATCGTTCCTAAAATGGAAGTCAATAAGAAAAATATAGCATTAATTGCTATATTAATCACTGAGGATGAAAACTATTATGGAATAAAAATCGAGGGGGGCGAGCTTCTGCTGTGACTACTTTTGTGTACCAGAACTCGAACGGTCCATATGAGATGCCTACATATCTCACCGGAGTAAAGAATCAACTCAAAAATGTAGTTCTTATTTATAGGGGTAGAGCTCTTTATATAAATATCTTAGGTGTTAGAGATAGATTAAAAGTTAGGTGTTAGAGTTTGTGATAAGATAGAACTAATATTTGATCATTATCTTGAGTGTTGATGATTGTCCAAGACTTTGATAGTCATCCACTCGTAGAAATTGACTTTCCGTGTCACCCCTTTAGTGTCGGTTAATGACAGAACCGACGCTATAGATATTTTTACGCGTCGGTCGGGTAAAACGCCGACGCTATAGGCTCACTTGTAGCGTCGGTCGGGAGAATGCCGACGCTATAGGTTCACTTGTAGCGTCGGTCGGGAGAATGCCGACGCTATAGGTTCACTTTTAGCGTCGGTCGGGAGAATGCCGACGTTATAGATTCACTTTTAGCATCGGTCAAAAGAATGCCGACGCTGTAGGTCAAAAGATTTCTGAATTTCTGGATCCTTGTAAAAAACACATAATTAGATTAGAATTCAAGGTACGTGCCTTTACAGGGCTGGGGGCTCGTGCCTTGAGGTTTAATAAAACATAATGTAACCTAATATATATTAGCGATAACTCAACATGATAACTAAGACAGAAAATGAAAAATAAGTATGACTCGGGAATATACCGAATGGATATCAGGTGATAAAGGATTAGACAGCAAAGCAAACTAAAGCACTCATTAGTTACTAGGGTTAATTATCTGATTGGGCACTCACTTCACACCAATATATAATCCGAGGCACTCTCGAATTTTCGATCTCATTTGAAACACTGTTTTTTCAGAAATTGTATCAGTCTTAAAAGTGAAAAGTTAAATTCGAAAACAAATAAACTGGTTTGAGAAGTGTTACTCATGGGGATTTAACACAGTAGGCTATAGAGATTATGTAGGTACGATTAATTGAATTTCTTACAGAATAGGCTTTTAGCTACGGTCAAATTAGGCCTTTAGCGTCGGTGTTTCAGCGTAGTATATGAACCCGACGCTATAGGGTGGTCTCTCTTGAGTCGGTTAAAAAGACCGACGCTTAAAGTGTTCAAGCCACGGTTAAACGCCGACGCAATAAACCCTTTGACCGACGCTTAAAGTCCGTTTTATGCGTCGGTTCTGTAGAATGCCGTTGCTTAAACTAGAGTTTTATGCGTCCCCGGTCAAAGAGCCGACGCTAGAAGTCATTCTTTTAGCGTCGGTTAGTCAATATGCCGTTGCTTAAAGTCATGATTTTTTGGTAAGTCATAAGCGTCGCTAGTCAAACGACCGACGCTAAAGATTAATCTTATAGCGTCGGCAGTCAAACTGCCGTGGCTTAAAGTATTTTTTTTTTTAATTTTTTTTCCCAGCTGCTGTGCCATATTTATATTATATAATACATATATTAACCCTGCACATCATTCATTCATGTAAATAAAATCCAACAACAAATACCCAAAGTCAATAGCACTAATTAAACTTACATTACAAAAACTTAAATGTGGGAATTAATCAATGTACATTAAGATTAAAATGTATTACAAACCATAATTCTTCTTGTGAAATTACACGTCAACACTAAAAATTATGAAATCAGTGAAGTCTTCGCTCTCGTCCTTAGCACTAAAAAGCTTGTAGTGGCCATCACAATTTGTCAACTAGCTGTATATATAAACATATTTAGACAAAATATTGAACCAAAGCCCAGGCCCTTGCAAATGCAAATGATGATAACATATTTAGACAAAATATTGAGCTTAAAATTTTTAAAAGAATCATTAACTATATATTTTGTTCTTACCTATTTCCAATTGGTATTAGGATTTTTTTGAGAAAGCAGGAATATTTCATGCATGTACCTCATAACAAATCAGAAGGAAGATTAGAGATAAGGAGGGCAAAGAATAGAGATGAGGATCGCAAAGAATACCAGTGAAGTAAGAGATTTTAGCAGAAAATTACAAATTTTAGGTAAAGATTTAAAATCTAAAACATACAAGTAATTCAGTAATATTAAGTTTTAATATCTGAGATGTCAATATCAAGAGAGACTATCACTAGCATGAAACTTAATAAGAGTGAACCATCTTGATATTCTAAAAACTAACATAAAGAGTACTAAAAACTAACATAAAGAGTACTTACGCCAACATGCCTCCAACAGACAGGAACTCTGCTATTAGATGCAAATGCCCCTGTGCAGCTACTTGAATGCCTGTTGATACGACCTGCACAGACCACATGCACAAAGAAAAAATATTAAAAATAAAGATATAAACAAGTCAACATGTTATTATAAATTTGCCAGAATAAGTAGCTCAGCTCGTTGGAAAAACAAAAGGTTTTTGATAATCATATGTATGCGTTGTTTATGTCTGCCGAGTCAAAGAAAAAGTCAATCATTTCTACTCTACTTAAGCGGGTTTTATTTTCATAGGTGCTGAAAGGTCTACATATATGAGTTTATGTATCAATGTATATACTTAATAGTGCAGATCTATGAAGCTAGCCTAATGAAGTAAGGGGTCAGTTCATATTTCCCCAGTACAAACATAAGACATGATATCTAATATAGGATGATATGCAACTAAGTTCAGAATAATTTCAGAAATGCATCATCAAACAAAACATTTAAATGAGCATAAGTAAGCATCCTTAAATAAAATGGAAAACTTTATCATGCCAGAAAAACAGGGATGTACTTTACCTTGCACCTGACACCTGACACAAAAAGAAGTAGTTTAACACCTGCTGCCTAGTGATTATAAAACAAGGAAAGTTTCAATGGAAAACAAATATTGCATTAAACAGAAAGATAACTAAAGATTTGCCATAAATTAGAAGTTCTTTATATATAAACAAGTCAAACCATCATCTTGGTTTCCTATAATACTTTCTAAGCAATGCACTAATATTAATTTTAAGTAAATATATATATATCTATTATTCACAACAAAAACTACACAGACTCCATCACAGCCTGCATAATTAGGTAACTGAAGTTCTACAAGTATCATACATTATATTAGCTTAAGCTTAGATATGCAGGGTGTTCAAATATGCCTTTTAATAGCCCAGCTTAAGCTTAGATAACATTTTTGTACAAGATAAAGGAAATAAATAAAGAAAAGAAGAAACAAAACAAGAAAACAGGGCAGGAGTTTGTCTATCATAATGTCTGACTCATGATATTACTTCATTCTTTATGCAGAAAACTTTATTGACTAGTTAACAATATCGACCAGTAAACCAAATCCCAAACCATGAACAGATCTTTCTAATACAAGTATAAAATACATATGCACCGAAAATGACATATAAAAATCAAATAAACTTAACAACACTACAAGAATGAATTAAACACATCCAAATTACAGCAATAGAATATTATAGTGAGAGAGAGAGAGAGTAAGGGAGAGACAGGGAGGGAGGGACGGAGGGGCATACGAGAATTGGCTATGGAGATCTCATTGCTTTCATTTAGATCAAGCCACACCTTTCCGGCTTTCCCTTTCCACACTTAAAGACGATGGAGGCGAGAAGCTTCTACAACTTAAGTGACTCCATCTTTTTTCTCTGCAGCTGTGCTAACAAATTGAACATGATGATAGAGAGGGGTTTCACTTTCATATTTCTCCGCTTATTATTCTCTTGATTAGGGTATAGGATCTCTTTGGGTTTTAGTTGTTTCGAACCCAATAAAATTTCCTCCGGCCCGAATGTAAGGCTATTGTTTATTCTTTTTATAATTTCTAATTATTATTCTTATAATTTGATTTAAAAAATATTGTTATAATTTTAATATATTTGCAACTATATATTATGATATATTTTAAAATAATATTAAAATATAATTTTAAAATTATAAATAATTTAATTATAATTAAAATTATAAATATATTTAAATGTATATATTCTAATATTAGTTTCAAATTATATTATATTATTCATAATTTATTTTATTTATAATTATAAGATTATACTATTGATAAAAAAATTAAAAATTTTAGCTATAATTTATGCGGTACAATTTCAAATATAATTTTAATATTGTGTAATATATATAATTATATATTATGTTAGAATTTTTAAATTATACTATATAAATTTAAATATCATAAATGTTAAGCTATATAATATGATATAATTTTAAAATTATACATCACGCACTGTTTACGTGTGGTTACTCGTCATCATATATCTAATCAAAATTTTGAATTGTGCTAATAATATGATTATATTTTCACTTATTTTTATTAAAAATATTAATATATATATATATATATATATATATATATATATATATATATATATATCATATAAAATAACTATTTTGAAATGGAATATAAAGTATTTGATAACAAAATATTTATAAATTTTCCTTATATATTTGTACACATAATATGGTAGATCATATATTATTCACATAATAATATAATTAATTAATGAAAATCCTCAATTTTTTACAAATACTTAAAATCATCATTTACAAAAACAAATTGATATTTGAATTACAAGGAAAGCTCACATACCAATCTCAAGGCAGTACTGAAGTAGAAATTCCCCCTACGTGGAGTCGGAGAAGTAAAAGCAGAACACAGCGTACCAAAAAAACCTTTAGGTTTTTTTTTTTTAAAATTTTAAGACTTTAAGTGTCGGTCAAATATAGGGCGACGCTAAAGAGTTATTTTTGGCATCGGCTGAATGAAAACCGACGCTAAAGAGTCAAATTTAGGCATCGGTTGTTTAGGACCTATTTTAGGCGTCGTTTAAGTAAAGACCGACGCTACAGGGTTTGTTTTAGGCGTCGGTTGTTTTAGCCGACACTAAAAGTCAGCTTTAGGCGTCGGATGATTAAAGACCGATGCTAAAGGGTCAGTTTTAGGCGTCGGTTATTCTATGACTGACGCAAAAGGTCTAACACAGAGGACATTAAGTGTCGGTTAAGTTAGCAACCGACACCTAAAGTATGTATAGGCCACGGCTCTCTAATTAACCGACGCTAAAATTGCGATGCTAAAAGACAATTCTATACTATAATTGGTGTGAAATGAGACTGAAAATTCGAGAGTGCCCCTTAGTTACTAGAAGAAGTTCATTAAAATGTTCAGGCCTCGATGATCAATATAATTCAAGTGATTTAGAAATCAAAGTTGTCTACAGTTTCAATATCAATGCTAGTGGATTTCATTGTCGTCTCAATGATTATTCGTAACCAACACTCGAAGCATGCTTAACCCGGAATGACATGATCAAGTGATTTATCAAAGACTGTACGAAGTTCAGAAAAGTGTTGTTAGTCATTTGTGAACCAGACCAGTGCACTAAACGTCAACACGTACCAAGCTATTCGTAGTATTTATCAAAATAAGAATTGATGAGGTCAATGGACTCGTGTCAATTCAAGCCTTCAAATATTAGATGAAATGACAGCTGCTATACATAAAAATATCAATAAGTAGTGTCAATATTGTTTTTATATGTGTATATGTATATTACATATATTTATGTGGGGCCAATTGTTAGTTACTTGGAAATATAACCAGGTATAACACCTGGCGCCACAAGAATATACATATGCATATATGGGAGGGTACTAGCTGTGGAGTTAAGAGAATTTGGCTAAGGCGCAGACCTGGTGCCACTACACAGTGCTATCCCTCTGTAAGCTCCAGGTGACAAGTAATGAAATTCACACTAAGTAATGCACATGGCGCTCCACACAGTGTATACACTGTGGGAGGCGTCAGGTTTTAGCTGTTCTTGTGAAAATCTATCTCCCACATGGCACTAGCTACACTACAAACCTTGGAGAAGAGCTAAGTGGTTCAAGATGTTGTATTTTTCTAAGTAAAGGATACACATGGCGCCACTACACTGTTATCACTATGTGTAGGCACCAGGTGATGCCAAGCAAAGAAATTTATAAGTAAACACTATTACATGGAAATGGATGTGTGAGGAACCAGGTGCAATATTAAATAACTATACAACCATACACAGGTGAAGATTTTATTAAAGTCACAGGTCCTCACTAACCATGATTAAGCAAGGAAGCCTATAAATAGAGCGGCCAACTTCATTTTTGAAGTGAAGCAACTACACACATTGTCTTGTGCACACACTACACATATATTCTCCGAGAGCTTAGAGAGAGATATTCATAGACTAGACGAAAATATTTTGTAAAGTGTGAGACGTAGTCTTGTAGCCGACTTATGAGTTGGATTTATAGCACCCTTCGAGGTTAATATACACCAAATGATAATTACCCCGAACTTGCTGGGGTTTTTTATTTAGATTATAGAAGAACTAGAACGAACATTCCGTAAATCAATTTAAATCAGATAATTTGTTATAGATGTATTGACGTATTTAACCCCCCCTTTACGTCTATTTAGGACCAACAATTGGTATCAGAGCTTGCTGACCGACATATGTATCTGAGATCCGTAAAATCCGAAAAGCTAGTTCCGCACTTAATAGAAAAACATGTCCACACACTAGGTAGGAATCAAGGTACCTCCATTCGACAAGGATGACTATAGTAATTGGAAAATGAAAATGCTCCTTTATGTTCGAGTTGCAAATCCCATGTACATTGGGATTCTTGAAAATGGTCCACACAAACCAATGAAGATAATTCATGAATCTGTTGAAAATGGAGTTTGAAAACCTTAGAAATTTTTTCTGCAAGAAATGAGCGAATTCACTGAAATTGATATGGAATATATTTTAGATGCCCATAATCTGCAACTCATCATAGTCGAAGCGATGAATAAAACAATGTCTCACAGGATATTGAGCTTAAAATCAGCAAATCAAATGTGGGATGCTGTTGAAGCATTGATAGAGGGATTTGAAAAGGTAATGGCGACCGGTAGAATATGCTAATCTCCATATATGAAGCTATCAAATCTTTACATGGTGAAACAATCTCACCAATTAGTAGAATATATTTTTATATATATTCTATATGATTTTATTCTCATATTTCATTATATTTTGCACTGATTTGGATTTTTATTTATAGATTTTAACAACGGTTCAACAACGGAATTCTAAATGTTGAAATGAGCTAAAACAAATTAAATTATCATGACTAAACTAATTTGTATCTACATAACCATATAAATCAAAATTATCTATACCAAATGTTAACATCATGCATATTTACTTAAAAAACTAGAAAATTAGCATGAAAATTGATTATACTATCATAAAAATGAAAATATATGGACAATAATATATAAAGAAAACTAACCTTATAGTATGGAGAGATATTATGATGTTATTTGGAATTATTGTGAAGAAATGTAGGAAAATCGAATTTAGTTAGGGAGAGGAAAAAAAGAAAGAAAGAAGATAGTTGTGATTGTAAGAAAAGAGGCAGTAGGTATACGGGGGTTTAATTTTATCAGCGTGAGCCGCAACGGCATAGCAACGGTTTTGCAACGGAATGTATAATTCCCAACGGATTAGCAACGGATAAAAGACGACCGATCTAAAACAACAACGGATTACCAACGGATAAAAGACGACCGATCTAAAACAACAACGGTTTAACAACGGAATTGAAGACGACCGATTTAGAATTACAACGGGTTGGCAACGGAAACAAAAAAGTTGACTTTTAACTTTCGACGGAGTTCCGTCACTACCCCGTTGCAATTAAACTCCGTTGCTAATTCCGTCGGTATGTTTTAGCGGGAATATTTTGCCTCGGAATTTAGTGACTACTGAGTTCCGTCGCGAAATCTGTCGCAAAATCCGTCACAATTCCGTTGGAATGCTTGCGCGGGAGTTTTCGCGCCAATTTTTGCGACGGCTTGATTCCGTTGGTAAATTTGCGTCGGCAAATCGTTAGTAAAACGTAGTAAGTGCTGTTGTCCAGATTCCTCCCTCGAACCGTTGATATTCCGTCGGTAATTAACGACGGATATATTTCCGTTGCTAATTTCCGTTGCAATATGCGAAAATTCTAGTAGTGCTAATCCTACTTTGCTTTGCAGTTCTATTGTAGATATTGATTCTAAAACATTAAAAAGATTATTATTATTAGTATAGGAATAGGGAAATATATTATTCTAGTTTTTATTTTTAATTTTGAGGAGAAAAAGATATATATATGTGTTACGTACGTTATGTAGGTTTTCTTCTTCATCTTCTTCCTCTTTTTCCTACCGCAGCTTTTGTTTAGCTAGAATATTGAGTTCTTCATTGATAGAAGTTAAGGTCTTATTATATATTCTCTGTACATGTCTTTGATAATTGTTTATGCTTCTTTTATTCTTAGCATGAGTGAGTAATTCTTTTCTAGGGCGCAAGGAGAAGCCATGTTTACACCATAGTATTGGCATGTTGTTCACAGTTGTTTGATTGATTACAAGTAATTTTAGTCGATATGTTTTAATGTTTAATTTCTTTAGTTGGCCAATATCATTTCTTAAGTGTATGCGAATAAGGGTAATAAATTGAGAGATAAAATACCTATTAGAGGTCCACATACCATTAGCCGAATGAATGTGAAATGCGAGAGCATCATTGGAATTCTCATAAAGTTAATACTCGAGAGAGATTAACACATGTTCTAATTACTTGATCAATTTAATTACTAAGAGTTATTAATTGTGTCATCACATTTCGAGAGTGTTAGTACTCAAGAGAGACTGACATACTCTAGCTGTTGGATAAGTAAACTAACTCTTGGACTTAGAGGAAGAATCTGGAACTCTGTTATATTCAGTGAATATAGGAATATGTGAGAACACAATAATTATGATTCATAGAACTTGGAAGATGTATCTATTTTGATTCATGTATGATGTTTTATATTCTCCTATTATATAAAGGAGAAGATTGTATGGTTTTGAATAAGATTAAGAATACAGAAATATTTTGAAACACAAAACAGTTCTTTGTTTGATTCACTATTCTATTCTACACCTAGTATACTGAAATTATACCTAAATTGCATACACAAACTCAACAAATTGGTATCAGAGCCAATAACCATGAATAATTCTTTCGCTGTTCCAAAACTTACCAAAGAAAACTATGGCCACTAGTGTATCCGAATGAAAGCTTTGCTAGGATCACAGGAAGCATGGGAAATTGTTGATAAGGGCTATGATGAACCTGAGAATGAGGGAGCCTTGAATCAAGCTCAGAAAAACAATCTACTGAAAGCACGGAAACAAGATCAGCAGGCTTCGTCAATTATACACATGGGCTTAGATGAAGCCATGTTTGAAAAGGTGGCATCAACAACAAAAGCGAAGGAGGCCTGGGAGATTCTGCAGAACAATTTTAAAGGTGTTGACAAAGTAAAAAAGGTACGATTACAAACCTTACGTGGTGAATTTGAAGCATTGCATATGAAAGAAATGGAATCAGTCCCAGTTATTTCACAAGGGTTTCTTCTGTTGTAAACCAAATGAAGAATTATGGAGAAAAAATTGAAGATGCTCGTGTCAATGAAAAGATATTGAGATCTTTAAATACAAAATTTCAAGTTGTTGGAATCTCTATTGAAGAATCAAATGATACGGAAACCATGACAACTGATCAACTCATGGGATCTTTGCAAGCATATTCAGAAAGATTGTTAAAGAAGGAAGAAAAAGAATCTCAAGTGCTGAAATCTAGTGTTTCTATGGAAGAGAAGGATAAGGTGTTATACACACAATACACTAGAGGAAGAGGACGTGGCCGTACAAATCAGAATTTCTCTCGAGGCAAAGGACGTGGTCCTGGAAGCAACAGATATGAAGAAAAAGTGCAAACAAATCAACAAAATTGGCGCGGACAAGGACGTGGTCGGGCAGAGGTGAAAGATCAACCCATGGAAGAGGTAGCAGATCAAATGAATGTTACAATTGTGGCAAATTCGGACACTTTGCCAAAGACTGCTGGTTTAACAAGAAGGTAGAGGAGAATGCAAATTTGGTCGAAACGGAGGAACAACAAAATAAGGGTGTTCTGCTAATGGCCTACAGAGATACTATTCCAGAAGAGGAGGTTCTTTGGTATCTTGACAGTGGTGCCAACAACCATATGTCAGGGCTCAAACATCTATTTACTGTTTTAAAAGTAGATTCTGGTTTTGTGTCTTTTGGAGATGCCTCAAAGATTGAAGTCAAAGGAAAGGGTGAAGTATGCTTTTCTAGCAAGGATGACAGACAAGGAAAAATTGAAGATGTCTATTATGTTCCGGACATGAAAAACAATATTCTTAGCCTCGGACAACTGGTTGAAATAGGATACTAAATTTTTATTGAAGAAAAAGCTATGTTCTTGAAAGACAAAAATGGGAGGACAATAGCTCGTGTAGAAATGTCTCAAAATCGGATGTTCAAATTAAACTTGAGAAATATACAGGAGACATGTATGCAAGTGAAGATGGAGGACAAAGCATTTTTATGGCATAGGCTATTAGGACACTTACACTATGGTGGTTTAAAGGAGCTGGCAAATAAAGGAATGGTTCATGGAATACCAAGCATGAATTATAAAGCAAGCTTTTGTGAAGAATGCGTGCTAGGAAAACAAACAAGAAATTCATTCCAAAAGAAGGCGATATATCGTGTTGCAAAGCCTCTCGAGTTAGTGCATACAGATATTTGTGGCCGTATCACACCCATGTCATACAGTTGTAAAAGGTATTTCATTACCTTTATTGATGACTATTCTCGAAGGACATGGATTTATTTCTTGAAGGAAAAATATGAGGCGTTAAAAGATTCAAAAAATTCAAAGTGTTAGTGGAGAAAAAGACTGGAATGCATATCAAGGCATTGCGTTCTGATAGAGGAGGAGAATATACATCAAATGCTTTCACGGAATACTGTGAAGAACAGGGCATTAAAAGATTCTTAACAGCTCCATATTCACCACAACAGGATGGTGTGGCTGAGAGAAAAAATCGGACTATTCTGGACATGGTTCGAGCGATGTTAAAAAGCAAAGAACTACCAAAAGAATTCTGGGCAGAAGCTGTGCAGTGTGCTGTCTATATTCAGAATCGTTGTCCACATTCAAACTTGGGAAATAAAACACCTCAAGAATTATGAAGTGGAAGGAAGCCCACTGTATCACACCTAAAGGTTTTCGGGAGTGTGGCATATTCACATATACCAGATCAGAGAAGAAAAAAGTTGGATGACAAGAGCAAGAAGTATATTTTCATCGGATATGATGAGAAAACAAAAGCTTACAGGCTTCCAGACCCGGTTACTATGAAGGTAGATGTAAGTCGGGATGTTCAAATACAAGAAGATGATGCATGGCACTGGAATAAAGCACCGGAAGCTGAAACACAAGAAGGTGTATTTCCAATTTCTAAAATCTCACTTGCAATTATTGATGCACCAGAAGATGATGAAGTAAATGAGGATGAACCCCAGAATCCTAGAATACGAAGTTTGCAAGACTTATATCAAACAACAGATGAGTTGCATCTGGTGTGTTTGGTGGCAGATGCAGAGAATGTTAATTTTGAAGAAGCAGTGAAAGACCAGAAGTGGAAGGATGCAATGGATGAAGAAATCAAAGCAATTGAAAAGAACAAAACTTGGGAGCTAGTGGAACCTCCAGAAGGTTGTAAGCCCATCGATGTTAAATGGGTTTATAAGAAGAAGATGAATGCTCATGGAGAAATAGAAAGATACAAGGCGCGGTTAGTTGCAAAGGGCTACCGTCAAAAGGCCGGAATCGACTATGATGAAGTTTTCGCACCTGCGGCAAGAATGGAAACAATAAGACTCCTGATCTCACAAGCAGCTCAAAGGAAGTGGCCTATTTACCAAATGGACGTAAAGTCTGCCTTTTTAAATGGAATGCTGGAAGAAGAAGTGTACGTGAGCCAACCTCCTGGATATGAAAAGGCTGGAAAAGAAAGAATGGTGTTAAAATTGTATAAGGCATTATATGGTTTAAAACAGGCGCCTCGAGCATGGAACACCTGTATAGACACCTATTTTTCTAGAAGAATGGATTCATACAATGTCCTTATGAGCCTGCTGTATATGTCAAAGAAAAGCAAGGTAATATATTACTTGTTGCACTTTACGTGGATGATCTTATTTTTATGAGCAACAATGAGGAGATGATTATAAATTTTAAGAAGGAGATGACTCAAGAATTTGAGATGACTGACTTGGGCTTGATGAGATTCTTTCTTGGCATTGATGTGAAGCAAGACAAGTCAGGTATTTTTATTTCACAAGAAGCATATGCAAACAATATTCTCAAGAAATTTCGAATGGAACACTGCAATCCAGTAGGAACGCCAATGGAACTGGGCACAAAGCTTTCTAAATTTGAGGGAGGAAATTCAGTAGAAGCAAATTTATATCAGAGTTTGGTTGGGAGCTTGAGATATCTTACATGCACAAGACCTGACATCGCATATAGTGTTGGGGTAGTGAGCAGATTCATGGAGGCTCCAAAACAATCACATTGGAAAGCAATCAAAAGGATTCTGCGGTATGTTCAAGGAACAAAATCACTAGGATTATTCTATTCTAGAACAACAGACTACAAACTGTTGGGATATTCTGATAGTGATTGGTGTGGAGATGTGGATGATCGTAAAAGCACGTCTGGATACTTATTTTTTATGGGAGACACAGCATTTACGTGGTATTCTAAGAAGCGGCCTATAGTTTCATTTGTCAACTTGTGAGGCGGAATATGTAGCAGCTTCTTATTGTGTCTGTCATGCTATTTGGTTAAGAAGGTAGCTTAGTGAATTGAATTGTCCACAGCAGAAATCTACTGAAGTTTGAATTGGTAAATAAGTCAGCAATAGAGCTCGCCAAGAATCCAGTACATCATGAAAGGAGCAAACATATTGATGTTAGATTCCATTTTATCTGGGAACATGTGAAGGAAAAGAATGTCCAGTTGCGTCATGTTGTTAGTCATGACCAGATAGCAGATGTGCTCACCAAACCACTGTCCAAACCTATGCTTGATACATACAAAAGGCTGATGGGAATGAAGGATCGGAAAGAGTTAGTTTAAGGGAGGAATATGTTGGATAAGTAAACTAACTCTTGGACTTAGAGGAAGAATCTGGAACTCTGTTATATTCAGTGAATATGGGAATATGTGAGAACACAATAATTATGATTCATAGAACTTGGAAGATGTATCTATTTTGATTCATGTATGATGTTTTATATTCTCCTATTATATAAAGGAGAAGATTGTATTGTTTTGAAATAAGAATACAGAAATGTTTTGAAACACAAAACAGTTCTTTGTTTGATTCACTATTCTATTCTACACCTAGTATACTGAAATTATACCTAAATTGCATACACAAACTCAACACTAGCTACGTAACCACTTTTATTATCTTAGTTTAGAAGCCAGTTTGGTGTAAGCATTGTGAATCCAATTGCCCTAGATATTTAGTTAATTGATTTCAACACAAATCTACGGGATGTTCAAGCTACTATTGAATGAACCGACTCTTCAAGGTAAAGTATATCTGTAAAAGGAGATAAACAGAAATTCGCATTGTTGATGCCACCCTACCTAGTCAAAAAGACTGAATCCATCCGCGAAAGGAATGACTTCAGAACCATGCCCCTAGATAAGATGTTTAGGAAACTAAAGAATTTAGAAATAGAGCTTGACCAGAAAAGAAAATATATGGTTTGAGATCAGTAGTGGCCAAGCGTGCGGCTATGCAAAAGACTACTACACTTCTAGCAGATGAGCCATACTTTAGCTATCAAGAACTAATTGACTTTGGCCAATTTGAGTATTCATCTGCAAAGAGTGATTACTCATCGGTCAAATCTGAATATACCCCTACAAAGCCTAAGATTATTGAGGCTAAAATTGATGAAGTTTTCATGAATCCGACGGATGAGTTTTACACTTTAGAGGAGCTTCAACAACTAGAGGATAAGTCCATGGCTTATATGGATGCAAGGTTCAAGCATATCAACTTCAGAAGGAACCCCCGCTACAATAAAGCATGTTAAAGTAAGTTTCAAGGAAAGAGTGGTTATTCGGGATCAGGGTCTCGCTCAAGGAGCAGTAGTAGTTTTAAACTAAACATGATCCGACAATAGCAAGTTAAAGTGCCACAACTACAACGACTTAGGTCACTTTTCAACTAAGTGTAGGAAATCCAAAACGGCTCCATCTGTCAAAGAAATATACACCTCTTATGAGAAGAATAATTTATATGAGGATCTGAAGAAAGACAATGTGAAACTGAAAGTGAAGATGGAAGCGATGATGGCCGAACACAAAGGAAGGGCCTACATTGCTAAGGAAAAAAGTTGGGGTGATACTAACTTTGACGAAGAGCCTGTCCAGAGTAACTATGCATGTGCACTCATGGTAGACACGATAAAGGAAACTCTATCTCAGGTATCTCCTGACACATGTCTGTTGACGACATGTCTTTTAATGATTATAAAAAGACCACAAATAAACTAGGACAAGAGATGTATAATTTGCACACAAGTTAATTATTAGCTTCAGAGTCAGAGAACACTAGTCTCACTCGAAAGGTAGCTAAACTATAAGAACGGATAGATGATCTTGCCTTACAGAAACTATAGAATTCAATATCTTGAGTCTAAGGAAAAGTATAACGTATAAATTGAGGAATCCCCTAGGTCTAAGATAGTTGACCTTGAAACTAAGATTATAGCCTATTAAAACTCAGCCCACCTCTAAAAAGAGATCTTGGATAGTCAACTGATAGAAAAGAAAATTGTTATCGTCCTTGTCTACAGTTCTTTGGAAAGTTCTAAAAGGAAGAAAAGAAAAGAAAATGAAAGTACATTTGTTTCCGCTAGCACTGAGAATCCACCAGAAGAAATAAATGTACCTATAATCTTTAAAAACTCCAAGAACCCTCTCTTTAGAAGAGAAGTGCCCGAAACTCTAGATGAGAAAGATCTGATCATAGAAGAGGAATTAAGAAATGAGGAAGTTTTGAACCTCAACTAGAATACGAATTATCAATAGTACCTCTTAGTCCCCCTGTAAAAGATGAATCTGAAAGGTTTGGATTATGAAGAACTAGTGCAACTAAAAAGAAGAAAAACAAGAATGACAAATTAGACGCAAATGAACAAATGCTAAGTTATCTAGTTGTAGGAAAATTTTTAATTACTACAATTTCACGAGTCATATCACACATGCTTGTAAAGTGTCTAACGTAGATAACTCTGTTCCTCGCAATGCCTACTTTTATTTACTTGAAGGTTGTTCATTTATCATGCCGGAAGGTTGGGTGCATGCTCAGTGCAATGAATACGATGTACGTGTGCATGCTTTACTATGTTAAATACATTATCATCTATTGAAACCGACCCGCCATCACATACGAGCTGAAGGGTACAACCATCAAGAATTTGACATCGCTGAACTCGAGCCACAAATTCAAACTCGCAGACGTGTTCGAACTGAATGACCAACAGCTTTCTTACCCTTATCTGCAACAATCTTCCCTATCCCCACCAACATTCTTCCTTTCCCAACCAACATTCCCCTTTCCCTAAAAACATTCTCTTTAGTAGCTTGTTTTGCTTTCTGTTACTTATGTTCGGTTGCATCCTCATCATTGTTGTCCATGTTTGAAGAGTCTAAATGAAAAGATCTATCAGTTTCTTCACCTACAACATAGTCCTCATCTTCAGAGTCACTAGATCCTCACCACTTTTCTGCAAATCCTTCCTCATTATTATTCCCCAGATCATCAAAAACTTCTCTATTATTGTCATTATCTACAAATTCCCTATCATTTTCATTGTCATTATCTACAAATTTTAAGTTTAGATCTTGTGAGAGATTAAATTCTTTAAGTCTCCATCTCCTCATAAGGTAAAATCACTAAAGGCTCTGAAAGGCATATGTTAAGCCTATTTGTAATTAAAGAGGTATCAACTCAACTCTGATAAGAAAGCAAAGTAAATAGCAAGTAATGTTAATCGAAATCCGTACGAAGAACGTTAAATGATTTATTGAAGGTTTTATGTCAGAAGAATTTCAGGATGCAGCTACAAACCACTGGAAGAAGTTCATTAATATGTTCAAGCCTCAGTGTACAAATAATTTTTTGTAGCACGTTCAAAAGACCAGAAGGTATAATGTTTAAATACTTTATTTATTCAGAAGATTCCACATTGTGTCTACTTATGAAGAAGAACTCAGAAGACGAAGAATCGACGAACAAGCCACAGATTAATTGTTTAAGTGACAAGGGATATTAATTAATTATTTATAAGAAAAATCATGTTTTATTCTTTTAAAACTCGGCAAGACAATCCAAAGGATTGTCTTTCCGAGCCTTGGTTCCTTCTTCAGGACACGGTAAGACAATCCCAAAGATTGTCTTGCCGTTACATCAATTGTCTTTGCCATGGCAAGGCAAGACAATCTCTGAGATTGTCTTCCCGAGTGCTCTTACAAGACAATTCAAGAGATTGTCTTACCGAAATAGACAATCTCTTAGATTGTCTTGCCAAGCTCTAAACAATCTCTCAGATTGTCTTGCCTAGCTTATTTCTGCAAGACAATTTGCCAAATTGTCTTAGCAAGCCTTAAATTGTCTTTTCCAGCATTGTCTTACTAGTTCTCATGGATTTTCCTATAAATATGGCCATCCATCTTCATTTGTAAGTGTTCATTGCATTTGTAAAGCTTTCAAGTTGTGCTAAACTTGATATTCGTTATATCCACAGTTTACTGTGCTTTGATCACTCGGTTGTTTTAACCACTGAGTTAGAATGCATCCTGTCGAATTTATTCTACGAACTAGTGGACATTAAAACTAAACCTTATTAATTATATAACGACTTAAACATTGTTCTATTAATTAATTAAAATCTGATTATCAAGTTAAACACGAATCAGATTATTCCACCACGATTAATTTGTGACGATTGTATTCAACCCCCTTCTACAATCATTTCAGGACCTAACAGGCTCAATTTTTATAGCAAATACATACACCACCTTAAAGGGTGACACAAATTCACACATATCAAGCACATCTGCATCATTATCCATATCCACAAATCTCTAATCCAATTAGTCTTAGGAAACTTGTTGTAGTATATTTGAACCCTGACACACCGAATTCTATCAGCATATTTCCTAACTCAAATATACTCATGAGGTCTACATCACAACGGTCAATATAATCGAAATCCTCATCATTATAGCTTCTGGTGTTATCAGTCATAACCTCACCATGACGTAATTTATAGTAAACAACTTTTATGATGAAAAATAGAGAAACAAACATAAGTGAGGGACAAAATTCTCATATTGTACAACTAACACTACAGAGACTTTTATACAAGAATATAGGACCAGCATAAGTAAAAAAATCCCAACTTTAACAAAGTCAAACATAATTTATGCATGTTCA
This sequence comes from Daucus carota subsp. sativus, assembly GCF_001625215.2. NCBI lineage: Eukaryota > Viridiplantae > Streptophyta > Magnoliopsida > Apiales > Apiaceae > Daucus > Daucus carota. Next base: position 10,126,394 of record NC_030385.2, on the reverse strand, counting down.
AACCCTAATTTAGTCATAATACTAAACAATAGTAACAAGAGAAGTAAATAAATTACGATATAAGAAAAAGCATATCCTCAACCTACATGTTAAAAACCTAAACATGATAGACCCTAAATTGTACTTACAGGGATAAGGTATTAGCAGGATATTCATTCAGTGACGTCGCGATCTTCCCGTGATCTACGAACTTAACTCATTCTTGTATTTTGCGTAAAACTTACAAATTGATTTCGGGATGGTGAAGAATGAATGCGTGTATGGGGGAGATTATGGCTGTTCGCGAACAAGCTCGAGCTTGGCTCGATAAAAGCTCGGTTCGGCTCGGTTGGTTAAGAACTCGAGCTCGAGCTCGAACGTTAAGAAAATGAGCTCGAGCTGAGCTTTTAGTGTGTTCGGCTCGAGCTCGGCTCGTTAAAGCTCGAAAAAATGCAATATTTTCCAGATAATTTCGTAACATGTTATTGAATGCCGAATTCAACATACAATATATCAAATCGATCAGGAGAATATTAACTATAATATGGTACCATCAAAACTCACCAAAAATTTTATTTGGCTTGCTATTTTAAGAGTCAAGTAGCTGTTTGACCTTATTTTTTTCTGACTCGGGTCGGCTCGGCTCGTATTTGTTCGTGAACAAGCTCGTGTTTGGCTCGTTAGTTAACGAGCTCGAGCTCGAACACAATTTTTTGTTCGATAAGAAAGCTCAGCTCGGCTCGTTTTGATAGGAAAAAATCTAAAGCTCGGCTCGGCACTATACGTGAACAGCCCTAGGGGAGATGGGGTCAGGGTCCATTGCTAAATGCTAGAAGAAATGGACTATACATGTTGAAATAGAATGTTCGAGTTAGCCAAATATATGTAAGTTCTGAACAATAGAGCCCACAAGTTGACAGATGCATAAAATGTGGAAGGCAACTGTTATTTGGAGAGGGGAAAGCTACACATCATATGATCCCATGACCCGTGCCTGCACTTCTTTTGTATCTTGTGATATCTCCTGCATCTAACTATCAAGAATCAGCCCACCAATATATGCATACATGTATAGGCCAAGATGTAATAAACTAGTAACTTCTATATGAATCATTACCTTGCATTCTCTCAGAATTCAGATTGTGGGCACTTACTGCCCTGCGATTACTGGTGTTGGATCCAACATCAAGTACTATACTAAAGCTAAAATGTCTATAACCATTGCTATAATTTGAAATCGAAAAGCCGTTATTAATAGCTATGCACTGAAGTTCCACGAACATAGCTATGCACTGAACTTCTCGAACACGATGGTTGACACCGGTATCTACATGCGGAGAGTGTTATCTGATTTCCTTGTTGAACAACATTAGATTCACTAGGAGAACAGGAGAATGATTGGCTATACCTTGTGCAAAAAATTAAGAGTAATGCTAGGGACACAGAAACGGCTACAGAAAATTTTCACAGAATGACGTGTCTTTGCTGACATGTAACAGCATTAAATAGGTGGTCGGCCACTATGGCATTTACTTATACTTTCTACACTGTTATACTTATATTTATCTCACACCTTATATATATCTAATTTTATTTTGTTTCATTATAACTTTTTCTAACACACTTATTAATATATATATATATATATATATATATATATATATATATATATATAATTATTATTTCCAATTCATGTTACCACATTCAACACATATTATCATTTTTTGTTATAATATTTTAATAAAATAATTTAACTAGTATACAAATTAAAACTTGTTCACTACTAAATTAGAATTGAATATATATTAAACAACAATTCAAATTATTCAACAAAGTTTTATTTAAATATACTCTACTTTATTTTATTTGAATCGATTTATTCTTGACATAAGATTTCAAAATTATAAAACACGAGCCAAATATAAATATATATTAATAAGTATGTCAAACATATAAATATAAAAAACAAAATATAAACAGATAATATTCTTTTACGTAATTTGATGTAGTTTCTGATGGCGTGGTATGTCTCTTTTCTCACAAAATAATGAAAATAAGTAATTATGTCGCTTCCACTTTTCGCATGTAAAAAAAAAACTTCTATTCGTTATTTTAAAAAAATTCGTTTTCTAAATAAAAATTTAACGTTTATGTTTTTAATCAGAAAAGGAAAATTAGAAAAATAGTATGTGAAAGCATGTTTTTTTACACCTCAACCTACGTGTAAAAAGTCAAAATGACTATTATTTTGGGACATAAGGAGATGGAAAGATTTAAATTTAAAATAATATAAAATTTTGATTATATTCGAAAGTAATTTGGCATCTAAAAATTTGTTCTTAAATATATAAAGTATAATAAAATTATATATTAAAATAAATTAATATTAAATAAATTATTCATTGAAATAATAATACAATTAGGATACTTAATATATATATATATATATATATATATATATATATATATATATATATATTTGACAATGCAGGCTTAAAATTTTTATTTAAAATAAGTAAAATTTTAAAATAACGAATAGAATTTTTTTTTTTACATGCGAAAAGTGGAAGCGACATTTTGGGACAGAGAGGTATTACGTTATATTCAAAGTATAGAAATATAATTACTTATTTTCATTATTTTGTGAGAAAAGAGACATACCACGCCATCACAAACTACATCAAATTACGTAAAAGAATATTATTTGTTTATATTTTTGTTTTTTATATTTATATGTTTGACATACTTATTAATATATATTTATATTTGACTCGTGTTTTATATTTTGAAATCTTATGTCAAGAATAAATCGATTCAAATAAAATAAAGTGGAGTATATATAAATAAAATTTTGTTCATTTAAATAATTTGAATTGTCGTCTAATATATATTCAAGTCTAATTTAGTAGTAAACAAGTTTTAATTTGTATACTAGTTAAATTATTTTATTAAAATATTATAACAAAAAATGATAATATGTGTTGAATGTGGTAACATGAATTGGAAATAATAATTATATATATATATATATTTTAGTAAGTGTGTTAGAAAAAGTTATAATGAAACAAAATAAAATTAGATAATAAATATATATATGGTCACGTCAAATGATAGGGAAAGGGTGTGTGAGATAAATATAAGTATAACAGTGTAAAAAGTAGTGTAAGTAAATGTCATACTGGCCGACCACCTATTTAATGCTGTTACACCTCAGCAAAGACACGTCATTCTGTGAAAATTTTCTGTAATCGTTTGTGTGTCCCTAGCATTACTCAAAAATTAAGGATATAATAGGAGAGACAGTGTAAAAGTTGGTGGAGCCCTAGAATCTACATGCAATCTAGCTGTTGGAAACGTGTATGGGTTTCTACGAAAATAAAACTAAATTTTCAGTATAACAAGCACACACTTTATATATTAATATCTCAGTATTACAAACTCTAGGCTACAGCCTTTTACACTGACACAACAGGTTACAACCTTTCTCTTTTCTCACAGAGAGCTTCGGCTCTTTTACTTCTCTCAGTTTTTCTTCACTCGGTACTTCTTCAAATATAAAACACGGAAATTATTTATAGACTTTAGAATACAAGCAGGTTAAGATCACAGCTTACATAGTCACCTAGCTGCTATTAATATGGTCACCTTAATTCATGGGATCAGTAAAGGACACATGCATGCATTGCCAGCTTGCTGTTTTCTTTTTTCATCCTTTCATACACACATTCTGATCTCCTTCTTCCTTGTTTCACATGTGGATATTTAAGCAGCCTACCTTGAATCCAGGAGGAGCTTCCGTAGTTTCTTTTATTTCTACCACCTTATGTTATTTGATTTCTTCAGCCGTGTGTTGTAGTTTGCACAGCCTCCTTTTTTCCTGGATATGACCACTTTCATACACGTATTTGACTTCTAACATTAAACTTCATGTAGCTGGCTGTGAGACTTTCATGTGTGTATTCTGGACAACAACCCATTTCACTTACTCACGCTTATTTGACCACCTTGCTGCCAGCCATTTTCCTACTGCACTTATTTATTCATTTTGTTTTTATTCATTAACTAAACATCCGGAAGAGTTTGACATTCTAACACTCCCCCTCAAACTCGCCTCTGCATTCCGAGCTTTGTTATCATTTTCTGAAACACATCTGGCTTCAATGACTTCGTAAAAATATCTGCTAGATTTTCTTCCGTCCTGCAGTGCACCAACTCCACGATTTTATCGTTCACTTTTTCACGAAGAAAATGATATTTAATGTTGATGTGCTTGCTTCGACTATGTGACACCGGATTTTTCGCAAGTGAAATAGCAGATTTATTATCCACGTAAATAGTAACCGGTTCTTCCTTGAAAAGATTTAACTCGCCCAAAATATAGCCTAGCCACATAGCCTGACACGCTGCTCCTGCTGCTGCAATATATTCCGCCTCACATGTTGAGAGAGCGACTGTCTGTTGCTTCTTTGATGACCATGAGAATATCGCCGAGCCAATATGAAAAGCATATCCCGATGTGCTTTTCCCATCATCCAAATCTCCACCGTAATCACTATCTGAATAGCCAACTAATTTTGAATCTTGAGAATGAGTGTAAGATAAACCATGATCAAGTGTACCTTTAATATATCTCAAAATTCTTTTAGCCGCCATGAAGTGATCTTGCTTCGGCTTCTCCATGTACCTACTAACCAATCCGACTGCATACATGATATCCGGACGAGTGAAAGTTAGGTACCTCAGACTTCCAACCAAACTCTTGAACAATGTCGGATTTACCGACTCCCTCGTTGAATCAATTCTGAGCTTTAAACTTGCTTCTGCTGGCGTGCTCACTGACTTGCATTCTTCCATTCTGAATTTCTTTAAAATCTGCTCGGCATATTTTTTCTGAGACATAAAAATCCCATCTTTGCTTTGCTTCACCTCGACTCCAAGAAAGTATGACATTTGACCAATATCTGTCATCTCAAATTCATTTGTCATAACTTTCTTAAAATCATCAAACATACCAGGATTGTTTCCGGTAAATATCATGTCGTCCACGTATAAGCAAACGATCATAATATCTCCCCCTGAATTTGTTTTCGTGTAGAGTGCATGCTCATATGGACTCTTCACAAAACCATTTTTCTGAAAATACTCATCAACCCTTGTGTTCCATGCTCTCGGTGCCTGTTTTAGGCCGTACAATGCTTTCTTTAGCCGGTAGACTTTATCTTCCTGGCCTTTCTGAACATATCCTGGAGGTTGCTCGATGTAGACTTCTTCTTCGAGATAACCATTTAGAAATGCCGACTTCACGTCCATTTGAAAAATCTTCCATTGATTCTGAGCGGCAATTGCTGTAAGAAGTCTGATGGTGTCAACTCGTGCAACTGGAGCAAACACCTCATCATAGTCAATGCCATATCGCTGCTTGTAGCCTTTAGCCACTAACCTCGCCTTGTATTTTTCCACTTCTCCGTCCTGATTCGTCTTGGTCTTATAGACCCATTTGACACCAATTGCTTTGTGTCCTTCTGGAAGATCTGTGAGCTCCCATGTATCATTCTTTTTAATTGCACCAATTTCCTCATCCATGGCTTTGTTCCATTTGCTTTCTTCAGAAGCTTCCTCAAATGTAACTGGATCACATTCAGCCATTAAACAAAATAAGGAATAATCAAATGTTGTTTGAACCGGACTTGTAGCTTCATAGATATTATCCAGACTCCGCATTTTTCTTGGTGCCCCCCCTGAACTTCTGCTTCCACTTGAATCAGATGGTGGTGATGCGGGAGTTTGTTGATTCGGACTTTGTGGAGGAGTTTGATCATCATCCTCGTCAGCTTCTATGTTGGGGTCATCATTGCCATCATCATCATCATTAAAAAATAACCCAGCAACTTTTCTTTCCTCCCCGATCCATCTCCAATAATCTGATTCATCAAACTCAACATCTCGAGAAATGATTAATTTCTTCGTAAGGGGATTATAGAGTCTGTACGCCTTGCTCCTTTTGTCATATCCGGTAAAGATGCACTTCTCGCCTTTATCATCCAACTTCTTCCTTTTCTGATCTGGGACATGGGCATATGCAATACACCCAAAAATTCTGAGATGTCCCACTGATGGTTTGCTACCACTCCATGCTTCATTTGGAGTTTTGTTTCTGACACTTTTTGTTGGACATCGATTCAATAAATAAACGGCACATAAAATGGCTTCGGCCCAAAAGGTTCTCGGCAAGTGCTTTGCTTTCACCATGCTCCTTGCCATGTCAAGAATAGTGCGATTCTTTCTTTCTGCAACGCCATTTTGTTGAGGAGTATAGGCCGTTGTCAACTGATGATTGATTCCATGTGCTCTGCAAAAACTTCTGAACAGATTAGAAGTATACTCGCCTCCTCTGTCTGATCGGAGTACCTTCAAATAATGACCACTTTGCTTTTCCGCCAGTGCTTTGAACTCCTTGAATTTATCAAGAGCCTCCGACTTTTCTTTGATGATATACACCCAACTTTTCCTACTAAAATCATCAATAAATGTTAGGTAATATTTATTACCTCCAAGTGATGAGATATCAAATGGACCAGCAATATCTGTGTGAACAATCTCCAATGGCCTCCTGGCTCTCCATGATTTTCCAACGGGAAAACTTTGTCGATGTTGCTTCCCCTTTACACACGCTTCACACAAATTTTCTGGTTCATTGATTTCTGGCAAGCCGTTCACCATCTTTGTCTTTGACAATAGTTTCAAGCCAGAAAATCCAAGATGACCATATCTCAAGTGCCACAACCACGAGTCATTTTTAATGACCGACTTTAAGCACTTTTGCACCTTCGTTTGCATATCAAGCGTAAACAAACGATTCTTTGACATCTCCACATTTGCAATCAATTCCCGAGCTTGATTTCTGATAACAAGGGAATTGTCCTGCATCTGTATATTATATCCTTTCTCCACCAGTTGTCCAAGACTGATAATATTATTTTTCAAAGCAGGAATATAATAAACATCATTTATATATTTCTTTTCACCTTTCTTTGTCATGATCGTGACGGTACCTTTTCCTTTGACCGGGATCTTTGACGAGTCACCAAAAGTAACTTCTCCGCTGATGGTGTCGTCTATCTCCGTGAATAATTCCTTATGACCAGTCATGTGATTTCTGGCTCCCGAGTCAAGATACCATGTATTTTTCTTGCCTCCTTCATCTCCTTTGTAAGTGAGAAACATAGCAGAGCCAATGTTTTTATCTTCTTTTGCTTCAGCAAAATGACTTCTTTCTTCCACCTTTGGTGCTCTACACTCATAACTGAAATGACCATATTTATTACAGTTATAGCACTGATATTGAGACTTATCACCTCGTTGTTGATATCCGCCTCGTCCTCGGCCTCTGAAATTTTGACCACGACCAGATGGCTGATAGCCTTCAGAATTCTGGCCTCTATTAAAGGACTGCCTTCCTCGTCCTCGTCCACCACGGTAGCCACCTCTAAAGCCACCTCTGCCACGTGCAGAACTGCTACTGCTAGAACTGTCACCAATGGACACCTTACTTTGCAACGCCTTTTCCAAATGGCTTGCATCATCATACTGGTTCATTCGCTGCTCGTGAGCTTGAAGAGAACCTACGAGCTCATCAATCGAAATTGTGGACAGGTCTTTTGACTCCTCGATGGATGTCACAACATAATCAAATTTCCTTGTTAATGAACGGAGCAACTTTTCCATGACCCGAACATCATCGAGACTTTCTCCATTTCTTTTCATCTTATTTGTCACCGTTTTCAAACGCGTAACAAATTCACCAATATTTTCTGAACTCTTCATCTTTAAATTTTCGAACTCCCCACGTAGAACTTGGAGCCGAACCTTTTTGACTTTCTCGACACCCTGGAATGATTTCTGCAGAATCTCCCACGCGTCTTTCGCCGTTTTTGCATTTGAAATTTTTTCAAAGATTGATTCATCAACTCCTTGAATAATTGTATATAACGCCCTTTGGTCTTTTTTCTTAGAATCTTTAAACGCCGTTTTCTCCGCATCAGAAAGAACAGCTTCATCCACGGGCTCGTCAAACCCACTTTCGACAATATCCCAATTATCGTATGAACCGAGTAACACCTTCATTTGGATACTCCAGTTCCCGTAATTTGTTGCCGTCAACCTCGGGATTTGTGGTTGCACCATCATATTTGACATTTTTTCTTTTCCGAAATAACCTAGCTCTGATGCCACTTGTTGGAAACGTGTATGGGTTTCTACGAAAATAAAACTAAATTTTCAGTATAACAAGCACACACTTTATATATTAATATCTCAGTATTACAAACTCTAGGCTACAGCCTTTTACACTGACACAACAGGTTACAACCTTTCTCTTTTCTCACAGAGAGCTTCGGCTCTTTTACTTCTCTCAGTTTTTCTTCACTCGGTACTTCTTCAAATATAAAACACGGAAACTATTTATAGACTTTAGAATACAAGCAGGTTAAGATCACAGCTTACATAGTCACCTAGCTGCTATTAATATGGTCACCTTAATTCATGGGATCAGTAAAGGACACATGCATGCATTGCCAGCTTGCTGTTTTCTTTTTTCATCCTTTCATACACACATTCTAATCTCCTTCTTCCTTGTTTCACATGTGGATATTTAAGCAGCCTACCTTGAATCCAGGAGGAGCTTCCGTAGTTTCTTTTATTTCTACCACCTTATGTTATTTGATTTCTTCAGCCGTGTGTTGTAGTTTGCACAGCCTCCTTTTTTCCTGGATATGACCACTTTCATACACGTATTTGACTTCTAACATTAAACTTCATGTAGCTGGCTGTGAGACTTTCATGTGTGTATTCTGGACAACAACCCATTTCACTTACTCACGCTTATTTGACCACCTTGCTGCCAGCCATTTTCCTACTGCACTTATTTATTCATTTTGTTTTTATTCATTAACTAAACATCCGGAAGAGTTTGACATTCTAACACTAGCAACCCACCCATCACCATGTATACATGTTACCACTAAGCTAGTGGAGTACTAGTATTATCTGATGAATGCATTTATTTTCTGAGTTTCACTGCGGCTAGGAGACTGGCAATATTTTTGATTCAAGATACTTGGGCTTATAAGAACTCAATCGACAACTGGAACATACAAATAATCATTTTAATCGTGAACCCTAATTTAACAGACTTAAAAATCAGAACCTTTTTGTTCAACTCCAAAATACATTATAAAATGGATTTCGACTCGTTCAAGGACCTCAGAGTTCGAACAAGAAAT